>NC_066349.1:4311042-4935763 GCF_024516045.1 Bombus affinis | reverse complement strand
CTTTCCTTTTTTCGTGGTTGTCGCGGTGCAAAAGTGAGCCATTTGTCTTTTCGAATGGGCATCACCGTGTCGATCAGCGATGGTACGAGGACTTTCATGCGTTTACGGAAAATTTGAGAGTGATGAAATGAAAAGAATGTATACGCTATGTATATGTTAATTAAAATGGTATTACGTTGGCGTATATGAAATGCTTTTCTTTGAAGTTGGAATTTAGCGTGTCAAATACCACACGTTCAATTTGTTATCTACTATTATCGATGAATTATTAATGCATATTAATACAGATTAAAGGGGGAGAAATTTATTATAAATCAATTCGAGGTTAAGTAGATGTAGAATAAAAATATGAAACTTCGTTATTACGACTTTAAGTTCCACAATGGTTCCTGATAAAATGTAAATTCAGCATTTACGGAAGGTTAAAGACATTTCCTATCCCATCCGAGCAATCAAATCCGTAAATTATATTAAAGGGATTCATAAATGAAGAAGTTACACCAATTTCGTTCCAGTTCCTTTTGAATTCTAAAACTGTTAACTCTTACAGATCTGGAAAAATAAAATAAAATAATGGTTGAAAAAATATATTAAATGATATGGAAAATGCTTCGATTAGATGGGACAGATTGACAAATTTTCGAAGTCGTCGCCAGAAATTGCTTTATTTGTCACTGTCGTTGTCATTGCGAAAACTTTTCAATCTGCACTCGTACGATATTTTAAAGAAACTGCATGCAATTTAAGTTTTATTTGATACACTTTTCCTCTCGTCAAACAACTTCCAGTCGTCTGTCCACGAAACTGCAAGACACGTAAATATTTTTAGCAACATTTTTGGAAACGGCTATCGATCCGACGTCGATTGGCCTTTGTCAACCGGCAAGCTTTGCAAAATAGATCGAGATCCAAAGGTCTCTCTTTAACGGATATCCAACAGAGAGACTGGCTAAACGGCATAACGTGTCGCCCTTTAAGGACGCCTCCGCAAGAATGCAACGCCATGGCGTCGACGTGACACGCATCGACGAAACGCGATTCACGGTGCATGCTAATGCCCGGCTGAAAATCTGAAACGTCAACTGGAGCAGCGTTGCAACGTGAACACGGGACGCCTACCGAGATTTCGTGGAGATTCAATTCGGTCCGTAGCGACGTTCTCCGCGTTCGTGACGATTCCAACCGGACGACCTGCTGCGAGACAGAGAGGGGCAAGGATGGGTTCAATTTGAACGTGTATTCCGTGCAACGAACATCGACAATGGCGCGATAAATCTGTAACTTTTGAACGAAGTCAGTGAATTTTCCGTAAAAGTGGAGATTTTTGTTTCGCATTTAACTCTTGGGGGAGAGGGGGCTATTATCGATGACATTTCGACTGATACGAATTTTATTTTGACGTTAGGTTGTGTAATAAATTCGTTCGTAATTCCTTAAAGAAAAAAGCGTTAAAGATTTTTAATTTGAGAGCGCTAAAATGTGTGTATTTAAAATTGTAAATATATAAGTATTTTTTAAAATATGAAATGTTGAATGAAAGTTTATTCTTGTTAAAATATTAGAAGTCAATTATCATTATTAGCGTACATTGCAATATTTGCTGTGTAGTGTATTGACATGGTATATTGACATTGGGAAATCAATCTTAAACACAATTAAGGTTAACTCAATCGTCATGTTTATCCAAGCGCGTTTGCATGCTGCACATCCGCTTTTGCAAGAGAGTAAATCGCCTTTTGAAAGCTTTTAAGCTTTCTGGATCGAGTGGAACGCTGCTCTTGAAAATAACACTGCCAAAAAATAACTACGCTGTTTGTGGAGTGTGCAAACATCGGCATGATATTTTAGCAAGTTTGCATAAAACGAGATAATAACTTGCTATCAAAGATTCCATTTGTCTGATTTAAATGATCCCCCGCCATAAATAAACTGCCGAACGACATTTGTACAAAATTACATAAATTATTAAATTATAATTAATTTTCTGCAGAAATGAATCATTAAAAAATTGTATAAATTATTTCAACTGCATCGCGCCGCAAATAAATTTATGATTCATATTATGTAAAGTTACATCAAATATTCAATTATACTGATTTTTTTAAGGAAAATTAGACATTAACATATGTTTCACAGTGTACGTTTGTTTTTAAATAAAACAATTCTTAGTAAACTGGAAATTTCAATTTTTCTTCCATCTGTCTGAATTCAACTTTTCAAGAAATTACTTCATTTATACACGCATATAACGTTTTCATAAATACGAGATTTTTCTTTCGGAAAAATATAATATAAATCTTTTAGTAATAATTATATGCAGGTTTTTCATTTATCCGAATGAAGTATTTCTATTAACTATTTTTCTTATAAACTACGGTTTTGCTGACGCGAGGCTTTTTCACTGGCGACATATAATATGACACTCGGATCTATCCAGGTTGTTATCGTTTGTTGGATAAGTTTCATTTGACGAGAGATTTTTCATGCGGGCATGAAACGATTTCATTTGGAAAATACCACAATAAAGTGATCTTTTGTTGTCTGTTACGAGATCCTCGCGGCTCGAGAACTTTTTATTACTTAAAATGCTAGCCCATCGTTCTGTTTTAATGTGGTAGATGCTCAACTTTCAAAAGTTCTCAATATTCTTGCAATTTACTCAATAAGCTATCTTTTATCACAAAGCAAAATCTTCTCAATAGAACTTTAGATACAATGTAAAATATACCCACATACAACGAAATGTGAGCAGTATACAATCATTTCCACGAAACTGAACTTCAAAGCGTTCCTTATGGTTTTCATTTTGTATATTTAATCAAAGCAATTTCCACATCATTCGTTATACTACTTTTTCAACACTACTTTGTTTCGTTATTCCAGACTTGTAAGAATTATCAGTTTTGAGCTTTTACTAAACTTCTACTGAAATTCAAACTTCAAGCAACAGTTCATATGTATTAATGAACCGTCCGTCATTCGATCAATATGTTTTTTATTCGTAAAACGACACTCGACGAATGACGATAGCGCTTGATTCGTTGGAATATCGTTAATTACATAGAGAGGAGCGATAGTACGCGACACACTGTTTGAACGAAACAATGCAGAACAAAACCGTGCAAGCCGGAATGATATTCTGAATAATTCCTCCGCACTTCCGCGCCTACGACTCCGAGCGAACCGACTGAATCCGTTCATAGAGTTTTAGCCTCTCTGGCGTGCATTATTCACTAGGCTGAATATTTAAATCACAGACGGGAAAAAGAGAGTTCCGACGAAACTCGGTTTAACATGAGTGGCGATACACTCGCTACGTCTAGGCATTTACTTATTTAAAGAGTGCAACACCGACTATGTCGCAAACGGAACAGTTTCCAAGCCTATCTGCATTATAGAAAAAAGGTTTAAGGTGCTGGCAATTCCAAAAACCGTTATTCCCCAGGATTATAGTATCTGAAACTTCAATGCAGCTTTCGTTTGAACATCGAATAACATACTCTCCCATTAAATGATCTTTTTTATTACGTTTCTACGTTTCAAATTCACGATACCAGGGAACAGTACGATTTTAAAAGGTTTTGATTACCTAAACGCTATGATAAATTACTGAGAACTGATGAAAATAAGATCTTGAAAATACAACAATTCTAATAATTCAGAGCGGTGTACGCGTTGTGTAATAAATTTATATTGACAAGCACTTCAATATCGTGAAAATTCTTTCTGTTTAGTTATGAAGACAAGCATGACATACAGCTTTCTTCAGGTTTCTCCTATTAGAAGAGTAATAAAATTCGATTATACGTATGATGACATATCTGTATTAATTGCGAAAGAATTGTATCGATTCCCTCTTTTGGTAAAACCAAAATGTGTTGCACTTTGAAATTGTCATTGTTAGCATAATACATTCATATGAATTAAAGTACTCGAAAAACTTTAAACGACGTTCATCTGAAATCGGTGTAAGATGAATTAATTTCCAAAAGTTCGTATATCTCTGTCGACGCGTAAGACCGGTGCAATATTCTCCTTAAGACAAGATTGGCATCCACAGGTAGGTAGGCGTGCGCTCGGTGTCCAATAAAAAGGTAACTCCGAGGCGAGAGTTTCTATATCTAGGCTCGTAACGTCACGATAAATTCCATTAGTAGAATTTACCGTGCACCTATAGCGCACCGGAGAACACCTAAATCAGTAGGGGCAGTGTTTCTCAACCTTAGCTCTGCTGCATGCCTCTACAGCTTTATACGGTTCTTCCGACGTTCATTTAACGCAACAGTGACATAAGCCGGAAACGACGATTTTAGGAAAACGAATTTCAACTTTTCGAATTACGTACGTTGAATCGAAATTGCACACCCGCAACTGTGAAGATAGAGTGTCATCTTTTATCTCGAATTCCCTTTAATTCGTTCCACCATATCAAATATTACAAAGCAAATGCGAATTGCGACGTCGTAATAATCGAGTTCGCGCGAACAGCTCCCTCTAAGTACCGAATAAAACCTTTTCTCCCCGCTGCCCCGGAAATTAGGTCATGGAAATTAGCAGACAATTGAGTTCCAACTTGCACTTTTCGATACCGCGCTAACCGAGTTTTGATTGTCGAGATTTATCGCTTTAATTATCCCGAGAAGAGAAAGTACGTTTAACCAAACGCGTTTTTGCCAGTCGTGTTAACGTTTGCGTTGATTTTGCGAAAGAAACGTTAATGCGCGTGTTCGAAAAACGTTCGAAAATGGCAAAAATTTCAAATACAAATGAAGGCTAGAGGTACGAGTTCTCTTAATCAACGGAAGTCGATAAAAGTTAATAATATCGGCGAAAATATAGTAGATATTCTATTGATTAATTCTATCGATAAAAATCTCTCTCGAACAAGGAAGAATTGAGAAAAGTGATATTTTCTGCTCCGTCTTAGATATCAATGAACTTCCTTTTTTTTAATATAGAGGTATTAGAAGTTGTATTGGTTTTTGCAAAAAAAGAAAAAAAAAATGAAGGAGGGGAGACACAGAGAAAAGCGATGGTTCGCAGCGAAAAGTGAGACAAACATCATAAACTCCTTCAACTTTGTCGATTGCGTATTATTATGCAAACAATTTTGGAAAGTTTCAGCGGCGAAACGGGTAGGAAGAAATAATATCGCGGTAGTTGAAGTAGGTAAAAAAGGTTAAATTCTTCCGCGCGTCTCTCTGTCAGCGCCGCCGTTATTCCGCTCTCTGAAAGTTTGTTTGGATCGATCTCCTTGGTTTCATTTCGCACTAGACGTAAGTGTACACAAAGAAGTGAAAAAGCAAGCGTATATACGTTTCATCGACGAGCCTGAAACGACCCCGGGGATATCAACTACGTAGAAGCGTTATTTATAAAACGACGTCTTGCAGAGTTTCTTCGAGGCCAAAACATCCACCATAACCAATATAGGTCTCACATTATTTACTTAATAAACGTTACCTTCTTAAAATCCGTTCGATCCTTCAATCTGTATATTGCTCCTTATCCTCCTAACTAATTAAACAGAAAATTGACGGTCCTTCGATAATTACTTTTCATCATATTCAAATGTTCGTCAATAAAAATTCCAATAGAAGCCGCCATAGCCATATTCTACACCTTTGAATCGGTAAACATTTATAAAAAAAAATGGACGTACAAATTCGTCCTTGAATTTCAATGTAGCTTTACAAATAACTTCGACACGCTGCAGTTTTGTACAGGTTTCCCAAACTTTTGGAAACAACTGTAGACCAACTATTGCTCCTGAGATCCTTCTCACAGGATGTTCAATGGTAATTAATCGAGGACGAAGAACGACCTTAGAAAACAAGGTAAAAGGATCGGTGAACGCTAAAGGGCGAAGAGCTCGTACATCAGGATCCGCAGCGTGGATGGGGTAATAAACCGGTGGAGAATGGGCGAACGTGGAAAAAGATACGTGAAAGCTGGTAAATAATACGATAAAAGCGCACCGGTGTGCCTGCAACGGTGGGAGGAAATTTGTAAACGAAGTAACGCCCGATAATCTCGACGCAGCTATAGTTTTCGCGTGCAGGAGGACGTTCTTCCGCCTGGGCTAGAGACTAACGACGTCCTCGCCCTCTTATCTGCTTGGTCACGTAGACCTCGAGCAGTAGAGGATCGTCGTTTTCTAGCTAGTGCAGTCACCAGTCTCGTGTCCCACCCCTTCTTCCTTTTCCTCGTTTCGTCTCGGGCCTCCGATCCTTCTTCAGAACGAGGCAAAATGCGAGGACATGGGGGGATAAGAATCGCTGGCGTTCTCGGTTAATTTAGCTCGCTAGGAAGCGCCGTAAATAGGAAACGTCCAGGTGACTTCCGGAATCTCCCTTAGTACTCGAAACGTGACTCCGACGCCTGCATCGACTTTGCACCCCCTTTTGCCGGCGTCCAAACCATTCGCACAGAGGGCAGTGACGTACGATATGGTGTAATCACCTGACCAAGTGATACCTGCATTGCGCAAGCGCCTATCCATGGAATATTCATGCACTGCAGTTTCTACCTTCCTGTCTTTTACCAATCTCTGTCTCGCGGGCGATGCGTCGAATTTCAATGAAATTTCGCGTGAATCGTTTACGATAAATATACGGTAGCATGATAAACGTACGATAGCTCGCCAAAGTATTTGAACACTTACCATTATCACAGAACAGTTTCATGGATTATATTTGCTTCTCGATGATAAATAGTCTCTAAATCGCATAAGTACTTAAGTTTAGATAAAAGTTCACGGTAGAACCGAATTTTCCAAATGACCTACTAAAGCGACGTATTAAAAAATAAAGTACTTATGCGATTTAGGGACTATTGAAAGAGAATTTCTTTAATTTATTTTATCTTTAAATTTATTTTATTTTAATTTAATTTATCTTTAAACAGAATTTAGGAAAAACGTCGAAATTCGTTTATAAAGCAGGTTTCTTTTGGCAAGAGGCGAATTTTATCTGTCTCGTCCATCGAATATTGTATAGATGTATAGTCACGTTATTATTTATCATGATCAATTATCCCTTGTCGGATTATCTCGTGCACTCATAACCAGTGGCTCTATTCTTCTTTACGATTTTGTGTTCAAGTCTGGATGTGTCGTATATATATAATGATTCCGTTGCGAGTAGCCATAGCTAGTATCGTAAGGGCATGTTTATGCTGAAACCGAGATAAAGGGCCGCTACGAACGCTACTTGGAGAAAGCACGGAAACAATGGAACCATGTTGCTATCGTTGCACCGTTGCTTGCACCTTTGGTATAAACACAGCTCGTGTAAATATTTATCTGGAATTTTTTCTCTCGACTGTTCATTCCACGTTATTTTAGATGAATTCCGTGCCATGGTACTATCTTTTTATTTACTCGTTTGCTTGTTATGATAATGAAGGATCAAAATGTGTTTATTTAATTTACGATAATTGGTTACGATATAACCACAGAAACAACATTTGCTCGTCAAGGGCTATTAAAAAATAATTATATGTACAGAGAGTCTGAGGTTGTTCTTGTTGTGAGTCTGTTGTTTTGTGAATACAATACAGTTTTCTTTTTTATGCCAATTATGCAATTTCTAAGAAAATATTTCACGTAAAATCGAAAAGAAAAATCGTTCATATCGATGATAAGCTTTTCATATTTTACTCGAGCCTGTAATATCTATTTTCTAACGTCAGAAAGATAAAATTAGTTGGTAGAATTTTTAGTTGGTAGATGATCATGAATTTTGTTTCTGATTATACTCCACTCTCGAACTAATTGCGTTCTGAGAATAGAGACAGGGTACACAAATCACAACAAAGTTGATGCATTAGCACGACATCATTCTGAACCTTGTATAACATGCACGCTGTTCCAACATCGAAAGCATTCCTCTTAAAGCGCGATGGTTTATACGGTAAACGAAACTTGAAAATCAGAGTCGAGATTAATACGATGGCGCGTAACATGGAAAATTGTTTTGTGAAAATATCACTCGTGATATAACAAATTTTATTCGTATAAAGAAATGAAGTATATCATTCGAATAAGTAATATAAAAACTATTCGGAAAATTATTTTATGGTATTATTACTCGCAACAGATTCCATTCAAATAAAGAATGATAAAAATTTATGTCGTTAATTGGAAAATTTATTCTAAGCTTTAATAAATAAAGAAACAAATGATGAATAAAGAGACGAACTTTGATTCGAAGAGAATTCACACAGAAAATATTAAAAATAGATTCCTCGTTATTTTCTCTCTCCTCTGTAGAGAATTCGATATTATTAATTATTTATCGAACGTTATCGACTTAATTCTAATTAGAACGTTCGATCTTTTATTCTCGATATACGAAGCGCGCAACTTTAAACGTAAAAAATCTGGAAACACGTTTTTCAATTTCCTATTCAACGCTTCCGTGTCAAGTGGCTGGCAGGGGCCAATAATTCAGCAGGTCGCTGTATTTAAACGAAACGGATACGTGGAAAGCTTCGAAAGGAACAAATGAACAGATACGATCCTTTAAAAAGGCATCGTCTTTTAAATTAACCAAGCTCCAGGGAAAATTGATATTTCCGATAAAGCTACAGTTCGCTCTGCTTAATCGACCCGTTCATTAAATCACTTAATACAGCTTCGATTCTTCTTATTTCCAATAAACTTGCATTGTACACTGAAATATCGCTTAACAAACATCACCGTACGCGATATCTACCTATTCGCTAGATGAAAGTCAAAGATAAGAAGTAATCTATTAATTAATTTGTTCTATTAATTTGATATAAAATTATACCGGAAATTACAGAATCCTAAAATTTGTTCAATGCCAAAAAGATAACAGGATATTACTGACGCTTGCGTTGGGGATGGGCATTGTATTTTATATTTTGCATACTTTTTTTTCTTAATAAATGTAAAAGTGGATAAACTGTGTTACATGTTAGCAATACGCGTTCTAACGTGTTAACAAAATTCTTAGGGCTAACGTTTTTATTACAATATTTTATATCTAAGATATCTGTGTATGTACGTTTTTGTAATTACACATTTACGAAGTTATTTAAAAATTAAATCCTGAAATTCAACTTTAACTATCTCGCTAGCACCGTAGATCTTCTAAACGCTTTCGTTTATAAACAGTCTCCGAATTCCCTAAACCTAAACTGCACGATAAATCCTCCTGTACGAAAGGAAGAAATCATTAGGCGCGATAAAGAGAGTACACGTTGTACTCTCGGAGAATTAGAAGACCGGGTCGTAAATCTCTCTGGACGAAAAATAAGAAAGGGCAGGAGGGATGAGTAGCCGTCGAATCACTGCGCGCGAGGAGAAACGTGTTAAGGAGGATGGCCCGTCGCATCGTGGCGATGAGAATTTATGGGCTGTTCTCGAATCGCGAATACAATTTAAGCGCTGTTGATCCCGCCGTGACAAAGTGGCTCGCATGATGGATGCGGCCGTGCTTGCGTTTGTTACGTTGTCGTTGAACAGAGACGAAAATCAGGGGTGACAAACTACAGAGAGAAATACTGAAAGAGTGTATGTGCGTATGAAAGAGAGAGAGAGAGAGAGAGAGAGAGAGAGAGAAAGAGAGAGATGGAGAGACATCGACGAGAGTAGAATGTACCGGACGAACTATAAACAGAAAGGGTCGGAGAAGCAAACAGCAAGTGAAAAGAAGAGACGGTTACAGAGACAGGGGGAGAAACGATGACATAGAAGGGGTGGAAAATGACGAGAGGGTTATACCGTGACATCCTATTTAGTCTGTAATTCGCGATCTATTCATCTCGCCGTGCTCACGCCTCTATTGATGACGCTTTAGAACCCTTAACCACGATTGCGAATTAAATATCGAAATAACGTTGATGGGAATGTTGATTAAATATTAGGTTGTCTAAAAAGTTTCTTTCGTTTTATAAGGAAATAATAGACGCACAATGTTTTTTGTTTTATATTAATTTATTAAATTATGCATGAATATAATAATAGAAATATAACGAAATAGATCATACCTAATTCAATAAAATAATATAAAACAGAAATTGTTGTCCATCTATTATCACCTTATGAAACGAAAGAAACTTTTCGGACAACCTAATACATCTAGGTAATTGAACCTGCGCATTATTTAAGATTAGAATTATAGAATATAAATGCCCATCTGTATTTATATTTTGATTCTATATGTTTATTTATTTTTTTAAACCAAAGTTTCACAATTATATGACTGCAGTAACTAATTTGTAGTCTTACGTAGATTCTAATTTCTCTGATTTCTTTGATATGCTTGGAGGATTACGAGCAAAGCGAGAGGGTTACACGAGAAGGCCGGTGCAGATTCTTAGGGCAGCTCCTTGAATTTTGCATGTGACCTGAACAAACTTGCTGCATAGGGTATGCAGGAATGTAATACAGGAGAGCGCAGCTCATACCTCTGACTTAAGAAGCTGCCTTGTAATCCTATGGTCTCTATTTGAAATCTGTCGTTCTCCCAAGTTTACGATACGTCATTTGTATCGAAGAGTCTTGCAGTTCTCTTTGTTCCAGAATTTGGACCTTTCCTTGGCCCAAAATAAATGAAACGAAGAAAGTCGAAATGGGACAAGTATGTATATAGTAAGATATATTCCTTATGAAACATACAAATTATAAGCTCAATGTATGTCCCAAATTTTTGCACTTAGTGTTGGAAGAAATCAATGTAATAAAAATTAAAATAGAATTAAACAAAAGTAAGACCATATGTAAAGATGAAAACGACTGCACGAACAAAACGAATTAGACCTTGATAACTATAAATAATAAATAGATGGTTGAACCTGGACAAGTACTTTTCGAGTTTCAAAGATTCACAATGTAAATCGATAAATGTGCGATACGTAAATCTATCAAATAGTTCGTATAATTCGTATCTAATGTTTTCAAAACTCACGGTATCATTGTAATTGATTCGAAGGAAACGTCGCAATTACCATCACTAATAAAATCCATATACAATCGAGGCATCACCGTAATTTCTAAAATAATAACGAACACCAGGCGAGAAATATTTTCCAACAGAAATAAAGTTCAGCGGCGAAGTTAATAAAATATTCCTGCTGAATCTCTCGATTTTATTTTCCGGTCGCGGTATTGTACTGCGAGATATGGAACGTTTGAAAAGCGCGCGCACGCGCGCGTACTAATAAGCAACAACGTGCCGATAATCCTGTTCGAACGAAATTGTTCCGTATACTTGGCAATTATTCTGCGGCTCGTGAAATTTTCGTATTACCGGGAAAGATGCATCGCATTATGACTGTTATACGACGCGTACGTACGGAATCAGACCCGCGCGTTGATATAACGCAGCGTACGGACAATTTCTCCCAGGAAACATTTCGAACACAACGCCAAGGCAGCCGCGTAGTTAGCGTTGAAATACCTGTCGTTAACTAGAGCAATCTAGCCCCGAGCATACGAAGAACGTAGTCACGAGGGAGTCGAATATATCGTCTCCGTACTTGCGCGCGACTTCGCGAGTACGTGCGAATGTTTCATGAATAAACGCTTATTCGCTACATTTCCGTATCGAAAGAAGGATAACTTGATCATGTTCTTGTTCGTTCCTCTTAAACTTTTTAAAAATACACGAACTGTCTACAAATCAAAATGATCAATTACTTTTTTTGTATTATATTAACGTTTTACAATTTGTTAGATAGTACAAGGAAACATTTGATTGTTTCTTATCTTACATAATTTCATCAATTTTCTCTACCTTCTGTTTCATGAAGTTGACCGATTTGATAAATAAGCATCTGATGTAGTCTTGATTTTCGATAATTCGACATTATCTGTATTCTCATTTATCAAAGAGCTTAACCGAGTTAATATATCCCAACAAAAATCCCTTGATTACAATCTTCCTTTCATAATTACAATTCCCCTCTCACCGTGATATTACCTTAACTTTATGTAAGGAAACTACGTTTCGCGGTTCGTCAGCGATCCAATGGTCCACATACCAAAGTACTTCTCGTATTCTTTGACTACAGGATAGTCAGAAAGCATTAATTTGGCCGGTATCTGGTAACCGAAGACTACTGGGAATACGGTCTTCGACAACGATCTTTCTTCTGTCGTTTCTTTTAGACCGACTTTAGTCGTAATATCATGAACGTTAACTTCTTTTTTCTCTCTCTCTCTCTCTTTCTCCTCGATATCCGTGGCCCGTGGTCGAGATTCAATTTGCAAAGGCCATTTCGCTAATTGCGTAAGTACCGGACCGCAGTCACGTGTGGCTATAACTCGATCGTGCCTTCCGAGTGTGCTACCCTCTAGAACGCTAAAATCCAGTCGCACGTATTCGCGGAAACACGTTGAGCGTAACTGGCTACGCGATACGTTTATCCGGTTAAGTGTTAAATTAAATTTGACTTTTAATACCGTCGATTTTTTTGTAGCGGCTTCAAATACACTTTGCACGCTTATGCGTTTATGGGAAATGCTTGGAATACACGTAATACACAAACATGTCTAAAATGTAGAAAATATATTACTCGTTATAAAATTTGAGAAGTAAAACGATCGTTCTGCTAGATTTCATTTTTAAAATAATATCCCTACAGAAATTGATAATTTGATATTTGAATTGAAATTAAATATGTGTGCCTTTTGGTTAAATTAAATATGATTTTTCTAAATGCAACCGCAACAGCAATCCTGATTATAATTTGTTCCAGACTACGATTCGTTCGCACATAGTGTTGCTGGAAAAGAAATTAATCGAATCGCTCGGGTAATTCCACGTAATTGAACAAATATGGTTTGTTAATTAATTTCCATGTCTTTACATTCGATATGTATATGTGTGTACGTTTGTTAGGTAGGACGATAAATCTCCGAATGGCGATATTAAACTTTCCTGTCGAGCGAAGCTTTGAAATATATTGGAGGCTTGGCTGTGCGGAAAAATTAACTGTACGGATGTACAGTAATTACTTCGATTGTAACCGTTTGCCAAGCGAATTTCTCTCTCTCTCTTTCTCTCTCTCTCTTTTTCTCTCTGCTTTAGTTGTGTTCCAAACGATAGGAATTTGCATAAATATTCGCAGTACACCAATCACAAATAAAAAGAAATCTTACTAAACATACAAATTTCCTGTGGTAGAGCGTACCTTGTGCTATCTACACATAATATAACATGGAACGATCGGGTTGAAACTGGAATAGGTCAAGCGTAAAATAAAATTAATAACAATATCGTTGTTCTAAAAAGACTGCCGACAAACAACATCGCGTTTATACGGCAAACATTTCTCTGGTGTTGCATCTTTGATAACTAAATGGTTATATTTAATGGAATTACGGTGATCGGTATTACACGTTAACGCTGTCAATACAACGTTAGGCTTCTCTTGGATAAAGAGGTGGAAACCAAGAGAGAAGAGAGGGAAAGGTTGGACGAAACGATCTTCAAAACAAATCCTCGGCAAAGCTTGAAACTCCTTCCAGAATTACCGACTCGGATTTACTCGCCGGAGCTTTCAAGCCGAGCTTTCTCTGTTCTTCCGTTCGGAAAGTGCACGGCCAACTTTCCCAACGAACGAGTGATTCGATATTAATGCCGTTACGAGTTCGCGCCTTACTAACTCCCATATGGGACGGTCGTTCATGGATCTCTCGCGGCCGGAAGTGGAGGAAACTTTGTCGCGAGACAGATCTTTCTCTCTCTCTCACCCTCTCTCTCTCTTTCTCTCATTCTGTCATCTAAGTAGAACGTTTCCTCGCAGTAATTAATGGCCAACTATTCCCCCAGTCTCTGTTTCAATATCACGATTCCACGGACACTTTCACCGATGCCAATTCGTCCGCGAAATCGCGTCTCGACTGAGACGTCTAGTTCGATTATCGACCAGGTGCAAATAATTTCATTGACGGACGTAATGGCTTTCACGGGTTTCGTAGGTTTCTCTTTTCTAATAACGATGAGATAAATTGAGTTTGATTGATTGTTTGGAAATTCGTCGAGGAATTGCTTAAAGAAACAATATTCCGAAATCGATGACTCAGGTTTTTCAATTAGTAAAGTAATTTTTTGATATTAATAAATTGATTTCGATATTCGAATTATATTATATTATTCGACAAATTTTATTAAAGAAATGATTTAATTCTAAGCTATACAATTGTTTACAAAAAAGTAACGCGATAAAGCTGTTTCCTTTTTTAAATACGAGATAACATCGATTGAAAATTCTGCAGCCAGTTATTATTATAGTAAATTATTATGGTAACTTTTTTTTACACAAGATTCGTTTTCCTTTTAATATCAAAGAAAAGAATTCTCTGTGCTGTTTTATTCGAGGGAATGCCATGATATTACAGCATAAACTTTCTTTTCTTTTCACATTTACGATATTTCCTTTTTCCTTTTCCAGCGTTTATAGTATCTGTTTAAAAGATTTTCAAGTAGATATTATGTATGCAGATGTTATATTATCAAATATTTTAAAATTCGGATGATAACTAGAAAGATTCGAAATTAACGAAAACCGAAGTTTTGCAAGATTCTGAAGTTGTTCGCATAATTTGCAACAATTCCCACAATCGCGAAGCCTGCGGTTTTACAAAATTTCCGCTCAGGTACAGCCGAACAGGTGCAAAGAATAGTAGCTCTGGGATATCCTCGAAGACAGTTTGTCGCGAAAGTTTCGCGTAGTTCGTGGAAAGTGCTTCTTTTTCTCCAAAGGTTCTCTCAATTCTACTCCATGCGTAACAAAATGTGTCTTCGAATAATCGTATGTTCTTCTTCCATGCCAAAATTTGTCACATTGAATTACAGATAACTACAATTTTTCACAAACGTACGTAGCTCTTTCCTTTTGACTTTAATTTGAAGACGAAATATTTTAACTTTATAAGTCATTGCGTATAACAAGATATTAAAATCGTTAAGATATTTCTATTTGGTAGACAGTTCTACATTTAACAAATTATTGAGATATGTATAATTTTGTGTGCTAGACTAGATTGGCCGTGTAGTAGTGACACACGTATGTGAATATGAATGCGTGGAAGTATGTGTGTGCGTGGCGTCTCGAAAAACAGATGAATGTAACTGTTCCGTTGGCAGTGTGGTATGGAAGATGGTGAGACAAAGAGAGTGCTGAGACGCGTGCAAATGTATATCGACGAAGACTCCGGAAATCATTTATTAAATAAATCTAAAACTATTTTAATATGAATTCTAAGTGTAACCTTAGTGTTTCTTTACTTTTATTTCGGCAATTAAGATCCACAATTCTCAACACAAATTAATTCTTATAATCGAAATTAGTATGATATAATATACTTCCCGGAAACACAACTTTCGCAAAAGTTCTCAAACGCTAATCGATCATAAGTTTCAGAAAAATTAGTAGTCGAATGATTTCGATCTGGTCCCACCGTTTATACCTGAACGTCTATAAGTGTGCAAATCGTATTTGAAACTGCGGGCCCGACATCTCTTTTTCCGTATTCGTAATTACTTAATACATTATTAATAGACGGCTGACTTTACATAAGCTCCAGGGGAAAGTCGGGAAATTTCGAGACGAGAAGTTAAGCAGATTGCCGAGACTGGACATTTGCATACCGCCACTTCCACAACGACGACTTCTCCACCGTCGTCTCTTATTTCTCCTTGGCGCTTCTCGTGCGCGCACAGAACCCCAACGAAGACGAAGAACCGCCATCGCGTCATCGAACGAGTCTCGTGACTTTTAAGAGGCATATCTTTCGATAATGAAATCGGGACGTTCCGAGGAAAACAGGGGCGCACCGGCCAAGTTCGAACCGTGAACGAATGAAAAGAAACCACCGGTCCGATATTAAAATTGCTGGAGGAATAGCGACGTAAGATACCGTTTATCGATGAGATCCATTGTTGCAACACGATTTGACTATGAATTAACTGGACAATTATTCAAAAGTGGTTAATTTCAGAATATGAAATTACGCTCCCTTTAAGTGGATATAGTTACGATGGTATAGTTACGTTTGATTTGCGAATTAGCTGAGATTCATACAGAAGCAGTTGATTTGAGAATATCGAATTATTTATTCTTTAAGTAGATATAGTAATATTTGACTATGAATTAACATTTATTATTAGTTTTAACAATTTTTCTATTTTCTAATGAGAACGTCGCCATAGCACTTTGGATTCCCATTTGTCAAATAGTTCTGCACCGATATTTATGGGAAAGTTTCAAATATCAAAGCTTCGAATTTACATATACGTTTACTGAATAACTGAAGTAATTTAATTGCCATATATTAAAATTCCTATGAAATGGTTTGACATTTCTGCAATATTTTTCTGAACCATTGACCCAAATTGTTTTTAAATACAGAAGTAAAAATAATGGTTTACCTCTGTTTGCTGTAAGTAGAATAAGGCTACATAGTCAGGACGAATTAAAGAAGAATAACACGATATAAAAAAATAGACAAATTATATGAAGTTAGAGTATTTTGTTGGCGGAGAGGATGACGCTATTATTCGATGGTGGAGAAGGGGGGACGCAATGGATATCCAAGACTAGAGAGGAGGACAACGAGACTCTGATGCAACTTTAGTGGTAAATTGCAGGTAATTTGCGAGAGAGGTGGTCGACCGAGCAGTTAGCAAGCCAGCAACCACCGCCAGAACAACAGACTCGCTCGTTCAATGTTCTGCAGTTACCTGAACGTTAGCTTACAAAGGGTTAAAAGGAGCTCGCCGGACGACGCATACTGTTCCATTTACATCGAAGCCATCCTCTCAAACTTCGCGCCTTGTTCAACTCCTAATATCCGACGAAAAGTGCACGTGTAATTGTAAATACCATCGATCATTCGATGGAAACAGGGTTTCCGTTTAAATTGCATATATAATTACGATTCGATGACTATCAATTGCAGAAGATCAAAGAGTGTTTTTCTTACGTCGCAACCCTTTGCACATAGAACTGAATTATATTTGCATTCTAAGATGACATGAAGGAAGATTGTAAGTAAGAAACACTGAAGCAGCTTCGTGGTAGATTAAAATTGAAGCGGATAAAGGAGATAAACGGGTATGACTAGCGGCAAGTAATATCTTCCTCGAAGGGAAACATCCAAAATTAGCTTCTGTAGCTATATTTCCTTCGGACTTGGAGGATCTCGCTCGTGTGTACAGATAACACTTTAAATTAAGAAACTCGTGCAACCCTTTCGTTTACTTATCACATAATTGTTCCACTACCGGAAGCGCTTCATTTACCTGGTAAGACTCCTCCAAACAAATCGATCGTAAATCATTATTAAACGAACTAATTATTATACCTTCTATGCTTCTGGCATAGCTATTACACATAAATGTACTAACTTAGGTCTTTTATATTGAAACAATTATATATGAAGTCAAATCTCATTATTTTATAGGTTTTATAGATTTCTATGGAAATAATTTGTAGTTGGAACTATGTGAAATACGAAAATTACACGACAAAAATTATTTGTTAACATTATAAGTTACGAAAATCGAGTTCGAATAGATGTGTTCAAGTATAATACCAGAAATTTAGTCTCCAGAAAGAAAGAAAACATTGATATTCTACAAGACTTGTATCCTCTATAGGATGTTAAGAAACGGTAGCTTAAATAATAGATGAGAATATCAACAGGTACAATCAATTATACGCGGTGTTTCCAAGGCGCAATCTACACGGTAATTCTACGTAATTTGTGAATTTTACATGTCATTCTCCAGTGTAATTTTCCAGTAATCTACACGATTATTACTATCGATTAACAATATCTAGCTAATATAAAATACCTGATAATTCCAGGTCTTTTAATTAAATAAAATTTTCATCTTGAGTTTAATTTTCATGAAAATTCATTTCAATCTACAAATGTCTACGTAAATTTTAACATCAATAGCACTTTGTAGTGCCAGTGACATAAGATTTATTACGAGGACCGCAGACATACGCGACGCAGAGATCAGGTTGTCTGGACTAGAAGACCTACTCTACTTATAGCGAACATAAGTGAACTACAAGTTGTGCTCATGTATTTAGAAACAATTTGCGTCAATAATTTTGAATACACTTGAAAAACACTTTTATCAAACACTTGAAATGTGACTTGTCATCTTCTCTATATGATTTTCATATAGTTATTTATTTTTGCCATGTTGCTTTAATTCTAATCCACCGCATTAAAGATCAGTAAGCAGCTCTAATGTTAAAGATCGTAAGATTCATAATTGTTAGAGTATATATTAGCTCTTCAACTTTTAAGGGATGTGAAAGGTACATACACATAAAATGCGCGATGTTTAATCAACTTTCAAATACTTAGAGGAAAAATTGTACGTAAAAACGTTACGACGATATAATTCAGGAGTAAAAAGGTTAGAAGCATCGATAGTGGCGTTACCCTCGATCAAGCGTAGTATTTAAGAGGCAAAGCAGCGGAAGCGCGTTGTAGAACGGACAAATTCGGTCGATCGTAAAATTTCATGGGAGCATTGAATCGGGGCGGCGCACGGCGGTTTAATAACATAAAGCTTGTCTGTAATTAACACGGGCGGAGAGAGCGAGGTCTGAAAATAATATCTACGGTGAATTCCGGTGGGATATCGTTTCACGGACGAGCAGTGACCCGAGGCAGTTCGGAGGCTGGTTTTCGAGAAGCTGGGAGTTTCTTAATCTGCTCGTAAGTCAGAAGGGTTCCGCGAGGCAACGAGCTAGGCGTTGCCCCAAGAGTGCGATTCAGCTTTTCAACTAAGCTCGTATTACGCCGCTGGCCCACGCTCATCCCAGCATCTTCGAGACTCATGCGATTTTTCACTACGATCCTTCGGGATAATTGGCAACGTTCTTACTACCTATCCGTTTCATCCTACACCACCGTGTTCTTCAGGCTGCAGTAGAAACACCATAGTGGTTTATTCCCTTGTATTTTATAGGTCAGATGCTCTATTCATTCTGCTGTATAAGTAGGAGTGACTATAGATAAGATTGGTAGTAAACGGTGTATGTAAATATACTAGCGAATACAATACACTATAGCGTGCATTTGTATAACTATATTTGTATAACTATTGTAGTATCGTGGACGAAAGGCCTAAGAGATATCGGGCGAACTATAAACAATGTCGCGAGAAAGCCGAAGTGCCGACAGACCCAACAATGTATCGCCGGTTCTTCAATCGAATAGTTTCGCGGAAAAGATCTGCGTGACCCTAGCCACGAGCGGTTGCGAAACACGTGCGTGGTAGGGCTAAGAAAAAAGACAAAGGGATGCTATGGGACAAAGACGAATTAACAGTCAGTGTTAGTTGAGAAGTCAAAGAGTGTTAGTTGAGAAGTTAGAGAGTGTGAATGGAGAAGTTAGGGAGACAGTGTTGCTAGCGTTGTCGAGAGAGTGTGGTCCGCTTGAGAGAGAGCGTTGGATCCGTGGTAACGAGAGTTGCAAATTAACTATCTACTTGTCTTAATTATAATACGTTATTGTGATTAGTTCATGTTAAACAACTATCGTTTCCTGTTTAACCAACATCTGTTTAATCCATTTATCGTAAATGAATTAATCGTAGTAAAGATCTTACACTATATTTGTACAACTATATGAAATATAACTAACGTTATATATGCGTATCTTAAACTGTTTGGAAGTACTGTCAAATATTTGACAATCGGAAGACTCTTTTCTTTTTATCTGTCCCGCTGAAACTGGCTCGTGATTATTGTTACAATATGACGTTCTATGTATAGTCTCGTGTGTTGGTTTGCTTGGTAAATTTATAGGCTATGTTAGAATTGCACGGTAGATTCCGAATTAATCGAAGGCGGATTATTTGCGGATTATACAGCAAGTTCAGGGAACTTTGTGGAATATTTCTCGACTTTCCTGAATAATCCCTGTTGCGAGAGAGGGGCACTGTTACAGCGAATTCTTAAAGTCCTTCGTGAAGTTTCGTACTCATTACGCGGATAATTAAAGCGTCTTCATCGGCATCACAAACGTGATGATAGTTTCCTTATACTTTGTATAATCTCTGATATTTTTACTTAAAGAAAATACATGTAATAACAGGCGTGAACCTATTCAATTCACGAAAAGTAACAGAAACTGGTTCATAAATAACCAAATGACTACACTGTAATTGTTTTTTCATTTTTAAAGTCGTCAAAATAAAGTCGCGATTTATTTCATAAAATCGGATAACAAAAATGTTCTGTGCACGAAAATACTTCTTATATATTCCACAACGATAATATTTCTTCCTTCACAATTTAGAACAACTCGTTTGCTATCGTTTCTATACAACTTCCGCGTTACGCCAGAAGCCATAGCGGCGTTTGTTTACCATTTCCTTTTCCCGAACTAATTAACACATTTTGCCGCGTAGCAGTACCCGAAGCGACTAAGATTCATCGACGTTCATTTTCCAGCTGAAATTCATCCTCTTTGTTCCATTCGGCGAACGACCAACTTCCGCGGCTTGCAATCTACAAATATTATTCCAGCCTTGTCCGTGAAGAAGGAAAGCGATATTCCTCCACCTGTTTTCATCGGCGGAAGCTCGGTTCTCTCGGTGTTGTTGCACGGAGGAAAACTCAGTCGAATCGCGCGAGTTGACCGCACGAAACTTCTGCTCCGACGACGTCCCGTGGAAGCGGAAGTGAACAGGAAGAAGAAGAAGAACAAGAAGTGGAAAACACGCGGCCTTAAGAGCAGGAAAATTTCCACGAGACGAAATTTTCCCCGTAATTACTGTACTGCACAATTAAAATCTTAATCTCGTCGATGAAAAAAATGGAATTCATCCGATGCTATTGCCTGCTATTGTCTTTTCCTATTTTCATTACTCGTGTTACTTGAATACTTTAGATTTAAGGTAAATACAGTTGCACCTAATGATAAGATAGAAGCAGTATTCATTGTTTTAATAACGTAATTTAATACATAATACAAATAACAAAATTGACCAAATTGCAATCGAAAGATAAAACGAATATAAACAAAAAGATTTGATACATTTATTTATATTAAATATTTTTTACAATCTCCCTAAACAACGCTATAGACAAAGTCAATGTATCCACGGTTTAAAAACCATGACGCGCTAGCCAAAAGAAATAAAAGGAATCAGCCAGAAAAGGGCAAAAACTGAAACTCGAGATTCCCATCTAATAATGTATCTGATCATCAATAAATCCTCGATCCATGAACTGACAAGATATTAACGTCCATCCATGTTTCTTTCTTTCTCTCGATTCCTCCGCCAGTCTGCGGAAGGACGCGAAGAAGTTTGAAAAGGGACGAGGTCTCACAATCGACGAGATCGTCGAATTCTCTGGTCGTTTTCCAGAGGAGGGACGTCGACGTCGACAAGGGACGAGTTAATAATACCTCGAGCTGACTGACTGTTCAGACACCGTTAATTAAAGTCGATGGTCCGAGTGCGAGGTCTCCGCAACGTTTCGTGGCTAGCGCCCTTTCCCTTCCTAATTCGTACAACAATGTCTATTATTCAAGTCGTCCCGTGTAGATGGTACGGCTAACGCGGTTGTTTCCATTGCCTCGTAGGCTCCAAGTTTCCCTGGGAACGCATAACTCCTAAGGCTTACCAAGTTTGCCTCGCACATCGAAAGTACTAGAAACTTGACGAAGGCAAATCCGGTCGCTCTTTAACGCAACGAAAGACGCGGTTCATCGCGTCTTATTTAATCTCCAGGATTAACTGTGAATTCTCTGATCCGAAAAATAAATTCTAAGACTTTTACAGCACGCTATCTGACCTGGAACGTCACCTAGTCTCTCTTAGAAAAGACTTTCATGGCAGGAAAATGTTTCGCAGAAATTTTCTCATTAATTGATTTCATTAGACTCGTGTGTCTATACAAATTCATATTTTTATAAGAAGGGCCGGAAAAACAATTTGCAAATACAAATTTATTGTACTATCTAGTTATGGTAAGGAGTACTTTAATTTGAATATTTTTCTGTATTAGGTAAATTCTGTAAATTTTTATGCTCGTAAGTTCTCTGTAAAAATACAGAATGCATAAATGAGAAAAATTATTTGATAGAAATATTCAGAATTTTATTGTTAATACCTATACTTCAGTTTGATCTGAATGATAGGTAGGAAATTGTAATTAATTTAAGGAGAACAGAGTAATGTTTGGTTCTCACAAACAAACATTCTAGGCGGTTTGCAGAGAATCGTAGATAGACAAAAACGTTTCTTGAACGTTGGAGAAAAGTGGAGATCTTATAAATCATCGGTTCACTGGCCCAAGCATCCGTTTTATCATCGTATGGAAATCCAGTGAATTATATGAAACGTTCGGTTTCTTATTTATGGCCAATCCCCATCGTAATTTTACACGTAGAACCTTTTCTTCTTTCTCTCCTTTGATGAAAACTTTATGCATGAAGATGAATGGAGATGATTTACAAACAGCGCTTTGCTAATTCCCTCCTGGATAAATAATTTCTTCTCTATAAAAGAAGTTGTAAATTTCAAAATTTCAAAAACAAAAGCAGAAGCTGAACTTGTATCGCGTGAAATAAAATTATCTGTTCGTTGGAAACGCGTGGTTCCTTCTTCATTACGACGTTTCGAGCAGAAATTTATTCGACGCGCCGACAACCGACTATTTGTCAAGCCGTTTGAAAATACCGACGAGGAACTAAAAATGTCCACGCTCGTACGTGGATCTTAGGGTTCTCAAACAAAAACTCGGCTCATCAATCACGCGGCTAAGAATCGCGCCTCCTACGTGTCGGGGATTGAAAATACGTCGTGTTGGATTTTAGAAAGTCGCTCGTCACTCATGTTTTAACATCGGAGCGCTGTGAATATTGAACTGACGTAAATATTTGTTATTTGTCTATGGAGATTTATATCAACCATCACTGATTATTATTTAATGAGATAATTGACTAGTGTCATCCGATATCGTTCGTTTAAACTGCGAGGTTGTGCAAATTTAAAGCTGGCAAGGATTTATCGGGAATTCAGCGATCGCTAAAAAGTTCGAATCAGTTTGTCCTAAAAATCAATTATCTTTGTTGACGCATTGTTTGTATAAGATTTACAAATGTTAGAGTGATTTTAGAGTCACGCACGCAAGAACAAACGATTTCCGAATAAATTTTCTCTAGATGTTAAAAAGAATTTCTTCTGCCAATTATCGGTAATAGAAAGGTCCATTTCGACTTTAGGCTTTAAGACAAATTTCTATTATCAATGACGAATGACAAAACGATATATTTTCTGACGTTGTGATCGCGAAAATTTCAAACCAACATTATCATTTCATTAATGAGTTAATTTCGTTATTATTATTAATTTGCTATCGATCTGTATACTTCAGTAAAATTAACATAATATTATTGTTACCGGATCGATGAGAGTTCAGAAAGCGTGTACACGTGGAAACTTTTTCTTGGCGTGACGTTCCCCACGTCTCCATAATAACAACAGCGAACAATAGCCAAATCCAGCGAGACGTTGGAACTATCCATCGTCTCTGTCATCGAAGATCCAAGGACCAAAGGATATGTCGAGACAATCGAAGCAATTAAAGTGGATAAATAGACCTTACGGCTGTATTGGTGGACAGAAAGGGACGGATTAGTCTCGGGGGCGATTCGAATCGAACCAAAGAAACTTGGGCTTCTGTACCGTTGAAAGATTCAAAACGTTCAATTAAAAGTTCTCATCGGGTACTTTCTTCAAAGCTTACGCCCTGTGTCCCCGTGGACGTAAACAACGAAGATCAGGAACGCTGCTGGACTTTCTGCATGTTGAGAATCGCCTCCTCCCATCGAACGATAGGGTCGCTGGATTTCCAATTGACAACTGCATTCCTGAAAGTTTCGCGTCACGTCGATAACAATTATCGGCAGGATGCTTTAATTATCCCGCCGTTTCCCAGACTATCCTAGCCGAAGTTTCGGTAATCGAACAAACGGATGGACCCGGATTCTAGCTACGCCAGGTTTGCTTCAAGACGTCGAAAGACATTCTCTCTGCCCTCTGCTCCAATTTTCCGACGAGGATCGATAATACGATGGAAGTCGAACTTTGCCTTTGCAACAAGGGCTGCTGTACCTACGATGTTAATTAATATCGAACAAAGCCAGTTTGAAGATCTGGCGAGATGAAGTTTTTGCAGCTCTGAGCTCGGTTCGATTTGGAAGTCTCAACTCGTGTAATTCGTTTCTTTTGAAGTTTTCGAATGACAGAATAGTTCGATGAACCAGATCTATTGGGAATTTGTCTACGTACTGGATACTTTTTTCTATTCCTTTGTTCTACCAATATGTTCGGAATTTTCACTAAAAAACTCTTAAGTGATTTCTTAAGTGTGACTTATATGTAACTCTTAAGAGAAAATAATTCGTTCCAAATAGGAAAATAAAAATCACAATTCTATTTAAAATATTATTCATATTAGACAAAGAATTCTATATCACAAAAACCTTATTAAACATCGAAGACGGAATAACTAACGCTTTGTTAACTTAATTAAGCAATTAGAGATACTTGCAGAAGATCGTTTGAATTTAGTTCTATCGTAGAATTCTCTATTCATCAATATGTTAATCGATCTTTTGCCATGGTGTTGGCTTCGTTTGTTCGTATTCTATAGAGTTAATAATAATGCGACGAACTCTGATGTAATCACGAAACCGTGTTAATTCGACGATACCCGGGATGCAGCTAAGAGTTTAACGAGGAAAGAGTTTCGTGAACTTTAGGCTCGTCGGGCGATTCACGATGGCGGGAAAATGTGAAAAGTTTTTGGTCAGAAACTCAGCCTCTGCTCTTTCTCTCACTCTCTCTCTCTCTCTCTCTCTCTCTCTCTCTCTCTCACTCTGATATTAATTAACATCACGGTCTCTCACCCGGCTCACGCTTTATCCTCCCTTTTTGTTCCTTTCATTCTTTTCCTCCCTTTATTCAGCCATGTCTGCGGCGTTCGTACCTATCATCAGCAATACTTGTCAAGTAGCTGTGAAACTTTCTGATCGCTTCTTCTCCTGTGAAAGTTCCGACAACTCGATGAGATTGGTAAATAGATCCTTTTAGAACATGGAAACGTTTGATTACTGCAAAATTCAGAATTATTATATATTTTTTTAATATGAATTTTTCCTTTAATTAATGAAATTTTATCCTTTCATCGAGTACCATAAGTACCATTTTCTGTAACATCTTGAATAACGATCAAACAATATAATATACTTCAGAAATGATCCATAAAGGACTGCAAGCATATTACACTGCATTCTATTATCCTGAATAAATTCTGTAGAAATATTCTGTCCACCCACGACAATTTATCCGTAAATTTTCTATAACAAGACACTCGTAAAGAAATAATTTCAGGAAGAAGCAACGATGCTTTTCATGCGTGAGCAAACGAGCATACAGGTAAACTATAAAACTAACCTGAGTTGATAGGACGCCTATCACGTAAGCGACTATTTGTGTTGCCATATGGATCTGTTTACGTGCAGCGCGGACAGAAGCAGATAGAATCCTTGATGGTTCGTTACCCTAATAGTGTTTCTCAGGTTGCCTGTGTATCTAACTTTAGCTCCATCTTGTTACCGGAGTATAATAAATATCGAAACTTACAGTTACGCTTCTCTTGCGTTAGCAAACCAGACGAGAAACACTTATTTTGTTGACTGCGTTTTGTTGACTTCCTTATTGCATATACGGAATCATAACTTCAGTATCTATATAACGAGAAATTTTCTACGTTCAAAGTTTGTATCGGTTATCGATCATGAAATAATTATTAACTTCGTAGAATAAACTAAAAGTTATTTACCTCTCTATATTACTTTTCCTTCGGCTAATAAATATTAATTACACAATCATTTCGAAAATACATATACATGAGCAATAAGCAAATGAAATTATATCCTCTTATGGGTAAATCCTTTAACATTGTCCGCGACTAATTGGATACCCGATAAAATTAATTAATATTCCTGATCACATTAATCTTCAACCCTTTACGCTCTTTTCAAACAAATTAATTCTATTACTTTATAAAATGAAGATGTCTCTCTTGTTGACAAGTTAATATTGGCCTGCACTGTTTCTGGATAGTAGTCGATCGATAATATCAATTAACATTCGTGGTTATTGATACATTAACGTTATAATAACGTCAAAATGTAAGTGTTTCTGGTAAGAGCCATAGAGAGTGACGACAGCGGACAGATTATCCGCAATCTGCGGCTTATACCAATTGAGTGCAGTAATAGCGTTGTTATGCATTTGATATAAAGCCTAGTTTGGCCGCGAGTCCATGTACGCTGTATCATACGTGTTCCATCCACCTTGTACATTATCTACAAAGTACGTGTGCGTTGCGCAGTCGATCGCACAGGAGCAATCTACCTGTGTAATCTACTATTGCTGCTATATTATGCATATATGCGTGTGATTATGCAATAATTTCGTCTATAATATTTTGAGAAGATTTTTCCCATAAAATTATATTATACAAAAGATAAAACAGAGAATTTGATTGTATTAAAAATCCTGTTGGATTTTTTATACCGAATCTGTGAAATATTTCAATATTCTGTGAAATTACCAATTCTGTTTTGACGATAGAAACTCTAAATCAAATGTGAAACTTCGAATTTTGAATTTTGAGGCGAATTGAAATTGTTAAAAACCGGGATGTTATGCTAAATTTCGTCTCATTCGGCGGGAATAACGAACTCTGGATTAAAAAGTGCCGAGTAAGGAATGCAACATTATATTACCACACTGAAGAAGAATCGTGTTCATTTAAAAACACATTTAAACTATTTTGCATTAGAAGCTCCGTCAGGTTCATCGCGCAAAATAGCGAACTTCCCTTTTTTAATTAAACAAGAGGATGTACGTTCTACGAATTTACATTCCGACGTACAACTTTTTTCTTTTACCTACATACGTAGCATTTTGTTTAAATCAGTTGCACTCTGCGATATAATTTACAATCATGATACGGTACAATATAATTTTTCATTTAGAAACGACCATACCGCCATATATTTATGAAATTTTCCTATTTTTTAAATTTAATACAGTTCAGAATTTTCGTCATTAAATGAAAAAAATATCTGTATGTGGGATAGCTGTATCTTAGTATCAGAGAATATGTTATTCGGAATATTCCCTAACAATTTCCGAATCGCCAGATTTTTGACGAACGCTTCGTATTTATTTCTCTCTCGTAATCGATGTCTTTCATTAAAAAGTCGTACAGCAATTTTTTCGTCCGAATTGAAAGGATCTCCGCTTGTGCACGCGTGAGAAGATTGGGCACCGCGTATATAACGGATGTTACACGGAAAACGTTTAAAATGGCGAAACGTGTCTGTTCGTTTGGAAACCGCGGAAGCGTCCGGCACGCACCTGTCGAAACAGACGAATGTCTTTCAGCCGCGCCAAGCTGACGAGGGAGCCCTCACTGTTATTTATACCGCAGCAATTTATCTTTTTTACCAGGCTATTAGTGAGAAGTGTTGCCGCTATTTTATCCCGTTTATATAATAAATATGTTTCTTTCGTTTGGCTGACGCTTAGACACGCTTTCAGGCAAATTATTATTCACTTCCGTGATCCTTTCGACTTGCTACGAGTTAGTCCATGCTTTTTCGTAGATATCGATTTATGTGAATGATTTGGCAACGCCTGGCAAAGTTCGTGGAGTCACCATTATGTTTTTAAAATGAAACTGGTTAAACAAGCTTGAAATAATAAATTTTTACTTTCAACATATAAGATAAATTCTTTTCTATAAAGACTTTATTTAATAGAAATATATCAACGTAGCCAAGTTACTAATTACGAAAACAACAGATTAAATTATCAAATGGTGACTCGCCTTCGAAAGCAATTGATAACTTTAACATGTAACCTGCTGGTTCTCCGTATCTTGAAAAATTATAAGATCGTAATATTTAAGTGGCCCATAAAATTTTGCCGGTGTATAATTAAGAAAGTCATCTGGCAAGTAATAAATGACAAGGGACCGGAAGAGGATGTCTGAGGGACAAGAGGACGAAAGACCTCCACCGAAGAGATCATTCGTCGTCTGTTTCTTCAGTTAACGGTTCTAAGAAACGAATTGTACAGCCACTTAAAGATAACAACCGTATCAAGCATGACTCATCGATCATACGCCACCTTATATAATAACCGAGAAATAAATGTCTGTTCTTCGTTAGAATTTAAAATTTAGTATTAATAGCAGTTAGTATTTCATAAGATCGTAGCAAGTTAATTATTTGTCAGCCCAATATTAAAGAATTTTCCTCCATGGCACGCACTTATCGCGTTCAGTCACCAATCCTTCCATCATTTTGACTTCTTTCACTGCCCGTGGCTTGTTTGCACACGTCCTAGTAGCGTGAAGAGTTATAAGAATATTTGTCGATGGGCCGTCACGCTGAAAAACGTGCCAGCCCTTCGCGTGTTGTTACACGCTTGCGTGGCCTGAGAAAGGTTCGTGCCCTTTTCCCAAAGAAAGGAGCGGGCAAAAAAAAAAAAAAGAAATTGGTCGGAGGGAGGGTGACATCTTGGGAAAGTCTGTTTGCTTAGGATGCGGCCGAAAAACTGGGCGCTAAAAGCCGCGCAACTCCTCGAAACATTGGGAGCGACGTTACGAGTTAGGAAACGCCAAGATAATGCATCGTGGCTGCCACGAATGTCAATATTTTCATTATTTCACAGGGAACCACCGCGTTTCATGAACGTCGTGACCGAATAGAGAAAACATTCAAAAAAACTTCTGCTGATCTTTTTTTTTTAGTAGGTTTTTGCGACCCTTCTTCCTGGTGGAAAAAACAGCAGGCGCTTTATAGTTTGATCTTTCGCGGTTATTTTTCTTCTATTGAAATAATATGGAGAGGACATGGAGGAGTTCCATTGATGCGACTTGATATAAATGCTCTAAGGTGACGTAGAAGAAGGGTTAGTTTCAACGTGGTTATTGTTGCTATACTTCGCTGTTGAAGCGTTTTCGGACGTAAAATTGGAAATTAGGAAATTGAAAGAGATTTGTCCATAATGTTTCTTATGAGAAAATCGCTCGGTTGATATAATTTGAAACGGGTCGTCGAAATAAACTAATACTGTACTAATTATAGTATCAAATTATAGTAATTATATTAAAACAATAATTATAAATTACTATAAGAAAATAGATAACGCAGACTACGTTTGAAGAGCGGGTAGAAAATAATGCAGAGCAACTCCTTTTCTTTGGTCATAACTTTCCCGAGATAGCGTTCGCACTACGTAAATCACTCTTATGCGAAATGCAAAGAACAGGTTGTTCGGCGTGTCCCGCGCAGATAACACAGTTAGAGGGACATTTGTCAAGCGTGAATCGGTAACACGGAGAATGCACAAATCGGACTGTTCTCTTTCAATCTATTCCACTCACGTTGAGGGATATCGAGCAGCAGTCACTGACAGAAATAGAAAGTAGAAAAATCTGACGAAGATACCGAACGATATAGAACATATAATATTTCTAAATCGTATTATATTATAACGAAATCTAAATGATAGTACGATGAACTAAATACGAAGATCACAAGAGAAAGACATGACCATTAAATACATTGATGATCTTCTAATTCTAATTTGTCTTTATGTTGAAACAGAAAAATCTTAATATGGCATAATGAAAAATGAGAACAATCTGTCGGACATCGAATGATACGTTATATTATATTATAATTTATTATATGTATGATCATTAAAGCTATATTTTCACATTCATCCCCTTGAAAATTGGCGGACTTGCACCTGTGCAACCGTTCTGTTTTGTACCTAATATTCTTCTTATTTTACAGCACGATTTTCACTGCACACAGTACAACGCACTTTTGCCTGTGGAAATATTGTTGCGTTGTTTCCTCCAAGTACAGAAAGCTTACGCTAATGAGCGAAAGTCTGCCGACTATTTATCTTTGCATAATTTATCTCATTTAACACGTTACCGTTCGTGCCGATGCGAAACTCGAGTCGCTGTATACAAGGATCATTATCCCACAACGAAATTTTGTTTTGCCATCGTGATCATGCGCGGCTATTTTTACATGCAACCGATGATATATGCTCTACAGTAACTTCAGGTTCGCAACTTCTATAGCAAACATGATGTGTACAATACGATACTAACATTATGTACTGAACGTAACGATACTTCGGGTTATTTTGATCATTTGTTACTTTTTAAAATTAATAAAATTCTATAATTGTCATAAGAATAACATGCAAGTAATTCCATATAGAAGTTTTAATAAAATTATGACTTTTATAGATAGTTCTTACAAATTTTTTAGTGATAATCTTGCAAAAGAATGAAAAGTCTTGATTGATTAATAATTTGCTTGATAATTTACACGAGTTATTACATTTTATATGAAACCGAAAACTGTTCCAATGCTTTGCTCAACATTTTTAAACAAACATTTTTAGGAGAATTCGTTCACGTTTGAGTTTACTAAAAAGTCATGTCCATGGGAACCCAGACATACTTATCAATGCGAGTGCATTCAACTTCGTTCTCGCTTACTTACCCCCAAAAAACTGCCAACAGAAAATAATGCATTTAAATGTAAAAATAACTTGCCGCTATATGCACGCAGTTTTACGATCCCGCTCTAAGAAGATACGTAGTTCGCGTGGAATATAAAATCCACGCAGAGAGTCGTACATTTTTCTTCCTTTAATCCCGCATTTCGTGTTTTTCCCACCCCCGCGCTTATCCCTCCTCTTCCTATTCTTTTTCCTTTGTTTTTAACGAAAGATGGAAATGAACGGAGTAAATGTCGTAAACGTTATAAGGAAAGCTCTATGAGAATATTTGTAGAAAATCATTCCATACCACGAGTTTCTTTATTTTTATATTTGGTTGAACAAATGCGTAAGGTTGAATTGTCATAAATATATGGCGACTAATTATGGATAAAATTGAATCGCCACTATTTTTTGTTATGTATTATAATATATCTATATTCTGCTTTTCAACGATATAATCTAGAACCATGAAGGGCTTAATTCTCACCGCATTTTTCGATCCAATCAGAAAACTGTCAACACACATCCGGAGAGACGTTTTAATTTTCATTCGGTGCGTTCTAGGTGTTCGCCGAAGAGCTCGAGTATTTCGCTCGGTTAATTAACAGTAATTAATTTTATCATTGATCCCGTTGGTCACGTTGTCACACATTACACGAAGCTTTAGCTCTACAGAGCTTTCATGGATTTCCTCGTCCTGCACTCGTGGTGTTTGGGATTTATGACGGGTGATTAGTGGACGTAGGGCTACTTCGCGATGGATTCTCGCCATTCTACCGTATCACAGAAAAATAAAGGTTATCTTCGCTGACGGAAACATCGACTCTGAACGTGGATTACTTGAGAAATTATTACCTGGGAGAAGTTGCAAAATAATACAAGCCAAGCGTGTTTATTACGTTTGTAAAGTTAGGAGCGCCGTCCGAAGCTATTTGTGTTTTTATTCCTGATGAGCAATACGTGTAATTACTTTGATTTTGAAACAGTAGGTCGTACTTTATGTACGAAATATTTCTAAAATAATTAATTTTTCAATAATCCAATAGAGAACGTTCGATTTATTTTTAATGGGAATGGTAATACCTACGCAGAGTAAGTGTTGCATCTCTTTGATTCTAGACGGCTCACATCAGCGATATTATAGAATTAGATAGCGGGATAATGAATCGTTTTTGGTCGTATTGATTACAATAGAGACTTGTTGAAGGCCTTCCACAAAGCTCGACTACTCCAAGGGGCTGGTATAGCAGCTCGCTATCATTCGCATCGGTGTAGCTGTTACAGATTCAGTGGCGCCTAATTTAATGACTAAGTAATTGTATAATATCCAATTTGTAATGTAGACTGCGTATCGCTATGTTCCGCGCCAAACCACTTCAGTGCGCATTTAAGCGTTTGCAAGCTGTGCAAACCCCAATTATTAGAGATGCGTACTGCGCACGGTATCCTCGCGAAATACCAGATTCGTGACATCATCACAACTCTGTATCAAATTAAAATTTCGAACATAAGAATTTTGTACGTTGTCTATTTAAAAAAAAATGGTATTTTAAACCTATAGGAAACCGTGCGTCTCGTGCTTATTTGCAAAACTAAGTAAAGAAATCGAAGGCCATTAGACAACCAACTAATTTTCACTATATCGAAATATTTGTCAATACAGGCGTGTCAAAAAACACGTACACTCGACGATTCTCAAAAGTATTTTCATTGTACAATTTGTCCCGTAAATTAAAGAATCATGAAACCTAGAATCTTAAGTATACGATTTTGTATACTTTCCTATGCTTTCCGATGTTTTACCAAACTTAATAAACAAGATTTTAGTAGAAGCTTCTTCTTTGTCATCAAAATTGAAGAAGTAGAGCGTTTCAAACGAAGGAAAGTTTAAGACCGCGCCATTTCCCTTAGTACGTTCAAAATGCTCCGTATCGCAACTCGAATGCACTCGCGTACATGATGAATAAATGATCCCAAGTGTTTGTAGTAACAGATACAACTGAATGTGTATTTCCGACGTTTTATTGCATACTGCCTTCTGCAGTATCCTCGCTAACCTTCTTTTTCAATGTTCTATATAAGAATAGTGGAAATAATATTCTCCTGCTTGTACATGTAAAGATATGGTATTTCAACAAGCGAACGCAAAAGAGGATAGCTTCCGAGAAGTGAAACAGAATGAATCTGTTAACAACATGTAATATAATTAGAAAATTAAGTTAAAATGGTTCACCGCATGCAGATAATATTTTTTTTCAAAAGAAATTTTAATTAAGTAATTTATCGTATTTCGAAATAAATTCCATTGGAATTAATTCATAATTATCGAAGTTAAAATTATTGTCAAATGAAAAACTCGAAACATAAAATAGATTTTGTACATATACACGTGTATATATGAATTAAAGGATAAAATACAGAAATATTTTCAATAATTGCCTTCCTTTCAAAGCAAGAAATAGTTAAGTGAACAACTTCGTTTGAAACCTGAAAACAGTTATACGTTAAATCAAAATTCCCATTGGTAAAATATCAAATCTTTTAAAGCCAAATGACCCGGCTAATGAGGATAAACGTAAAAACTTGAGAGAATATTTCATATTAACTGAATAATTTTACATTTCCAGATCCTGGCAAAGAGATTTTAAACTGAATCTAAATTTCGTGAATTCAGGCAACTTGACTATATAATCCGAACGAAGATTAAGAAACAAAACACTGAGTGTCTTCCCTCAACGATTCGATCTTTAAGGTTCATCAATCGATCGATCGAGAAACGCACGTCTGCGTTTCAAAGTCGCCGCCTCTCGGCACGTTCCTCATCATGTTGTTGTCGTGACAAATTTTTTAACACGCACGAAGAGAGTCACGACATTTAATTTCGTTTGAAGTCGCATAGCGATAACCGGTGATTCATCACCGATGTATCTCCGCTGGAAATTTGTTGAGTCCAATTTCGCCTCGTTTCTTTCGTGTCCGCGAAATATTTCAGCCGCTCGAAAGATCAGTCATGCACGAGCTACGAAAGACAGCAAAGATTATTTCGAAGAAGTTGTCGAACCAAGCTGAAATATTCGCAAGTGAATAATAAATACACCTATTTATAAGTAACAGGGCATCTACTTCCATGTAAGATGCGATTATCGAACGTCTTATAACAAAAATAAACTTTGTCCGTCTGTAATTTCTGTTCAAAACATAACACAGAATACAGTGGCAGCACGAAGTACCGGCAGACCATTCTATTTATCGTAATATTTACATATTAATTAATCAGAATTAAATATACTAAATTTCGTATCATTTAATAGTATTTTCGTGCGATTGTGAAAATTGGATATTATGAGAATGAAATGTGTGAAATCTAATAAAAAAAAGAAACGCATCATCGGGAAATAAGAATATGTGGGAATATATTGTATAGCCACTGTAAGTATCGAAATCCTTTCGCGAGCCACTGTACTTATTACGTAGCTCGATAATTGAAACAGTTGCATATTAATTAGATTCCGCGTATTTATTTTAGAGAGCGAAGCAATGAACACACTCGTAAAGGACAAATATTACGGAAATATGGAAGAGTCAGAAAACAATTCCCGATAAAGCAAACTGCAATAAGATTTATCCTTGATAAAACAAATGAAATTTTGATAAAGTACACGCAGCGGTACGGTTCAGGGAATATAAGAGGATTAATGGAAACGAATTAACCGTTCTGTATACATTGTTCCCGAAAAGTTAGTATTTGAAATGAAACCCGCGGCCATTGAACCATAAATATCGAAAAAAATCCCACGGAAAGCGGATGAGCGTGTACATCGCATTTCGGTTTATTTTAAAAAGCCGCATTGAAATTGCTACGAAAGATTAAAAGTATCCACTTTATTTACCTCGTGTGCTTCGAAATCAATCGAATTATTGGCTTTGAATTAGAGGCTCAAATTTTCTCTCTCTCTTACACATACACGCACACGCACGCACTTTTCAGACATGAAAACCGATCTCAGATCGAGATCGAATAAATGTACGGATAGAAAATTTGCATCGAAATAAAAACACGTGTAAGTAATATCGATATCATTCTCGATTAATGAATAACTGCAGAATATATACATACATAGGAATAACTTTTCTGGAAGTTAATTTTCTTACTAATTTTTCTCATTCTATTAAGGAAAGCTATGTTCATTTTATCATTAAAACAATCCACATTTCGTAGAATGGAATTTTCTCATAATTTTCTCCGTGTGTTATAAAATTAACTAATTAGTTATTCAAATATAGTAACATGCGAGAAACATGGTTACACCTTAATATCACATTACGCTTAAATGCCAACACAAACCACAACAGGGTATTCACAAATAGATTAATATTAATTATACTTAAATAAAAGTGTCATTTAAGTAGTGTAAACAATCTGTACAAGCTTATTTTAATTTGAATATTCTCCCATTTGAAAACTACAAATGATAAGTCACATTTGTTGTCAACTTGTACATACTGTTGCGTTACGTATCATGTTTATGAAAATTTTCAAATTAAAAATTACAAGTTTTTAAACAATTTCCTTACACGATACTATCTATAAAACAAATAAAGTTTCACAAGTACATTTTACAAATTATGCAAAATAATTACAAATTATAAAAAAATTTTTAAATAATTATACAAAAAATACTGACTAAGCCCTGTTTATTAATTTTTGAGCAATTGCTACTTTCATTACCAATATTAGTAATAATATTAATTTCGTTATTAATTGACAATAGCTAAATCACAGGTCGTAGAATACTCTTATAGAATTCTTTCTTACAAACATATGTATTATCTAAAAAAAGATTTAACGGTCACGAAGAATTCGTGGAAGAATCTTTCCGCAATAAGAAATCTTTTCACGCCGCGAAACGTACACAATTTTACACGGTGTAATTCTGAGATATCGTTTGGCGAATCGCGAGAGAGCGGAATACAGATTGGAGTTGGTGTATCGTTGCTCGTGAATCAGAGCGACGAGCATGGATTTGTCAATACCGATAATTTCGACGTGACGGACCACCCTGCGCGCTTGAAACGGAAATGCCAGCATCTCAGAGGATTTCCAACTGTAGTAACGCACGTCGCGTCGGTACAGAAATGTCGACTATTTTCGGACGACGAAACAGCGCGACGCAGAAATGCCGACGAAAACGATGAAGATGACGATGGACGCTCGAAATCGGCCACCCAACTGGCGCGTTCTAATGGCCTCAATGATGGAAGAAGCGAAACGAATAAAGCAGTACTCGAACCAACCCGAAATATTCGCGACATCTTCAAACTCAAATTACGAGAAAGTCCATAAACAATAACAACTGATTTTTACAAAAATCAAACAAATAAACCACGCTCATCCATAATACGTACCACTATTGAAGTCACTTAAGGAAAGTTCTTCTTCTTTAATATATAACTTTCATCAAATATCACGATTTTCTCTCATACGAAGATAAGGCTATTCAATTATCCCAGAAGTTGCACTATTCGGAAAACATGCGTCATAATCAAGGTTCTATTGTAATTTATTTGTAACAAAACTGGAACAACGTGTAAAGAAGATATAGAATCTTTAAATAAAATGAATTATTATACCCAAGAGCTTGGTTATCCTGTAATACAAACGCAATGCTCTGCAGCATATTTTATTCCTACGCTAACAACAAATCGAGCAATCCTTGCGTTGAAGTTTTCTTCACGTAGCGAACCGGTTGCTTTATTTGGAGCTCATTCGTATAAATTTTAAAGGCTCACCGTAAAGTCTTGTTGCGCGAACGAGTTCTTTCGTCGTAAAGATAAATTCTCGGTCGAACAATGTCTGAAACAGCAGCAGGCAAGTTTCGTGGCAGGTAACACGCGCTATATAACGCGTGAAAGAGACGCGAAGAAACGCACCCGTGGGAAGTAGAGGAAGAAAAGGGCGGGGGGATGAAATCGATCGTGGGAGCGGATTAAACTCAGCGTGGCATCGTAAAAATGTGCTTCTCCACTTTATACATACTTTAGTCCTGCACGCGGCATCTCTCACGCATTTACTGTCCTTACACCGCTTTCGGTAATGCAACCATAAATAACAAAACAGCTACCCTCGCACGAAAACATTGCGCTTCTCGATCCACTCTACGATGGTATCACAGCACGGGGCACCCTTTTCCTCGCAGCTGCTTTCACGATGGCCGATCGAATGATCCGTCAACATCTATGTGACTGATATATCGATTTGCGAGCAGTGCACGTTCGCACTAACGCGATTTATTACCTTTAACGAAGTTTGTTAAGTTCACCGAAAACATCGTTTAAGAACGCGAGAAAAATTAATCGCGTTCGTCCTGTGTTTCTACTTTCTGTTGAGGAGATGTAAATTTTTTCTTTTTAGCGAATTCTGTCAAGGTCCCTTTAAAGCTCTCAAGATTTCAAGGTTTCAAGGTTTCAAAGTTTCATGGTTTCAAGGTCTAATTACCTCAAAAAGGAAATTTCAGTTTTACAAGGAGTTTTACATCCTTTTCCTAAGGTTTTCTGACCTATACTCGAGTCTATCGTATACTCATGCTTCACGATTGTTGTTAACATTATAGCAAAAGAAAAGACGCAATTTTTTAGTGAAATTTAATTTGAAAAAAAGATGTAGTTGAAATTTAATTTAAGCAAACCGTTCCTAAGGTTCCGACCAGAGTTTTCTAATAGTGTCAGGGCCGAGAGTTACCAAACATCATGGAAACAAGTCCGACAACGGTTGACAAGGTTGGGAAATTTGTAGAGGCGTGGCCTTAATTAAAAGAATCTTCATTTACACAAGTTCGAGTGTCGATCACCGTGTTTAATTACACGCTACTTTCTTTTTCATTTAAACTTCCCACTGGGAATTAGGGAAATTTATATCCGCCCTCATTAACATTTATTAACGTATCCCAAGAGAAACAGGATAATCGTAAATAATTATAAAATGATTAAATGTAACCGAGTTTGATTCACGTACGATGTGCTAGCAAGATACATTTTTCATTATGATATAGACGATTATGGCGAACGTGCAAGTTCGAATAAGTACGAGACCCAGATCTATAATACTTATCGCTGTTTGTGATACCTATCATGATGTATTAGAGCAATTCATTTCTAATCACGATCTTCCGAGTCCTAAATATAATTTCTTCTTTTTAAGAAGGAACCTAAATTATACACTCTTGCTCAAATGTTCTGCAACGTTTTATATTTTTTAATAAAATTGGCATACTTGGCGTAGATCAATTAGCGTAAATTTTATTGCTAGAATTATCGATCTTCAATATTTACTTAGATATGTTATACATAATTTATTATAAAATATATTTTCCTCAAATTTTGAAACAGATTTAATGACTGTCCTAATATTTTTCAGAGGAAGCTATAGTAACGTAACACTTGCTGACCTACAATTGCTTATTCGCTCGCAATGCTATTTTAAGTAGGAAAGATAGCAAAGAAGAAGTAAAAATTCTGTTTTATCGCAAACGATTTAAAACCACGTAGAACATTGTACGCGATTGAACACGGTGACGGGTTCGAAAAACGTAAAACGAAACGCAGTTCCACGAAATCCAGTGAAACACGATATTATTCGCGGGGCGAGTTACACGAGAAGGATACGATTTCGAAGTAGAAACTGCAGTGGTAACCCCTTCAGGGATAAGGACACATGTTCTCAAGTGTTTTTGCGCTCTGCTGCCTCTGTCGAGAGTACGAAGAAAGAGAGAGAAAGAGAAGTCGATAGCGGGGTCGGTCGTTGGAATAATAAACTCGATCGTTTTCACCCTTGTCGGAACATCCGGTCACGCAGTTGTAGCGAAGAGTACTTTAAGGCGGCGTGGCTTTCGATTATAAGCCAGTCACGTTTCGAAAAGAAAGCTCCGTACAAACATCGCTCGTCGACGCTGACAGATATACTCGTAGTGTCAACGACGTGACGAGCTGCTTCTCACACAGCCACCACCGGCTGCTTACATCTCTACCTATCACACGTGTATTTACCCTGGATCAAGATTGAAACCTAAAAAGCACATACCCATTTTCTGAATCGTCTCAAGAAGATGGTAGTTCATGTCTCTAACCCTTTGAAGGTTTCTTCTTAGGGTTTAGTAAAACGATGTTCACCGTTTTTGTAACTTAGACTTGAATCTTTTTTGTATTGCTCTTTCAACAATTGAAAAATTCCTTTTACGATCTTTTCCCACAGGAAAATCGACAATTAAAGGTGTAGTCGTATATAATCATACATATAATAATAACTCTGTAATCAATTTCCCATAAATTTCAATAAGGAATCTGCTAGACTGTAGATGTTTTTGCACTTATGAGAAATTTAGAGGTGTAAACATTTACAGAATTCAAATAATATATAAAAATATATAAAGCATCTTTTATCTTAGTTTTTATTCACTATTCTCCATCCACATACTGTATTTATATATATTATGTTATATTATATATATTATACATATTATGCATTTATATATATTGTAACTATACATATATTATAATTATGTTATATAAATGTATAAATCAATATATAAAATATACAAATTCTATATACAGTACTCGTTATAATGATTGGTGAGTGAAATACGCACCTATTTGGATTTCACTTCTTTCATTGTGTCCATAAAAGTATAAATTTGCATAAGCATCCGCAATCTAGAAATTACCATTAAAGATGATTCACGCATTAAAATCAAAGGAGACACCAACGATACGAACCGTGGTTAATAAAATTCATTGTTCGTCCTTATAGAGGAAACTGCTGACCGGACGTTTGTTGAGTGTGCGTCGATGGAAAGTCAAAGGGTCAAGGTGGTAGGTCTCCATGAATAATTTAATCGAAGAAACTTCGGCGTAAGATAAAGGCGGAACTCGAAAGAAACCAGTATAAGGCGGCGTGTTCAAAGCTATCGTTCATTAATTTGCGAAAGCTTGGTCAGTTAAGAAGCCGAACATTCAACAGATACACGGGTCAGATATGTTAAAGTAGGCATTGTCAAAGAGCTAACGTTATTCCACGGCGAACAAACGACAATGTTATCGTTCTGTGTACCGAGTAAATGGCCGGATTCGATATAAATACCGACACGAAACGGCAGCCTGTTACTAATTTATTGCCAAGCTTCATGCAGATTTCTTGTCCCGCTTCCTTGTCTCTCAAGTTATGCCAAGGTTTCGATTCACTTTTCTTCTGTTACTTCTTTAGTTCTCTCACGACGTGAATGGCGGTATTGTCCACCACTATCTACGACTCTGACTGAAATCGAAATAAAGAAAGCAAGATTTGTGACGATGGTGCGAGTAAATTCATCGATCTTCCGCTGCAAGTGGATTTCTTATCCGTTTAGATTGTAATTTCGTAAGTTTTTGTCTGTATTGCGTATCATTAACAATGAAGAATAATTACTGTGAAATTGTATTTATTTGGAAAATTTCGTAAGTGTTAGGTAGTTTAAGTCCATAAAAACTAACAGCCAAAACAATGAAACTACTAAATAATAATCTTATTGGATATGTCTGATTAACACGTCCATCTCTACTGACGTACATGCTGCATCGACTCCGTTATCTTACATATTTTGCATTGACACTTTAATCGTGCATAATTTCTATAAAATATCGTAAATTTAATCGAAGTAATTTCCATATTATATAATATACTGTCTCAACGATTATTTTACACTTGAAAGAAACAATATTTTATACGTATCGATCTAACACTTAAAACAAAGGATCCAGTAATGAAGAAACAGTCGAGAAGCGCGACAATTGTTTTGAATAGAATGTTATTAACGTTATCAACATTTAAATTTAAGACATTTTACGAACGATAAAGTTTAATAAATCGAATGGATATAATCGGAGATGAATCAGGAGACGAAGCAGAGAAGAAAGGGTAAAAGTGAAACTTGTATAGGTACACATGTGTTCTGGTTTCGAATAGTTTTACCTTTAGCTAGGTTGGGCGCAGTTATTACCAGGCCATTGCATTTTACGACAACGATCGATCGAAAATATATACGTATATATATTTGAAACGCACCGCTGATTGGCATTTTAAATTTTTCAGTCCATTTGGTATCTGGCTCCAGCCAGAAGTTTACAACGTAAAAGTGTATTTTCACCTTTACAGCTGTCTGCTTTTTGCATGAATGCTCGACTTCTTTCCAATGCATCGTTAGACTACCTCTATTGCAATTTTTTTTTCCAAATACATATTCTGATTCACGTTATTTTTTGGAGCAATTTACATTCTTCGATAGAAAGGGGAATTTCTTTGAATTGAATTAAATGCGGATTTAAATAAATATCAATCCGTAGGATTACTGCAACGAAATTTAAGTTAAATTTACTTTTCTCATAGAACAACTTCATTAATAAAATTATTTATATTTTTCATTTCATCTAATTATACATCATTTTTATATAATTTATATAATTTTAATAAAATTATTAATTATAAATCTAAATTAATTATTTAACTCCTCCGCGTTCTTCCAGCCATTTCTTACTCCAATTGTATTTTTCTAACGTCGTAATAAAATAGAAGATTGAACAAAATGTGAAAAAATTGTTATTCTCGAGAATAATTTTTCGTGCACGTTTTACGGTACAATCGTCTATTTCTACGAATTCCTGCATGTCCTTACATTATTTTTAAATATTTGATTTTATAGTGTCTCTATATCACCAATTAATATCTCTCGAATAAAGCGTATACAGAAATACAGAAGGGAGAAAAAGATTCAAAACTTGCTCAAATTTCTCTCCAACGAATATCTCTCTCTTTATGTCATTAATATGATCATATCCGCTAGCGAATGAATGCCGTTTCGAAATCCGTGTCGACTTCTCGCTAACCCTCGCTCGTCGCAGTTGAAAGGCATCGTTTTCAAGATTAAAATTTCGCGAATCCACCAGCGCGAGAATAACTTCGCGGTGTATTTACCTTTCACGAAGAGTATCGGCGCGGGAATAACGAGCGAGTTTCTGGCGCCACGGTCGAACGTTCGCAATGCGTGACACCGATTCGATGGGAATACACTCGATAGAATCTACGTTGCTTTGTACCTTGATTTTCGAGAAATTTTTAGAAAACTTCTCTCTCTTTCTATTTACATTAATTTTTCTACATTGATTTCTCCATTGCGACAGCTGTATATTAGCTGGGTTATATTTATTTCCTTACTCTTTACACAATCTTTTTAAATTCAATTCTTTATATTAACTCCTTTAAATTAACGTTACAACGCGCTTCTTCGTAATGGTACAGTATCGTATTGATATTATGTGCAGTTGTTTATATCGATTTGATTTAACTAAATGATAAAATAAGACACAATAAGTTGATATAGAATGAAAACTTGAAGCGTATTCATAGGATGTGATTCTAAACATCGAAGATCGAAGATTTGAACAATTTTTGTTTACGTTAATTCAGATGTCGGCGCGTCAAATTCGAAACTCAAAAAAATGATATTTCAATGTAATAAAAATAAATGCATCGATAGAGGAGTTAACGCGTGGCAACGCGTATTTACGCGAAAGTACAACTACGTAGGAATATTGTACATGGAATATAAAACTACGTGTACGTGAACGTGATTGTGTATGTTGGTCCCTGTCGTGATTCTATCTTAATGTTAGCAGAAAGGAAATCCCCTGAAACCTTTGCGTCATCTTCCGCATCGGAAATCCATGACACTTGTGCGGTGCCGCGTGTTTATGCAAAACGGTTTCGCGGAATGGCTCACTCGAACCGCCGAAGGGAGGAGAACGGTAGGAAAAACCGAGGAATACCGATGATTCCGGGAAGAAACACGAAATGCACTGTGGCGAACGACAAAGACGGAACAAGCTCGTTCGATATTGCTTGCCGAGACATCGGCTCCATTAGCGAGATATCCAGACAAGTTAGGAGAAATCGTTAAACATTCGAGCTCTCGTATCGAAGATCGGTAACACGTCTTTCTATCGCTCTACGTGACCAGTTCTATGTGAATTTTATTGCTTTACACGATATTCCTGTTTCAGAATATTGATATATCGTTTTACGTTATGTTATATCTTATAGTATGTCATATATGTTAGCATAATATTAACACGTTGTCCTCAAATAGTGTCGGGAAGATTATCAAGTTTCATGAAACGAAATTTCAATCGCAACGAAGGCTACGCGACTTCGAATCAACAGACAACACGTTAATCATCGAAGTAACAAAAAATTAATTGAAATATTCAAAAACTAAATTTAAAACTGCACCCCAAATTATTTGCTTTCACTAGATCGCTTCAAAATCTCGATTGTAATATCGCGCGTTACATTTCTCGTAATTATGTAAATGCTTCCGACGCGAGGTGGCTAATTCGGATTCGCGCTACAGAGGCGTAAAACGCGGAACCAGAGAGCGTGAAATGTTGGGTCCGCGAATAAATAACACGTCAAACGCGGACAACATTTTTTATCGCAACACCAATCACACAATGGCGTCGGGCACTCGATCATCGAGCAACGTCGGCATTCACGAATTTTCGGAACGTTACGCGCCCGATAGAAAGCGGGCAGAATCGAGTTTGCGGGATGGCACAGCAGCCACCAACCGCGTCCGCCATCATCGTCGTCGTGATAGAGGCTGCGTGCACACGCCGCTTGTGTTTTCGTCTCCCCTGTCGAACACCGGCGGCGGCTACTGTATTTACATGTTGCACACAGAGACGGCAAACAAGCGTGGCGCTGATTTAAATAATGTATCGTCAAACAGTGTCCTGGCGAGGTGCGATGTCGTCCCTCTCTTTTATTACCGATCCAAGCCTGTCTGAACCTACCGGGCCAAGGGCTTCCAGTAACATGTAATTATTCTTCACTATTTCGTGGTCAGTTACTAACCACTCATGAAATTCATCAAAAACAGCAGTTTTTTTCAATGAAAAAGTTAATGCAGTTAAATAAATGAAAGATATTGATGGATAGATTCGACTTGTTATATTTGGATCAATTAAAACCAATCAAAGAATGTTACTTTAATAAACAAGACAAATTAGCATCACGTTATAAATCTCCCATATGACATTTGTACGCGAATGGGATACGTTAAGTCAAAATTATATCTAGAAACTACATAAATCGATACCAAATCGTACAATAGAAGTAATAGAAAATAAAAGGAATGTACCCATTATAAAATAAATATATACGTTTTATAAGTAATTATTGTTAGTTACAATTTATGTTGATTATTATTTTCTTATTGTACATCTGCTATCATTTCGTTCTTAAAATAAAACAATTTTTTTTGTTACACACTAAACCTCATAATATTTTTAATTATTTTCAACGAACCGCATGTACGTTACGTTGGTTTGCTAGGTTCAAAGGTAAACAAACTCCCGACAATATTTTTATTATCGCCGTTATTTGTAATCGTCAACCGCAGTTACATTGGAACTTTTTATGATAACACCTGTCGATACAAATAGACGAACGTAGTCTCTAGGACAACCATTATAGCGAGTCAGTCGAATAGCGAGCGTATAGCTGAACAGTAGCATTGAGCAAGTGATGATTATGACCGACATACACTATCTCTGTACTTGTACTTACAGTGATTTTAATATACACTGACTATTACAATTTTATCTCTTTAATAAACCAACCAACGCGTTCAATAAACCACCTCACACACACTTTTGCGTCATTCAAGTGGAGTACACGGCTCCAAACTCACGGGAACCTTGCTTGAAGAATATTACACCACTCAAAGCTGACAAAGACGCTCAAATTTTAAGATCATCAACTCTCAACGATACCCGCGAAACGCCCTGTCCAAGAAGAAATTTTGCAAAGCACGGCAAATTCGACAAACAATAATAGCGAATCCAGAGCTATTGTGGTTGTCTTTCCTCTAGTTTCCCATGTAGAACGCGGATACACACGGTAGGATGCTGCAAAATTGGTCAGGCAAACGGAAGATGAAAGCAGGCGGTAACAATGCGGTTTCCTGAGCCAACAGTGGGGTGGATGAGAGGAAACGAGTCGAGTGAGGAGGCCTGTCGGCAAAAAGAATAAGGGGCCAGAACATCAGGGAGGGAAATTAATATGAAGTAGTGTCATTGTCTCTGGTTTCGCGTCGCCCCAATGCCGGGAACCGGCGAGGAATTGTGGTCTTCGTCCAGGACTCGGAAAGTTGGAGGGCTCCAAGATAACGGTGGATAATGACTTTTTGATTACAAGTCTCGTCGCTCGCCTGCGACTACCGGAATGTAGGGAGAAAAAGATGGAACGGGTTATGGTTATGGTGCATCGACAGCTAGATCATTCACGTTTTCAATCTTAAATATCCTATTTGTTTCTTGTCTTTTCTTTCTTCTACTATTTCTTATAATATTTTTTTAATACTTTTTAAGGAGTATGAGAATCATTATTATCTGTCCGGGAGGAGAATTATCAGATGGGAAAGTTGTAAAGAAACGCGTAAACTTTAAATTGGTGTCCGCAATAAGCTGCAATAACTAATTAATTTATTTTGACTTACCATTCGCTACTCAACAATAATTAATGACACGCTATAACTTTTTGATCCTACATACCTGCAACAGAAATAAAGATAACTTGTTTAAAATATGTATATCTATGTTATATTATACAAATTTAGATATGTATATATAAATGCAACACTATCACAATTTCATATATAAATATGTGTATCCTCGTTTCTACTGTAAGAACAAACAAATTATTTCCAAAAAAATAAACTTGCGTAAATTAAGAATGCTCCTGCGTGTTCCTCGAATAACTAGTAAATTTTAAATCCGAACTTTGAACGCATAATCTCTGGCATTTTCATTTAAAGGAAAGAAATTTAGCTGGCGTTCTATTTGCAAATATTATATGAACTTAGCTCGTTAAATTTATTACTTAATTTCCACTAACAGCGTACTTTTCCTTCGCGTTAATATTCTCTTGCGCAGGTGAATACTGGAAATAAATTAAGAGACGAAATAAATGTTAGACATAAATTTCCTCGGGAATATAAAAATACCATAAGCGGGCAAAACATTGAGAAATTGAGTTGTCCCTGACAAATAATTTTAAATATCGCACGAATATTACCACAAGTGTTTATGAAAATTCATATTTTTTAGGACTTCGTATCTAAATATAAATTTATTTGATCTTTTAAATATTATTACCAGCACTTATAAAATATATCATCAACTAATAAAAAATAGAAGAAGTTTTGAATTTATCGAACGTATAACACCTTTTTTCGGAAGAAATATTTCTTATGGAATTCTCAACACCAAAGATTATATGTGAAGCGTTGTATGTGAAGGGCAAAGGAATTTCAAAAGAAACGTCGTGGATTTTTCTTAACCTGGAGAAGGGAAGAGCAATGGAATTGTATCGAAGTGATATATAACCCAGAACAATACGATATATCGCGTGATATCGACTTCAAGCCTATGGTGGTGGACACGTATACAACCGATAAAGCGAGATGATCTGCTTTCTCCTATGCTTTCTTTAAAGTAACTTTCTTCGAGATCTATGTTCGATTCAGCGATAGGAAAGCTATCTGTGATTCGAAAGAAATATTGTTTCGATGAAATACTATCGATTGGATACTATTATAGATTCTATGTATTATTTATTAGATATGTTTGCTCGTAAAAATTCTTTCATTCGTCTATACCCATATACCCGTTACATTTACGATCAATCTTGTCTCTTATTTCGATTTTATTTCAAGCAGAAACGCATCGGATCATTAATGTAATGAATATTCAGCACATAAACGTTGGTCACTATTGAATGTGTACAGTGCTGGAGACAAAGGTTTATTGTACGCGTGGAGTTTCGTTTCAATGGCATAGCTTACGCACATTCTCCTGTGTTTTAATGGTAGATTTGGAAGGCACGGTTGGTTAAGTTAGAAAAAACAAGAGTACAGAAGGGTAAAGTCGGCTGAGTTAGTTGTGTGCTAAAGAATTAAAGAAGTAAGCATCTGACGCGCAACATTCAGTCGCAGTCGCTCGTTTCGACGTTTTTGATTCTTATATATACATTTTAAATGTGTTTTTCTGTCCATTCCGTACCTCTTACAATTATGCCGACATTCATTCCTTTTCCTTCGTCAACAGGGGGAAAGCGAGACGTCAGTCAAAGTGCATATTAACATTGCACCCGTGAACATGGAAAAAGAGGTGCAAGAGAAAAGGTAAGTCACGCCGGTGGCCTACCTGAAAGGTAATTTAATTTCTGGCACGATGGACATCAACGAGTCCGTTTCCAGCGTGCCAGAAAATACGTACACCTTAAAAATTCATCGCAACACCTAGTCGACCCTGCGCAGTGTGGCCGGAAACGCTCGACATTTTACACGCGCCCGGAATTAATTGCTATTACCAGTACATGCTACACGGCGATTCTTTCAATGAATTCCAACATTATCCTTCTTCTTTTAAATAAGAAACGATATTTTAGAGATTTATATATCGCTTGAATACGAAGCACAATTAAATTATCAGCATTTACAATCGAGAGACAAGTCAAACGTGTCATGGATGACTTTAAGTTCTGTGCAGCAAGTATTAATCAATTGTGAAGTAAATAAAAAAGAATTAAATGAACAATACGTAGATAGAGAGAAGATAAGTAAAATAATAAAAAGGTAAAACCGATGAAACTTTTGCACTCACTCTTTCTAATTCGTCTACTTAATATTCTCTCGATTTACAGAACAATTTAATTGTCCTTCGTCGAAGAGGAATGCAGGTCGAATTAAAATGAATCGTGTTACCAAGTTTCACCAACTCGTAATTTTCTACTTGTTCCCGAGCAATCGATAACGAGCAACAGCGAGCTCCTTCCTCTTCGTAGCATCGTTACACTTCTATAAAGTAAATTATTTTGCTGCGACTAATAATTTTGCTGGAGGAAAACGATAGCGATACAAAGAAACAGAAGTTAATGGCCGGCCTGACGAGAGAAGCTTTGATTTATTTTCATTTTATATTAGATCTCTCTGGGCCGTGGTGGCGAAACGAAACTTTATTACGTTCGCTCTGGTCAAATGCCGCCAGCACGCCATCATGAAGCCGACCCTATGATCTGTTGCTGGCAATTACTTTTCTTACGAGGTATGTGCTTCTTTCTCAGCCGTTCCTCTAGCTTCTCGCGCCCAGTTTTTATTCCACAGCTTTTTTTTCGGATAGTAAAGCGAAACATCCAGATGAAAAATTTTCCGACCTTTCTAAATGCGCTTTCGAGTATGCCCGTGATAATATTGAGATAGAAACGTTTCAGATTGGATAACAAAACAAAGTAGTTACTGTAAAAGTATATGGAAAGATACAGAAATTATTTTGATTAAACATATGATATTTCGCGGAATTTAAGTTTTATTGTATGAAACGACATTTGATACGCAGCAAAGTAATAATATAACGAAAATAACTTTCTCCAAAATTATAAACTGGTCAGAAACATTCGAGTTTCAGCAGAACGAGCCAGCAATGGTTCGGTGTAAAGTATCAATTTATACCAGTTGATAAAATCGTGTTTAATACCAACGCGTACGATGGAAATTCCCATGGAGCAACAGTGAATCGTGAGCGTATTTTCGGATAATTTCGACAAATTTTTGTTCCGCTCGAATATGACAGCGGTGGAAATTTTTGTATCAGTACGACACCATAAATCACGAATCGCGTGCACGGTTCTTCCGTATCGACTCACGGCACGTAAACGCGGAAACAAAAATGGAGGTACGACCGATCGTTCGCCATACCGCGATCGTGTATAATAAGCTCAAATGTTATATCCCTCCGATCCCTGGGCTGCAGCTGCAGATACGTCGGTGCATTTATAGAAGTACAATGGCCGATGTATCCGGCCGATTGTCGACTATAAATATCGAGATTTATCTCGATTAACGTGCCACCACGCACACGAGTCTACGTCTGCACAAAAATGAGCCGTAACTATGTTTCTTCCACGTTCTGCGAATAATTATATCCACTACGTGTCTCGCGATTCAATCAAGATATGGTATTTTACCAGATCTGTCGTAATCGTGTGTTTCAAGTCGAGATTCGGTTGATTGACAACATACATTATACAATTTATTGAATAAAACGATAACACCATGCCGTATAGTAATTTGTTAGAATTTTTGATAGCTGAAATATATTTTCATTCTGTTAAAAATTTTGATATCCTAATTATATTTGCATAAAAATCGCCGGTTTAATTATTACATTCGCGTAAACCTCTACGCGTAGAGGTTAACGTTTCTCGAAATAACACGGACACACGAAACAAATCCTTTCTAAGCGCTTTCCATTTTTCGATCCTATCCGTGGATCCAAACTGACAGGAATTTTCAGTGTTAATATTGACAATTTAATCGGCGTTCCTTCGGGTACCATAGGGAGCATTTCGGTTTTCACGGGAAGGAATATAAACGATTTTTTTTTTTTTTTTTGTGACGGAGAGATGCGAGATTCAGCCGACGAAATAATTCGTGGCGGCTGCGAGCATTTATTTTGTTCATCGTGTGCCTCCCATATACGCGCACACGTATCGGAGGACGTAGCCGGGATAATCCCATAAAGTCAATTATTCCGTGGGGAATATTCCATTGTAGAAATATCGACGAATCATCGACAGAAACGAGTGACTCGATTTAGACTAGGGATCGAAGTGAAAAAGAAAATTAAATTTACCCAAAATTTCTCTGGTGATCGACGCTCGCGTCGACGTGTCCAGACTCTCCACGTCGATCGAGACCAAAAGGAAAAAGTGAAATAAAATAAGAAAAAAGGTTGGAACGTGCGCGTATTCCTATCCGGGAATGTCTAATAACTACGACGGATGTCGTTTTTCAATGGTAATCCGTCGTTCATCGCTCGCCTCCTTCCAAATCGAATGCAAATTCAAGTTCGTCGAACGTGATTTCGTACTTTGCTTTCTGTCCGCGTTGTAGATCATTGACTTGAATTAATACCCATCGTCTGTCTAACTAATGGAATCGTTCCAGAAATCCAAGCTTTGATCGGTGATATTTGTTCCAAGCCTCCAACCAATTCTATTCAAATCGCAAAAATAGGAATTTTTAAATTATAGACTGCTAGATTGTGCAGTATAGGTTCGTTAACTCTAGAAATGATCACATAAACAAATGATGTTTATTATAAAATTATGTTTCTATTACACGTGAAATTTCAGTAAATCTTAGCTTATTTTAAAAATCGATAAAGTCAAACAAATGTGATTAAGTATTTCGTCATATATATTCAAAGGTTTAATTACTCGATAATGTTTTGTATAATATCTCATAATAGCAAGATAAAGTTGTAATTGTAAGTTGATTGTAACGTTTTATTTTGCGCGTAATGTATATATTGATCGCTAAAAAAAAACTGCATATACATAAGTACAATGTACATACATTCAGAGAATGGAATTGTACGCTCTCTCTATAAATGAATTTGTTTTATAGGCGTTTACAAAATACAAAAATCAACTGCTTCCTTCGATTTTCTTCGTTCAAATTGAATGATATACCTATATTTCTCTGTCATAAAAATCGAGCGTAAAACATGAGTGAAGCAATTTTCATCCACACCGAACAATCCCCGATTTTCAAAATAAACGCATCATAAAATTAAAATGGAATATTCTATAACGTATACTTACGATGAAATTTATCCGAAATAAGTGGAAGATAGTGGGTTGTAGAATATTTCAAATATTACGAAATATATTCTTTAGAGCAGAAATATATAATAACAGGTGAACTGAATTTAAGTGAATTGTTAGAAGTTTAGTACCTCTGTAAGCATAGAGAATCTGTCTAAGATTCTATTAAAATTCCCGGTCTATAATTGAAATTATATTTATTAAATGCCTCCATAATAAACATAGACGACGAAAATAGAATTCAGAATTTCAAAGTAGTACATAAATTAGCGATATAGATTGTTATCATTTAATATTAACGAAAAAGATAAAGAATTAATAAAGTGATATTTTACTTTGTTTGTAGAAAATTAACATCGACCCGAATTAATATAATAATAATAGCGTGGAATCAATGTTCACAAATTCATGGTACGATATTTCCTTGTAAATCGTGCACAAATACGCGTTCTCATTAATTTGACAGCGTAAAAGGGCATCGCAATTGTCTATCAAATTGCTCGTTATCGAATATTCAGACGTTAACTAATGATACAATTCACTAACTTCCGATGTTGATTAAAGGTTGATTAAGCACAAACAATACGAGACACTTTGCTGCGTAATATGAATCAAGCTTTATTCGGAAAGGTGTACAGTGTACAAGCTATTCGACATCAAATTACACAAAATTTAACGCGATAAGCGTTCATTTTTTTCGAATTAGTAATTAAATACGTTCTATCGATTTAAAACGATTACCAGCGTGAAGTATTATTTTCGAGTACTTTGTAAATATCAAGCTGTGTCGGTTTATTTTATTTGATATTCTCTTGATTATGTACATTGAAAATCAAATAGAAACGAGATGTACAGATTATAAATTTGGAGAAAGTGTCTATGATTCTGACGATAACTATGTAGTTTTATACGTATAGAGCTATCGAATCTTTTCTTTATTTCCTACAAATTTCTGCAGATTTTAGTATCGGTGAATTCAGTGAAATTAAATATTTCTATAAAATTCTATTCTAATAAATACACATTTTATCAACAACTTTTTCCGGATACATTGAATTCATGGAACGACCACAGATCCCTACGGACATACGCTATTTTGCTCAGAATTTTTAGTCACAGAGGAAGCCACGTATTCTCTGAAATTCATCGATCGAGAAACTTTCCATAACAGATCCCTCGATCGTACACGTTCCAGATTGAAACGCGACGAGTAGATAACGTCTCTGGTATAAATTAGCCAGGAATTTCTGCTAGGTTTTTGGCGAGTAGTATCATTCTCGCGAAAATTACTCGTCGCTGGTAGCAACCTGTCGCGTGTATTACGTACGATTTATCAGTTGCACGCAGCGCGTTCCGAACTCTCCATTTTGCTGCTCGTTAAAAGGGCCCGGCGAAGACCTCGAAAAATCCATTCATAGCAGCCGAAATATCTGGCTGCGGACGAGAGATTGCGGGGCTTTGACAATGAACGAATATCCGCGGGATGGGAGCGCTACTGTGCGCCGTTTAAATGACCACCGCCACAGAATGTCGCACTCGATGGACCAGAAACTTCATCCTCCGCAGGATTTTCAGGGGCTTCCTATTTCGTCCGGAGCTTTCGAGAACGAGAGCCAGTGATTACGCAAATTCGTGTCTCCTCGTAGTTACTATAGTATAGAATGGATGTAGATATACATTAATGCAACTTAACAGACGATTTTCGTTGGTTCATAAATTCTTTCGCTTACCGATAAATTGTTTCGTAACGGAATGAATGGAATATCGTTAGTCTGCGGGTTTCGTATTGGATGATATTTCATATGTGATAGGTTTAGTGAATAACTCATATTTCTAGATATATTTCATCGATGCTTTACTTTAATTTCCGCGATATTTCGAAAGCATTGTATTTATAAGAAATATTATATTATACTTATTACTGCACTATACAAACTTGTTAGTCCCAAATACACTCATGTTATGTTAATTAAGTTTCATAAATACAGAAATTTATTCTTTATCTAAATTAAAATGTCACTTAGTTGTTTAATATACTGTACATTCTGATAAGAAAGGATCAAATGATGTTCATAGTGAAACAGTTAAAGAAATCACAATGTCCAGCCACTAATAATAATGAAAACAAAAGAAAAGGAAACTAAAGAAGAGATTGAATCTATAAGTGAGTAATCGTTACCGGAAAGTTATGATTGTCCTCCAGTATACATATTGCTTTCGCTTGATCAGTTCTCGTAAATATTATGCGTGAGAAGCAAAGGGGCAGCGAATAATCCTAGTGGTAACACATTCACCCATCCATGAAACAACGAACCTGCTATAAATCATGCAGCGTCTCTACTCGCATGTGCGCCTGGCTTACGGAATAATCTGTCCCGTGCCGCTGAAAATATCGGAGTCAAATTCACCGATAAATAATTCAGTCCCTTTCTTTTCCGGCGTTTTGTGCAGGTCGGCGTCGGAATTTCGAGAATTCGATTCGAAGTCAAAGGGACGCCGCGACAACTCCTTCGCGATTTCCTTCGTTTAACAATCGCTATTGTTCGATGAATCGATGATTCGACGGGGAAAGAAGAAACTGTGTGCTTTGCGTAACGATTCGAAGCATTTCACAGGTCAACAGACGAATATGCTAATCGTTGGACAGCGTATCCTTATGCATTTATACGACACTTAAAGGTGCAAAAATAAATAGAATGCGTATGGTATAATATAAAGTAGAGTATTCGTTATGATTTTCGATAGCTAATATAAATTACCTTGCATATTTGTTTCCCTTTTTTTACGAAATACGAATATAAATTAAGGTACTATACTAAAAAATAACAACGCGCATTAAGAACACAACCGTTTAGCGTGAGTATTCTTGTAAACAGAAATTTGTAAATTATAAAATACGAGTGAAATTTCCTTTTTTATCGAAATAAAAAATATAAATTCTTCACAGTGGACGTGAAAATCATGGGAAACATACGTTGCAGAATGTAAGGAGTATCGTGGAGGAAAATTTTCGAATGTTAGATGGCGTTTGAACGCGCGAAGTTGGTGAATGTCGCGCGTGCTCTCGATCATATCTCGCAGAGTGCACGATAATTCACACGAGAGCAAGCTATTAATAATCTCCTGTGACTTGCGAGTAAAAGCCGCCTGGGACAAGAATGGATGAAGAAGAGGCTACGAGAAAGAGAGAAATATGTTGTGAAAATGGCGGGCGAGACCGAGGATACTCGAGCGATGCTCATTACACTTCCGTAGTTGCCACCCAGAATCGTCGTGAGTGAATAATTAAGAAAGTAAAAAGGACAATTCTCTTCATAGTTTTCACTCGAAAGTATAAATCGTAAAACCAAATATTTGTTAAATTTAACATGTTCAAGCAATTTATTGATACCAAATTGATTTTGTAAGATAGATGATTACTACTTTTCTAAAGTTTTTGTTTTTAAATACACAATGGTGACTGATTCGCATAATAAATAGTTTAAGTCTCTCTATATAACCGAAAAACAAAGTTTCTCCAAAAAGAAAAAAGAAAAAAAAAACAAAACAGTGACATTGTATATTGAAAAATCACATTTTTTCATCTGTCTAAGTAATCAATTTGATTTTCCTTTGACCATGATTTTCGTCTTATGCAAAACTTAACGAGACATTTGAGAGACTTTGAAAGATTCTAGATAGTTGCGTACACTTGAAGAAACTGACATTCTTAAATATTGAAGTTAGGCACCGTAACTCAACGTTGGACAGTCACATAGGCGACCTACCGACGTCATAAACAACTCAAGAAAGTTCGATTGTGAAACTTTCCTGGAAATAAGGTGGCAAGATGCTCCGACCGAGAATCCCAATATGCGTTGCGTCATACACGGCCCCCGTTGGAAAACAAACGTCACTGAACTATTAAAAGTTCCAAATCCCTAGACAGACCAGGAGCATAAATAATTTTCTGCTCGGTCGCGCCGTGATTTATCTGCAATTCTAATGTTTCGGATATGAGTAAGCTGATATCGTAGCATTTGATTCGTTTCATCAATCAGATGGAATTGAACGATATTACGCACCTATAAAGTAATAGTATTATATCATAGAATGTAATTTTGCGTTAGTAATATTATAGTTCTTAATTTATAGTATATTAAAAGGAAATGAGTATTAACATTACAACAATAATTAACTTTCACGACAATTAATTAATAAGACACGATTTCATCAACAATTCCTAAATAAAGAAATTATGTTTTTAGAAATTTGAATGACGAGTTAACTCGAACCTTTATTTGAATTTGCTTAATAATTTTAAAATAGTGATGTATCGAATTCCTACAGTTCATTGGCCTGATGCAGAGATACTACGATTAAATTAGGAATATTATTTTAGTACAGGAAATCTGATATAAAAAAAACTGTTTAATTAGACATTTATTCACATTGTACTCTATATATTAAATGATATAAAACTAAGCTTGTTTAAAGAAATTTCAATATCCTAAAGAATCATAGTACGTATTAATATTGCCAGAACGATACTGGACAAACTTCATCGCTAAAATGCTAAACCACAAAGGAACATCGTATAATATACTCTAAACCCCAAACAGAAAAAAGAACAAAAGAGAATGTTTTTTGGTTTACGTGGGTCGCGTAGCGTAGCAAACAAGCGGGTGGGTGTAATCGTGAAATACACCTAGCAGCGTAAGACAACCCGACGTGCATCTCGAATGTAGCTGAGAACGCAGATTGCAGGTGTCAGCGACTCGGTGGTCCAACAGCGAACTTTCGCCGAGCAGTATTTCATAAAACGTAGGCCACCGCAAACGAGCAACAAACATACTCGAGCTGTGGCTATGCACGCCAGTTTCACGCTCTCTGAGCAACAGCTAGTTTATTCAAATTTGATGTAATCCTTTTCCACGGAGCGTATCAGCTTCTAATACTTGATCCTTGTTGCAAAGAAAACTTTTTGTCTAATTTTTCTATCTCTCATGAGATTCTCATGAAGAAGTGTGTATTTCAAATTCAGAAGTTTTCAACTAAAAATATTAATAAGCTACAAGATATTTATCGTAAGCATACATTTTACAAAGACCACCATTCGAGCAGACAATTATTGATTATGTTAATAAGCTAAGATATTTAGTAAGAACATCTTTAAGACTAATTGTTCAAATTCACAGTTCATGTTCATTTAACAGTTTTACTAAGTGCATGTTTGCAATACATATTTTGTAACTTCCATATAAATTTACACTGCTAATGAAATTTCAAAAAGTTCCCTTTAACATACATAATATATTTACAAAAGTTTCGCATGGTAACTGTACAAATACTATCGTGAACCACTATACACGTTCATACGCGTATGCACGGAAATTTTCTTTCTCTTGTTTGACTAACGAGCCATCAAACCATGTTCATCGAATAATAGGATGCGTCGTTCTTTCCAGACATAAATCTAATATTTTTGCAAATACCGGATTTCCTTCAACTCAGCTAATGCAAAAAGTAAACGCATAACAGAAGCTTCGGGCAACACGTGAAATCTTCTCAACAGTGAAATACGTCTCCGTACGTACGGGATCTCTTTACATCGAAGCCAAGGCTGGAGAGCAAAGCTGCGCAGCTCTGCATAGCTTGCAACAACGTTTTATCCCGGTAGCTCGATTTTCCGAGTCCGAGCCTGTGGACACAAGAAAAATCCCGATGTCTTCGAATACGCGATGACACTCTTTATGGCAGCCATTCGTTCGAATCGCCCCTTGTCCACTGTCTTCTGCAAACGGTCCGTGCGAACATCTTTTATAAAACACCATGTTGACGAAATGCCAATGAAATGCCAACGAATTGCTCGAGATTGTTACTGCGAAGCGCTGATGATCTGATTGATTGTAGAAACTTTGACGTAGAATTTTACCGACCGATTGGCTTGCCGATAAATCGATGTTTTACGATAATTTGAATCGGTCTATACAGATATTGTTACAGCCTATAAATATCTTTGATTCTAGTAAAAATTATTTTGAAAAGATATTCGATAGTGAGCTGTTCCAAATTCGTATACCTATTATAGGTCTTTGAAGTTATTGAATACACATTCTATTTTTGTATGATGACGTATTATATATAGAAATTTATCGAGTAATTAAGTTGCTATTTTATATGTTTTATAATTATTTAAATTGTTCATCGTCGTAGAGAAGAAACAGTTCAACTTTCCTAAAACGTAATTTTCACTGATTCGACTCAAGATTATCCAGTCCAATAACTCATCGAAGAAAAAGTCGTAATAATAACATTCTAAGATACGAGACGAAAGTTTGCTCGAAGGAAGAGACTTTTAGAAAAATTTTAGAAAGTTTATCCGACTGATTGCTTGACTACAAAGGCATTCTATAATGACAAAAATTCAAGAACCGACGAAAGTTTTTTTTCCTTAAGCTAATCCAGAAGGATTAAATGGAACCTACCCTTCATCATTTCGAACATAAAATATTCTAATAAGGTAGAGAGTCAGTGACGAAGAAGACAAAGAGGAATAAAGAACATTCGTATACAGAGATCAAGAGGAGAGTGATGGTACGATAAATTAGCATAGACAAACCTTGCTATCCGTTCCGAATTTTCTCGAGCATCCGGAATCGGTGTTATTTATTCGACTCTCCAATATGACACATGTTCGAGTGTGGTTTCTCTTTCTTCCGCGTCGCTTGTCTCTCAATCTTTGCATCGATGAAATTTTCGAGTGCCGTCACAAACGTTTTTCATGTTTTAAAACCACCGTATCTTGAGTCTTATGGCTATCGCAACGATTTCGATGTCGATTGAAACATTGATATCTTCTGGTCTAACATTGTTGTATTTTTAAATAAAAATTTGAAAATTTACATCACGTTGCAAAATTAGCACGAAACTGTGTGTTCGAAAGTAATAAAAAGATGGAATATTCAAATCTATATCATAAATTTAATACGTTGCTATTGTACGATATTAGTTGGTAGAATTTGGAAAGTCGCTTGGAAGTTAACTTTGCGAAGCCCCGCAAATATCGAAATTTATTAGCGGAATATAATTAACTACAATTCGAATTTGTGGTTTCTCGACTAACCAAACTTTTCTGTTAATTCAGGTCTTGACCGACACATCAATCAACGCTATTGTAACGTTTATTGTAACATTTTCTCCATACTTTAGAAGAAGGGAAATTTTTCAACAAAATTACACAATAACCTTGTTTCCCATCGTGTAATCTCTTTTTAATTGACAATCAATTTCTAATAAAATTGACACATCGTCAGTTATTTGATACTATTATTTTAAACATAAGACAAAGTACTATAGAATAAAACTGGCAAATAAGAATTTAATTTTTGTTTTTATTTATTCCGAATTCTATACGCGATCTTCAATAGCGGATTTCACGCTAAACATTAATTTTTGATTTATCATTAAATTAATTAAAAAATCCGATAAATAGAGAAATTTAATATTAAACAAAATTATGATACGATGAAAGAGATCGTATCATCATTTACGAATCCTATACACAGATTTCTGTATTCATTTCACATTAAACATGACTTCTTGATCCTGTATTAAATTGATTTAAAAATTCGTTAGTCAATGAGATTCGATATAAAAAAAAATTTCACAATTTTACATTTCGTTATAATAAAAGAAATCGAATCATTATCTACGAAACCTTTCGTATTGGTTTCCATCTTAAATACGAGATTAGAATTCATAGTGGTTCCTGTAGGATCACGTGCGGCATTTTCGATCACATCCTTGAAAGGGACCCGAAACCACTACAGAAAAATCGAAGAGTAAAAGGCAACATCCAAATCACGAATCCAGTACGCCGGGTTTATCGGAGTATAACGTTGAATCCGATAGAAGGGTAGCCAAGATACAACAAGCGAATTTCAATCTACGGTCTTTTGTTTCCCGAATCAAAGAAGCGAAAAGCCTTTCGGACTTTCGTAGATAAGAAGGACGAGCCGATAGTGGATGAGAAAACCTCGCGAAGAATAGAAGCGGCTTGACCTTTGAGGAGGAAGTAGAAAAGACCGAACTCCCAGGGCAAAAGAGTTTCGTGGATCTGTCTTTCATTCGGCACGAATTTTCTGCCACCGACATTAATTAAATTACCAATGGAATACTTGTACCCTATTGGTGGATGCCCAATATTGATCAAGTGAAACAAAGCCGGATAACACGATAGAATGGCCATTATAATAAATTGTATCTTCCAAATGGGCTAACTTTTTCTCCTATTACACAGTTTCAAAATGCTTTGGCCAGTACGATATTGTTATTCCTAATTTACTTAATGAAGGATTGCAAATTTTAAATTAATTTGTTAGTGTAAAATGAACATCTGCTTGTAACTTATGAAAAATTGGATTAAACCTGATCAAAAGATGGTAAAAATATATAGCGATTCAGATATTAGTATTAACTAAATTTTTATTATAATAATTGGCCATGATATTGAACAGTTAGAATCGAAACTCGATTCCATAGTAACCCTCAACTAATATAATTTCATTGGGATACTTATCTTTGATATATTTTATTTTAGTAGTCGTTAATGCTCGTCCCGATAGCAATTTCGTTTAACCTACATACTATGCGTAATAGCCGAAGAACGCCATTATCATTCATAGGGTTCTCGAAATGGAAGGTTTAAAGCATTCCTAGAGATTGAAATCTTCTTGATCGATAAGAGGAAGGTCATTTGTCTTTAGGAAATATGTGTTTGGTATTCTGCGGTCGTTTCCCTGTTCGTAACGATACTGTAAGTTAAGGAGCTGCTCGACCCAGTCGAAATCGATTCTGGATTTGGTCCGCGAACGTAGAGGCCGCATTTCCCAGGGCCAATAAATAGTGAGAAAACGACCATCGGGCAAAGAGGTTCCGCATAAATAATCCCATGACTCTGACAGTCGAGTACTCAGACTGTGCATGGTGGTTCAGGAGCGTGCTCTAGCCATGACGAGTGCCATGTTTTATGGAATGTTGAACCGCATTTAAAGCCTGGCGCGACAAGTCTGTCTCGAGGGCGTTTTATGTGTTGCGAATAGTCCGGCTGTGGCTGTTCCAAGGATTAACGAGGGTTGTTTTTATCCTCTCCTATGTACTGTATTCGCGTAAGATTTTTATACCTTCGATATTTTCAAGTAGAACCATGGGATTTTATTACAACGCTACATTTCAATGGATATTCTTACCTTTTGAGAGATTCTGTATTTCCAAATATTTATTGAATAATATTAATTTACTCTGCCGTGAAATATTTTGTTACAGTTCTGAATTTTAATGAAATTATTTTAAAAGTTTATTTCTTTGCCAGATGCGTTATATAATCATACATTATTTCGGTGAAAAATGTTAATTTGCTCCATTATAATACTGAATTTCATTGGAATAATTTTGGAATTTTTATTCTTTTGTGCGAAAGATATTTTCGTATTATTATAATTCTACTATATTTTATTGGAAAATATCAATAGCATTTTATCTTTATTCTACTATGCATCACATCTTGTTACTAAGATTTTTATACTTTCAATATCTTCAAATAGAAACGTGGAATTTTATTACCACCTCTTTCATGCCTTCTATCCCTCTAACTGCGATCTTTGATTGGCGTGTTTATAGGGAATATAACGTTCAACAGTTGTTCGTTTTGCGTATACTTTCGTCTCCTGTTGAGTCGTTGATGCGATGCCCCTGATGCTAATTTATTTGGCCACCAAATGAATTCAAATCGAAATGATCGGTATCTCTGTTTGCAGTGACGTTTCGCTCAGTGACAAGAATGTTTTAATTACGTAGCACGCTGACAGCGTAGAGGTTGAGACCAGGTTAGTGCGGTAATTCACATGCACTTTGACTGCATTCGGCAAACATCGGGAACAAACTCGACAAGCTGGCTCCGATGTCACAGACCAACCCTTTCCCCCTTCCTCTTTCTCCCTCTCTCTCTCACTTCCTCTTTCTCGTTTGCTTGTGTATCGTTTTAGTCAAGCGAAACTGTTCGATATCGATCTCCCAAATGAACGCTCACAGATTTTGTTTAACCGTGGATATATTACAGATCTGTCATGCTTACAGAGTGAGTAAAAAATCCACGATATAAATATTTAAGTAACGGTATGATAGTTTATTTGATAATGATTTGAATCTATAGTACGATGATTCGATTAGATTTCGTCTTCAGTTACATTCAAATCAACAATATCCTAAGATCGAAGCCAAGGTGGGACTAATTTATGCTTAATGGAATGAAACGTAAATTTTTCATTTAGATGATCAAACCAGATCAAGTCACCTTGAATTCTGGGATTTCGATTAATACGACTATGACATTATGGCTATGGTTCTTGAGGCTGGATTTTAGCCATTATTATAGTTATATGGATGTCCCACGATGCATAATTCTTCACAACGTATTCCTGTTTGCCTGTGGTGATTCGCGACCATTTCGAAAACCGTGGGGCCGTTGTTCTGTAACTGTGGAATGATCCATGTTGTATTGTTAGTTCATAACAGGTCCCACGGCTCAGATAAGATATTTAGTGCAATGCTTATTTTCTTATCTCTCTGTTTCCTGAGATCTCATGATGATATGTAATTTTTCTACTTCTATATATCGTTCATTAAGTTTATGATCAATATGTTTTCTAATAAAATATCAATGAAAAAAAGGTATTAGTAGTATTGTACTTTCTTACAGTAAAAAAAAACTCAATAATACCACAAACCAATAAACGAAGAATAAAATTGCTATTCACTTACAGAGCAACCATGTTATCTTCATACAGGAACGTTGATGTAACTGGTTAACACCAATGCGATAGCACGGATACTTACATTCGATGCCGTTTCCAAGCACGTTGCTAAAGAATACAATGGTGTAGCATGTAGAAAGCGTACAATGCAATGGGAAACGGGTACGAATGTTTATTAACCTCCTGTTGGTACGGAATCAAACATATTCTACATGTAAACAAGATGCGCATAAGAACTTTATTCCCTGTACAAACGTAAACCCGTGAAACTATACAGTTAAAAATATTCATTTTTACTCCATCTTTCATAAAACAAAATAAAATCGTATATCGCTTAAAAACTTATATAATTCGTAAGAAATATCACATAAAAATATCAGGATATTATAAGACGATTTATAAGAAATCATTAAGTATTTTAAAATATTGTAAGGAATGTCAAAGTATAAAAATTATTAGATATAATTGGAAAAAAAGAAGTTTCCTAATACCTTTTAAATTCCTCAATTTAAATTCTTTATCGTGCTTCATTACGCCATCAAAGGTCTAAATAATTTAAAAATCCAATTTCCTACAGAAAAACGTATTTTCAGATTATGGCTCACGTGACCACGGGAGATTCATGCAAACATAAAGGCGTGGCATTGTCGGGTCGACAATAAACTTGGTCGAAAGAGTAGTAACAAGTCGTCAGAGCGTCGATTCGTACACATCCCGAGAACAATTCCCCGTGCTTCCGTGGAGCTTGAAAATCGAGAGACGTTCTCGACGAACGATTCAACGTTACCTCACCGGTGGACTCTCTGTTTGAAAACACCCTCTTACAAGGTACGCTGCTAAAGAATACAATAGCGCACGGTGCAGAAGACGTACAATTTGAAGGAGAACGCACGCTAGATAGAAATGTCGCTTGAAGTCGTGATACCACAAGAGTCGAGTGTGTCAAAGGTATTGTCGTGTAAACAGGTCGCGTGTAAAACCCGCTGCTAGTCACTGAACAGACTGAATCTTTCCACCTGACTCTATCGGCTCTCCCTTCTTTCGTTTCTTTTTGTTTTCTTTTCTTAATATTTTTCTTTTTACCATGTACACGCACAATCTCTTCATTCAACGTTTTACTTGATACACGTGGCTGGATAACCGATTTCTGTTTCCTTTCTTCCTTCTTCAATTTTGCCATAATTCTATTGAGAGATTTGTGAGCGATATAGGAAGATGGGCGATATGTCGTCCGAGGAATAAGGATTATACGAAGATTCTTTACGATTATACTCTTGTCAAGAGATATAGCTTCTTCTTTGTAAAGTTTAGGTTCACGTCCGTGTGATTTAATTCTTTCAGTTAATACATTCGCTATGCAATGCATAGCGAATATATTCAAGAATGTAAGTATGTAGCGTTACTATGTAGGATTTTTGGGGAGTTTCAACAAAATTTGTTAAATAATCGAACGAAACAGTGATAGATTAGAAATTATTACTTAAAAGAAAGCATCCATAATGAAAACAGCGTGCATGCATAAATATTATTCCTTTCTAAAAATCTTCCTAATGGTCTTAGGTATGTAAAGAATTTTATAATACGATTATTGATAATGAAAATTAGATTTGATTCGTAAACTTAAACGGCGTGTGTAAGTGAGCGATTGCTTGATTTCTTCGAAAAATAATATTCAAAATTTAAATAAAAGTTGTAATTATGGATTGATGAAGATAGTATAATGGATAGTCGTCTCAACGATTCTTTAATTGCTAATTAAGAAGAAGATAGTGTATTGATAATACGTTGACGTATTTCAATAAAATCGATATTCAATCATATTCTTCTCTAGAATATTCAGTATTTGGACGGCTGCTTTTATTTACTAAATTCAAATAAAACTCATTTAGTAGCTTTGAATGCATGCTACCTTTTGTAAAATTTTCAATAGCAAAATACCTACAAGCAATGGAAATTTCAATGTACTGGTTAAAGTCATTTAAATTTCAATGGAAATCAATATAGGACGTTTTATTTCCAATTTATTGTATTATGATAGGGAAGTATAGTAAAACAGATTTTTCACAGAATGCAGTACAATTTTATTCCTTTTAAATTATTATGATGATCGTAAAAATTATTGTAAAGCACCGTGGGATCCAGTCGTATATTTCTAAATGAGAAGTATATATTTCTTTGATTGTTTATTATTTCAACTTTTCTATCACTGAATTTTCCTATAAATATGACACCATATTTCTTTTTATAAATCTTATAAATTTTCCTTTCTTAAAGAGATAACAAATTTTAAATATAAAAATCGGTGACAACTATTCATACCATAGTGCTACATGTACACAGTAGTGAAATTTCATTAGTACTAGAACAAGACATGGCTACCATAATCATATTGATAAAGTTTCAAACAAAGTGTAACTCGTTCGTAGAACCATTACAAGAAAGTTAACATCCAAATTTCGTCTACAAGCACGGATAGGCCTCGACTAAAATAAGTCGATGAAGAGAATGGAGTCTCGTGCGACACATTCCAGTCGAACAAAGTAAGGCGTTACATATATACCGGTGGGCTATTCGGCACAGGTGCGCGTCTCTTGCCTCCGCCTTCAGTGTCACACAACTTTTACGTTATTGCGATCTGGTCTTCGACGCGACCGATTTATCCCCGAGATTTACTTCGCTTTAAAACGACCCCGAAACGTCTCAGCCTCGCCGCCAACGCCGCGGACCCGTTCTTTCTCGCTTTCTCGATCGAGTTTTACGATTCAAAGTTCCTTCGTTGTTCGTTAAAATCCGAACGAATTCACGCGAAGCGAGCGATCCAACCTTGGAAAACCACTTTTCAGAAACGCGCCGATCGTATTATTTTACTCGAACGCTCGTACGGCCCACAAACGTTAAAACTTTACGAGCCACTCCAAGCTTTCCGGATTTCTTTCAGAACCAGGCGATGCGACGTTTTTCGTTTCGGTCTTCGATCGGCGACCTTGAAGTTCCAGATTGTGTCATCATCCTCTGTTTCACTTGATCGTTTCTTACGATTCAAAAAGAATTTTCCTCCGAACAAGTTTCAATCGAAAAATAGAAATTGACATAAAAATAATTGCTATTCATAGGACTGAATTGATTAATCAAAAACTGAATCTTAAAATGAGTTAGGATGGACAGTAGCAATCGGGGATATTGGCACTTAAAGTAGTCAAACTAAATGTCCATTAGCGTTATTAAACTCCATTTAAAAAAGAATGCAGCGGTAATTGCTTCAAAAAATAATTTTTCACTTCTATGGCGTAAAATTTTGCATGCAATATTTCCTCTATATCATCAATAACTAAAATATTGCAAAGTAAACCGGTGATACAAAAAGTGTCAAATTGTTAAAAACGCGTCATCCATTGTGCGAAATAAATAACCTTTTGTTGGAAAGTAACGCACGAAGCTCTTTGTTAGTAACATAATATTCGAAGCGTCGCGTCAGTAAAAATAGAAAATGTTGAATTCATAAAACTGAAAGAAAGGGAACGAAGAGGAACGATTTATTCAATTAACCTGTCGATTACCTAGTCTTTTCACGTTTCATGCCCTATAGATCATTCGTTATTGAAATTATAATATAATTATTTGGAATTGGTTTATGTCCTTTTCAAATAGTATGAATCATGTCATGAATTACGGATTATTATTCGATGTAAAATGAAATAACTAACAGTTATTATCAAAAAGAGGAAATCTCACATTTTAAATGTCTTTCTATAATAATTTTTAATAACAACTCTCACTGGAAAACTACAAGAATTATTCATATTTGCCCCTTTCGTTATATCGCATTCAACATTGAGAAATTTTTATCCGTCACTGAAATACCGAAGAATGAAAATTTCAAAATCAATAAAGTCGTAAAAGATAACTTGAGGAATTCTAATCGAACATATTTTTCTAAAAGTTATAAAACTTCTTTGAACTCTGATTATACTATTCACTTATTATTTACTACTATTATAGTAATTTATGCAATTATAAATAATCAATAAAAAAGAAGATAACGAAATTCAATATAGAAAGCAATACCTTGTGGTCACAGGGAATATGAGTTGCCCAATTAATGATGAAACAAGGGACAAGTGCTAATTTCACCGATGACAAATAAACGCGCGACAGGCATCAGATAGACAGATAGCAAATGTGTCACGGTAAACTATTAGACCGTTGATGCGCGTGATCGTGGGAGATATCGGTTAAAAATAGAGCGACGTTTTCGCGAAACAAATATCAGAATGCAAATCCATGCAGGTTAGACGAGGGCTAGTCAGAGAGACTGACAAAGCGGTGCAATCACGATCCACGGCGGGTAATTAGTTAGCTGCGTGTACCGACGCTTGATCGTTTTCGATTTTTCTCGGGTGTACCGCGCGTTAATTACCGTCGACGATCGATAGCCAAGTCACGAGCTTCGCGATCACGCCAATGCGTGTGCTCGGTTAACTTTTCACGCCATTTCACTGACTTATTTCCACGCTTATATTCTTGTATTATACCAAATTATTCCCACAACCATAAACGTGGTGTAAGTACCAAATGAAATAGAAAATAGAATTATACGTTCAATTTTGAAAAAAAAGCTATTCGAATTTACTCGAATACTCCAAAGAATTTCATTTTTTCGAAATTCCATTGAATTTACCAGATTCACGAGTCCGAAATCTGTAACATACAATATTTTTCAGAACAGATAAAGTACTGCAGCCGCACTATGTCAAGTTTGACAAAACCAGAGTATGCTTTATTGGTATCTATCAATCACGCAGTGAGAAAGGTGAACAGTTTATTTAATACACCTTCCCATGAATTCTTCAGTCGATTATTCAATTATTTGCTTTCCTTTACATACTATAGATTGATAAAGATTTAAAGCAGATTAAGATATTCATTGACAATCATGACATAGAAATGTATTACGAATATTTGAATGGCTCTATTTAAGAATCTCTTCATTCGACGATTTTACATAAAATAACCAGGATTTAAAATTTACAAGTGTCTCGTGAGTTATGGACGAGAGTGAAAGTACTTCATTCACATATTTCCTCGCGAAGCAATCATAAAGATCCACCATCAACGCACCACTTTAGGGGACCCAATTTAAACCACATTTATTTATTCCCTCGACGAAGATCCACAACACGGTCAATCAATCAGTTTCAACACGCTAATAAACCGCAAGGAACAACCACCTCTAGTTCTCCAGTTTGACGACAAAATTTATTTTCCACTTGCAACCGAACCTCGAAAATAGCTAGACATGGGATCCAATGCTAGGCGCTGTCGTTGCGGAGGACTCTCCGGAAGCATGGCAAAAGTAATGGAAAGGGAATACATTTTTTAGCGTCGGTGGTCCGGACTACGGTTGCCGGATTAACAGGGAAAGTGGATAAGCCGGGCGTCAAGGGCCGGGCAGAGGTGAGGCTATCCCGAAAAGGGAGAGGGTGGACTACGTACTGCCAATAAAAGCCGGGGTGTCAGTATATCACGTGGCTCTGGCTGGTCGTGTCCAACGATACAGTCCAATATATTACCCAGATAGCCATGCTAATTCAGCTCTAGCTCCCGCCGATTCCCCGCTTGGTTGCCTTTGCCTCGCATGCTCGTCCGTTTACGCTCCTACCCTCTCCAAACTCACCCTCTTTGTTGCTCTACTAGCCTCTGGATCATGTGCTTCTTGCTAGTAGCCAGAATCGAGTATGTACACTCAGGTTCATAAGTGTTGAAACACTTAGAGAAAGTTAATCCGAGAATTAGGAACTTGCTAAAGCCTTTAACAATTATCATTTGATTTGAAACTTACGCAAACTATTACAATGGCAGACAAAGATCATAAAATCTTAAGATGAATTCGTATGTTCAACGTCAGAATAAAAATCCTATCTTTGCGTATAATAAAGTTAAGTTTCTTCTTATTTTTACTGTATCTTTACTTATTTTAACTTATCTCGCGAATGTTACCTAAACCAATCCTGGCACTCGTGTCATCCAATTTTTTATCGTAATTTTCAATTTCAATCGAGATTTTAAGCGAACTGTTGTAAATTACAAAACTTTTCCAACGAAGTTAGAGAATTTTATGTACGATACGTATGACTCTGAATTCATAACCATCGCCCATTCCTCTTGCTACTCTTACAAATAGATTCTTCAAGTTTTTATCTTGTACAGGTGCAAAATCACGATCGGTTAATCGTTTGCTTGATGATATAAACGAATTATTGTATTTTATAAACTTATCCCAAACCAAAAAGTGTCGTAATAGTTATGAACGGGAGTGTACGTGTGCACCTGTACACGGTTACATACGGAGGATGCGTTTCGTCATTCCTGCGAATCCAACAATCCTCCGCAGAGCCGCCCTACGTGGCAGGGATTTCAGCTGACATTGCATCCTCGTTACGAGGCATTATACGATCCATTCTGATAAGGGAAGATTACCCGGGCCGGATCTTTGCTCCAGCGAGAACCCGATTTACAACCACTGTCGATCGCGCTGAAACGTTCATTGTTTTGTTTATTGAGGTATATAGCAATGCAATAAAATAATTTATGAACAGAAGTGTTTTGTTAGATAGAAAATTTTCGAGTTAGATATTTTGCTGTGTTTGTGGGGGAAAAATGTTTTGGATGCTTGTATATTTGGCATTTCAGGTGTAAATACTTTGTGAAATTTACTCCAAAATTTAAAAGTACAATAACAAATTCTTTAGCTTCGATACTTGAATCTGTTTGCCAAAGAAAAAAGTTTCGGAAACTTTTTAACAAGAAATTCCAAATGTAAGAATATTATGTTTAGAGTGATAAACCGTCTAAGAAAAATGAGTTTGCTAATTTAAAGAACCAAACATGTCAAACCATGTTAAACATCACCGAATTATTCAACTACGTGGATGTTACGCAATCTAAATCGATATCGGCTCAAGAAGCGACCCTTCTTCGAATGCTTTATCGTTTCACCCTTTCATCAGTCGTGTTCAGTTATGCGCGTGTCCTCACTGAAAACATTCAGTTCTGGAAACCGGTTTTAAAAGGCCTAACGAACTGTGAAGCCGAGCTAATTGAGACTGTGGCAAGACGGGGCTGTATCTCGCTGCCGGAACCAGTTTACGACAGGTGTAACGCTGTCTCATCGCTTTATGAATGCTAATTATCTTAAACAGAGGCTGTGAAGACGAAAAAAGTAATTTGCAAATTATTCGTCGTCGTTCCAGTTGTCTTTCGCGTCCTAATTATTTCGTTTGGCCCGAGCCTAGTCGCAATTTGTCCCCTTTTTAGAACTGCTTTTGTCGAATTTTCAGATGGAGCTTTCATACTTTCTCTGATTACATCGGGGCCAGGATTGATTTAATAAACGATGTTTTCCAACTGGACGCTGTATTCTCAATTTCGGTGTATTTAACGCGATTTATTATTTCGCTTGTCAACAGCACCGTTTTTTTATATATTTAATTATCTGGTAGTGCGATGAAATAAAAGTTTCCCGGGGGAGAAACAGCATGATAAACCGGGGATATATCGCGTCTGGTATTCCAACGCGCAAATTGAAAATCGAGTTATGAATATTTTCGTGCGATTGTAAAGGCCACTGTGCGCCCATAGGTAGAGATGTAAAGGGACGTAATACGGTGCACGGAACGTAATACGCTGCATCAAGAGCTATATTTTCGATTTCTTTCGAATAATACGATATTGAATTTCGTGTCAGATTGGATTTAATATTCCCCCGTGCTTCACGGTGTTGGCTCCGTCGCGCGAAATCCAAGGTCGGGATTCCCGATCTCGTATGTTCCTTCTATTCACCATCAGGAATGTACAATACAATATTAAATAACAAATTACGCAACATCCCCTGGGATTCATATTGCTTTCATCTTCTCTCCGGTTTCTTTATTCCATGCAAATTTATTTAATAAATTCATATAATTTTAGTACGAATTTGGATAATTTGGTGTCCTATGTAAATAATCCAATGCCGACACTAATAATTTTTCTGTTACCAAAATAAAATCATCTACTAGCAAACAGTACAGTACAACATCCGAACAAACGAAAGGAAACGATTGCCAAATGGCATCGGCGAAAAGCGGTAGCGCCGGGGCTAAATCATTAACGTGGCTACATACCAACTCTATCGTACGGAGTTCTTAATTAAACAGGTTACGTCTCGTGTTTCCTTTGATTTCTCAACGATCGAGTCACCGAGTGCCACCCTCGCCACGATTGCAACTCAAAGCAGCAAGAGGGTAGCCGGTAGCTGCTAGCCAAGGGATGGGGTGTCGCCTCTTTAGCTTGCGCAAGTATTTTCGTGGAAAAGTTAAATCCCGCGCTGCGCGCTGCGTGCTCGAGGACTACCTCGGGCGTACATTATTTCATTAACCGTACTTTTCCTCCCTGGTCTCTACCTCTCTGACCCCGCCGTTGCTTGCGCCATCGTCGCTACCGCTGCCGTTGCTCTCTCCAACGAGGAGAGCAAGAGAGGAGAGAGAGAGAGAGAAAGGGTTGTAGAGGGGGTTGGTTAGGGCAAGGGAACCAAGGGGTTGGAGGCAACAGGACTGGGAGAGCTGTGCGCTTTAGCTCTGCGCTATTCTAACCGGCTTTTATATTAATTAATTTGCTCAAGAGTTTTAACGACTTATTGCACTTCAATTAACTCGTTTTAAATTGCATAATCCGGCGACGCGGCCGTGGCCGGAAAATTCATTCGGTAATAAACCCAATGGCTTAACTGGCCCACCGTTGTTTCCACGAAATTCCAAGAACTGATCGTGTATTTACTTGGATATTGTTATAGACCTCGATTTATGGAAAAAATCATATAATATAGTGGAATAGGTTAGCTAGGCAACTTTGTGATAAATAATATGCACGATTTTCTTTATAGTGGTAATATAAAAGTTTAGTGTGCCTTATATAGTTTAGGTAGTCCTTTTTAGTTTCCGCAAATATTCGCCCTCTTTTGGTTGTTACGCCCTGGAATAGATATATTAGATACTTTCATAACGAAAAAATTACCATCATTTATTTATTAATAAAATAGAAGTTTAGATTTTAATATATGAAATGTATTAAGAATAAGTTTTGCAAGATTCCATAAATTAATTACTGTGAAGCATCAGCAGTATAATTATTATATTTTTAAGCGATATTCACGTAAAAAAATTAATAAATAAAATTTTATTTAAATATTTACATTTAAAAATAAAATCTATTCGCTTTTTTATACAGTATTTGCTGATTACAACCGATTTGCTGTTGGGAATAATCGATTACCGATAAACCGTTGTTTATTAAATAGCTGTTCCAATATTAATGCCTTCTAATAATCTCCTTTTTCTTCTCATGAAATTACCAACGAAATACCATCGTGTATAAACGTGTGAACATTGGTAGATGCTGTATCGAAAAGCGTTTGAATTTATGTACCTCGTGGCACAACCGGGCAAAGCGGATTTAAAGTTTCAAAGATACACACATGGTAAAGCTGATGAAGAAAGCGGAAGAAACATGAGGACGAGAATTTGCAATTCATGAAGGAAAAAGACGTAGCAGCGTTTGTTATCTTTATGTGGTACTAGCAATCCTCCGGGCAACAAACAAAAACACATTCCGTTTCCAGCTATTTAATTCAAAATGGCGAGAAAGAACATAAATGTCTGAATTAATCATGACACGAGTTGCTTGCCTAACTATTATCAAGAACTTTGTTGCTACGCTAAACAAAATTTGTTGCCTGGCTGAAATTATTTTTCAAGATGAAGCAAGTTTGCAGATCCTTTACTTGAAAATAATTTGTAGTGTTAAGTTTCAAAACCGGCTTTGTAATTTTCATATAATTACAGAAATTTTCATTTTTTATATTTGATAGTGTAAACCTCAAATAATTACCAAATTACGAGAAAGCTACATAGAATACAGTGACAGAACAACGTAGCTTAAATTTCTTTTCTTTTTATTTTTTTCTTTTAATTATCTTTATCACCAGGCTCTTATCTTTTTCTCACAATAACACGCTCAAACGCGTATTTTTACACAATTAAGTAAATCCTCCTTAATCCTACCGAGTTTACATTATAGGCTCAAAAGACCAAGCAACATGAGAATATCACATTAGCACATTAGTAGATTAGTAAACTAGTATATTAGTATATTTACTAATTATATTATAGAAATACATTCCCTTGACTATTAACGCATACGGTACATCTTCATAATTATCTAGAAGTTAGTTCCTTTAAAATTTCCTAAAATACTAATTATATTTATTCACTATGAATCCAATTTTCTATATCTGCAATACTACGTGCTAAAAAATAATTTTTATAGTGAATATAATTGTATTTTCGTACAATACATTTTCCTCAATACATTTTATATCGTAAAACTTTACATATACGTTTGACACAATTATTTGAAAAATATTTTTCCAGAATTCCACAATTTCGCGATTTATAATTTTATTGCATAATTTAGAAGTGAACGCGTTTACCCAATTAATATTTTATGGCGCACGGCCAATTACATTCACATGAAACTGTCAACCCAATTTTGAATATGAAAAATGCTACTGAAGAAAAAGCAACTTTATGATATCTTGTCAAAACAGCAACAACCTTCTTTCCGTGCGATTACCCTCCGTGCTAACACGATTACAATGCTGTTGCGATGTAACAAGAAGCGAAAGAAGAACAGCATAATTCATTCGAGCATATAAGAAGAGTCTCAACCAAGATGTTTTGCTCTAAACAAGACTCATGAAGAAATCAACGAGGTAAACGTAACACCAAAAGGAGCTACATAAAGAGAAATAAAACAAGCATAATCCAAGGCAAAGAAGATCTTGCGGAATCCAAAAGCGAAGAAAGAAAACTGTGAAACAGATAGTAGTATGTAAAATGTCAATTCTTAGAAATTCACGCATTTTGTTCATCTTTATACCTTTAAATTCCTCATAATTAGGTGCGCCAAAATCCGCAATATAGAAATAAACCAAATTTCCAACGCTATAAGAAACGAAGGATTAGGAAACTAAGTTATTTAAAAAAAAAAAAAACATAATTTACACAAACGTACAGCTACCAGTAATCGAGGAATAACTCAAAGGTTGATCTCCTGGGAAAGAAATGTGGATGGAAAGGGGCAGAGGGAGATACGAGGAGTTACGGTACAATTCAAAGGGAGGAGTGAAGCTGTCCTGAAATGAGGTCGACATAATTGCACCCCTAGTCATAGCGTTGGCAGAGCAGGAGGGGGTAGATGAAGGAGGCAAACGATGGTAAGAGAAAGATAGAGCCATAGAAGGGGTTAGGTAGGCTGAGGAGAAGGAGGGTTGGTTGGTCGCCATCTATTGTCTCTCGTAGACTCGACTCGGCCCTGATTAAATACTTGACACATCCCCGCCTGATCCAGGCCGGCATAACTTTGTTCGAATTGTAATTACGGCCCGGATCGGACTCCGGTTACGAACGAGTTCCAACCGAAAACCCCCCGGAAACTTGGTCGTCGTACCCCTTTCTGAATGTCGCGGTTCTCCTGCCTCCACGATCCCTGGATACGACTTTTCATCCAGCCTGAACGAGCGCTCGATCTCGAAACAGAAATCTTTATATCTTATCTCGCGCAATTATACGCGGAAATGTATCTTGTCTGCTCGGCGGAAGTTCCTATGTGCTCTGTGTACCAAGGGAATTGCCATTTCCGTCGTTCTTTGCACGATCCGAGCTCGATCCATGTGTGTGTGTTAAAGTTTAAGGGAGGTTTCAGACAAGTTGCTGGGTTTTGTGACAAATTAGGTCTATGTCATTAGGAATATCATTCGCGACGTTAGTTGTGTTAGTTACGTTCTATGTAGTGTTTTAACAAGTAGACTACAGATTTTTATACATATATGGGGTATTTAAAGATTCAAAGATGTAGAGATTATGCATTTCACACACTCATTTAAGGAATGATATAACTTAAAAGACACTATTGGCGGTACAGAGTAGTTTAATTTTTTGTAGTTTTATTTTTTAATGATATTCGAATAAACAGCCTTTGAACAGTTCTTTGCGAAAAACCCTGACGAAAATCCGGCAATTAGACATTTTTTATTTTAGCTAACAAATGATTTATAGAAGTGAAACCACCTCTTAAAACAATTGCGAGTTTTCATATTACTGTGAATATTTACGAAACCATGTTAAATATGAAGAAAAGGTTAATCTTATGTTTTGTGACTTTTCATGCTGTATATTGTGGTGGTAAAGTAATTCCATCGAAACACATAAAAAATACAATACAACAGAATTAGTTAAATAACTGAGTGGACGCTATGTGTGCCAATAGTATCGTGTACGTTAATGTATATAGTGATTGAATAAACACGAGAAGACAATCAACGGTAGAGAAATAAATTTAGATTAGAAACAATGGTAATACATTGATCGCAATCTGAGCGCTTACTTTACACGGAGATACGTGCCGTTTGAATGTACGCGAATGGCATTTTGTTAAACGTATAAAGGCAAAAATATCATCGCGGGATTTCGTTTGCGAGGCTCGTTATCTGATTACAGAAGGCATGCTACTCCGAGGTATTCGCGATCTTGATGTATACGTGTGTCCGTGACGGCTGTTCCTCGAATCACGCGCGATCCCTACAAATTCTCGAGACACACGCGAGCCAATCCCTCAGCGATTTTTTCTCAAAAAAGGGAAGCCTTTGAATTTTACGAATAAATTTGTCATTTGTTTCCTACACGATGGTATTCGTATTTGCATGAGCAAAGGAATAACTAATTTACTCTGGTTTTCAAGTCTTCACACATAGAAAGGTGCAAATACTCTTTTCCTATCTTCGAAGAATTAGAGATAAGAATTTGACAAATTTTACAGTATTTATATTTTCATTGCAGAGCAGAAATTTGTAATTACGCTTAAGATAGATGTACTTAAATTTTTTAAGGTAACACAATTTTTCTATTTGTAATAAACACAATGATACACGAAAAATTAAAAAAAATATATGTTATGAACAATTTTAAAGTCTCATCTAGAATAGGATCTTATATCCCATATCTCAGTGATATCAAAAAAATCAAAGGAATAATTTTTTACTATTATAGAATACAACGTTTGTCGTAAGGATTTTGAACAATTTACAGAGTTATGAAACAGCAATTTATCAATTTTTAACCAAAAAAATTCCAACATTTTTTAATTTTTCGATATTCTACAGGTGCGTAAGCATCCACAGTTTATTAGCCATCGCATTAAAATTCTCATCAAATATATAATTCATAGATTTCATGAATTATTAACATTACCAACTAATAATCTGTCAAATTACAAGCTTCCAATCCTTCGAATTTTCAATAATAAGATGAACATAGCAGATATGCTTCATTAAATTATCAAACGAACGTTATTAGTTGCTTTTCGGTCTGACAGATGATAGTATGAAAAATATGACGTAAATGTGAGGAACGCATTGTAAATTAGAATGGCGGAATTGTCACGAAAACCGGTATCAAATTTATGGACAAGCCGAGCTGGAAAATCTAAATCCCTCGTGATTGTCTGTCAATTATTTATGATTGGCGGCAATTTGTCCAATGGAGTATAAGCCCTGGCGGAATGGGGGTTTACCGGCTGTCATCCAACGTTTCGGACTATATTACTCGTTTTTATTCTTCCTCGCTAATGTAACAGTCACCACGAGCAAAAAATAATTTCCGACTAGTAATATCATGTTCCTGACAAACCCTTCTTTCGATATCTTTCGAACATCTCGATACTTGTTATTTCCAAACATACACATACTCCCGTTTTTAAATATTAAGGTGCTATAATGTAGATGATTTTCAATATTAAACTTGTCAATTTAGATAAAAAGGGTGTAGTATTTTGCCAAGCCTATGGGCCAAACTTGGGAACACGACATACTTTGTTTTATCATAATAGTTTCAATATTATGTTTAAGTTTTTGAATTTTATTTTATACACATCATGAAGGCATTTGATAAATACAATTTTGATTGCAGAATTTGTTTCATAAATTAAAAGACTACAGACGTTATATTGTAGAACGTTAAGTATACGATTTGAACACAATAACCTAAAGCTAACAATCCTTTGGTCGATTAACTATGCCGAGGGAAAAAGGAAGGAGCAGGACTTCGTTATCGTCGAAAATTCCCGCGTAATAGGACTTGTAATGTCTAACGGGACGACATGCCATTGTGGCAAGTGTCGTGTCGCAAAAACGACGCCACGCGTCGCCAACGGAAGGGAAACGAAAGATGTTGCGACTGGAATCCCACGCAAATATTTTCTGGGCCATTTCAGAGGAGACTCTGAATTCTTTCGACTTCATTCCAGCCGACGATAAGCCACGATATACGGAACGGTACTCGCGTGATACAGCCACATTGATCCACCCCTCGACGACCTAACTTAACCCCTGGACTTGACCGATCGTTTAATTTTGATTATATTTTAAATTAATGAAGTTACGTGAAAAGATAAGGTTAGAAGGTTATAGTTATCGTGTGTCGTTCACGCGTTTGGTTGATTGTTACGAGTTGCTGAAAATATGATATCCTTGATTTTTGATTGACTATAATTAGAAAATAATTAGTGTACTTTTGAAGTCAAATATGAAATTTTATGTTAATTGGTTTAACACATTTAAAGCAGATTTTTCATTTAACAACGAACGCAACAATATGATGATTGAGAGTATAATCTAGTCTTATATCGCTACATTTAATGATACGGAAGAGATGACTATCGTTTAAAAAATGTTTTCTTGCAATCTTTTACAAATATGATGAATAAAAGAAGCGAGACGTAAATACCCTAATATGTACTCTATAACTACTCTAATAACATCCTTATATGTATAGAATATACGTGACAAATCTGATACGTAATACATCTGTTCTTTAAGAAAAGAGATACTTTCATTTTCTTTCAAAATCTTTCTCTAGAATTTTTTTAACAGAGAGTTTAAAAAGTGTAGATATTAATTTTTTCTATCGGCTATCGATACCGAGTATCTCGATCTCACAATCAAAAAACGTTCGAACGAACAGCACCAAGGGAATGTGTCGATAAAAGGAAACTTATAAAACAGATGTGAAAGAAAAAGCATTTAGAAAATATTTCAAAAGCTATTAAAACTTTTTCAGTCGAATAATCTTTCTCGCTCTCTCTTCTATGCTGCTTAGTTCAGGAAAAGAACCTTTAGGAGATAACTTAATAATTGAACGAAATTGCCTTCGATAAAGTACCATGGAGCTATTTACCCCTTAATTTCCGATTTCCTTGCTGTAACTTTATGTTAACAGTTACCAATATTTACTTTTTCTTTTATTACTGAGTAGAAAACAAGCGCTCGAAAACATAAAAATATTATCATAACACGGAAAAATTTTCAATTTTGTGCATGTGAACTGTCGTAACTAAAAGAGACTATACGAAATGATTTTCAAATATCATTTTTATGTAACTATTTGTATGCAATAAACGTGAAATATTGACTTGTTCAAATACGTGAAATATTGATTATAAATTGATTCAGTTTTCATCGTCCAAAGATGAATAAAGAGTGCAATGAGTTAAAATTATACATGACTGAAACCTTTATAGCAACCTTTATAGAAATCTTTATAGTAAACCTTTATAGAAATCTTTATAGGAACGCTATTTAAAATTGATTACCAGATATTTTGAAATCTTATTCCACCGCAAACATTGTGTCAATTTTTAATCAACCAAAGCATCACTGATAAAATTAACATAACGTTGTCCACAATCCTTGGTTCAAGTTTCACAAGAATCAAAAATCAGTTCAAAATGCGCGAATTCATCGATATCAGCGTGCAAACCGCGTGCGCGCCAGTGTTTACAAATTTATATCAAAGATTGTCTCTGCGGTGCGATATCAGCAGCAACACTTGTTGCTCTTTCCTTCTTACAAAAGATTGATGTTTCCATTTCTCATTCAACGAGACTTATATTCATTCATGTATCGCTGGAAAATCATTTCGACACCCTACATTCCTCGTAGAACGATAAGACAAGCGTTTAATAATAAATAAAACGAGACTCACCAGCCACGTTGACGAAAATCCAGTCTTCAGGAGCCACGTTCACCGAAACCACGCGTTCTTTCCAATTTCTTCACTCTTCGCTCTCGTTTACCCTCTCCGTTTATGATTTCCCCGCCATGTCACGTCGTAGCTGAGCTTTCGTAGTCCCTAGAGTCTTCTTACCACAGATCGCACTGCACGTCACTGTGTCCCTCTTCCTATGTCCCTTTCTTTCCTCTTCCTTTTCTTTATTCTCACGTGTTTCTATCTCCAACCACTCAACGAAAGTTCAACGATGTACAGTGTACAATATATTTCTATACAATACAAAGTTCACCACACCACATGATCACGCGACGAAATAGAGGATTTACATCAAGTTCACGGCTTGTTTCCTCATAGAAGAGAAATACCTTGAAATATAGAAAAGAGAGCTATCGATATCTTGCGAGTAGAATTCTTCTGGTGTCCTTTTTTCTCATACAACGTTTCGAATAAGAAATAAGACGAACTAAGGTCCCGAGAATGATAAATTATAAAATGTAAATATCGAAATTTTCAGTCGAATTCCTCTTCGCGGAAGTATTTTAACAGAACGCAGAGTGCACGGCGAATCTCGTCACGTGGCGGCAAACATTGATCGTGAACGACCTTGGTGTCTCGGTGCACGTTCTCCCGAGAAGGTCACCAGCACGTCATTCACCTATTACCAAGATCAAAAACACGAATTGAATGCTTTAATCCTTTGAAGACCTATGGAGGAAGCGTTTTACGACGAGGACACGCAAACTCCAGCGTTATCATCGATCATGAAGAAACGAATCAAGCACGAAGAAACGACATGAAAAAGGTTTTCAGCATGACGCGTCCTCTGCTGGCTGGTACCACCAGTGGACGCAACCGCCGCGTGTTTCTGTCAGATTTTCCTGTGTTTATAGTTTGGGTTTAGATCGTTCTCCAAGAGACCACGAGGAACACGTCCGTTCGCGAACTGTTCGCCAAACGCACTGACGATCCCTGCGGCTGGTTCGCCGGTGACGTTGTGCCTTCGCGGGTTCGATTCCCGGATGAGCATGCGCCACGTTCCATGCTTTGGAGGGAGGCTGCTACTCGCGGAGGTGCATCCACCACGGGAGGGTGGTTGCCAGGCGGTTTTTCCTTTTTCTCGTCTTTCCCAACTTTTGTCTCGTCCCATCTTCTTTCCTCCTAACCCTCGTTATACGGTGGAACTCCGTTTATATTAACCTGTGGAGGGACAAGCAGGTGAATATAGGCAGATCGGTAATATAAGTCATTGGTGATCCATAGTCGTAATCGTATGCATTTGTGGGAAATTTGTAGGTGTAAAAGTCTATTGAAAGCACATCCATTAATCTGAAAATATAAATAGAAACTATAAGATATTTATGCATATATTTTACAAACATCACAGAACTATTTCAACAGCTAATTTTCTACTATATTAATAAGCCTAAATATTTAGTGAGACTACGCTTATTATATGTACGTGTTAAAAGGAATATTCATAAATTATACTACTTTTTTGCAGTGACTATCTTGTAATTTTTATATACGTTTTTAGATTGTAGTTTCAAATTTTGTTAATATAATCATGAAACGTAGCTTATTAGTGTACTTTTGTGAAAAATTTCTTTTTTTCCCGCGGGAGCGGGTGGAGGGGATTCTTTGGTTTGGTGGAGCAAGAAGATAAGATTCACCGTTTCGATTCGTTTAAAGGTCGAAATTGAATTTACTTCCGGATGAGGACGTGTCTTTGAACGTTCTCCCTCTTCCAACGAGGATTAGGAAGAGGAATTTAATGAGTTCCTTCGACATGAATCCTGGTGGAAGTTTGACGATTTATTTTGCTGTTTCTGCAGGACGCGGATTTGTTAGCCGGCTAACGGTCTCTGAAGCGAAGTTGAGGGGTAATTACGTCTTGAGCACTTGTTGCTCTTGCTCTTGTTACATTTCTGCTTGTATTCTCTGCGGATGCGTTACATGGTTAAAGGGCGGCCTCGCTGTAATTGCTGCCGCGTCGAAGATTTCATTTAATTTCGACGAGTGTCTTGTAGGTGATATTACGTGTGCCTTATCTTTATATAATGCGAACATTTTCTTGTATAGTATTTTTTTAAATATAAACTTTATTGTACATATATCCGGTATTTTTTAAAAATAATTATTAAGCTTAGCGCGAGTCAAGATCGTCTTCAGAGATTTCTATTCTTAAATTTTTCTAGTGCAATATTTTTCTTAAGTAATTGACAAACTTTTTTAAAGCATTATATGGGCTTTACACATATGTATGTATATTAAAAATTGTTATTCTTAAAACTTTTTAATATACTACTTTTATTAAATATTATAATAATTAACGAATTGATGTTAGCAAAAATTTTCATTTGTAAATTATCTGGAATTTTCTACAAGTTTGGCTATTTGCACCCACTTTAAAATTTCGTTAGAAATACCTTTAATATATAGAAGTCTACGTCATTTCACTTTTGCACAGTATCGATAAAAAAGAAGGATGCAGTGGGCAATCCAATCAAGACATTCGAGCAAAATAAAATAAAATAAAATTCGTCGTCGGTCGCTCCAATCAGAGAGCGCATTCACTTACACCAGACTTCATTCATCGAACGATTCAGCCGCGTAAATTTCGAATTTCAGAAGCGTGTCTAATTTCATTATTGTGTCATCGTATATAGTATATAGTATATTTGCTAAGTATCAGATTATAATTATTTGCAGATGTAGGGAAAATTACGTATAATGAAATTTATATACATATAGAAAAATTTATATGTAATGTAATGTATGTAATGTAATTTTTCAAGAATTATTCTAATTTCTTCTATAACGTCGAGTATATTGCATAGGTAGTCATAATTTGCAACCATCACACTTAAAAAGTATATTTAGAAATAGTTCCTTTAATGTTTATAAATAATCTAAAATGACGATTGGATGTTATGCTTTAATAATTTCAGACATTTGAAGAATGAATTTTTTTCATTCGTATACGACTGAATGTAATATTTTTCTTTTTAATACTTAATTCCCTTTATAAGTTTGAACGAATTGTGACCTGGATAAACTTGAATAAACCTGGATAACTTTACTGTTTATTTCCATACATTCACCATTGTGGTGTATAATACACGCGTAATAAATCGTTTCCCGCCAATTATGTCTTCCTCGATAAAACAAATATGTCGTTTATTCAACTGCTTTCATTCATAAAGAATTGAAAATCCACATAAAACTGTTGAAAAACAATTCATTTTTCCAAATTTTAAATATCATATTCACTAACGAACATCTAACATTCCATTTTTAACGTTCTAGCATATAACCTGTCACATTTAAGACATTCCTATCGAACTTCTCAATTTCGATTAATTCAAAACTTGATATTGTCGATCGGTACTCACCATTTTTATCTATGTACAATGTACGATGCGTGCTTCCCGCCAATTGCATCTTCTGCGATGAAACAAAGATATCACTTTCATTCGCCAAGATAATCAAAATTAAACGAATCTTACGACAAAATCTATACAAATTCCAATACCATGCCACTTCACTACTCTACAAATATATACAAATATACAAATATATACTGAAAATCTGTCTCTTATATTCAATTTTCATCGTTTTACACAACAACGTTTACCAACGTTCAACATTCCTGTGAGATTTTTCAGATTTCAATGTCAAATCAACATTCGTGCCTCTCATATTATATCATTCCTCCACAGTTTATTTTACTTATTATATCCAATAACAATTCTATATACACCACAATATGATTACGTTGCACATTATTATAAAACATTCGTACGGCCATTCACTCGCAAAATTTCAAGTACACAAGAAACGATCAACTATTCGCGAGAACCACGGCGCATATTAACTTGCTGCCCCCTGTAGGAAATTTAGGTACAACATAACATAGCGTTCACGTTTTCTCATTGGCTGATCAAGCATGAATTCGCTCAGCAGCCTCGACAACAACGCCAGATTGAGACAATACGCGTCGGCTGCTAGCAGTAGCAAAAGGAATGCTCTTGGGGCCGTGGGGGCACGGTTAGTACGAGAAACCCAGTTAACTTGGGCAGGTTGATTACGCGCGGCAGGTGTCACGCGCTAAAGTTATCAAGTTTCGTCTAACCGCGTGAAATACCTTACGAATTACAAGCAAGAGTTCTCTCCGCGCCCTTGCCTGTGCCGCAGTTAATTGCACTCGCGACCAACGAGCACTTTCCGTTTGCGGAAAAGACGAAACAAGGGACGGAAGAGAGAGTTGACCACCGCAACGCCACTTTCTACGCACCGCAGACTGTTCCCTCAAACTTTACCGCCTTCCTAATTTCGTTCGTCGCGACTTTTGATTATGTCTGATGCACCAGCCATTGCAACAAGAAGGTAAGAAATGACGGTTGAAAACTGTTTCGAGTACGCTTAACCTCAAATTGCGCAAATTTTATGTACTTATAGTACATAATTAGACGTAGGAGGGATACGTATGTATGCTTTTAGTGGACAATTAAAATTTTTTAGATTAGATATTGCAATTTTATGTATGTGCGCAGGGACATTCAGTGTTGTGGAACAATTATGTGCATGTATATTGGTAAATTATTATGACACTGGTGAAGCGAGGTTAACATAAAAAGTCACTGGAAAGCTTGACCTGTAATGAACCATGTATTTAAATCTTTTGAATGGATTTTCGAACTGAATATTGTGAATTAATGCATTCGATCGTATAAAGATATTATAAATAATACTAATGATGAAATGAAATTAACCTGAAAAGTTACTAGAAAATTATTTTATTTTGAAGTTTACACTAAAAATGTCCATGTATTCAAATTTCTGATTGCATTTTTTATCATCATTTATATAAAAATATTATAATTAATACATGGTGGTCAGTTAGTTGATATATTAATATATTTAGTTTCTTCTAACTTTTGCAAATACTCCTGTATATGTAGTTTGAATTGTTATCTTACATCAATATAAAATTTGGTCCTATTAATCGTTTCCCTAATGAATCATTAGATTTTGCATAAGGACAACAGAATTTTTAATCAAGTATGAAATTTAAATATGCGAAAATGCATACAATGTAGGAACGTACATAAAGTGTCCAGAGTAAAATAATCGTCATAATTTTTAGTAGATGAAATAAGTCCTATTTTTGTATAACAATACAATGTTTGTTAATGAAGTTTTTTAATAATATAAATAAAACTTAGCAAGCAAATTTTAAAAATTACAAGTTGTATAATCATCTTATTCGACGAGGGCGATATTTCAGACCAATATTCAGGTTTCATCTTCCAATCATATTCATAAAAATATGTATTTACCAAAACATCTATAATCTATCGATCATTACAACAAGAATTAATTATCAAAAGTGAAAAAAGAAGGCATATTCTTTTCTGTAACACGTGTGATTCATTCGGAGGGATTTTCATTCGAAATTTTATCACGGTCTACGATTTAATGTTTGCATGTATTTAAATACATATGTGACAATACGTAATTCGATTTTCGCGCGTGTTTCCCCCACTCCTCCGCTTAACCTCGTATCAGCATACGAATTTCGCGTTGGCGGTAATTTCAGGGGATGCATTTCTCGCGGATATAGAGGTTCCGCTGCATTATCAAAGAAAATTCTGGGTTAAAACGTTGAAGCTCGAAGCTTCAAGCTGAATATCCGGCAGATTTTTTTATCCGCTCGCGATTCGCGCAGCGATAAAGAAACGTATTTTCCTCTTTGACGATGTGTTCGCGCATCTCCGAATTAGTTCTCGTACCGGTGCTGGTTACATTTTGTATAATTGCGAGCGGCTTGTCGCTCTACAATCCGCGTGTGTATGATTATTCATGCCACGAGCGAGTTCTCGTTCTCAGAGTGCGTGGAATCGTACGATACGCTCGTCCTCGTTCATCTATATCGCGAAATTACACAAGAAAATGTATTACAGACTTTCCGTTCAATAGAAACTAGGACTTTTTAAGAGATTCTAGAGAAGCAGCCGAGGTTTAGCTTTCATGAGAATGTCACGAGGTTAATTACTACTAGATTCGAGATATTTATGCATTTAGGGAAAATTTTAGTTTACAAAAATGCAGAGAATTCATGTAGCATGCAAGTTAAATTATCTAATGAAAATTTGATTATAAATTTTACGACAAAACTTGTGTCGAATATTAATTTCTTTCACGATGTAGAAAGTTAAATTTCAATCTTTTTTCAATTTTCTGCGAATTACGATAGAGAATACGCACAGGATGTATAATCGTAAATTTCGATGGAAGAATAAATTCAAGTTCGTCGGGGATCTTTAATTCATTTCGCAAACAAGTTTCACCTCCCATAGGAATTACTTTTTATTCTCCTTTTCTTCCTTTTTCGAGGAATTGTATGAAATTCGCACAGACGAGCCTTCTTCAATTCACCATAAAAAGAGTGATTTAAGATTCCGTCTGCATTCTTAGAATTATATCTCTATCATCCATTTTGTACCCTCCAATCGCGGGTCTGGTGCAAACGCATTTTTCTTCCGATACTAAGAACGGGGAGCGGCGTAAGTTATTTCTTTAGTTCGATGCTGTGAAAGTCTTCGAGGGGTAACATCGTCGACGATACCATTTCATCTCCCGATTTGTTATATTTACGAGAAATTTCGTTCAATCGGGCACTCCTGTGGAATTAACCCGCTGAATTTGCATTGATTCGCAGAAGTATTTGAACATTTATAAAAATTTTCCATGAATATAGTATGTGTTATACTAAACATACATTTTCAAATCGGTCTCAAATTCTACCAATATAATTTTGATAGTAGTGTCTCATTACAATACTAACGAAACTTTAAATGTTTTGTGTGGCACACATGGTATATTCTTAAAGATTTCTATAAATGTTGGAATATTTTCTTGAATCAATGTATTAGGTTGTCCGAAAAGTTTCTTTCGTTTCATAAGGTGATAATAGATGAACAACAATTTGTTTTATATTATTTTATTCAATTAGATATGATCCATTTCGTTCTATTTCTATTATTATATTCATGCATAATTTAATAAATTTATATAAAACAAAAAACATTGTGCGTCTATTATTTCCTTATAAAACGAAAGAAACTTTTCGGACAACTTAATATATATAGATTCATATGTCTCAGTTGAATGAAAACAGCTAAAACTACTTTCATCGACTTCCATTAAATTCGAAGCACGTACAAAGGCGAAAAATTAAAGATGAATGTTATCCCATTAAAAGATATAATTCAAAAATTCCAAATACATAGCTATATACCGCTTTAAAGAGCTTTCAACTGTGGAGCAAAAAGCGCGCGTTGCCCCCACCAACTCTACGTGTACGTGTGGGGGTGCGGCGACATCGTCTTTATCGTCTGGTCGGAGTGATTAACTTCCCTTTCATTAACGCAGTATTCGTGACCTTCGTCGTATCCAGCGTTGGCGGTCTCTTCCTCGTCCCATGAAGCGTTTCTCGTGCATTCCTCTCGCATTTTAAACCATCTCATCCTCCGGTTATATCTTACCTTACCCTTTCTATGAAAGTCTGTCGAGGCTCGAGTTAATAATGTCCTCACAATTAATAATCGTGAAATTAATACCAAGACACTGGGAATAAAGATAGATAGAGCGCCGTCTTGTCCTCTCTCTGTATAACCCCTCTTTTCCACGCTCGCCTGTTTTCACGCCTTTATCCGCATTCGCCGTGCACCGTTCAGGATTAAACCTTATCGTCGGCTTTCTCTTTGCATAGGATCGCATGAAAGACGCGATCTCCAGCCCGCATCTTTTTACCAGAACCGCTTTGATTTCCATCCTTCTACTTTGATCGAATCTTTGATACGCGTTTTCGACTCTCGAATTTACTTCGTTCGTTCTTCCTTATGTTGGTAATGCTAATTCGATTACATCTGTATGTAACTTGATTTGTATCACATGAACGAATTTCTAATATATTTTTACGTATAAATTCTGGATAAATATTGATTTTTGAAGATTTTGACAAGCTACATAACATTTTAAGAAAACCATTCTTATTATCTTTATATTTTTATTATTTGTGCTTATATACATTATCGATCGTCATATTGCTAATAAGTATTTCAGCGGAATATTTTAAGGCAACTATGCGCTAAATTTATATACTTTGTATGTATAAGTATATATCTTAATATTTATGAGTAAGCTGTATATTTGGTATAGAAGAAAAATAAAAAGAATAAAATTGCCGTTAACGTCTTCGTGAAACTATAAAAGATACTATACAAACTGCAAAATTTGCTATATTCGCAATATTCTATGCTATATTCTGCATACAATATTATACATTATAAACACTTAATTATATTCTATAAAGTAGAATAAACTAACCAGTATTAGGGAATTTTTGAGGTTGTGCATTGGATTGATGCATTGCTCTGGTGGTGTAAAATATTTTTACTCAGCGGAATCGTTGATCGAAAGAATTAATTGATTCCCGGTGCGATCGTTCAATCCCTTCAGATTGCATCCTTCTCCGTCCTATTCGCGCGATGAACAAACTGCACGCCGGTGCTCTCTGAAACGAATTTGGCAGAGCTCAAGGTTTGATTTCATCGAGCCGGTCTATTGGCTAGGGCCTGGCTTTTCATCGGATGCGCGTTCCCACGTAGCGAGCAATTGATTTAAAAGTAGGATAGGTCATCGATTCGCCGCGTGGTCTTTCAATCGGGATTGGTAAATGAATCGATTGATGAAAGGAGGACCAACGAATTTCCCGTAACTCCGTACTTTTCCTGTGTATTATCGAAGCATAACGTCCGGGATTACGTTTCACGATTGGAAACGACAGTCGAGCTCTCGTGTGGTCGTTACAACTTTCGGTCTCCTTCCAAAACACGTCTCAGCAATTTCGCCTGGATACGTATACTCCCTGCATTGGAATTTATCGAAACTTCGTAATGTTCTCCGGCATTATATAGAGTATTGGAAGTTTATGCTATGGGTGTTTTATTTCGATCGATATCGGTATGCATTTCTTTCGACATATTATCGTTATTGCAGAGTTTCGGCAAGTAGTATGAGGTTTCAAGAAAGAGAGACTTTAGACATTAAATGTGACTTCTCGAGAGGCAGCGATACTCCCCTTCTTTGTAGCCAATGTTACAATTTATTGATATTCTAGAAAATGTAAGAAGTTACAATAAAATGTTTGTTTAATAAAAAATTTATGTCAACGCCCCAAACTAAAATTTGTGAACTGAAGTAAAACTTTTTAAAGCTACAACACATTAAATTTTCCGTGAACTCTTTCTTTTGTCCATAATTGATCTCAATCTCGATGCGTAAATCCCACGCGCGTTTCACGTGTCTCTTCTGCGTTCTATTCATCCTTTTCCAACTTATATTCTGATGGTGTTCACCCTCTCTCATTGTTCCGCGAGAGAATCTAATGAATTTAAGCTGTCAATAATACGTGACGTCGGAAGGGCGGTAGAAACCCTCTCCGGTGGGAACTCGAAAAGCTGCTGCGAGAGTCGTGTGTCGTCCTGGTTTGCTCGATACGAATTCAGTTGTACGCGAACGTACACACATGAGATCACGTACGAACGAAGGGACCGGGTTGTACACAACGAGAAGCAACGGGTCGGACGCAGTCACTGTGAAATTAACGAATTTTTCACGATAGGCACATTAACTGCTACCGATTGGGTCAGCAGAAGCGTCGAACCGTTTATGACAATGATGCGAACGATCCCGCGGAATGACAGAAATACAATCGAATAGCTTCGTGGGTGTATATATATATATATATATATTTTTTTTTACCTGGGTACGAACTTGACGCCGCGTTTCTCTGCACGTGCGAATGGGGAAATTGCAAAATGTGAACCGTGAGTCGTGATTTACAGGGAAATCTGTCTTTGGTGGATGTTTGAAATGGTTGGATTTTATTTGGGAACGTATAACTGAACTGCGCTGAACTTATAATCTTTCACTTTTGAAAATTCTTTATCCCAACAATATGCAGATTAAAATTACACTCTTATCAGAAAATCTGTTAGCAGAACACAACTATTTATTCTTAATTTGCCCAGCAAGAAATACTTCGATCACCTAACCATCCAATCTAGATACATAGATAAAACTTTCTCTTTCTAACTGCTATAGCATCACATGGAAATAAAGTCCTTAACCAAACGATACTCAGGTAGAACAGTCGAACTAACGCATCGAAATCGCGCGTTCGATAGGCCCATGTTACTGGTACGAGTTTAGAGAACGATCCAATTAAGCGAATACTTCCGAAACGTATAATCATTGTACGCTTCGAAATGAACCCTTGGTGGAGGACACGGGGCTACGTTCGAAAGTCGAGGATCTCGAAAAGTCGAGTATCGCGATAAGGGTGGTAGCGGGTGGTGTTAGGGGTAGAAAGTGGGGGGTTACCAGTAGAATTTCCGCCTTCGTGCACCTACGACCGTTGGGCAGGGCTAATAGGATTCGCGAAATTAATTACCTGCATTTGCATAAGCCCCCGTAAACGTTTTTCTTTTCTACCCTGGCTCCTCTTGGGCCGAGGAACGAGAGAGGAGTGAGGCGGACGAATAATTTTCACGAAGAAATTCGTGATTACGTTAACGATATCCTCCTCTCTGTTACTTCCGAATATTCGTCGTCTTCTTCTCATCTGAATCGATCTCTCTCTTTCTCTCTCTGGCGTCGCTCTCCTTTTTCTTCTATTCGGACTGGAACGAGCCACTGCGTTACGCCGTTGCGTTTACATCGTCAAGAACGACATTGTCCTCGTTGCCGTGCCACGTCGTCGACTATGGGCATAGCACGGCTAACGAGATTTGTCGTCCAGGATAATTAGATTATCCGTACTCTCTGGACGAGTGGAGGGGGGGTGGGGGGGGGGGGGGGAATTCACATAGACACGAAAACAGGAAAACGAAGTATCCATACCGCAAGGATGACGCCATTCTGTAACGAGCGGCCATATGTTTGATAATTCGCCGGAGGAAAAATCGCACCGTTGCTCGTAAAGAAGGGCCGCGATCGGCCCGGGTCCGATTTTGATGAAACTTTGTAGAACAGTCCAGAAAAAGATAGTAGCTACTTATCTTTTTTAACTGCGACAATTCAAGTTCAAGGGATGAAACCAACCTCCAAAGTTCGACTCCCTAGAAGCTAATTTAGAAATTGCCGAGTTATACAGATAAAAAATTTTGTCAAATCTTTTTGATAATATTAATTCAATTTTATGTGTCAAGACACTTTGCCTTGACAGTTACACGCTTCACCTCAAGCTCTCACAACTTCAACATTTTCAATTTCCAAGTTTAGTTTCTCTTTAACATCCTAGGGGTCACCTCTGTACGGTGGAGGCTTTTAAGAAAATGCATGGGAGTCTGAGTTGTAACCCCTGCGAAAATTCGTCGGTGGCTGCGTATTCGTCGAAATTACTCGCGATCCGTGGTTTTTGATCTAAAAAGTGGAGGGGTCGGCGACGCCAGGGATCTCGTGGCATTCACGAAGCTATTGTCACGAGGAGATCACGTGTGTGATGCGCGAGAGTGGGACTCAGCCGGCCTCGGGACATCGAATAATAGATATTACCACAAAAGCGGCGTGTGCCGTCACGTTGAAAATTGATTGGACATGTACCCGGTGGTTGATAAGGCAACCTCTTGTTACACGTGCCCGTGGATATATGCACTTGTCCACCATTGCAACGAGAGCAAACGTAAATCGCAAATACTTCGCTTTTCTGTCGCGCGCGCTGCGTCGCGCCGAATAGAACCGTATGCAAATGGAATCGCAATCGAGAAATCCAGCGCTCGTTCCGTTTAAGTTCCACCTAGCCTTCTATTGTGCCACGGTGCTTTCTGCACCGCGACTGTTATTAACGCTTTAAGTTATTCATACCACCGGCTGATGTGGTTCCACGCGAAAGACAAATACGAACGATTAAATTCCAGTCGTATTCTCTGTTCTTTAATTTAATTGGACAAACGGGTCGATTGTTCCTTAGAAATTAATATTTGATTTTATTGATTGTCATATGTATTATTATCATATCCTTATTTTTGTGCATTGTACTATCTGCAGATATGTCATCGGGTCCTATATTTGTCAATTTCTTCCATAGTTTAGCATATCTCTTGTTACAATACGGACCATGTACATGCTGGTTGACTTCATAAATTAAAATACATACGATTATTTTTATACTCTATACTGTTATCAGTACGCTGTTGTTGTGTACGGTGTACAATATATAGTTATGTACCTTGTTACTGTACGAGAGAGCATAACGATTAAACACGATGAGAATTTAGGTCGATTCTCATAATTTTTAGAAAAGATTGGACTGTCTTTATAACTTCAAGTATTCATCGCGTTCTAATCTCCTTCTAACGCTTTTATTACATTACACGCACTACACAATATTGTTAAGTTTGAGGGGCACTATTACGTTTGAATCTTCCCCATTTCTTGCCTCCTTTTTTTTAGCAATATTCTCCGTTCCTGTAATGACTACAGGAAAAAGGTGGAGACGTCGTGCACAATAAGCAGTATTCCCTCCTACACAGTGGGATGATATCCCTTTTACACCGGCTAAAAACGTCACATCTCCATAGAATGCTGTTGGGAATAATTCCGTGCGAAAGTTCGTCTGATTATATGATGACAGGTTATTATGTAAAATATAATCGTGTGGTTGAATGGCCACCTTCAATCTCGACGTATCGTCGATTACAATAATAACAGTGAATAATCGGTTGTGAAACAGTACTGTTATTATTTCGTGCAAACGACATTTTACGTGCACCTGGTCCATAAAATACCGATCGATGTAAGAAATTGGCGTACAGTTGCTTTCACACACTTTCCACTGCATCTCCATTAAATCCGAGATTGAACTGGTTACATGCTCGTGAAAGTATCGTGTAATTGATTCTGAAACGGATTATGACGAGAGCAGCACAAGAAAAACAGTATTCCTTTCATTGGAACGAATCTGAAAGTTAATGAACGATTGGGTAATTCTGTTCAAGGTGTGTTCGTAATTCTACATCGGTTAAGTGGGGGATCAAGTCGCAAAGTAGGTGATTATTGCACTGTCGATTATATTTACATATCAAAGAATGATATTATTAATCCTAAATTTGTACGAGACTTCATGCTCAGTGCTGTAAACGCAGAAAAAAGAAAGAGCGGAAAAGAGGAAGAAAATGATACGACGGTTCCAAGTACAATCGATAGCTACAATGCGCCTAATGCTGGAAACAGGAGAGTCTCCTTTGGTTCAGTCTCGCGATCCGACACCATCCAGAGATTGAAAGTCGATTGAATGGCGACGCTGGACAGTAGCAGCAATAGATACACATCAATTGTGCCTGTGAACTTGAATTCGGGACACAATAGATCCAATGAAACGCATCATTATTGTCTGATTCCTCTCCCTTCCTTTCTCTATGTCCCTTCTTTACCACACTCTGTTCTCTCTGTCCACTCTGACGAACCCGAAAACACGATCTCCGACCAAAGGTCCAATGTACCTGGAGTATCGATTGTGCACGTATCAACCACATTCATGCTCGACACCGGGAAAAGCGGTCTACATACGATTGATCGGAAAGTTCGAACTGTCGCGATAACCGATTTCTAGCCCCTAGGGGACGCACTTACGTTTCTGGCCATACCTACGATGTCGAATTGACATGTTCGATCGATAACGTCGATACGAAGCGTGTTTATCATGTTTTACCCCGGCACCGCCGCCGCGATGCAACGGATTTTCCATTCGAGACTATCTCTGTAATGTCGTGTTAATTGCTTCTGATCAATCGTTGATAACGTCCGGCGTCAATAATCGATGACATTAGCCGATTGAGAACAAACTGAACTTGGATCTCTGATTATGGGACTACTAAAAATCAAGCTCCCCTCACGATATTCGTATTTCTAGTGTTATCTGTAAGTTACCTTTCTCATTTCGGCTGTGAGAATAACAACCATGGAGAAAAACAGTATCTTGAAAATCTAATTGATAGCAAATCGACGAGAAAGAAATGCGAGTGAATTCTGAAAATCTATTTGGACGCTTATAGTCTACAACAAAATTCTTCGTATATCTTATAAGAAAGCTATTTTTATGTAAACAAATCCTGTATAATACAAAGAAAAAATACAATTATATTTTGTAAGTCCATCGAAGCACAGGTATAAGACATTTTTGTATAGATTGATAATCTTCGATTGAGGCTCGGTTCGGTTTCTACACTATCTTGTAGTTTATATTATATTTTATATTACAATTTAAACTTTCTATTATTTACAAAAAAGAAGCTTTGACAAGTTCCTAGCTATCTCTTGAGGTTCACTTCATTTTCTCTAAATACTTACAAGCAGGAGTATATCTATAATTATGAACGATCAACTATATCAAATCAAACTTTCAAACCAGTATCCTGAACGATGGTCGACCGTTTAACATTGGAACGCTTCAACATTTCGGATGGCCGATTCCCGGTTACGATACGCGAGGAACAAAGTTGAGCGGAACTTAGACAAAAATATCCGCGAGCTTGCTGGTCGTGCGGTATCAAAAGGAACGGAGGGAAATGGAGGGAAACGGTCGGACGTGAAATAGCATAGAATTCCGAAACAGGGTTTAGTCTGTGGCGAGTAGCAGGGTGGTCGGCCCTATCGATGCAACGACGAATGGTCGGGAGAGGAGGAGTTCATTACGCATGGAAAAATAAACTAAAGGGAACTGCTCGACTGCGGGACCAGTAGAGGAAGGCCGGTGCAGCATTCAATGCCACGGCCCTCTACCCCGTCTTCCTCTTTCTCTTTGTGCCCCACGGTAGGATCCCTCATCGAGAGTACCTCCATGGCCCTTATCCTGCTTTGCCTCTTCCTTCTTCGTATTGTGTCCTCCCTTCTCCATACTCTCTCACTCCCCCGTTTCGTTGCTCTGCCTTATGACCACGCGAGCCGCGTAATGACTTAACCTCTCTTGCTATTAATCATTGAAATTAACCTGCGCTGTGCTAGAAGAATTAAACTGAATTTCGATCCTGACTACTCTTTATCGTCCCTTGTATTTTCGTTCGATTCGCCATTCATTTCGCGTATAAACTTCGTAGTATCGGCGTTGGTTAAGAGACCTAACGAGCCTTGATAACGTATAAATGGCAGAGAAAGGTATTCCGGGAGAGGGGCAATAAAAAGTAGCTTCGAGCTTCCCGAATCAAGATCTTTTCTTACAGACTTCAATTTTGAAAGTATTACATGTGAAAGCTTATTGGTTGTGGTAACTGATATATTTATTACAAATTATTATAAACGATTCCATTCTATACTTTGCTAAATTACTTAAACTTCAACAGTTCGATTTTCTCAGTAGGTTTTCTCTACCTTGTGCATATTTCCGAATACTTAAATGAAGTATAAAAATATTCAAAGTAGATATAACATAACTCATTACAACAATCGATAAATGAAGCTCTATTTAAATTCCTCCTTTTTAGTTACGTTCGCAAGAATCTAAAATTGCATAAATATTTGCAGCTTAATTATAAGTAATATATTGCGTACGCAATAGAAGAACTAAAGAAAAAATGAAGAGTAGATTTTGTCGTTTTGTGTTATCGAGTATTCCGATTCATGTTATCGAGTACTTCGTTCAAATAGCGCGAATTGGTAGTAGAATTCGCATGATATAAATAATAGTTTCTTTTCCGTTGGGTTAAATTCGCAGCAGGAGCAAAATGACGCGACGGTGTAGTGTACGAATCCCCGAGAGGGTTCTAGGTAGCGAATCCGAAGCTCGCTTTATCGCGTATAACGAACGTCACTGCATTAAACCCTGTTGCAGTGGGTAAGCGATGGCGCCGTCGGCTATTGCGTAATCTGCAATTTTATGCATGCCTGTCCTAAACGCGGCGAGGCAGGAAAGAAAGTAGAGATTTCGTGTGGTCTCTGTAATTGCTCGCCGCGAAAATAGCACGATAATAACCAGAACCGAGGCCGGATATAAGGGAAGACGGTGCAATAACCAGCGGAACGATGTATTTAACCACTTACTTAATGCAACTCTGCGAATCTTTCTAATAAAATTAATGTCCCCCATCTACCGATGGAAATTTTTATTCGTTCGTAGATCTTTGCGTATATTAAAGCAACTCAGAGATTTGATATGTTGGTAAAATTCGAGTTTTATAATTTTTCAATTCATTGATTTGGTGGATAAAGTTGTATGAATTTTATGATTACAAATGACAAAGTACTATAAATGTTCTTATGTTTTCTTTAACCTTATTTCTATAGAAACATAGAAGTTCGCCAAGCAGTAATGGCGATCGCTGCTCAAACATAACTGTGCAATCTGAACGGTACTCTCAGGTAGAAAATTAATCGTATCAATCAGAAAGCAGTTTTAAATTACCTATACGCTGGCTTATTGCAAGCTAGGCAGGAAGGTTGTTTCAGATTGGTCAGAATAACCAATGTTACCATTTGTCCTGTACATGTATGTACAGTTCCCTTCACAAGTATAGGAACATTTGATTAAGAAACGTGATGATTGACCTAGATCATCGACGAATTTATCAATTATTATTAACACTAAAAGAATAATCCTGTAAGGAACAATACATAATCGCTATTAATATGCATTAAAGATTTTATTAATGTGTGTTACCACTATTTATTATATTTTTAATGTATTCGATATTTATCATGATGTAATATGATTTGAAAAAAGATTTAATCGTTCTTATAGGTTTTAATAATTTCATAATAATTTTTAGGTCTATTTTCTGCAAGTCTGCCAATACTTCTGAACGAAAGTGTACATAAACACAGTATCCAAGAGGAATCAGAGGCAAAGGGTACGGCGTAGGTGAAACACATGAGAGGAGAGGGAAGGAAAGCAACAAGATACCAGTTGTCCGTATAATCTGTAGATCTGACCGCGCGTGTTCTGCCCACGAATCCCGTGGGTGGTAACCGCCTCGAGGGCCTGATTTACAGGTGTAACCAGCAATAACGATTCACAGGAACGATCGAAAAAGATGTAGAAGAATACTCAAATAGAAGAATCAATCGTATTCCTGTTTTTGTTGCGTCTCTGCTTTTGTGCAGTGATACATATTTGGAGGAGAAAAACGAGGTTTTTGGGTTTATACTATATTCATTTAATTTCTTTTATCATTGCAGTTACATCATTTTCCAGTTATTTCAATTATCGTTAATTCATTTTTAATAAAAATGAATTGAAGTTATCGGAAAAGATATTCTTAGAAAAATTGATTGATATGTAGAACATTAAACGATATAAATAATCGTTCCGTAAATGTAGTAACGAGAGATATATCAAAGTTAAGTTAATTCTTTAAAATGGAACCTTGTATTTTTATGTTCATAATGGAGGTATTTAATAAATACAATTTTGATTGCAGAATTTGTCCCATAAATTAAAATGTCTAGAATTTTTAGAACGTCCTAGAATCTTAAGTATACAGTTATGTACGAGTTTTCCATATGACTGCAAAGAAAGAACGCACGTACTGTAATCGCCCGATCGGTGAATGTCTCAAATGTATATAAATGTATTAAACACCCATGGTGTTAGGTGGAAGATAGATTAAAGAAAACAACGTGAATAGATCCGGTGAAACTGTCTTGATTTACGGCGCTAGAGTGTTATATCGACACACGTCTCTGCGTGAATTGGTCACGTGCGTTTCAACCGATCGCGCTCCAGTGCTTTCATCAGGTGAACGTGACCGGTGATTATCGATTAGACGCATCTTCGATCTTGCATAGTAATGCGATCGTACATCGTGAAATCACGTAATAGCTGTCGCGAGTGCGCGAAGGGATTTGCATCTGTCAATCCGCAGTTACGACATTCTCGTCGTGAGCGAGATTACAATGATATTGTTATATCGTTCATACTTCTTCCTTTTTCTAATTAATAATTGCTCGGAAACAAAGTTATGGCTCGATTATTATATGAAAGGTCATTTTATAGTTAATTATCAAGTGACTTTACTTTAAAAAATGTCTATCTCATCTATCATACTCCTCTATCTTATAACTTTTTACCATCATTTATAATTCCAGCACCCGAACAATTCTTCATCGTTTAATCTCAGTGATACATATAAATCCGGAAGCCACTATTTTCCGACCTGTATGTTATACGTAAAACAGAACAATACGTCAGAAGTATGTCACAAGGTACGTGCCTCACGCAACTTCTTACAATCTCATCTTTCATCATCTTTGACGATCATAATTCACGTTCATCATCCTCTTTATCAAAATTACCGACATCTGGAGACCACCTGGTCATCCGAGACACGGTACAGGTCACGATCATGCGATGATACGCGCGAATACAACCGCACGAATACTGCTCGCGACATATGCATGAAACAATCAGGTGTTCGTACGAAGCTCTCCAGCAGGTAGAGAAGGTAAGTAGCGTGTTTAAAGGCGGCAGAATCTTTGAGAACGATCTGCATCGTGTGTTCGCGAGAAATGGAGCGACGGGCAGAGCAGGTGCGCGTACACCGCTTGGGAAATCGCGGCAAAGTCTCTTTTCTCATCATCTTTCTTTTTCTGTTTCTTTAATCCTTTCTCTCGTTATTGACTCGTTTCTTTTCTTTGTTTCTTTTTTTTTCTAGGGCGGTGGCAATTCCCAGATTGTGCGCTGAGATTCGAAAAGTGTTAATTTGGAATGGAATGTTGGACGCTGGATTGACTGAGATTTCGATTTCTTTTTATTTAATGTTTCGTCGATTGCTACTTTTCTAATGATAAATTTTTTTTACAAAGGTCACCATAGGATTATTGTTATTATTATTATAGTGTTTAGGTTCGTTGGTTTGTTCATAGCAAATATAATTTATAATTATACGTGCAAAGTTAATTAAAAGTTTTAATAAGAATTTACCAATTATGATATTTAACAGTATAATTAAAAATTCTAGTAAGAATTGAGTCTTTCAGGACCACGCGCATAAATATTTCTTAGACTGCATAAAGGAATTTTTTTTTTGGCAATTATTGATAATTTCGATTTCTAATATCGATAATTGATATTAGAGGTAGTACATTTATTGCTTTATTAATTAATCAATCTTAAGAGTACAATGTTCGACCGTATATAATATAGTAACGCGCCAAATTATTACATTTTACTTCTCTAAAAGAATCAATGAGATTCGCAAGTTTCTCGCGAAACCACAATGTCCAGTTTCCACGAATTAAGTGGAAATTGCCATCGAGGCAATCAGTTTCGCGGATTGTTGCGTAACGAAGCCCGTGCAATGCGCGTTATCACTCGAAATTGAAGGATTTATTATATAATTAAAGTTATAACTCATGCGTACAGGTCATCGCACGGTATATTCGATAGCGAGATGCAATCGAATTTCGATCGAAGTCACGAGATACGTCGGTGACACCTGGAGTTCGATAATCGCTAATTAAAAATCGCAATGAAGCCCGAAGGAGGAAGACAGAGAGACAACCGTGTCGAGGATTTTTTCATAAGTGGGCCATTTTTTATTTTTTATTTTTTTTATATGTGTTTTTTTTCATTGCCCAGATGCAGTTGTCGGAGCGCGCGAGTGTTCTGGCAGGTGACATCTGCGAGGTTATCGTGTTATTTTTACTGGCGTTGTCGCGCGTGCACACGCGGTGGACCTGCAAATACACAGCCACGGAGAACGCTTGTCCCTTCGAGATATATATGGGGTGAGAGAAAAATGATTCACCCGGAACGTGGCGATGTTGATCTCTTTTCTTCAACGATGAAAAACGCGAAATAAGTCGCGTGTAGTTTTGTCCATGCATACAACTGTATAAGCACGTGCATACTTCTAATAATTATAAAACAAAAAATCTGATACTACTTATTTGAATGGATGTGGTAATTAAATGCTCCCTTAGAAGCCAAACAGATTAATTCCACTTTTACATGATAGGATTCATAAAGATACGTAATGTCCAGCAATTTATTAGTATAAATAAACGCAAATTCTAAGATAAAGTTTAAAAAGCATTATTTGTAATCGTTATTCACTGCTTTTCAATTTACGTAATTTATCAGTATGGCCTCTGAGTGATTCAAATACCAAATTATAGGATTTTCATATTTATAATAATATACATAGTTATAAATATAAATTATATATATACGCTATACTGTATATATTTATAATTCTAATAATTATTGCTTAACAAACATTTTCAAGGTATATATAGAGGAATTATAATGATGATGGATAACGATTTTTTCTGTCACCCTATACACGACCGATATGTCGACCGGTTACGTCAACAGCGTGTGCATCTTCGCTTCCACGAACTATTTATTTCAGAAGATAATCCTTAAAATTTACCGAGCGCCAGGAGATAAAGCACGGTTACCGGATTGTGCTTTTCTACTGGATAAAATGTTCCAGCAGCGTGTCTCAAATTCGCCACTCTTCTAAAATTCATACGATGCCCCATTGTTTCGTATCTTCGCGCGAACTCCCTTATGAATTTTTAAACTCCGGCCAGACCGTACTCGCGAGTCCACGCAAAATTTCTACCTGTTTATCCGCTGAAAAATAGTAGCTGCGTGCTGCAGTTTCCGCAACTTCGTTTCAACCAACGAAGACGAATAGCCAACCCGAACGAATAATTCCTACCGACTGGACGCAAAATACACTCTCTATACAAATTCTACCAATGATCATATGGCCCATTGAACGTTGACAACGCCCACACAGATATTTCAAGAAGTAGTACCAGTGTGGGCTATTTTCATATTTCTGTATTTAATGATCTTCCTCTTAAATTGCAATATTCGTTACCTTCGATTATTTTTTTTTCAAAACCATCTAACGATATTATCATCAATCATGCCTCTATTTATGTGTACTTTGTATATATGATATATCACAGCTTATGATTTTAGGAAACGTTATAAAGAAAAAGCGTCAAGGATATATCAAATACGAAGAACAGAGTAAGAAATGTATTAAATACGAAGTAAAAGTATACAAAGTGTATTATATTCAAAATGGAACCAATTACGAACAATCCAGCAATCGTATATACACATACAGGAACCAAAAGGATCAGTTATGCTGGCAGAGAATCGATCAATTGCCGGATGATCGCGTTTGACGCGTCATCCGGAAAAAGTGGCGAATAAACGGACTATTTGGAAAAATGCTGGTCTTCGAATTTTGTACTCGTTGATGGCCAAAGGCCCGGACTTCCAGGCTGACATATGGGACGCAGCAAAGAGTGCATGGTCGTCGTCACGTGAACAGGAATTCATCGTGAAACCGGTTGGTATTGCCGCAGGATCAATCATCTCTTTTGGCATTGTTCCCTCGGAAAATGGCACAGGATCGTCTCACGAGATCGGCTTTCAGCCTTCTTTCGTAGGTTCTACGAATATCCATCGTTTCATAACACACGTTAGAATACAACGTTCGCTAAATGCTATCTTCAACTCCTTTTCATGTTTTGACAAAAGAACAGTTTTGTGGCACGATGTATTCAGCCTTATATGTAATATTTATATTTAGTAAAGTATTAGTATATAGCATGAATAGATATCTTAACTGTATAATATATGCCAAATGTGATGCTGAACATCGGGTTTATTAATTCAACAGATAATTGATTGTTTAAATATTTTTGCCAATTCTGCGAGATATACGCTTCTACTATGTGGATATTTTAACTTTAGATATATTTTGAGATTTGTTTCAAACGAGTCGAGTCTCGTAACGGTGCAAATGAAATTTCAAAATGGAGTATAATACACATAATATATCGATAAAAGGTATCTGCAAGTGTTCGAATACTTCCGCCAGGCTATGTATATTCTTTTGTAAAGCGAAAAGTATTGTCTTGCCTCTTTTCAGAAAGAGCGAATCAAATTCCGAAAAGGTTTTCATTAGACGAAAAATGTGACTGGTTCGGAGGGTTTCGGGCATTGTATGCAGGCGTTGCAGCAACGAGCTATCGGTTGTTCCCTGCAATGGAAAGATGGGGACGAAATATGAAGGGGGAGAAAAGTAGCAGGGTCTTTGACGGCGATGCATTATTTATCACCATGTATGACAAGCATTTTCATGTTAATAGCAGACCTGGAGGTCATTACCTCCATATAACATTGTAACGATGCCAGGATTCGTGGCCCAGATAGCGGGGAGCAGACGGTGAGAGTGAAACCCGTCGCACGCAGATCGTTACGTGTAATGCAATGATTATTTTCGATTCACTGACTTACGAAAATGTCTCGTTAGAGAATATTGTACAAACTTAGCCATTTACAACGAAAGAGATCGAATTCTTTCTGTCTTTTTGTTTCTTTCTGTAGGAAATAACAAAAATTTATGTAATATGTGAATCCTGAAATTTGATTCGAATCAATAGCTTTTTAATGAAAAAATTCCGGAAACATCTGAATAAAAGCAAATCGAACTCTCTTTCGTTTTTAGCGACAAAAATATTTCTAACTTATGAATTTTAATGAAATAGTCTCTGTAATATTTGAAGAAACGCGAATGGCATTTTGTTTTAATAAATATAACTTGTTTTTAAATACTAAGGCACAAAATTATATTTATCCCCATAAAACCATATAAAACATTCTAAAAAGTAGATAAAATTATTATAGACGATGCATCGTGCCAACTTATACATTTGCATGGTGGCAATTTCTGCGATGGATATCCTGAAATGGAAAATCTAGTAATTTGGCGAACCAGTCGGGGAAAGCTCCTTTTTAATTTTCCATATTAGCCTTTCGTCCTTCATGACCCTCGTATTTTTGATATATGCGCGCTGCTCGCTGCGACTTACACCACCACGTGTGCCTGTATGCAGTTTTCATTTGCGTAAAAGGTATTTACATATCGTCCGAATCGCGAAGTAAAAGCGAGAAACATCAACACCGATGAAAGCTCGATCCGACAACGCCAGAACGTACCTGTTTCCTTTGAAATCACTGGATTTCCAATACCAATGGAAGGAACGAAATTACCTCGACACCTAAGATTACATAATTTCCTCCGCGTATGCGTTTCCTTAACACCATTCACGAAATTTAATTAATTCCAACCAGAGGGAATATCAGGTCATTCTATCGTTACGTAAAATTTTATTTTGCAATCGTTACGAGGCATTAATTCTTTAATCTTTATAGAACCTTCATCTTATAGCACATTATTTATTTATCATTTATTTTATATATATAATACTTATATAATATAATACTTTACGAGTTCTAACTCATTGCAGAGATAATTTATAATATTGCTGGCAGACGTTTTGTTTTTATTCATTTTTCAAATGTTTTTATTAATTTCTTACAAAAAAATGTATTTGTTATGTGTAATAGAAATAAAAAGAAAGCAATATTTTCCATGTATTTCGAACAGTATGACAAGTCTTGTTTTGTATTCAATTTCATGAGTGAAATCTTTTTAATCGTCACACTTGTCACACATTCACAATTCACATAAAATTTCTTCATTTACGAGTTTAAACATCTGTTCTTGCAGAATTTCCATCATCATTTCACGCTCAAATAACACAGCCGTTGGTTAAAAAATCACTGGAAAGCGAAACAATGGCGGGATTTGGCGAGCTTTCTCCCTTCCGGCTGTTTCCTTAGCCGGGAATAAATTACTCGTAAGACGTTTTCCATCTGCGGTTCGATCGTCGATATATCAGCGACTTATCCACGAATTCGTAAGGCGCTGGGAACGAAAAAGAGTGAAGTTCGTAGAACGATCCGACGATTTTCTGGCCTGGTGAATGGCGCACCGGCAGGAAACTGTCTGCGCGAGAAGAACGCCCGATTAAAGTGCCGTTTCGAGTTTTAAACTGCCGCCAGTCCGGAACGTGTGGCGAATAGTTACGGAAACGAAACGTTTCGCCGATAGTAAATGAAAGCTTTAACGAACACATTATGCACCTCGATCGCTGCTAATCTGTCAATGCTTTGAAACCGTTGAATCTGATTTTCCAAACTTTTTCCCACTGTCACGGCTGTGTAATGATGTATATTCTTCATCCGTTTAGAAACTCCAATTTAACACTTTCAGAGCAGAAAAACAAATACATTTTTAAATATCAGTAAACTGTAATTATTACACACGCATATTTCCTGACGTTTCTATGAAGAATATACAGTGCAATAATTTTAAGTTTTACACTCTCACAATGGTTGTTAGATGATTTGCAGTGCTTCGGATTTCGATCGTGTTTTTAATAGTGCGTTGCGTTTTATTGACATTCAGACATTTCTTCAGCGCAAAGTTGAAACACGATAGAATTCCAAAGAATCATAAGTACGTTATGTAGTTAATAAATCGTTAAAGTATACCGAATATTGCATACATTGCCATTCATAAACATTACAGCACTTACAGAAAGAGGAATACATAATGAAATCTGTAATGTAAGAATTAAACATTCGCGGAGAATTATCTTCGTTGATAATTTGGAACTGATTTCGAAGTGGTCAAATTGCGTCTTACGTATAATGCAGGAGTTAATCGATGAAGAAGGAACTGATTGCGCTTTTAGACCGTGAACGAGGCCCTTTACAAGGCTATCCTGCACCTCGAATATGCGGTTCGGTCGTCACATGCATATGGATCGTTGGTGCTTTCATCGTGTACACAAGTCGCGAATAAATATGTATGAGACCGTGTGCATCGAGATTATTCGTTACTACCTCGTTTCCTTCTATACACGGATAGTCGCCATTTTCTTTTCGTACACGGTTGCCGTTAAATTCTATGCAAATTTCGATGCCGATCACGGTTGATTATTAATACCACCATCGGTGATATGGAATTCACTTGATTCCGTTTACCTTGTTTTACATCGTTACACGACGCATCGAATCCTATACTAACATAATTTTATGTAAAATGGAACGCGTTTCGTTGTTCTATTCATTTTTTATTTCGTAATTCTACGTTATTACGTTTGTCGATTTCATTTATAAATTTCACATTATGAGTCATATAACAAGAGAACGATAGTTCAATCGTTCAATATGTTTAACCATATGTATTTCATACCTTTTACATTTTATTTGATCTTATATTTCATTTAATGTCGTCACAGTCACTGATAATATATTAATTAATCAAGTTCAACAATCGTTTATCGAAACGTGTATTCATATATTATATTTAATATTTACATATGAAGACGTTAATATCTCTATGATATATCTTTGGTTTTTATAAAATATGATATCTCCAAAATAGAATTTCTCCTCGAGATAAAAATTCGACTTGAAACGTTTCCACGAAAGCAGTCCGATAATTAACACGTTGCGCAAATACGACAGTGCATGAAATCATTGTGTCGAGCCCCAACCTAATCTAACCCCTTTCTTCTCGACTCCATTGAGAAGTACGCTGCGTCGTTTTGTTCCACGTGTTTCTCGTCGTATCGTGCGTGTACCCTTCCTATCGCCGGTGACAGGCTCGTTAATTAAAAATTAATAACAAAGGTAAATCATCGACGACTGTCCGCGATGAAAGAACCGGCGTCGACTTTGTAACGTTCAATGAAATACGAATGACAAGCACCTTTTTTACCGAGGTAAACATATCGTTCTGTGTCGAACGCGGGTCCCGATTCCCAAGGGAGCCTTCGTACATCCTTTGTAGCTATTAAAATCCCGTCGAGGTATCGATTCGTTTTCGACATGGTCCCTCTTGATGTACCTTTCTTTTTGAACCCTATCTGACCAACCCATCGGGAATTCAGCTGTAATTAAATAGGAATGACTATTTCAATATGCTTTCTGTATAGACCAGCTATGATTTTTCGATTCATTTACTGTATCTCGATAAAGATCAATATATTACGAAAGTCAAACCGACCAACATCACTTTTTGCAAAAATTCCATAATTTTATAATATAAATACACATTCAAAGGAATTCTTAAAGGGCAATTTTTTACCTCCTTAAGTTCATTTATCGTAAAAGGATCAAAAATAAGATAAGAAAGAATCTTTGTAGTAACATCGCTCTTCTGTACTTTTGAATCGATGGGGTTGATCAATGTGGCTTTAGAATAGCACATATAGCGAGACTTGTTTGTAACACTATAGGACATTAATAAGGACTGTGTTTATCGAATTTAATCAACTAAATCTGTCACCAATCTAAACAAATTCTATCGAAAATTTATTCAGTTCGTTGAATATTGGATGAACTAAATTCCAGTTCTGTAATTGTTGCAGCGAATAAGAGATATGTAGTGAAATTTGTTCGTAACGCAGTAATAATTGCAAAGAGGCATCCCATAGATTACACAGCGGAGATTTCGATACAATATTAACAGTAAGGGTAGGAAGTTGGAAGAGGAGACGGTTGGTGTATACATACATATAAGTAGACAGCTAGTGGTGGTAAGATACTCTTTCAATCCAATCGGGTCTTATTTCACGCGGCACAGACTCATATTTCACCGGTCGGATGTAAAGCCAATTGAATCCCTTTATAAAATTACCTACGAGGCGTCTCGCGTCCGAGAAAAGGTGGCGTAAACGAATTTTGAATGCGATAATCCCCGGTGATTCATTCGTCTCCACACAATGTCTACGCGGTGAGCCTCCAATCTGCGAGGTTGGCTTTGGGGTAGACCGATCGATTTAAAGTCTCAAAGAGAAACCGTATCACTGTCCAAGTGGAGATTTTAATCCTCTGTAAATTCTAACAAATCGGTATCGTCTATCCTTTCAATCTTCGTTATTATTTGCTTACGATGAAAAATTGAATGACAATCTGTTAAATGCATCCACGATATATACACTACAATATGTACAAATTAGAACTAATTGTTTTAGCACAAAATTATATTATAAATTATAGGTTTAACTGCTTCTCTCATTTTAAACATTTTAATAACGTCTTTATGTTGTTACAACGGCACTCAATGATCGTAATGCGACTCGGTATTACAGGAGAAGCAACTAAAATTTTCGTGAGGAAACTGATCGTCCGATTACTTGGAGGCTGGTCGTTCTCCCTCTCTTTTTTTCATGCACTCCACTCTTAGGGAATTATAGAGCGAACGAACAAATTCCCGTCATAATTTATGGCCCTATCCGGCCACGACTTGTCGGATAATCCTCTGTGCCGGTCGGTTGTCGGCGCTATCCCTTGTTTTCTACTCGCCAACGCTATATAAGGGTGGCGCACGCGCGCACTACGCCGCAAGTCCCCATAAAATCGCGCCTTCTTGTAGCTACAGTCTCCGAAAAAGTCAACATACCTTTAAATACATCGATGATTACTGTTTCAATTAAATTAAATGATTACTTTTGACTGCCGATATCTATGCAAATCAAAATTTTTTTGTATATATGACATATGTATACACATTATCCAGTGAAAAATATATCAGACACGAGAGGCCCGCGATTACACTTTAAAAGTTGAATGTATTATATATATCTTATAATATAAATTTTAATACGTTAGCACGTTAGACGTTGGGTAGCTTTTTGAAATATAAAATATCGAGCTAAATTCCTTCGTGAATTTGAATAATTAGGGACTTAACCTTTTCCAGTCTTGAAGCAAATATAATAATCGTCTTAAAACTTCCGAGCGGTAGCATAAATATACAAAAGTGTTTTAAATATTTTGTTGCAATGCTTGGCAGAAATGATTGTTTACGTAATTGAAAGAATAAATTAATTTATTTTACAGACACATTTTATCTGTTACATTTATCATCGTGAAATATTTTTTATAGTTTGATAGGAACGAAATTTCAAATTATCAAAATGATGCACAATTTAAATAATCTGAATATCGTAAGGAGTTACATTTAGTTAATGGTTTTATTTCTATCGTATATTTACATTTTTATTACAAATATCGTTACTTTCTTTCCCCTCCGCCCTTTTCGTTCACTTTCCCTTCCAACTTTATTGCAGCCTCTTTATTGTTCCCCTGTAACCACACGCAGAAACGAATGAATTTATTTGCATTTCAGATAGCAATTTGTGAGTCATTTACACAGACATCCCCCGTTTCCGTAGAACATTACACGCAGTTCGTCAATTACCTTCGGGCTTTCTCTTAATGTGCGTCTGACTACACCATTGTTTGGAATTCGAGGTAGTGAAATGTATTTTGTAACATTCTGACGAAAATCCTTAAATCACAGACAAACTTATTTTCCATATTTTCAAACTTACGGTGTAATATTTGTTGTTATTTGTTATATTTTGCTATGGGCAATATTTGCATATAATGAGAAAGTTAACAGTAGAATCCAGCAAACTAAATCTATCAAAATCGCAAGTATTAGATTTTTCTTTTTAACGATTTGCAAAATAGCGTTCGAAGTTTTACGTTTTATACATTTGTCACAAAGTTAACCATTTCCAATTTTTCGCTTCCTGCGCTCTCCATTTCAACAATTTTTTTTTTTTTTACAACTTACAATAATTTGCAACAAATAGTTGCGCTTTCGCATATCCTTGGATCCGATAGAATGGCGTTTTATAAATATTTTCCATCATTTTCCACTACTCTTTGTAATGAAACAATCTCCGATAAAACACCGGAAACTGCCAATAGCCCCAACACTAAAACCGATAACTGACCGCTTCGAGCCTTTCAGGCGAACATGTAAACGTTGGTAATTAGAATTGTTCGGGGAATCGCGGAAAAGTCTCGCAGGATAAGATAGCAAACGCTGTGGAATCTCTGCGGGTATATCGGTTCGATCCCGTGGCGACACTCCGCTAAATCTGATAAACTCGCCTAATTTGAATATCCCGGCGCATTATCAAAATGCGATATCGGTTGCAGCCGCGTGGCTAGGTGTGCGTATCGAAACACGCTTTTAATGCATATAGATTAGATCAATTTATAATAAGCCGGTTTCCTGTTCAACCCCCATCCCCTCTTCATTGGCCATCCACCACTACTTGCTCGCAATATCGGCTCACTTTCGGCCTCTCGCTAAATTTGTATTTATATTTTCCGTTTATTGCTATAATGCCGCGGCATTATCGCTATTTATTGGCCGACCAACGGCGAACATATGCGCGGACAACGTAAACGCGAGCGCGCGCGCGCGACCACGCACGTGGCGCCATCGTCATTGATAAAACGTTAAAAGCGGCGAAATTCCAACGAGATAATAGAATAGCCGCGCAAACACACGATACCCGGTTCATTAACACATTAATCTGCGACTTTTTAACGCCCTGCCCCTCGCTGTTAATCTCATTAGCCGAGCACATAAATGAATCTTAATACCATTTCCGACTGCCAGACAGCTATGCGAATATTTTCGAACGTTCACGTGTCGTTAATTTCGGGATACTCGATCGCGGTATCGTTTTGGGATATTTGTCGAAATTATTGGGAGATCGTAAAGATTGGAAACTTTTGCTGATGTTCCGTTGACGCGGACGTTTCGCTCCCGAGCTTTCAATTCTGGTAAATTGCCTGGGAATAAAATAAGTAACACGTAATATTTTATACCATTGAAAAAATCTGAAACGTTTTACCGATTCATTTGGCTTATTATATATTCTAGAATTGACGAATTAGAATGATAGGATGTGCATAGAACGAGCAAGATCTTATGCAGAGTAGAAAATTATTGTTGCAGAGTCGTGCTCCTCTGTGCTTCAGTTGAATGGAGGGAGGGGGATATTCGGAAATTCTGTTTGCAGCAGTTAACCCGGCAAACCGTGTACAGAGCCAAATATCGTCAGAAACGATTTCGCGGGTTGGAGGCTGTACTATACGTTCGCGGTGGCACGATAAAAGTAACGGATACGGTAATTTAGTTCGTTAATGAACTTCCAGTTGGCAAGCCGACGTTCTTGCCCGTGAGTGCAACCAGCCAACTGGGAAGATACATCGTCCCTGGAAATTGGAATACCACCGGCTCCAGGAACATCCTACGGAATCTCCACGGAAACGGAGATAAACAGATAGAGAATAAAATTGTACGCCACTAGGATCCTATCGAGTAAATCGTATTGTTGACGAAAGGGAACAAGAGATTGTTGAGATTGAGTACATAAAACTACACATATATATATCCCATATTTCATTTAACGGTGATAGATAGAAAAGGAAAAAGGCATATTCGATACGGGAAGGTAGCGAGCAACGCATGGCAGGTTAGCGAAAAGAAAAATGTTGGGCCAAGCTGCGCGGAAATTAACATCATTACGCTTGATAAAGAAAATGAGAGGGACACGTGTGCGTAAACAGGGGTGATTATCTGCGTACACACGCTTTAATGGCGAGTTTCAACAAAAATTATCGGCCAGATAATTTTACGAGAACAGCCGGTTTAGCATTAATTATTCCGGTGCCCCGGCGTTGAGCTTCGTTAGTCGGTAAATTGAGAACATAAATTAAAAATAATAGTTTAGTTGTAGCTACCATATGTGACACACGCCTATGTGAATGTAACTTATGGATGCGGTATCTATTATCGGATTCATACGCAAATTTACATCCTACATAAACATTAACATCGATCCCTTCGTTAAATAATGAATTCTCCCTCGTATGATGAAATTGGTAAAAAGCATAGGCGTTCGTGCAGCTAGAACGTACCATTGTCAATCAAGTTTTATGATTTTATACCTCGTTAAGCTGAAATAAAACCTCCATAATCTAATCAGTTCATTTAACAGAAGTACAGAATTAATTTTTTATATTATTGAAGCTAATTTTTCCAAATATTGGCCTGTACAGTATAAATTTGTTCGTGTAAAATTTATGTGTGATTCTGTTCTATCATCCTTTGCAAAGGAAATTTTCATCACTCTTACAAATAATTTTGACAAATTTTGACAAATTGATTACCTTGTGTTGCAAATTATTGGCTAAAGAGCAACCGGTCAAGTCAAACCGATCGGTCGATATCGCGTACCTCGAGTGAGTTAACGCTCAAGGTGGAGGAGGTATAATATATCGAGTGTTGGAGTAATCCAGCACTGTGTTGAACTTGTTGTATAAACGTAACGTGTGATGCGATGCACGGCGGTGGTAAGATCTTGTTGGGAGTCTTTCAACCGTACGGTACGATGTCTGATGATGAACTGTCATTCTACGTTGCTGATTTTTTCTACCAGCCGTTGTGTTTCGTCTGTCCATCGTGCCCTTCCGGCCATAAACTGACGGCCACTCAAAATTCCGAACACCTTGCACGAACGTAAAATCGCGATGAATTAATCATTTTGTCGATATATATATGGGCAAAATATATATATATATGTCACGTCTTGTACGAAATAAAAAGGTTCTCTAATGCTTACGAACGAGAGCGTATATCCTCCGCTTTCAAGATTCCACATTGGAACCTTTTAACCCGAAAATTTAGTAACCTTTACAAATAATCCGTTAGATCCATTATGCACTCTGGGCAGACCATTTGGCTCCCGAAACTACACGACGGTCCAATCCATAAAACTCTACAGACACTTTCCTCGCATCCGCGATTCCCGCCGTCGAACTCTCAGTCCGTTAATTGCACGCGAATCGAGAAAGTCTATTTAAATTCACGTTTGCTCGAGCCCATCCCCCGGTCACCGAATCTCGTCGGGTCGACCATAAATTACGCCTTTTCTCATTGTTCTCGTAACGAACAGCCTGCCGCTAGATTCCGCTCGCGGCTGCCCGCCAGGTGTTTCTCTCCTCTTCCTTTTCGATATCGATGCGAGTAGAAGAGAAAAAGAAGAAAATGGAGAAGAAGAGCGATGAAGAAGAATCTTGGTTGTTGGAATACGCAGATATAAAGTTCAAGTTCATTTTAAGGATAGAAATATTTTTCTGTCCTGCAGACCAGAATTCATGACTTGACTCTTTACCTTATCTCAAATAATATCATTCGAATGAGCGCGTAGAATGTTTAAAATCCGAATGAATAATGTTGTTTTATTTGATATATAGACACTTGTTTGGCTTGTAGTATGACATTTCTATTCAAATATTCTGATACCTAAGTTTAGGTACATTCTTTTTCATACTTCTGAAACTACTTCGATCCGACTAAATGTTTCGGTGTCCAGTTGTTTTTAAGCTGAATATTTCGCATTGACTCGTACATATGTCTCGTATGTAATTGATCGTCCCAAATTATCAAACTAGATATTATAATCACAAAAATAACTTAGCCATTAGAAGCAGTCTTGTCGGACTACGTCGATCTCGAACATGTTAATCCGTGAACAAGCTGTATACTTAATAAATTGAAAAAAAAGGAAAGAAGCCAGAACGCCAAAGAGAAGACCAAATCTCCAATTTAAAATTTTCAGTCAAAGTGGAACAGTAAAGACGGTACCAGTACATTTCAGTTACAGAAATCAGGGATCCAGTATTCTAGGGGCAATGGTAGGAATAGAGGTTGGGGTAGAAGGCGACAGATGCGTTATCGCTGCAGGCACCCCGCGAATCGAAATGAACTCGGAGTCTCTTTCTGGTCCCCAGGTCTCGCCTTCTCTTTCTTCCGCCTGGCGTCTACATCTCGTCTCTCCCACGTTGCCTTCTCTTTCTCCCCCAATTTCCACCGCTCCCTGTCGGATAGTTACGTTCCTCTCCTCTGGTTCCGTGGCTCTCATAGGTCTGCCAGGGCTACGCTCCTAGGCTGGCTGCCTAATATATGGCTCCTTGTAATTGCCCCGCGATAAATTAATACGATTTCGCACGCATGTGCCGCACGATATATAGGCCCATTGTTTCAGGGCCGTGAACATTGCCGGGAAACCTGGGGCACCAATGGAACTTCTAATTTGAATTTTAATTGTTTATATAAAGTGGAATATGAAATTCCATACGTTCCATAGTATGCTGTAACGTTAAATTACGAAGTTTACAATAATAGGATACAAAATTCATAGGAAAATTATAATTTGTTTGCACCCAATGGATAATTTAGTATCGTAAGATGTGACTATCTCAGTATCGAAATAAAATATTTACTAGGCATTTAATTCGTACGAATTCTATTATATATAAAAAAAATTTAGTTTTTCTTTCTTAGAAAACGTCGAAGATAATTTGTTTCTGATAGATTTATAAAGTAAGGATTTAGCAAGTGAGTAGTAACACGGTAACGAAACGCTTTAAACATAGAATTGTATTTAACTCACTATTCAATTAAAAGTAGTTTAAATAATCTAATAATCTAAGATAGTTAAATGTAAAGTTTGTAATGGACGTATTTAATCAGTATTTCGAATTCAAAAATGTACGCCTTGCGTTTATTGGTTATTTAATGAGATAGAAACACGAAAAGTCGAGAACTTATACCTGCAATGACAGTCGATAGAGCGTGGAACGTAACGTTGCGTTATATCGAAGCCTGCATGCCCGAATTCAGATAAAGTCGGCCGCGCGTGGATGTCCGGAGATACAGTTCGCATCTCAAGGGATCGTACGGGATGAGATTGGACACGAGATGCGTTTGGATCAGGAAAAAGAACATGCTGTCCGGTAGTCCGATATGAGCAGATCTATGTGCACTTGTGAACTTGCGAAGTCGTTGGAGTTTTAGTCAAATTCGAATCCCGCTTCGACAGATGTTACACGATTTGCGATAAGTCTCTTCTTTCATCTAGAAATTTAGATGCATATCATTAGCTTCCGTTGAATTAAAGCTAATTATGTAGTTTATTTTCAATAAAGCTAAGTGCAATTTTATTATATCATGGAATAAACAATTGCAATAGCCAGTAATTTTAATTCAATTGCGAAATCAACTTAAAGAGAAAGATGTCTAATATAACGCATAATTTGATTTGGATTCAAACATAAAATATCTTATGAGTAGATGTTTGTTGCTTGAAATGTATCAGATTTCACATAAAAGGAGCTTTTATACGAAGATCTCTCTACTTTTACTAAAGTACAAAATTGGATTGCTTTCTTCGTCGAGGTACTGGCACCGCCATCTCTCGGACATCAAATACACCGAGACTGATGGTGGACTTGATCTTGATCCATACTCCTTTTGATCACCTGCATATATCGCATATTTGATCTCCTCATTCCACCAACTGATTCGTAAACTCTACATTAGTTTCAAAATTAAATACGTAATTCTATTTTTTATCTTTCACTTAGTAGTTTAATATTCTTTTTGTTGGTGCAATATCTATATCAGAAAATACGATTCCGAAACATTAGAAACCATCAATTCTAAGAAACAATGATATCTTAATATATAACCCGAATGATAGATTTTATAACAATTTTCTAAAAATTTTCTTCGAATATTAAAAATTATATTCATTTTGTCAAAATCCCAGGAAGGTGGAAATATAAAGAATGAAGAATCACAACGAGATTGAAATCAATAATCAAGCCATAGACCTCGTGATAACGAGATACGTAATTCTCATAAACCACGTTAACGATAAAGCGAGTTGGATATCCAATAACGCAAACTAGAAGAAACGTATTCTCTGAAGGAAAAGGCGCTACCTTCGAAAATAAGGAATTCATTTATATCTATCGAGGAGTCAAGGTGATTTCTCGCGTAGAGTACGCGTTGCCGAAGGATGAAACGGCAGGGGATAAGGGATGAAGAGAAAATGGAGGCCACATACAGTTGCAACTTTGATTCTCTTTCTTGGAAAGACCGATGAGAAGACACGCGATAGGAGAAGCAGAGACAAAAGCGACCATGTCGGAAGAAGAAAAAAGAATTTAGCCAAGCATATAAGAGAGAAAGTGGGCGAAGAAACGAGTATAGTCTATCTTCTCCGAGAGAAAGTGTAGGAAGAGGCTTGCACCGCTCCCACATCCATTTGTCTCGTTATAGTTTATCGATACGGTGAACGAAACGAGTCGAATCGATGGCGCGAGAGTGTGCGATGACACTTTAAAACCACTTGAAACTTTCGTGCTGGACTTGGACAAAACGATCGAGGAAAGGGACCTCTGGGAACAAGAGAACTCTGTCTTTTAAGTGTTGAGAATTTATTGAGAAATAATGGAGCGAGTTTGTTCGTAGATCATAGGCACCAATAACTCGTCGAGATGGAATTCTCTTCTGGATGTACGAGACCGGAGACTCCTTTTTATATATCCTTTATACCAGGGAACCCTTTGAAGTCTAAATTGACCCTCGGTCCGCGACCATTACTAAGATCTTCCATTCTCTTCTTTTCTTCCAGCATTTTCTATGTTCTTCATTTACCTTGAACGCCGTTTTCACGTCTCGTCACAATTGTCAAAGACTCACTTTCGAAAATTGTCGGCCACTATCGTCGAAACGCCGTGATAAAGCGATTTTTCTTTCTATAAATGGGCTGCGAATGGGATGCGATCAAATGAAAGGCTTTATGAGGGGATCTGATGTGGTTTTTGGTGATCTTATGGTCGAGATTTGAGTTGAGGGAAGGTACAATCGCATTGTCTAAGTTAAGTCTGAGTTTTTCACAATTCGCAACCTGCTTTAATCTTTTTTCTAATAGCGCGCGATATACATAAACAAAATTTTATTAAAAACTCTAAAAATTACTTTTATTAAAAAACTAAAAATTATTAGTTTAAATGTAAAAGAAATAATATTTCTTCGTAATTAAAGAAGCATAATTTTCTATGTCAAACGAACCTTTTGGAAAATTCATGTATTTTTTCTATAATAATTGTGTTACCATTCTAACGAACTGACGATGGATTAGTATCATATCATATAAATAGTGTCAAGAACTTTAGTAAAATTTTTAATTTTAATAATTTAATTGTAATTTTTTAAGTCGTTAGAAATTTCAATATCTTTATAAAACGAGATATAATCCGAGAATAACGCGAATAACGAGTTGAAAGAATTTCTCTTTCCTTAATATTTACATCGATCCCCTTTAATTATTTCCGCGTAACGAGATTTGCTTACTAATTACAAATATCTTTCTTCTGGCAAACAGATCCGCCGTTCGTTATTTTATTCGAGCTCTTTATTTTCCTTTTTAATGTAAACATATCACAGCGTTTATACATTCGTAACAAACGTTGGAATTCATAACAAGCAACGCTGTTTTCCAGCAAATTCTTTCGTTTCTGAAAAAGAAGTGGCATTTAGAAAAAGTTAAGCATATTTCATATTCTACCTAAGTAATTTTTAATGCATAAATATATTGAAGAAATTTATGAACAAAGAAATTACGACAGGACCGTTCTAAAGCTTCTTAGTTTCTAAAATTGACAATTCTTACAAATTTGAAATGATCAAAGAAAAATAGTCATTGAAAAAATATATTGAATGACGTGAAGATTATTTTGATTAAATGTAAGATTTTTTTAAGAAACTATGTGCAATGAATGATTTATTGTATAAAACGTTATTTAATAATACATCGACCTAATATTATTTAGAGTATAATAATTAATATTAGAGTAGTTAATATTAGAGTAAGATGGTGACAGCTTCTAAGGGTTAAAAGGTGTTACTTCGAGTATTTCAATGAAACTTGGATGAAATAAGCGAGAGTAACGCTGATTTCATGACGAAACACAATCGATTGGATATTCATCGCGACAATACGCGATTTCCTAAATCGATCTATCGCCATAGGTGGACGCAGTTGCAAAGTCACACGGTCGTAATTACAGTCGGCATTGTCATAGACGATGCAGCTGCGGTTAATTAGACAAATACAAATGAACTTTATTGACAGTCATCCAAACGGTGGTAAAGTGAGATGCGTAACAATCTGAAAGTGATTACGACTAGCATTAACCTTTCACAATGGCCGGTTTAATGACGTTACTCGCGTTTTGTTGCTTTTAATCGTTAGAAAATGAGCTTCAAGTAAATGACGTAATATATTATACATATGTTATATATAGAATGAGAAGGAATTTTCCGATATTTGTTGCATATTTAAAAAATATAGAATAGAAAGACTTTTCGAGTTTCCAGGGTAATTTCGTACTGGAACAGGACACTAACGCCACGATTTTCAAACACCGTAAAACTACTGCGATAAAATTTCACTTATCGCCTATTATTATCTTTAAAACACTTCTAAAGCCTGAGAAAAAATGCCTTAAAAGAAGATCTTGATGTTTCATTTCATCTTTCAGATCAAAAGCAAACACAAAAGGGATCTCTTAATCCCGGAACGAACTGCAATGATTTTCACGCGTTAGTCAGTACATCTGCGCTCAGTCGTCGGTAAATTAGCATGGAAAAACGCGAAATCCCACGGGGAAACTCTCCGGGGAAACAATTCGTTGCGAAAACACGGCGGCTGGCTTAATCGCGTCTTAACGAAACTGCCGGTACACAAATCGATTCCCTTCGAGGAGGCTTGCCGCTCGACAGGGGGTTGCAATGGAGGGGCAGAAAAACGTAAGTGCACCCTTCTCATCGCGCAGATTCCAATTTGCCGAGCGGCTCGGGACACGTACGCCGGAGGGGCCGTTATTTCTAATAGGAGATTTTCAAAAGTTGCATCCGCAACCCTCCTCGTTAAGGGGTCAGTAATTGCACGCTAGAAACGTGCTAAGATGCTGCTCGCCTGCGAGGATAGGCAGACTCTACGAGAGAGTCGTGACGGCTCCTTGCAACGTGGAAAACGGTTCGATGGATAGAAAGAAGAAAAGAGAGGGAAAAAAGAACGTTATCACTGGAGATCACGCTAATCTAACGCCTACATCCCCTTTCACAAGTGTGCAGCCCCTCGACTTGATCCGACTTGACTTTTTGTAACGACTTCTCTTTCTCACCCCCTCAGTACAGTCCCATTCCCCTTTCTTCTTTCGTGCCTTCGTTTTCCTCCAGGAACACCGGTAGCGATGGCATTAAGTATTTCGCAAGTAGATTCGAACAGTGAGATTAGGTGCGAAGCTCTTATACTCTGTATGAAAACCACGGATGAGAAATACGATGAAATATGATGAATATTTTTGGCCTTTTATCGAAAAGCGATTTTAAAATTCAATAGACACGTTGTCAAGCGATTTCTAAAATTGTTGAAACTGTCTGTGCATCTCGCAACGCGCTCGTTCACGTTTAAGTAACATTAATGATGTTAGTTATATAGTCTATTATTAATTAAATTAGATTAATGCAGCGATCAAATAAATATTATTCGTTTCTGATTCGCGGATGTTCCGTGCGTTTTTGCATTTTGAAATTTCGCATAAAAATATCTGATTCGCATGAAGTACATAAAACTTTGCAGTCTACTTACTCCAGTCCTATGAAACGGATTTTGATTATTGGATCTGATTCGGATTTCTACGTATATATTGAACTTGATCCCATCGCTAAACGCTAGCTGTTCCTGGATGAGCCAGGGTTTTTCTGTTCGATTCGTGGCAACGAGACGATTCATCCCCGTAATTATCCGATAAGCGGAAGAGAACGCCCCGTTATCCAATGGACTGTTGATACATAGGATGATCTTCGAGAAGGTTTCCAATTACAACGCGGGATGAGAGAAGAGTGGCCCAGTTCCTTCGTTTTCACCTTCGTCTTCGATCCCTGCCTTGTTACAACCAGATCACTTTCTTTCCATCCCATGCGTGCAGTCCATTCTAATGGGAATTGTGGGATACGTGATTTGACCCTTCCGACTTACGATAAATGAAATGTACGATTGTATCGATCAGTTCGATTTCTGAGATCTTTAAACTACACGTATAGTAACGTGTAACAACATTATAAAATTTGAAGTCTTCAGAAAATTTTTCTAATAAAATTGCCTAGAATATTTCTTTTCTTGTGATCACATATTCATTTCTGAAATTTTCAAATATTAGCCCTTCCCACGTTAACATTTTGACTGCCGAAAACACATGTTTCGCTCAGGACGTCACGGTAATATTTATATCATTCAAAGCATATAACGGCAAAATAATAATAAATTGATAATGACAACATTCTTCCCCAATGGACTGTTTATCTTATTGGTGGTCACGGGTCATCACTGTGGCACTTTGGTAACAGTTAATAGCGACATATTATAACGAGGCTTCGTTAATTTCAACAAATCATTCGCATTCGTTATTTCGTCGTAAGCAAAACGTCCAGAATATATTGTTGAAATGTGTAGAAGATATTAGTAAACAGTACTCGCTTATTCTATATATAATAGTAAGGTATGTGCGCACTTTTAACTTCAATTATATGATTATAAACCAGCATTTACGATAATTTTCTAAGGTGTGTTTATAATAATATTCGTAGATTACCCCTCAAAGATATGGATGCAAACACAGTGCACCGTTATATGCAAGATCTGTTATCATTCTTTTTTATTATTGATGTTCTAATAACAATGTTTAATTGTTCAATGGGGGATATTTTGTTTCAAAGTATCTTCTATTTATCGATTATAATCAAAATGCCCTAACTGTCAATTTTCATAGAATTTTTACAATTGTAAGAAGTTTAAGCGCTCCGGTCACCAATGACCACCGTGGCGTCACACGAGAAACCGTGGCAGGTCATATATGACCGACGTGGCAGTCAAAGTGTTAATGATGATTATACAGAGTTATATATCTCTTGTAGGTAATACTTCAACATTATATGTATCGCATAATAAAAAATTCATTGTGGCACCACCGCCAAATCTTGTCAAACTGGCGTAGCATTCGACGTGTTAATATAATATTAGGCTGGTCTACATTAAATGAAACTTGAAATCCATCTAGTTTCTTCGATATATAAGTATAAATATAAAGTAATTTCCTTGTTGTTCAATGTACTTTTGTTCGACCGTATTCGCGGGGAGACGCGTTCGCAGTATAACGCATCAACGACTGTCGCAATTTCTCATCTCGATACGATAATCGATGCCACGAATCAGCCGATTGCCTATTTCGGTTAAAATAATAGGGGTGGTTCGAATGATATTCACACTGAGTTAATAATTAAAACATCGCTTAACACTGAGTTATCAATTAAAATATCACTATTTGTTTCCAACAATCTTTGAAGAATATAAATGTCTACGAATGTTATGTGTGATAAATGTAGATAGTGTTTTTAGCAAAGCGTTATTCGGTGACGATGATGTCGGGAAGGAAAACTAGTGATGGGTTGTCGCCACCCCCACCGAAGGTCACTCGTCGGTGGAAGCGACAATCGAGTACCTCTTATACCATATTTCACCGTAATGAGCAATAACTCTAAGGAGTGTCCCAATTTTCAGTATGTATTGTATAAATTAATGGCCTCGACAGTAATAAAAAATTTAAATCTTCAGCAATTCAGGGTTCCTTAAGGGTTCGTACAAATACGTCTAAACAGATGTTTGAGTGGAATAGAATATATAAATAGTAGAGTCACGAGACGTGATATTTTCATTAGTACAAGTATATTCTCAAACTTGTTTTAAATATGTATATTGTATATATATATATATATATACATATATATATATATACAATGTATATATATATATATATATATATATGTATATATATATATACACTGTATATTATTAAAAACGAAACATTATCTTTCGTAATAAAAATCGTATTACTTAAGTCGATACTTGTTAGAGCTTCGAGAAAGTAATAATTTCAAAACGATTGAAATAAATTATATAATTCTATCATGCACAGTAAATAGGCTGCAGGTAACAACAAATAACATTAATTATTGCAAACTTAAACACTATTTATTATTAGATAATATCGAATACATACTTATACAAAGATTAATTGAAAAGAGAGATACTTATTTTACACGACTATACCCTATGTAAATACCTATGCTTATATTTGTTCTCACTGTACGCCATCATACATTCAAAATCATAATTGTTTAAAGAATTTTTTTTCTCGATTGTATCAGTAGCTTATATCTAAAACTATATTCTCCCGATTTGGCCACGGGTACTCGCCATTTGATCACGAATTGTATCCATTCGACCACACATATTTGCCATTCATCCACGGATACTTGCCGTGGATAAATGGATACTCGTGGTTGATCCACGCATACTCGCCATTCATCCACGCGTACTCGCCATTCATCCACGCGTACTCGCCATTCATCCACGCGTACTCGCCATTCATCCACGCGTACTCGCCATTCATCCACGCGTACTCGCCATTCGTCCATGGATTCTCGCGGTGCATCCACGGATTTTCGTTGTTCTCGAAATTTGTCCAAGAATCATCGTAATTTATCTCAAAACTCTCGCCATTTATACAGCCACGTATATATCCACATATATATATATATATTGTTAAAAAAGAAAAGGTGAAAATCGTATTATTTTAAGTTGATTCTTGTTGAACCTATAAAAAAGTAATAATTTCAAAATTATTGAAATTAAATTAAGTAATTCGACAATTCACAGTAAATAGACTCCTAAATAACAACAAATAACTCCAAGTATTCAACAATTAAGTACTGTTTTATATTAGATAACGTCGAATATATATTTGTAAAAGGATTTATTGCAAAAGAGAGATATGTATTTTACAGGATTGTCCTGCATGTAAATACGTATGCTTATTTTTACTTGCCAGTGTGTTTCTGCATATATTCAGAACTATAAATGCTTAGTGGATCTTCTGCCCGATGGTACCAGTAGCTTAAATCTATAACTGTATTCATACCAATTGGCCACGGATACTCTCCATTTGGATGCGGATCCTTGACATCGGACGAGCATGGATTCTCGCCATTTAACGACAGATTCTTGTCACTTACCAAAGTTTTCTGGTTATTTGTCCAAGAATTGTGGTAATTTACATCATTATTCTTATCATTCACACACGAATTCTGGGGATTTGTCAAATTGTCGAAATTTGTGCGCGAATGTTCCCCATGTGACTGCGAATTGCCACTATTCGACCTCACATACTTGCCATTCATTCTCGGATATTTATCATTCGTCCGCGCATGCTCATCATTCGTCCGCGGATACTCATCATTCGTCGACGAATTCGCGTCACTTGACCACGGATTTAAGCTACTTTTCGACGAATTTACTCCCCTCCTCCAGAAATTCACACCAGATCTCCATTCACTCATACCAGCTGTCAGCGCATTTATTTCCGCCGAGGCATCCTGGAAGTATGATGGAATCCAATGAGGGACTTCCTCGTCTTCGGTGCTACTGCGTTTTAAAGCATTTATCGCGCTGCCCCACAGCTTTGTTTCTTCGTTTTTTTCCAGAGCTAAATGTGAACAAAGATTTCAGTGATTTTATTGTACATTATTTACGAACAGACATTTAAACCATGACGGTTTATTAATGAACAAAGACTCCAATGAAAGTTATTATAGGATAACATATTAATGACGTGCATCATCGAATTGAAACAAAACAAAAATGCGCGATATGAATGTTATGAATGGTTTATTAAAAGCCATTACATTCTTGTTAGAGAATGATAAACTCGTACTTTGTACGACACAATGATTGACCCGAACTACTGATGATTTGTGTTAATATATTGATAGCAACAAATATACATCTAAATACACATAATCGTGAAAAACTGTAAATATTTATGCATTTATTCTGCATACAGAATATGCACATATACACATGCTTTTTTTATTGCACGTATAAAAGTAAAAATTATTAAACATTCGCAGTCTAATCGTAATACTGACATACCTGTCATAGGGTTTTCTCTGGGAAAGGTGAAGCGTGCAAGAATACGTGCTCCTAGCTCCGCTGGATCTGTAGGGTCCACCGCGTTGTTCTCCACGGGTCCCCAGGCGCCATCAGGATCTGATTCAGATGGTGGAGCGCCTGGCATCATATCCGAACTGTCTGGCATTATTGTTTGTTTATTAAAAGTTGGGTCGTTCTTCTCCATCAAGTCGACCACTAAGTGCTTTACGTTAAATAAACTCCACACGTTAGTTTCGAAAACGAATCTATACAGGTCAGCAGAATGTGGCTTCTTATTCTTGAAATCGCAGATATTTTCGTAGCCAACAACACCAGCAGAATTAATTAGTACGTTCACGCCACCGAATTTCGCCTTCGTACATTCGATGCTCTCTAATACGTCCTTTTCGAGCCTCACCTGAATAGTATCATACAATTATTCATTATGAAAACATCACGTATTATTGTTAATTCAGAGTTTCGTTAAAATATGAAAATTTTACAATGTGAAATTTCTATCGGATTACTTGTATTTTTATCGTTTTGTCGTCTTGTTAATTATTATTTTATAGAGACATTAATATTATATTAGGTTGATTTACATCAAATAAAATTCGAAATTCACGTAGTTTCTTCCGATATAGAAGTATAAATGTAAACTACTTTCCTTCTTATTCAATGTACTTTTGTTCGACGGTATTCACGGGGAAAAGCGTTCGCGGTATAACGCGTCAAGGAAGGTCGTAAGTCGTCTCGTCTCTATAAGATAATCGACGCCACGAATCAACTAATCACCTATTTGAGTTAAGATAATAGGGGTGGTTTGAATGATACTCACACTGAATTAACAATTAAAATATCACTTAACACTGAGTCAACAATTGAAATATCAACACTGAATTAACAACTAAAATATCACTTAACACTGAGTTACCAATTAAAATATCACTATTTCCAACAACTCCTGATTGTTACAAGTGTTACGAGTGTTGCGAATGAAAGTGTAAAAGTATTCTTACAGAACAGCGGAAACCAAGTGAATCTTAACCGAAGAATCTTTGTTAAATAACGTTCAGGTAAATGATGTCGAGCTTTTAATAACTGTCGCCCCCACCATCGGTCCCTCTCAGGGTGGAATACCGTACAGAGAAAAGACCACTTATCCCATGCTTTAGAACAATGTAAATTTTACGTACGTATTGTATAAATTAAAGATCTCTGCAACAAGAAAAGTCTCTAATTCTTACGGTTTATGAGCAATAAAGCAGTTCCTTAGCAATAATGTAGGTCTAAGCAAATACAATTAAATAGTCGTCGACTTCCTCGGCCGAAAGATGGATTAGGTTATATGGTCAGGTCAAGGGACTTAATATTTTCATTGTTGTATGCGTTTCCAAGTATACTTTAAGACCTGTTTTAAATATATATATTATATATATATATATATACACAAAATTCTTTAGATTGTTAAAAACGAAACGGTACCTTTCGTAATAAAAATCACATTACTTTAAGTTGATCCTTGTTGAACCTACAAAAAAGTAATAATTTCAAAACGAATCAAATTAAATTAAGTAATTCGACAATTCACAGTAAATAGACTCCTAAATAACAACAAATAACTCCAAGTATTCAACAATTAAGTACTGTTTTATATTAGATAACGTCGAATATATATTTGTAAAAGGATTTATTGCAACAGAGAGATATTTATTTTACACGACTGTCCTACATGTAAATACATATGCTTATGTTTGGTTCCCACTGAATATTTTCATAGATTCAACATTTTGAATGTCCTTGTGAATCTCCTTCTTGATTGTACCTGTAGCCCATATCTATACGTATATTCTCGCCATTAATCAATGGATCTTCGATGCATGCTTGAATCAAACGAGCGACTTCCTCACAGGTTCCGTAGAGCTTTGGTGTGAGTTTCATTGCGATCCACCACTTTCTTTCTCCTTCTTTTTGTAGAGCTAAATGTGAGCAAGGATTTCAGTGATTCTACATTATTTACGGGCAGACATTTAAGCGATAACAGTTTATTAAGCAATAACAGTTAATGAACAAAGACTTCAATGAAATAATCATAGAAAAACTTATTTATAACGTGCATCCTCGAATTGAAATAAATCAAAAAATCACGATATGAATTTTATGAATGGTTTATTAAAAGCCATTACTTTCTTCTTTGAGAATGATAAACTCGTAGTTTGAGCGAATCAATGATTGTCCATAACTACTGATGGTTTGTGTTAACATATTGATAGCAAAAAATGTACATCTAAATACACATAATCGTGAATAAACTGTGAATGTTTATGCATTTATTCTGCATGCATGCTTTTTTTATTGCACGTAAAAAATAAAAATTCCTAAACATCCCATACTAGTCGTAATACTAACACACCTGTCATGGGGCTGTCTATGTAACCAGGACAAATTGTGACAACACGTACTCCTTGCTACGCGAGTCCTCTAGCTAAGGGGATCGTCATGTTGGAAACAGCGGATTTCATGGCGCCATAAGCAACTAAACCATGTGGTGGTTCATAAGCCATCGTGCTTGAAAGATTTATAATGACTCGTCTTTGTTGATTTGAATCTGGTTTGTTCTTTGCCATCAAGTTGACCATTAAGCGCGTTACGTTAAATAAACCCCACACGTTAGTTTCGAAAACGCATCTGTACAGGTCAGCAGAATGTGGCTTTTTGTTCTTGAAATCATAGATATTTTCGTAGTCAACAATACCAGCAGAATTAATTAGTACGTTCACGCCGCCAAATTTCGCCTTCACACATTCGATGCTCTTTAATACGTCCTTTTCGAACCTCACCTAAATAGTATCATACAATTATTCATTATGAAAACATTACGTATTATTATTAATTCAGAGTCTCGATAAAATATGAAAATTTTACAATGTGAAATTTCTATCTGGTTACTTTTATTTTGATCGGTTTTGTCGTCTTGTTAATTATTATCTTATAGAGATTTTGACACGGTTAATGCCATGGAGGTCACCGATGACCGGCGCACCAAAACTGGTAGAAATATATAATTTGAACAAATGTCAATAGTTATAAATTTTGTATTATTTCCATCGTTACTACAATAGGGCGACGTAATTAATGCAGTATAAAATATATAAAAATAGTTTTATTGATACGTGAAATATAGATCTATTATGTGCGCCCCGTACAAATGATTGTCCAACATGGGATAATCCGCTTTTACCTGCACGAATAATAACCCTACGGAACATTTAGACTTGAAAGATATATGATGACAGTTAAGGGCCTTGCGTGTAAAGAAGACAATGCTAAATCTTATAGCGGATCTTTAGAATTATTGCGGATCCGATCCGGATTATTGTTTATAGTAGGACGCGGAGAGTAAGAACATACAATAATTATTTAACAACGCGAAGAAACGATATGAGCTAATTCATATTGACTGCCACGCCATCTTATAGGTGGTCGTGGGTGACCACTATGGCGCCTTGCTAACAGCTGGTAGCGAGATATTATAGGAAATCTTCGTGTATTTCAACAAACCATTCGCATTTGTTATTTCGTCGTAAGCAAAAATTCTATATTTAATAGTAAGATATTTGCGCACTTCTAACTTCAATTATATGATTATAAACCAGCATTTACGATAATTTTCTAAGGTGTGTTTATAATAATATTCTTAGATTACTCCTCAAAGAAATGGATGCAAACTGAGTGCACCGTTGGATGCACAATTTGTTCTCATTCTTTTTTTTTATTGATGTTCTAATAAAAATGTTTAATTGTTCAATGGAGCACTTTTTGTTTTAAAGCATCTTCTATTTATCGGTTGTATTAAAAATGCCCTAACTGTCAATTTGTATAGAATTTTTACGATTGTAAGAAGTTCAAGCGCTCCGGTGGCGTTACGGGAGAAACTGTGGCCGGTCATATATGACTAACGTGACAGTCAAAATGTTAACTTTCGTTCATTATAAAATAAATATCCACTTATACGAGACAAACGAAGGTATGGAAAAATAAATCATTTTCTGTTTTGTAAAATTGATGTACAGGCTTTAAGATAAAACGAAGAAAATTCGTTATCGTGTTACGAGGTAGATGATACCCGTCAGAGGAGAATAAATTGGCCCCGTAGCACGTCGTAACCGGCGTTTATAGTCCACGGTGCTCCAATAATATAAATCCTAGCCGTTATCGGGGCAAATTTATTGGAGGATATTATCGAACGTCGATTATCACGATACCATCGTAGCCGTACGTACACGAGGTCGGTGATCTGGTTGCGTGGACGCAGTCCACCGCCCCACGTGGCTACGTAATACGATTATTTATTACAAAAGCATTATTTATTGGTCAGCGATCCTTCGAGCCGCCGATATGTTATTGTTTCGCCAATCGAAATTTCACGGTTTTCGCCCTGAAATGTTCCTCCCATCGGATTCGATATCGAGGGGCTAATCGATGATCCTCTCTTCCAACTCCCATAGCTGCCTGTTCTCTGATTTTTTAACTTTTGTCCAGTTTTCACTGCAATTGGGGACTCGTTTATACTAGTTCTTGTCATACGGTGAATACAAAAAATTAAATAAATATCACACAAATATACGTAAACCATTATATTATGAAATAATATTGCAACACATTTGAAATAGCCACACCTATATAGATAAGTACATTTTCGCTCGAGGGTCTTAGAAAATTTATTGTACTTGTTTAAATTTGTATCTAATAAATTAACTTATTGCAATTCCGCTAAAATCTATCGTAAAACGTATCAATTGTTAAAAGACTACGTACTTCGGAAACTATCCGATACAAGAAGCCACGGAACCATTACAAAATCTCTACCTCCTCTCTGTAGACATATACGTATACACAACAAAGCCGATACTAAGTGACCATAGCAATCGTATTAGTTCAATCGCACAAGAAATCGAAGTAACGACCAGTTACAGAGCAGCTGACTTTCTATGCCGTTGAATTCTCGGTACATGAAATTTCATCGAACGATCCTCTGGAATCTTCTGTTGCGTGTGTTTTGTTTCGAACTTTGCTCCTGGATAAAAGACGCGTTATTCGTTGGCATAAGAGGAAAGGAAAAGTTTTCGCTGTCATCCTTGGCCTTTCGCCGGTAAATTTTCGAAAGAACAGTCGAAACTAAAGGTCGTGGAAAGCCAGAGGGGCGAAGAAATGTAGCGGCAATGGCGGAAAGTAAGGTTTGGCGATGCGCCATAGCGATTTATTTATTTTTCTCTGTGCAAACTTCACCCTCCGGGGACTACCGGCTAGACAAACAGGGGAACAAAAACGTTTTATTACGCGATTAAGCTCAATGATGACGATATTTTAGGAGGCGATAAAAGAACTCGCCAGACGTGGCTATCCTGGCTAAGAAGAATGTCTGATGGCTCGCAACCAGATTATACACGGCTCCGAATAATTACGTGAAAAATTCCGCAGATTATTTATATAGTAGAACTTCAACTATCAACACCGGTTGTTGGAACATCGATTAATGGAAAATTTCGGAATGATATCATTATAATTAACTTTTAACTCTTATAAGGTTGATAAACGATACAAAATATATCGATAAAAATATATATATCGATAAACGATACAAAATAGATCTTTCCTCGTGTGAAAACAAAGTTATTCGTTTATCCAAGAAACGCGAGTCGTGATGAATTAGAGTAGCCTATGTTCTGCTGTATTTCAGAATCTTTTGAAAAAGCGTCGTGTATTCATCGAAATAGAAATTATTTAGTAAGTGAATTTTAAGAAGAATAAGAGCTAATAGTGAGGTTCGTTAATTAATCACGTATATTCATTTACCAATGAAAGAATAAATATCTCCGGGACAGATATTTGGTACCACGTTAGAATCAATGAATCAAGTTTAAAAGCCATCGAGTTTCATCAGCTAATGTCTTTTAATCGGCTTAAGTTTAAACACTGTTCAGTGTTTAAACTTAAGCCGATTAAAAGACAATTACACTTGTCGTGTGATTGTAAATATTAAAATCTGCTGATCCTTCCAAATAACAATTATAAATATATTCTGAAAGTTCGATACATTTTTTTTTTTTTTTTATTTATTTATTTAAATTCACTATTTGTCCAATTTGGACATTTGGTGGAATTTTTCAGCGGTTACATTAGCATGTTGGTGGCTACCCCCAGCCGGGTACCATCCTCGTGTTTGTTAGGTTATGTCCTTTATAAGGTCTGCTGGGTGCTTCCTTTTTAGTCTTCTGTCCATATTTGTGATTTTGTATGTTTCCGCAGCTAGCCGGTTTATGTGTGTTGCTATTCTTGATTTGTATTTCTCGGAGTATCTGCTGATTTCTTCCTTGACCGTTGGCATTCCCAGGTCCCTTCGTATATCTTCGTTTCTGACGTACCAAGGTCCGTTTACTATTGTTCTGAGGATTTTAGCCTGTATTACCTCTATTTTGTTTATATGGCTCATTGCTGCCGTCCCCCATAGTGGTATTCCGTACGTCCAGATTGGTTTTATGATCGTTTTATATATTTTTACTTTATTTTCTGTGCTTAGTTTGGATTTTCGGCTTGTTAGCCAATACATTTGTCTCCTTGTTTTCTGTATTTTTTCTACTATTGATTTGATGTGTAGTTTCCAGGTAAGTTTTTGATCTAAGTGGAGTCCTAGGTATTTGACATGCTTTGTTTGCGTTATATGCGTACCGTTCAATAGGATGTTTGGTGGTATCTTTTTCCGTAGCGTGAATGTAATATGGTTGCATTTATTGGGGTTTGCTTTTAATTGTTTTTCTTGTAGCCAATTTTCTATTTTTACGATATGTTCTTGTAGTATTTTGACTGCCGTTTCTGGGTTAGTATGCCTGGCTAGTATAGCTGTGTCGTCCGCGAATGTCAATACTGTGCTGTTGGTAGTTGTTGGTATGTTCGTCGTGTATAATGTGTATAGTATTGGGCCTAGGACGCTTCCTTGTGGTACCCCGGCCTTGATGTCTTTAACTTGAGAATGTGTGTCCTTGATTTTTATTACGAAGGTTCTGCTGCTTAGGTAGGATTTTATTAAGTGGTGTATTTGCTCCGGGAATTGTTTCCTAATTGTTTGTAGTAGACTTTCATGGTTAATTTTATCGAATGCTTTCTCTATGTCTATAAAGAGGGCTGTGCAGTATTCCTTGTTTTCTAGTGCTACTATTATTTCGTTTATAAGCCTGTGCATTTGCTCTATCGTGGAGTGTTTGTTTCTGAAACCAAATTGGTGATCCGGTATTAGTTTTTTTGTCTCTATTATTGGTTTTATGCGGTCGTATATTATCTTTTCCAGTATTTTGGAAAATACTGGGAGCAGTGATATTGGTCTGTAGGATGCAGTTTGGTGCGGGTCTTTGCCTGGTTTATGTAACATTTTGATTTCTGCTAATTTCCATGGTTTGGGGAAGTATTGAATTCTTAGAATTGCATTGAATATTATTGTAATTAGTCTTATTGCTTTTGGCGGGAGGTTTTTCAAGATTTTACCATTGATTAGGTCGATTCCTGGCGCTTTGTTGTTTTTTGTTTTATCAATTATGTTTCTAATTTCTTGTGCCGATGTTTTAGGTATGGTGTATTCCTTGTCGGCTGTGGTAGTAGTGGTTTGTGGATCCTCCTCCGTATGACTTTTGAGGTTGCTGTTGTTGATAATGTGTGGTGTGAATGTGTTGCAGAGGTGGTTGGAGAATTCTTCAGCTTGTTCTTCGTTGCTTCTTGCCCATGTGTTATCTGCTTTTCTGATTGCCGGGACGGGTATTATTGGCTTCCTTATTTTTTTCGTGGCTTTCCATAGTGAGTAGTTGGTGTTCTCGTGTGTGGAGAGTGTCCCTATGAACTTTGCGAATTCGTTATCGTTGTGCTCCTTTATTTTGTTTTTTATTTCCTTTGCAAGTTTGTTTAAGTGTTTTTTGTTTTCTCGGGTTCTGTATTTTTGCCATTTTGCTTTTGCTTTTCTTTTTTCTTTGATTTTGTCGAGTATTTCTTGCGGGATTGTTATTGTTTGTCTGCTGGTTGGTTCGGGAGTAGTGGTTGTCCTTGCTGCTTCCTGAATAGTTGCTGTCAATGTTGCTACTGCCTGTTCTATGTGTTCAGGAGTTTTTAACGGGATGTTGCAGTTTATTTTGCTTTCTATTATTTCTTTGAAAGTTTGCCATTTGGTGGTTTTGTTGCATAGTGTTTCTGGTTTGCTATAGTGAATTGGTTTGTTTCTGTATTCAATTATTATGGGTGTATGATCGGAGCTGAGCTCGAGGTTGGGTGTTATTTTTAGTTTATTTGTGTTTAGTCCCCTTGTAACTGCAAAGTCCAGAAGATCTGGTTTTTTGTTCAGGTCAGTCGGCCAATGTGTCGGTGTTCCTGTGGATAATATATTGAGGTTATTATTTCTTATGTATTTTTCCAGTGTTCTACCTCGAGGTGTAATGTTTCTTGACCCCCAAAGCGTGTGCTTTGAGTTGTAGTCTCCCGCTGCGATGTACTTGTCCCCTAGGTCCTGGAAGTATTCTTCCCACATTTGTGTTGTTATTTTGTGTCGCGGAGGCACATATACTGCTGACAACTGGAAGTAGTTGCTGCTAGTTTGAACTGTGACAGTGGTTGCTTGTAAATATTCTTTGTTAACTTGGCTGTGTAGATAATGTTTGATATCGTTTCTGACTATCACTGCTGTCCCTCCGTGAGCTTTTCCTGAGGGGTGTTTGGTATCATATATGGTGTAGTATGGTATTTTCAAGTAGCTTTTTGTAGTGAAGTGTGTTTCTGAGACAAGTAGTATGTCTATATTGTTATTGTATATGAATGTTTTAATTTCGAGGGCTCGTTGTTGCAGGCCATTTGAGTTCCAGGCTGCTATTTTTAGAGTGTCCGTTTTTATTTTTTGCTTAGCACGTTTGTAATTAGTTGTAGCATGACTGTGATTTGTTGAGTTTGCTGTTTTAATACTGCATTTTGTTCGCTTATCATTCTGGTTAGCATTTCGGTGTTCTTTATGGATTGTTTGAGTAGTTCTTTGATTTCTGCAGTGTCATTGTTACTATTGCTGTGGTATTGGTTGTGTGTATGTGTTGATTGGCTGGTTATTTGAGCATAGCTTAGACCACCAATGGTGTTGGTGCTGATAGGTTTGGTGTTTGTTGCTTGCTCTGTACTTGGAATTATTTCAGGATTTGTGCTGTCCTGTTGGGCTTGTGTGTTAGTGATTGTTCTGCTTCGTAGGGGCGGGAACAGTTTACGTTGTAATTGTTTTCTTACTTCACATCCTTTATAGCTGGCTGAGTGGTTTCCGTTACAGTTGTAGCATTTAACCTCCTCAATTTTTCCCGTGGATGGGCAGTGTGTCGTGAGATGATTTTTTGCGCATTTAACGCATGCCGGGGTTCTATTACAATAATTTTTGGTGTGTCCGTATTGTTGGCATCTTATGCATTGTGGGATTTCTTTTTTATGCCTGGGTGGCTCCACTTTTACTATTGTGTTTAGTAATTTTTCTATATCGTATATTTCCTTATTGTTGTTTTTAGGTTCTAGTTCAACTAGGAATAGCGGTAGTGGTTGTTTGGTATCGTATTTGTTTATGTTATTTATTGACCTTACTTGGTGTCCGATTTTTGCCAGTTCTTCACTTATTTTTCCAGTATTTGTTTTTGGGTGTAGTCCCCTGATTACTGCTTTGTAGCTTTTGTCTGTTTTGAGCTGAAAAGTGTGATATGCTGCATTTTTTTCCTTTAGTGATCTTGTAATTTTTCTGAATGTTTCTGGGGTGTTGGTTTGTACTTTAACCTGGTCTATTTTTATCTGTTTGATGATGTAGTTGTCTTTTCCTGCGATGTTGTTTAGCAGTTCGATGAGGGGGTCAATTATTTTTGCGTCTACGTATATTGGTGGTGGTTTGGGTGTACGGTTTGTCGGACTTTCCGTTGGGTCCGTTGCTGCCTCTTCTGGCAGTGCGCTGAATGGATTGTGCAGTTTGATATCTTGTAGCCATTGTTTTTTTTCATATGTATCAATTTTCCTCGCGCTTGCGAGGGGGGTTACCTTCCGTTTTTTGCTGGAGGTTGCCACCGTCCAGCTTTCTTCCTGGTGTATTGGTATGTTTTGCTCTTCGTCGGATTGTGTTGTTTCCATAATGTCATCATTTTTCTCTACATATGTAGAGTCTGTAGCTTTATTTATGAAAAATGTTTCACCGGAGTTAATTATTTTTATTGGTGGAATCTGCATGATTCCACTTTTTGTCTATTTTTGGCTTTAACTTTGTCCCTATCTCTTCTCTCTTGCCGTACTCACTGGAGCACTGTTTCGCACGTCCGTTTAGGTCGCCTGCCCAGGCGGAACTGAGTTCGATACATGAAATTTATTGTATCTTACGCGATAAAATGTATTCAATGATTTCTGAAATATTCTCTTTGTCAGATACGTTCACGAATCATTATGATCTGTGAACCTTATTTAGATATTCCTCCTCCTACGTTCTAAAATAAACGTTTCTTGACTAAACTAAAAATTCCTTGTAGAAATATCTTTTTTATTTTTATCTTTTAATTTATATCCATTAAAATATTATATTGTATAAAAATCCACATTCCACTTATTATTTACGTAATCGAAGCGACTTTCCAGAAACGAGTATTTCTAACGACCATATCTTTCAAAAATCCTTGCTGCCATCCATTGTCCCAACGACAGCTTATCGCTAACGATAAGTGCGCCCTCGGAAGTGCACACAGAGATTTGAAAAGAACAGCTAAATAAAACGAAACGGCGGAAAATAGCAATTCCCGTGAACGCGAGGCTGATCGTCGGTATCGAGAGCGTGGCAATAGCAATAGAAAGAAGAGTCTGGAACGCGTTGAAAGGATTTTCGCGCCGGCCACTATCGAACCAAGTAGCTTGTCTTCCATTATTGAACCCCGAGACGTTCATGCAAAACGGTTTTGCAAGTTAGGCCGGTGGAATCGTTAAAATTTGAAATGTAAATGAGAGACTCGTCGTGCGACTCGATAACGTTCAAATCCCGGCAAAAATCACTTTCGCGTTACTATAGTTTCGCGCTTCTATATACTTCCAAACAGATGTTACGATTTTATTTTCCTCGACGCGAAGGTTGCTTTAAGTTAGGCCATTTCTATTATTGGCCACTACCGCCATGTAAACGAGGAGATTCCGAGCTGTAACAAGCGGTAACTAAATGTGTACTAAGATCGTCCAGAGCCTTGGCCATTGGTTTAACGATAACGTAAAAGTTAAAACAGTAAATGCCATTGAAAAGCGCTTCCTCTGCGCGGTTTTAAATGTCACGCGCCTTTGTATTTTATATCTTGCCGTTAGTCGTACCGTAATGATATCGTCAATATTATCGAGTAATTTGTTAAATATTTAATTCGAAGAAATATTCTTTCCGATGAAATAAAAATTTGTTTGTAGTCAGTATTGAATAAAAACAATTAAATATACAAATTAATTCATTTGCCAGTTCTTTGGAGAATAAAGACAGTAAGCTCTATTACGAATATTTCGAAAAACTAACAATTTTAAAAATTCGAAATTCATACTAAACCTATTCGTAAACACGACGAGCAAAAGAATTTCAATTTTACAAATCGACTTCGTTGGTCAAAAAATATAGCGGAAAAAACGTAGAGATGCAGCGATTTTTATTCCTTTGATCTCTTGACGATGATCGCAATCGAAACGCGTCATTTTTGCTGGATTCCATATTCCATCTAATTTGGAGCAGATCAAACAACGGCGAAGCATCGTTTTCCAGGCGAAACTCGTGCAAAATCCAGCGAGGCCCGCGTAAAATCGCACGACTCGGGGCATAAAAAAATATCGCGGTTCGAGCTCACGGTTCATCGAATACACCAAAATTCTCCAACCGCTAACGCTACCAGTCGTGTCTCCAGCGATAGATGAAAAATCAACTGTGGTCCCGGCTCTAAAATCCCGTTACGATATTCGTTCGAATCGTTCGAAACGATCCTTGCTGAATTACGCTTTGGACGAAAGTCGAATGAATTTAAACGATTCAAATTTCATTGAACTTTATCGTCATCAAGACTTCAACCAGTTTTATTTATGATACTTTCGGAAAGCTAAATCTAACCTAAAGCTTGTAACAATTATTAAGAAATTAGTAAAATCATTGAGAGGCATTGTCTAGTATAAAATCTTCGACTACAAGGAACTTATATAATCAATGTTACAATCTTTGTTAAGTTCACAAAATGAATATCGAATATTCCGATTATAGGTACATTAATGTCGCAATAACAAAGTTTCACAATTTTATTCTAAATGCATTCGTAGTTTTTCTTCGTGATATGATTGAGCGTATTGGCGCATAAAATTCGGTTTTCAGAGAAACGACTTCTTACGTACATCAAGCTAATATCTTAACATGAAACTAGCCTAAACATATGGCCTGTAGAAGCAGCGATGGCAAACGAGAGTTGGAGAGGGTTGTACATGGATGGCGGGACGAAACGATGATCCTCTAGTCACAACGAATCGGGGAAGTAACGGGGAAAAATGTTGCAATTTATTCAATGCCAAAGTGTAATGGCCGCGCGATGCGGCACGGCGCTCGAGTGGCGTGGAATTGCACTCAATCGGGCCATAACAATTATTAGCATTGCGACGCGGCATGCAAGTGGCACAATAATATGCATAGGAAGGCTTACAGCGTTTCCATTACATTAGCCTTTCGCACGAGCACGCGGTCGCGTCAAACGATCCGGAAATAAAGCGGAATTGCATATCGGAAACTTGGCTGGCTGGCTGCTGGCCAGCCAAGGACCTCCTAATTCTGTTCTTTCGAAAAATCGACGCTTTATTCGAGCCTCACGTTCGTAAGTTTCGCGCCACGTTGGATCGACGAGAAGCAATCTCGATGTAGACGGGAAATATAGAAGAATCGATGTGGCTGCTCTGAACCGATTATTATGGCGAGAATAAAGAAATCGAGCATTGTCTTCTATCCAATTCTGTTATTCAAAATGTCGCAAAATTCACATAGTTTTGTGTAATAATTTCTATAAAAGCTATTAAAAATATCAACAATTATACGAAATCAAACAATTATAAAAGATATTGTTCAAAAAATATACATATTTATTCCAATAATCTGACATACACGAGTGACATCGATTAAAACTACTAAAAGTTTAAACAATAAAAGTATATCTTCCTCCACAAAATACTTTTTCTTTTATCTCGATCCGAATTTCCGTTGTTGAGATATCATCGTTGCAGGAGAACCGAATTCGATAATTCCCTATCGCTGACTCTCTCGCACGCTCGGATTTCTACTTGCACCATGTCACTGACCGATCACAAGCTCGTTAACAGTACAGTCTGGTCAGTGACAGACAGCGTTTGCGTTCTTTTACTATTACTACTATTGTACTAAGCATACGCGTTTCCTGGAGAAGATGTAGGACAAATAGCTACGGGCTACCATTCATAGTTCTGTAGGCTTAGATACGTCTATTATTCTTTACAGCGCTATACCTTTGGAACCAATTGAGATATGATCCTAAATAAAAATGCATAAACGCCAACAGACTTAACTATCTCAGTACAAACGAACCCACTTACTGGCCCACTGATACTAACAAACTACCTGACTTATTAGGCTTCTTTATAACTAAAAACATCTCGCCAAGATATGTCCAAATCAACTCTTCTGTGGAGCTTTCTTCAGATCATTCACCCGTCATAGCAACAATTAATTCAACAATTATCGAAAATCAACTTAATGGCTTTATTCATAACCAACTCACAAACTGGCAGCTCTTTAGGGAAGTATTCAATCATTCAACATCAGCCTCAATATCCCTAAAAACAAACAAAGATATAGAAGCAGTCACGGGATATTTAAACACCAGCATAATAAACGCGATCCGTTCTTCCACCCCTACTAAGTGTTTTGTCAATAATAATGAATATTTCCATTACATAATAATAAAAATCGCAGAAAGATGCAGACAGAAGAGTATGGCAAAGTCATAAGACACCTGAAGACAAGCGTAAGCTAAATAAGACATCAAGAAGACTAACCAAAATCCTTAAAACTTACAAAAATTACTGTTTCCAAAAATATACTCCAACTATTCACTATGGAAGGCATCCAGGAAGCTCACTCGTCCTCTGCAAATAATACCTCCAATTATCTGTCAGCAAGGTAGATGGATGCATAGCCCTATACAAAAAGCCAACTTGTTTGCAAGTCTCTTAACTAATGTCTTCAAACCGTATTCTTGCATTATTGCCGCCGAAATAACAGAATACTTGTTCTCTGCCTTCCAGATGTCTCCTCCTATTGAACCTTTCACATTTCTGGGTATTTCTATAGGTGACCATAAATAATATTCCAATTCCAAATAAAGATACAGTTAGATATCTGGCCATAATTCTGGACAGAAGAATGACATGGAAACAATACATCGTAAATAAATCTAAACTGAAAGCAAAACTAAAAACATTTTACTGCCTCATTTGCAGACGCTCCAACTTAAACATGCAGAGTAAAATAACGCTATATAAAGCCATATTAAGCCCTGCTTGAATCTATGGGATCCAACTATGGGAAACAGCGAGTAATTCCAAATTTTCCAACGATTCCAATCAAAATCTCTAAGATCCTTAATAGATGCACCTTGCTATATTATCAACGAAACAATACATCGCGACCTTAAGATGCCCACAGTTAAAGAAGAAATATCCAAGTTCAGAAACAGATATAATATAAGAGTTAACAACCACCAAAACCCATTAGTTACCCAATTACTTGACACAACGGATCAGATCCGCAGACTAAAAGGACAATACCCTTTAGATTGAGGCATTAGATTCAACTAGAATCAAACATACTATAAACTCTTATAATCCAAGTTTCAGTACCACGCCAAAATAATTTACTTATAATTCTCAATGAGAATTGATTGTAAATAGTCTACCAAATAAAAAAAAAACGTACGATCTCATCAGCGAGTTACACAGCGTCTTTACGATCAGTGAATGCTTTATGTTTTAACAAGAGTTAAAAGAACTCCTGGAAAGGACCAATCGAAACCCAACGGAGAATCAGCAACGTAGAAGGATAGTTCATCAACAGACATCGTACCGTACGGGTGAAAGACTTCACTCCCAACAAGATCTTACCACTGCTGTGCATCACATCACACGTTACGTTTATACAAGTTCAACACAGTGCTGGATTACTCTAACTCTTGATACATTAAACCTCCTGCACCTTGAGTATTAATTCATTCGAGGTATGCGATATCGGCCGATCGGTTTGACCTGACCGATTGCTCTTTAGTCGAGAATTGGCAACAGTAATATTTCTACAAATAAAATTTACATATCTGATAATAATTTCCAATGGTTTACATAGACATAATTTTCTAACTCCATAGTAAATGAAACAATAGTACGATGCTCGTAAAAACTAACCCTCCCCAACGAACATATTTTAAAGCGACTCTGGGCTTTATCTAATTATAAAGGTATCGAATTGTAACAGTAACGAGGTAATGGTACATTGAATAAGACCATAGTATCGACACGAGTCATTTTGTGGTGCATGAAACGTATTGTGTTGTTTAAACTGTGTTGAATGAACCAAAATAGCGCTCGTTGTGGTAATAATTTATGTTATTATAGAAACATTTAGAGGAATGAGATCTAATCCGCAGCGCAAGAGTTATAGACTAATTAAATCAGTGACAGGGCGTATTTGTGCTTTCACCGAACACGCGCGACTAATTACCGGTTTACGGCGAACCAATGGCACGTTAGATGCAGGATGCAGGCGATTTGTCGGTTTCCTTCTAATTGCTTGTATCGACATTTCCTGCGAGCTTGTAATTTTACAATGCACGTGTGCTTCGCTACGATTCGTTACGTGTCGTTCCAAGCCATCACTCATCACTCGCAAACACGTTCAATATTTTTCGTTGGAATTTGTTGATGGATTATAACAGTACTTGGTTCGATGACACTAACGAATGTTTATGGTCGATTAAACGTTCTAAATTATTCTTGCACGAGAAAACTTTGTTACACGTACAGGTTTCATATACATTTGAGCGCTTTGAGACCACCTCGCAAAGGACAATTAGTAAACCTATCTTTTTACCAATACATCAAAGAATTACGTAAAAGTAGAATCTAGAAATAAAAAGCAAATAACCTGAAAATTTCAAATAATCAAAATAATCAAAAAATAACCTCAGGAGCTTTTAAAACTTCCCAAAAAATGATTGCGCGACAACGTGAAAATCTCCTCTAAGCTATAAAAAAAAAAAAAAAAAAAAAAAATGATATCGCGTGAAATAGGTAACCTCGTGAAATTTTCTCTCAGGCAGTGACGCGAGACACGAAAATCAACGATATATTGTACACCTTATAAAACGTTATATAAAGAAAAATGTTTGGTTATAGATTACGTTATTATTAGGTTTTTATTCAGACGAAAAGAGTACCGATATTCTTTCCAACTTAGAAAACGTTGGGCGACAGGCGCGTATCGAATTGGGAAACGAACGCTGATTTTCGCGAATGAATCGAGTGGAGTTATGAAAACGTTGTCGGCTACTGGGCTACACGATGTATTTCAAAGAAAATCCATTTACTGCAGAACCGAGTTCTGGTCCGTGTCCAAGATACTCTAATGGTAGCCATTCCTATTGGTCCAATTGCCGCTACTACCCCTGTTACTGGCAGGACCCGATTATACCGTGAGCAGATATCGTTACGTGAAAGAGATGGCAATTGCCGATACACTTTTCAGACGTATTCATAAGCTTCGTACACGCCCTTAGACCGCGCTAGAACGATCGAAATAGTGTCATGAATATGATGGCAATCAATATCGTCGCTTGGTTATTGATAAATCTTTGGATGCGGTTTAGGTTTCTTCAGATTTTTCTTCCAATAATGCAGGCAATAATGTAATATTATATTAGGTTATCCATAAAGTTTCTTTCGTTCCATAAGGTGATAATAGATGAACAACAATTTCTGTTTTATATTATTTTATTGAATTTGGTATGATCTATTTCGTTATATTTCTATTAGTATGGTAGTGCATAATTCAGTAAACTAATATGAAACAAAAAACATTATGTGTCTATTATTTCCTTATAAAACGAAACTTTTCGGACAACCTAATAGATCGGTCCAGTTGTGAGCTGGACTACATTACGCTTAAGATCGATACGTATGAAATGTAATTTCTTTGATGTCCGAATCTCGCGCGCCGATATATTGTAATTTTTTAAGCGCAGCTTTATGTATTCATTAATGGACACCTATACATGGTCAAGTTCCGAAAAATAGCTGTATGAAATGTAATTTCTTTGATGTCCGAATCTCGTGCACCGATATATTGTAATTTTTTAAGCGCAGCTTTATGTATTCATTGATGGACATCTATACATACTCAAGTTCCTAGATTACTCGTAATTCTGGAAATTCATAATAGGATTTATAGGTTTCATTGTAATAGATGATATCGCATGAACCCAGCACAAAATTCATCATTTCAAAATCAGTTAATTTGAACAGTGGCTGTGTGAAAGGACCAAAAGCCTTCTGGTGAGCATTCGTACGGGCTCCTAGTCCGAACAGAACTGGAAACTCGTGCGCCAATCTGCGTGCACGCAATACTGCATGCGTGACTACATACGAAATATCTACGTGTGTATTATCATGCTTCAGCTTCGTACTAAAATGGAAGGACATTCTGTTACGGACTTAGCGACAACGAGAGACAGGAACTACATGGACAGTAGACGTGTTCAGAGGTAAAAGTAAGCGTGTCCATGCCGAAGGACACGGAAGAGGATTAGTCGAACTGCTTCCATGAAATTGTTGCTGCCGTGACGGGTTGCTTTGCGTTTGCTTCTGTCCCTTTCAGGAAACGAAGGCTCCTCTGTCTAGCGCAGCCTTATTTCCTGGCATTACGAATCTCTCCAGTGAAGAAAAGCGTTGACAGAGGGCAAAGTCGATGCCGCTCCGTTTGATTACACTCTCCCGCTATCCGATTATATTCTCTGTTCGGTTACTGTACTTTGTACGTGTCCGCAACAAGCGTGAACTTTCCGACGAAAGACACCGAATACATGGGAACGTGTGTTCCTGGTTATGCTGGGTTACGTGGAGTTTCAGAGCTTATTTGCTGGATGCTCGATGACGTCGCGAACTTGAGAAATTGTGGAGATCAGTACGGTTTTGGTGAGATTACGACGAGTTTGAAGTTAAATGCAGAAGTCAGTGAAAATGGAGAATGGCGAGCGTAATAGGAAGTTATTTTTCGAATATAGAAATTTTCTGTTTAATCTTTCGAACGAGCAGTGAATATCGACGAAAAGTTTTCTCGATTTTCTAATAAATTCGTTCTACATTACTATATTCGATTAGTAGATTTGACAAAGTTCACGAAGAGCATGATTAATATCCTATATAATATCGAAAACTAAAAAAAAAAAAAAAACACTTTATATATTAAATATTAAATAATTAAGGTTTCTTAAATTTCCAAATATTAAATGCAATTCGAATTAAACGATACCATATATTACACAAGATTAAACATTCTCCATCTGAATCACAATTCATTGGAGGCTTATGCGAAAGCAGCGCAAGCATGGAATTTATGTGGTAGCCATTGTGCGGGGGCCATAAACCAGTTCTCTCGGATCGATGCGATCTTTTTGAAAGTTTGCTCAGTGGAAGAGTGGCGACAGAAACGAAAAGAGTATTGTCGCGTGGATTCGGTGCTCGTCAGGAGCACAAAGGGTTTACCCATCGTCGTCGGATTCGTTTGTTTCGCACACGTAACAACCGATAACGAGAAATAACGGTTCCGAGATCGTCCCGCTTACCATCCACTGGCTGAGTCTCCTCTTATCTTTTCTACGAGTGGCCCTCTCATATTATTGTCTCATCCGTAGGTCGGTCAAAGGATAATCGGTAGGTGGAAGCGACAAAGTCCATCCGGTCGGACGACGATTGTCTCTTCTGGCCTCGATACTCGTTTCGATTGTTCCTCGAACCCTCTGCGAACGCTAACGCCACCCTTCGATCGGTGAACGTATCCACGCGGAGAATCCAGATGTCAAAAAGAAAGAAGGTCCACTTTTTCCTGCGCTAACAAGAAACGATAACGAGAGACGTCTGGAATCGATAAACTACTGCAAATAAATGGAGATTATTTGAAACGGTAGAACTTTCTTTGTTTCTTTATTGTTGGACCAGCTGACGTAACTAATGAGTACGCTTGTGATATAAATTGATCGCGCGAAAGGGGTAACTCAAGATCGTACGAATGAGCGATGGTGGACAAAGTATTGTAAAGGATTACTTCAGGATAATGAGATAACAAAGTGGCGTTTTAGTAAAGAGGAAGCAAAATGATATTGTCTGAAGAGTGGTCGAGTAAGAAAGAAGGGATAATAGGAAGTAATTAAAGACTTATATAATATAACGATATAATATAATATAATATATACTTAGAGAACGTTTATAGCGTATAAAATAACGAAAACTGTATTTCGAATTCAGATAATATCCTACATCAAATCACGCTCGATACATATTATTAATATCATACAATACAGAAATTATACTAAATATATGAAATCAATGAATGATGATTTAAAAACGGCGAATTTAATGCAAAGACAAAGAATAAATTACTGAAATTACGAAAAATTCATAAAAGAGATGAAACTAATTTTTGAGCAGCGGCACCGCAATAAATTCATTCATCGAATTCAGGTTTTGGTAGCTCGGATAACATACACAACAGCACGGAAATATGTTGCTCCTGCGGTATCTCGTTTTATCATTGTGTACGTTCGATGAGTTAATTAATGATTTCACTTAAGCAATATTCCTCGTGGAGATATAATTCCTTGAAAATGTACAATAAGACTATAAATCAAGCGACCCTCCATTCAAACTTATTGTTCGAATATTCCGGAAGTTCGTACTCGGCGCTCCTATTCTTCCCGAAATTCTCATCCATTACCATCGTATCCCAGTAACCTAATTTTCGGCTAGGAGATTAATCGTATAATTCAAGTTCGGTCGAAGTGGAGACGCAGCCGATAACGTATATGCGAGCCAATGGCATTATAGTCGGATTCAGGAAAGTCGGCTCGATTTCATCGTTTTCATGAATGAGAGCGTAAATCAGACAGAAGAGAAAATTAGATCAAGAACGTTTGCTTGCACGGAACGTGGATTCGATTCTAATGGCCATCTTTCCATTTTCCACTAATTTTTCCTCCAGTCGATAGATAATCCACAAAATTTCTCTAGATTGACACTTTTTATGATATAATAATATCAGGGATTAAATATTACGTTTCTTTCCGTTATATTCTCTTCTTACTTTTTGTTTCAATATTTTATCATTTCCATCTATTATTCCACTGTATAGTAATATTGATTTGGACAAAGTATTACGAAGAATTGGAGCGTAATTGGGTATTCTAAGCCGAGAAAATATTTAATCGAGCGTTCGAAATATAGTCCTCAGCAATCCTACAATTTTTGTTTTACAAACATTACCAACAAAACTCTGAAGTAGAACGTCGAATCGAATCCACGTGCTTCTTTGAAAATATTGAAAACAGAGCCGAATATCGTAGAATCGTGTCTCATTCGTCGCAGTCAAAGAATCCGAGATAAATGGTGGTCCTGAGGCCATCCTCGCCGGTAAACGTCGAAGTAAGACTAAGAAAAGGAAAGGAAAGAAGGTCACGCTTACACATACACACGTTGCACTCGCAATCGTCATCTCGGATCAATCACGGAGTACGGCTAACGTAATCGGAAAGTCCTTTATATCCGGCGAAACTAAGTTCCGAGGCAATTTGTGTCCCTCTTTGTAAGGAGTAGGTGGAGACGAAGAAGAAGGAAAAGGGAGAGGATAGGGTGCTACAGAGGCGGCGACTTTGCATCGCTCGAAGCTCGGTTTAGACTGTTTCGCCCTAATATAAAGAGGGGCCCCCTCTTCTTCCTTTCTCTCGTTCGTTCTCATCTTGTCTCCTCTCTTCCCTCCCTCTCTCCCACCCCTTCCCTCTGCAACGGACCTACAACCCTCCTCCGTGCACTTTTTTTTGCTCTACCTGGTTTCTTCCCGACCGCCCTCATCCGCAATTCCCTCCAATTCTTTCCTCGAAACAAGTTTGTAAAACGCAATTTTCTCGTAGGTTGACAAGTCATCTAATCGCACGTTGGGACACCGTCTCTACTTCCTCCTTGCATTCCCTCCATTTCTCTTTCTTTCTGTCTAGTGCATGTCGCTTTCACGTGTATCACTCGTTCGTTCCGCCTTTCTTTTGCATTCTAAAGATGGGACTCGGCTGAAATGAATTGAAGGAAACGATCAAAGTATCCGCGCCTATCCTGGTTTTGTCAAAGAAAATATCGTTCGACCCGGGTACAAAGTTAATGCGCGTGCCAGGTTCGAATTAGGAATTTGATTGGCAGATCGAATGTTGCGTTTCCAAGTCCATTAATTTAAAATTGTAGATGTTACGATTGAAGGGTTTGCAGGAATAAGTTGGCAGCTCCGATGTGTAAATTGCATTTAGGAAATGAAAAGGCGGTCGTAGGTTTCATATTAAAAAATGCAAAGTTTTATTATTGTGAATATTAGTGGAACACGATTTTATAGCACGATTGGGAAAAGTAATTTTAATTCAAATTTAGTTCTAAAACTGATAAAGTAGAATTAACTTGAGTTTCGAGTTTCTTGATACAAATAACATTTCAAATAGTTACAGAATGTTTTGCGGTTCGAACAGTCAATTACAAAACATCGCGTTCTTCCTGCGTGCTCTTCGATTATTATCTCATTTAAAATTTTGCGCCATAAAAATCAATGTTTGAATTAAATTTATCCACGTGTACATATAATTGTCGTCCTCTTCTGATGGGCTTTACCGAACCAGCGTGTCACAGGTTACACAAACATCACTGAAAATCACCACACGCGCGGAGCAGTCTCCACGTATCGCTCTAATTGTCTACTGGAGCACATATGCCAGCCGGACACTTATTTAAACAAGACGAGCAAACGAGGAAGCCGGACACATGGTCAGTGAGAAAAAAATAGCGAGTTATACAAACAGGTTTAATTCGATGGAAGGGACGTTGCTCTTCCAAAGAAATTTCGTCCAAACAACCAGACTCGTTTGTCCGGTCTTCGGGAGTCCCCTCGAGTTACCAAGGCGATGTTTATGAAGTTTACATACGCGGGATCGAAAAAGGTTTTGGCCAGTACGACGGATAAGCTCGGCACGAAGATCCCTTTTACTTTCATCCCCCTTCTCTTTCCTTTCGCCTAATATAACGATAAAATAAGGAAAAGCCTGGAGTAAAAATGATTCGTGCCTGAGCTGTGATTCTTTCGGATTTTACGGTTCAGAGGTATCCAAGTCTCACGACTTTCCACGTCGATTGACTTCCGCGTTAGGGGTGGCTTCGATGCAATGACGAATACGAGCCAGCCGTCTTATTTATACCGCGTGAATACGGAATAAAAGGCCGGAATTATTATCTTGGCACCGTTCATTTATTTGCCCCCCTTCCCGTAATCTTCTCCAACCCCTGCCACAGCTATGCCGAATTAATCCTTAGATGTGGGATTCCCTTTTTACCAATGAATATAGGATAATGCGACGAGGAACGGCGTGCTGTGAATTCTTTTATTGTTATTTTAGTTTGAACGAATTTTCATGCCAAAAGTTGGGGATTTTATTGTTAGGGTTGGATCGATTGATATAAAAATAATAATAATAATAATAAACGAAGTACTGCATATATCATACAGTACTGCATACATGTGCATATTTTAACGCATATAATTATATAACAATCTGTTTAATTTACTTTATGGATATTTTTTTCCAAGTAAAAACTCTTTACTGTAACTGCAAATTTTATTGAATTCGAGAGTGTCAAATTGTCAAGGAAAGGAAACAGCTTGCCGAAACAGATAATTCGTTGTCGCCGGGAAAGAAACTCTTCACTGTAACTGCAAATTTTATTGAATTCGAGAGTGTCAAATTGTTAAGGAAAGGAAACAGCTTGCCGAAACAGATAATTCGTTGTCGCCGGGAAAGAAACATGGCGTCCTTAAAAGGAGCTATTTTCTTCTATTCCGTGTAGTACAAATTTGCTTACCCGCTAGCGTAACAAGCTTGCGATTCGTATGCTTATCGTTGCAAAAAGAACGCGTTGCATGTTATCGACTAACGACCAGAGGGAGGCAAAGGGCCAGACAAACGAGTTTTCGAATTTTCCAGCTGACCGCATCGATGCAAGGGTCAACCAGGTTAATGTTTCCCCTCTGCTCGCGTCAACCTCGTCGCCCTTTCTCTTTCGATTCTCGTCGTGCGCGCACCATGGCTTAAATCTACGTATCTGGACGTATTGTTTACTTTTAGCAAGATATACTTTGCAAAATACTAATACTAATTGCAAAAATAATTTCCAATATTTTTAGCGATATCAATCGATCACACGGGTCATTGGAATCTTCTTGCGCCGTTTTCCAAACAGCTAGATACTCGGTACGGATCAGGATGAAAGCGAACCACGGAATTCTGGAAGCCGTGTACCGATCAATTCTTCGTTCTTGAACGCGTACAGGCGAAAGTAGGTGTCAGAGATTACGAAGTGACGGCTGTGGCGCGGTCTGCCGGAAACAGGATGGAGGTTTCCACGTCGGCAGTCACGCTGCAACGTCCGATCAGCCGGAAAACGTCCAAACTCACAATCGACCCTGGGAAATATTTCATTCGGTTGGAATTTTTCTCTCGAATTTCGTTCGGGTCGAACTCGTTGCACGCGGCCATTCTCCTTCATCCGGCCTCGAAAATACAGGTCAACGTCTGAACGTAAATTCGAACGAACGACGGGAGATACACAAAAAATCTGATCTATAAGAAAATAGTCGTTGGCCATCGAATTACACCATATGCAATACGACCATACGTAGATGCATTCTCATAAATTACTGTGCTCTTAAATTTTCGTCAATAAACGCATGAAAATTTGTTGTTCGTTTATAAATAGACTGCGAACTTTTATGCATTTATGGGAAATTTATGGATGTAAAAAATGCATTGATATGCAAAGATATATAAATTATTCAACGTAGAGTGCTTATTATAGAATTTAGTAAGTAAAATAATTTTTTACCTTGCTTCCAATCTTTCAATTATGTTCACAAAAATCTGAATATGCATAAATATACACAGTTTATATATAATGTCGTTCTCTGAATAATATTACTTAAACATTTATTACTGAATAATGAATGAAGGGACGAAGCACGAACGAGAATTTCACGACATCGCGTTACGAAGATACAAATTTCGTTAGTCAGACAACTTGGTTCGGTTCTTTAGAATTTTTATTGTACAACGCCATATTCGATATGCATGAACCTAATACAATATATCAAATACGTTGCATTTTTAGTTTTTGCACGTTTGATAAAAAGATTGGCGATAAATGTATCTAAGAGAAATTCCTTAATTCTACTTTCATGTTGCCCAATCTTCAATAGTACTTTCAAATAATCAAAAGTTCTTTTCTTAAGAAAAGAAACGAAACAATAACTAAGTAACATGGAAAAATAAACGTTCGACGGTAGAAATACCTTTCTTTGGAGTACAATTTCTCCATCTTCGACCGAAAGATTCCTCGCATTATAGCTGTGATGAAACGATTTGACACAGGTTCCTCATGTATCGAGTGTAACGATGAGGTCGCAATGGTATTATAAAGGAAGAAAAAGAAAAAATAAAAATTGGAGAAATCAGATTGGAGTGGACGAATACGTTCGAATTGTGCTCCGATTCCATTGCTGGAAATAGCCGGCAGCGGAGATATGAAGTAGTACGTGGAATTCACTACTACATCCGTAGCGATGCGCCTTATTGTAACGGTGAATTGTAACTTTGTACTGTTAAACTCCGTGACTGGTCAATCGTTCGATGTTCCCCGAAAAGTTTTCTCTATAGGAGCACGTACATTCCGAAATAAATTTCGAAGCCATCCCCTGTCCGCCAGTGCAATAATCTGAAAGCCTGCTTTATTTCCACAGCGATAAACGAGGTATCGCTCTAGGCTAAAGGAAGACCAATGTCCTGCTAAAGCCTCGAATGTCCACGAAGCAATCATTTTAATCGTCGAACCATATTTATAATTTTCCTTTCTGGAACAGATTCGTATACAACGCGTGATTAGAATTGGATATAAAGTTCCATTTAAAATGTAGTCTTCAAAGAGGATTATCTTTTGATGAATAAAATTTAGTTATTACAATCAGAATAATTATAAGATAATTGTAATAATTTATAGAATTATATTATATAATTTGATATCATTTTTATATAAATTCTGAGATATTTTTCACAAAACTCTCTTCACCGAAACACGCAAATATATGTTCACAAAACAGACACCCCCCTCCCCCTTTTTCCAATATACATTCCTATCGCGCCAGGCTTGTTATAACCCGATTTCTCCAGCAGATTCGCAGATTGCATCGATTCTGTACCACTTAAAACTCCCTGAAAATCTTATCAAGCTTCGTTTGCACCTTCAACGGGGGAACTCGCAGCAATTGAAAACACAGGTGTACGAAACAATAAGCTTTCCTTAAACAGCCTACAAGCTCGAGTGGGTGTAGATGTTTAGAACAGTCAACGTGCTAGCTCTGAAGAAGAAGAGAATAAGGAGCAGAGAGGCATAGAGGCAGAGAAAGAGAGACGGACAGAGAGGAAGAGAGAGGGAGGGAGCGAAGTGTAGGTGATTTCGCCGATTACAGAACGAATCCAAGAGGATCCCTTTCATGCTCTCCTTTCACGAACGAAGTCAAGTAACAATTCCGAGATTACGGCGCTCCCGAAATGAAATTTCATTCGCGAGTCCCCGAGGAACCGCGCGTTTCAAGGGGGCACACGGTGGTGCTTTTCTCCTTTTTCTCCGGCGGCTCTTTCTCTTATCCATCGCGCAACCGGTCGCCTCTTCCAATTTTCTCTTCGTTTCGAGGAGAACGTTAGGTAGGGATACGCCACGAGGGAGTTTACCGGAAAGATTTCGTCACGGGACGATATTATTCCGTCTTTTCCCCGTTCCAACCTCGCGGATCTTCTGCAAAGGACTTTCTCGATATTCTGTTTAATCTTCTATCTCGTTCTTACGTTCAGTGTTTTTAGATTTAGTTCTTTCTCGTTCAGCCTTTAAATGACAGCCGGGTGATCAATGTAGCAGCTTGGAGATTGCGCCTGAAATTCGGCTGACACCGCCGCAAACGAATCCATCAGTTGTAACGCTTGCTCGTGCTGTTTGTTTGCTGACGACGTCTCTTTATTTCTTTATTTCCCTACCTAAACTGCAATTTATTTTCGTAAAACAGGCAGAGAGGTAGAAAAAGTGTCCCCTTCCATAGGTTTCAACTTTGTGCCAATGTTTCTTAGTTGTGTCCGATGCTGATTTACAAGATTCGAACTTTGAAGACTCGAAGAGTTCTGGAACGTGATTTTATAGATCGCGTCATGTAAAATTGTTCCGTCGATGCGTTGGCTGTGAAAGTATCGTTGAAAAGTTTCTTTCTAGAAAACAATAGTATTGGAATGTATGCCTGTTCTAATATTATAATAGAATATTAATTAGAGAATTCTTAATTGTATCTTAAGATAAGAACGATGTAATGAAATAGTATTTATAACATCAGTTTTCTTTATTTTCAACTTATGGAATTATTCGTATCAATGTGACTCCTGAATGACCTACATAGTGTTTTTATTAATTATGTCCAATTAAATAAATATGTGGAACTGTTTTGATGAGTATCGTCTAAATGAATCTTTGCCAGTTTCCCGATATACAGTCATGATACGAATCTCTAGTAATACGGATGCGTTTAGATATGTGAGCTGGAGGATGGCGGCTCGTGGCCATGCGTATCTGCAATAACAGGATCACGAGCTTATAGCCGGAGCTTAGAGGGTTCGATCAATTATTGTTCGCTTCCTATCTACGTCACGCCGGCCTGGAGCGTCGAGCAACAACGAAGCGAAGCTGAGTGGCGCTCGTTGCCTGCACTTCCTGCTGTTATTAGGAAGTAAGCTATCCTGTACTCTAGAAACTGTCACGTTATGATGTTTACGTTCCAGCATTTTCGAGCTAATATCACGAACCGCTAGAGATAACGGTTATCGAGACCTGTTGTCCAGGATAAGTCGCTATATTTCTATTGTAAATGTAAAATCGTTTCCTCGAAATTGCTAATGAGAAATCTGCCCGGGTATTGCTACTTTACAATCGTCTTCGAGGATGGTTAACTGGTACACTTAAATGGTACATAAAATGAACTTCAATTTCCGAAAATTTCATTATCCTATTGTCTATGTGAAAGTATTTCATATATATAACTTGGTTACAGATAGTAGCAATTAAATTGATTTGATATTAATGGATTATAAAGGACTCTTTTTATTATTAAGCGAAACAGTTTTTACCATAAACGTTGGAAATGGAAAATTCAACCGAGGGAAATTCAGAGTAAAGGCTATATTTTAAAGCTTTGTTTCGTCAATCAAATAATTGAATTATTATGAAAATTTTATTCACTTTAAATGTAAAAAGAATAAGTTCTTTAAAAGCCGTTATAATTATTAATTCAAATGTAATTAATATTTAAAACATTAAAACGAAAACTCGCAATTAACAATTTACTCGATCTATCATTTCGTCTCATGAGACCTTATCGTAGAAAGTTGTTCGATCACGTTAATGAAGACGATAACACGCGTTTATTTATTAATCTTGTGAGCTAATCTCTCCAAATTTTAGTTTGAAATATTGCGTAAGTTTCACGGTCGTAACAATAGCGTAAATCTTCGCACGTGAAATAGCCTATAGACCTGTCAGAACCAACTATATCGTCACGGTTAGGCCGCTTATCTCCGTACGGTGGCATGCTAATCAACGAGCTACTACACCTGCATCTATATGGAGTAAACGTTTCTGGATAGTTATCTCGATTTGTCGAAATAATCCCCGGACAAATCACAGCGATCGTGTTCAGGCTTATCTTCGTTTCTATTTCCACAGCGTAACATATCACGATTCAGATGAATCTATCTCGTTTATTTGGTTTGTTACTTACGTCGTTTATACGTAGATTCATCTCAACGCATTAACGTAATTCAATAAATAGAGAAACAAAATTTGTGTAAAATATAGTTAATGTGTTTTATATAGAAGATTAATTTGATTTCATATTAAATAGGCTATCAGATATTCTTTCATTGTCAAAATAAATAATTTTGATCCTAAATATTTGAAGAGATGAATTCATAATTGGTAGTACTAACGGTGAAAATTCAGCGGAAAGAAATTTAAATTAAATATTTCAGAGTAAATTTCTCTGTGTTTAATGCTTTTCTATTAGTAAACCTATCTTGCGAAGAAAATACAGCTTTCATTTTATATCTAATCGTACAACTTAAGAATTGATTATAATTAGAATGTGGATAAAAATTCACACATAATACCATTACTAAACCGAACGCATTACTCAATTCTTATAATTTTTCTAATTTGTCAACTCACAATACTTTGAAACAGACACCACAAGAAATCTACAAAGTGTTGTTACTTTCTAATATTTTTATGAATCTTCGATGAATTAAAATTTCAAAAATCCATCAATCAATTGAAAAGAGAGAAGATCAGAAATTCTTATCTGTTAATTAAAATTCCAAAAATCTATCACTCAACTTAAAGGAAGTAAAGTTTAGAACAGTATATTAATTCATTTACATAGTAAATTATACTGATTTCTTCGTTGAAAGTTGCATTATTAGTTAATTGCTCGAGCATAGTTTGCAAAGCGTCTTGAATTTTAACGAAGGAAACTACCGCTTACAGTGTAGCGAACGTGTTTGGCGCGTGAATCAAACGTTCTATCTATTTCTAGCGAATTAAGGAGCGTTTCAAGGAGGGATGGCAAGCCTGTCAAGTTCGGAGGATTCGCAAATTGACGATTTACGGTCACCAAACAGGACGATAAGCGAATGCCTGCGGGCTTAATGGGCCCCGGGGCCATAAGCGGCGGGGTTTCGACAAGATTTGCATGACAATGCCCTGTCATTACGCGCCCGGCCCAATCAAACGTCGAGCACACACCGTTTGCTCAGCAAGTGTTTATTACCGGCGCGCCATGTAAATGCTACGGCTTCTGTACATCAGTATATACATACACTGCCGCGGTCGCATTAGTAATTCCTCCTTTCGTAGACAGATAGGATTCCAAGCAGCTCCCGCTACTGGTCTTCTACCTCAGAATCCTGTTAAATTCTAGATCCTATCGAAGATCTTGTTCCGTGTTTCCGGTCAAGTTCTTGCGTAACTTAGGTAACCATAACTCTTGAAATTTTGTACACTTTTTGTTGATAATAATTTGGAGACTGTTTTCAAAGCAACGTTGTTTATTATAAATACACTACGGATTTTTATCCGAATTTATTGTAAATTTTGATGGACCTGAGTAAAAAAATAGAATCTAAATAGGTCTGTTTCTTTCATTAACAATTATACCAAGTACTCTATTTTGAATATTTTAGGTGTTCTTGTATATCATATAATATATGTAGGGACGATAGAGCGGATGACTATTACGGGAGGTTGAACTATTATTTTGTCGATAGGTAAAAAGAGCTAACAGCACTAGCTGGCTAAGACTCTTGTCTTCACGCAGGCACTTGCTGCAAACACACACACACACACACTTATGTATATCCTTTTTGGCCTAAAAAAGACTGCAAGTGGCCATCAGCGATATCGCCTGCTGACATTAGAACTAAATAGAAAACTATCGGCGATCAATTGTTATCACTGTGATAACTCAGATAACTCTGTCCCCTTAAACTATCTATAATGTAACACTCGTCCTCAACTTATACAACATTACCATATACACATATATATATGCTATCTGTGTATTTTCATATCTTTAAATTTCGCATATTTTCGATGCAGACAAATTTGCAGTCCAGTTATAACGGTACTTCGACATTGCTTATTTTACTCATTACTTCGCCACACCAACACGTCATACTAGCTACAGCAAAAAAAGCTTCAGAGAACATCTGTGTCTTTCAATCCTCGTTATACGAGTAAGTAGCAATCACAGGTGGCTAGTAACAAAGTAACCACGAAAGTAAGACTGTCGGTAATTACTTGCGGGTCCATTCTTTCTCTAGCAATCTCCTCGAAAATCGCTTTATCTTTCTTACGGCAGATCGTAGCCGCGAATTAAGCGAGTGCTGTTTATTTGCTCGTATCGACAGTATTTTAGAGACAAAGAAGAGTCGAGCGCTCGGAACAGGGATAAATAGAGAAAGCGAAAGGGGTACAAGAGAGAGAGAAGACGAAAGGCCAAAGGCAGTGGTAGACTGGATGGTGGGTGGGTTGTGCATGGACTCGCGAGATACGAGAAATAATGGTAGCACGTATACGCGCGCTGCTTGTACACACAAGACCACATGCACCGAGAGAAACTGACCACCGAACAGTTCCAATGGGGCCTGCTCGCCACTCCGTCGGTAATAGTCTCGACAATAATCATTTATTGTTCCTCAATGGCGTCGACGCGCTGCCGGAGCTCAACTACCAGGAGTAGTAAGGGAGAAGAGAGAGAAAGAGAAGGGTAGCTAGGATTTAAAGCCAACGCCAAAGCCGCGCGAGTTTCGTGAAAGTTCTATCGTGTTCCATGATGTTAATGTTCATTGATAATAGAACGATTATGAGGAAATTAAATATAATAGCTGCTAGGCCTAGTTGCACGATAATTTTTACTAACTAATAATGTCAGTGCATCGATAATATAGTTAATATAATAAAATATATTTGTAGCGGCACTCGACAGTAAACTTTTCAACGATTTCTGTCCCGTGGCTCGCTACACAAAGAGCCTATTGCCAGATATCGATACAGCTTCACAGTATATTTTCAGCTGGCCTAAGGACCCGCTATAAATCTTAGGACTTATTTAGCTAAGGTTCTTTAAATGAACAAATAGTCTTTCTCTTAACAGTACCTAGATGATATCTACTACGGGAATCTGCTTTCCACACGTACAATGCTTCCCGCTAGCAACTTCCTCTCAAGGACTGTTAGCATTCTTCTTCAACCAACAACATAGAAATTAACCAATTAACAGTAGCGTCCATTTCCCTCACTTTCCGAACGAAGGCTTTCCTCTACGAATCTAATGATTTCGTATCCTTAGACACACCCCATCATAGTTTTCGTCTGCAACATCATCGTGACGGAAAGTGAATCGTTAGACATCAGTCCGAGTCAATAGTCATTAGTTTGCAGTAATAATTGATCCGAGTTTCTCGACATCTTAAGCAATCATCATCCGAACTTATATCGCGCATTGGAACGCATCGACCAAAAGTCGAACTTGTAATCGCGAATCGCGAACCGCTAATAGTAATCGCGAGTTCTACGCAAAGTGTACATATAGAGTATATGTTAATAAATATATATTGTTAAATATACTCAAGTGTTTTTTCCGCACCTATCACGACCTATCCACCTCATATCTAATATTAATATAGTAAAATATAGAGAGAACATTTTAAAATATAATAAACAGACTGTTTTTATACTGGTTTTTATACTCTTTTGAGAAATATAAAGGAGGCACAGAAGGCATGTGGTATGCAAAAAAGTATAAAATAGAATTGAACTGTGCAAGAGGATCCAGGAATTAAAAAGGGGTTGTTACATTCATTGACTTGAATAATATTGCATATGGACACATCCTATGCAAATCAGTGTGTGTATCAGATATGGATCAGAGAACGTTGGAGTAGTCATTCTTGACTATTAAACAGTTTATACAAAGAAAACATCTGCAGCATTAAGGAAATGCAACGGGCGAATTTCGCGCATAATATCTTTCAACTAGATCGACTCGCACGAAAGCTTTTTCGAGTGTCTTTGAAACAAATTCGCCTTTTCTCTCTTTATCATGCAGATGCGGAACTGACGCTGTTTGGTTCACGTTTTAACAACTCCACTCGTCGTATGCTAATTCACCAATGCCCCTTTTGCTATGGAACTTTGGAATGCTTAATCCTAGGACGACAATGGACGCAACTGGTTCATATCTTTTGCGCTGAAGTCGCTTTATTGGAAAATTTGAATCTCCATTCGTGGAATTTGGTTAAAACGTTAACAAACATTAATTTTTACAATAAAAGAACACAAACAAATAAACTGTGAAATAAGATTAATAAATAATAAATAATAGTAATAATAATGATAACAAATAATAAAATAAATAATATCATATGATGACTAAAAATAAAAAGTGTACTTTACTTTTTACTTCATAAAATAACATTTTTAATTCTAGTCCCTGCTAATAACTTCTATTTGATTTTCACCATAAAATAACAGAAATTTTAAGCGTTAAAACACAAAGTCAGAAAAATGTTAAAATATCAAAATGCAACGAGTATTTACTTCATTCTCCAAAAAAAAGGAATAAGATAAAATTGATAATTCCTGTTTCAATAACGACCGTGAATATTTCGCATCATAGATCGCTTTACAGCTTTCCTGCTTTGTGTACTCAACGAGGAAGCATTAGGGCTCTTTAATCGAATAGTCGATCCAATTGTATTTGAACGTTTGTAACGAGTTTTTTGTACGTTGTATAACGTATTTGTGCTACGCATGGTAGAGCGACAGGATCAATCACGGCCTTGCAACCCTTTCAAACACGCGAACCAGGGAGTTTCATTTGATGTACGTGATACCGGATTACGCTCGTAAGTAAAGAAATTGAATTAAAATATATTATCCTATAGCGACAAAAAGAGAGTTTACTGTTCTTTTAAACAACATATTAAACGTTATTAGTTGGTATTAATTTATTAAAATTGAAAAAAATTTATTATTAGTGGAACAATTCTTCCAAGATTCTTATTTCTATTAAAATATAAATTTATATAATAAATTTGATAAAGCACAAATTTACAAAGTTAGTAGTAAATAAAACAGAATTAAACCTATATTAATGTATGTTATCTTCTTTATAAATAAATAAAGTCTGTGCAACACCTTCATCCCCTCCAAAAAAAACCATCAAAATCTACACATCTATTCTTTCATAACAATTCTCGATAGATATTTTCTATCTCACTACTTCTGTAATCAGCCGTGGGGTAACAGCGTTAGATAAAGCCGTTGATGCGTCTTAAAGTTGTTCTCCGGAATTGAAAAGGGTCTTGAAGGGTTTCGTGGATGTCGAAGAAAGCGAACGAACGCCTATCGAAACAGCTCGCGAAAGAAAATCTCTCCTTCCCTCTAACCCAACAGGGATAGAGTACCAAATTCAAAGAGAAGGATGAAACTCTCTATTGGTACGTATAACAGACAAGGAGAAGTGTTAGAGAAAAGATGGAGGAAGGCAGACACACACACGTACGACGAGAGGAGAGAAACGACGTGGCTTCGAAGCTCGATTATGTGATATAAAGTTGGCTGAAGCGAGGGGTGGATAAGGAAGAGGAGGGCCAAAGAGAGATGCACCCCGTTGATTGAGCCGCCACCTTCAACGTGCCGTGAACACATGTGCTGGTGGCAACACTCTGATTGGAAGCCAGATGGGCTCTTCAGCATCTTACCTTAGCACCCTCTCTCTGTGTTTCTCTCCTTCGGTTCATCGTTTCTTTCCTTCTCTTTTGGTTGCCACAACCCGGCCTCCGCGCCTCTGTTTCCATCTCCGGCATCTTTTTCTTCGTCGACACCTGAAACACAACCTTCTTTCGCAAAGTACCTACAGGTATATAGAGCCTAGGACGACTATCGTCGAGTGAACGTACCTCACCGCTTCTCTCTATCGTCTGCATGCATACTACTCGCCGAACACCACCGATCAAATTGAAACGAAGCGAAGAGGATAAGAAGATATGCAAAGAGCAGATGAACCTCGACGATTTTGCCTGAAAATCGGGTTTACGGGTTAATAGGGTTAAGAGACTTCGTTTCAGTCGAATAGAATGTTTAAGAATTTGACAATCTGGAAATATTGAGAATTTAGTGATTTGGATATTCGACGATTTGGGAATTTAAGAGTTTTGAAAAATCAGATAATTTAGGAGTTTTGAGAATAAATTTCTTCTCGTTGTACAATGAGTAAAACTATAATAATTGGAATATTGATATTAAATCTTATCTGAGTCAAATTGACCGCATCGTATAAAACTAAAATTTATCAGGTATTTCTCAGTACTCTTTTCTGAATTTAAAGGAATATCTGTGGGATTGATTGGATCGAATAGAATCACCAGTTCGGAATCCGGGTCATCTCGTTGATGGTAGTTTTGGTCTTAACGAAAGTTCGCAAACCACTTGGAGACGCGACGCCATTCGTTGTATTCAAATTCTTGGCGAGTTTTAAAGCGTCGAAAGCACACATATGGATGTGAAACCTATCTGAGCCTATCCACAGGATCATTCAGAGAATTCCGGTATTTTACATTAATAGGATTTGGAAAGTTGGCAATGCCACTTGCGTATTCTTTCTTCATGAAGCTCTCGCCGCTTTTAGCATACATTAACGTATTGATTTTGTTAAAACTTTCAGTATAACTTTGCAACTGTGTCGTTCTGCAGATTTTTCTTGAAATCTAAAAATTTAGATATTCAGTAACTGTGGGAATATAGAAATTTCATGAATTTATAAATGTAAATAACAAATTAAACAGAATGAAATAAATTATATATATATCGATAAAATTAAGTTACCTACAATTTTTAAAGACTTCTTCTGAATTTTCGTGTTTCTTTAGGAGAAAAAGCTCTCAAACGTTATTCTAATCCCCGTACATTAGCAAGACCAGCTGCTATTGTAATCGCTAGATTTCGCGGGGCCACAATTACGACAATAGCGAGAGGAGTTTAACGAGTCGCAACACAGTATAAAGTCAGGCATCACCTCGTTCCTGCTAAAGACAGAAAATCCCTGGCTGCCACTTTCTCGCTGAGTAGCAAGGAGCGCTGTAGTTACCGGACACTCTAATTACCGCTTTTGGATCGCGCGTTTCAAAAGAAGCCATTTCATAATAAGTGTCACCAACAGATACAAATAGAACCTTCGAACGCTGAAGCTAAATAAAGTGCAGTAATCGTCTGGTGAGACGAATAATTGGTGCTCCGAGGCATGTTTAGGACTCTCTTAGATATCCCTCTCGTTATCGAAAGTGCTTAGCTTTTTTTACGTCTCAACTTTTTTACATCCTTTTGTTGTCTGAATGTTACTACTTTCTCGTATGAATTATTCTATCAACATTTTTATGAGAAATTAAACGTTATCGATACTGCAAGATTTTGGTAGACTTTAATATTTACTACAGGAACTTTAATCGATTTGGTTAATGGATATTGCATAAATTAATGGTAAATCAGATTAGAAGTTCCGAACATGAAAAGTTTCGAATTCAAAAAATACATAAAACTTTCAAAATATGGTGCTTGTTACAATATGCCAACGAATTAAATAAATCTCTGCTTCCCCGTTGCTTTAGGTTATGATACCTATAAACATTTACAGTCTATCTTTGCCTGTAAAAATCTAGCAATCTTCGATTTAATAAATGCGAAACGATATTTGATGCCGTCGATTATTCACAACAGAAGGATTATTCGTTACATTATTAATTCTTTAAAATGTCGACTGCACGTCACAATATTTATTGTAGTAAGATGAATCTAAATCTCTCTGATTCTGTTCATAAAAATGTAAATTCGTTTAGAAATCCATCTGATAATCATCAATACCGAAAACTCTCGAATCATCTAATTTCCCATCGATCTCCCGATCTCCATCATCCAGCCTGGAAATAAATCCATTCCTAAAAGCCACGGGTGTCGCGATCAGAGAAACAGCGTCTCGCCATGCCAGTGTAGAGGCTGGAGGTAACGTCAGTAGGTTTACGGGCTGAACGTAAACGGGCTTGTTAGGACGGCTGGATGGGTACGAAGGTTTTCACGGGTCTGAAGGGAGGAGGAACGAAGGAGGGAGAGACAGAAAAGGAAGCAGGGGATTCCAGTCAGGACATGAGGGACAGTTCACCGGCTTTACCCGGCGGCAATCCCTAGAGGTGGCAGTCCCGTTGCAAGCTGAACCTAGTCTGTGGTTGCTGGCTTGTTAGATCCAGTTTGGGGTTGGTACGGTCTGAAGAGGGGGTTGCCCAGTGGAGGGCGCCACTCTTCAGTAGACCGCAATCGGGTATGCAATTTACGTGGTGTCCGACCTCTGCGACCTCTACCCCATCCCCTTTATTCTCCTACTCACGTCCCAGCATCCTCGCACCCTCGAGCTTCACATCCTCCTCCCTTCTACCGCCTCATTTCTTCCAGCCAGGTTTCAACCGGGAGTGGGAGAAATTTTATTTCGAATTAAAAGGAGAAACGATCGCACGGAATTCGGTAACTTGAAAATTTTGAAAGCTAGGAAACTTCGGGAATTTTCGTATTTGCGGTATATGTCTGAAACCTGAGAATTTTAGAATTTGGAAATTCTGGAATTGAAGAATTTCGAGAGAGGGAGGAGGGGGGTTCAGGAATTTGGAAAAGTTAGGAATATAGGAAGTTCTGGAATTGATTAATTTTCAGGTTAGAGAAGTTTCGGAAGTTTTGGAACTTTCAGATAATAGAAATTCCGCTAATGTAAGAAGTTCGGGAACTTTTAATTCCATGATTTTAAGAATTTCCTTGAAATCTTAATTCATTATTTCAAAGGACAAGTTGTTTTATTTCGTTATTATCTGAACTGATTAAACAATTATGAAGTAAAATAACATGTCATTTGAAATATTATTTCGAAAGCGTTCACAGGTCTGGCAATAATTACGTAATAAAGTAACAGGTTATTTGAAATAATATTTCAAATAATGTAATTTCAAACGTGCTCTGGTCTGGCTTTCTCCAGGATTCGCAGTCGTGTGCAGAACGACGGATCCGAGTATAAGGTTGTGTTCAGAGTTCTGTCGACGCTCGATACTCAACAGTGTGTTGGAAAACGTGGCTGAATATTGGCGGCTGTGGGGACGATTAGTCGTGGAGGGTGAGAAAGGTGCGGATATGGCGGCAGAACGAAAGCCGATGACTGTCGCGAACAGAAGCGAACTGTTAGGATGGAACTGGTTTCTTCCAACGAGAGGAACGCTGTAAGATTTCTCGTGGTCCTCGACACCGTGGCTCTACGAACACCGGTAATGACGCGCAGGAAATTGGAACTAGAGGAGGATTGAAATTGGTCGAGCATACGAACTAACAATTTGTCGGAGATCAGAACGAAATGTTTCCATCGGTCGTTCTGTTAACGTGACCGATTTCGTTTGGGCTTTCTTTGCCACGAACTGGTCTTCATTTCCTTCAAGAGGGAAGTGCGTCCTCAACGAATCTGAATGCAAACGATAACAAAAGATGTCGATCAGTTGTATTTTCTGTGTAACAAATAATTGCATCTTTCACTTCGTTTTATATTTAAAGAATATTTCACATTGAAATATATCGAAAAGAATAATGAAATGTTAGTTTTTTCAATAGAATCTCTCAGAATACATCGTTGTAGATCTATAAAAAATGAAGGAAATGATCAACGGGTTATACATTTCATTTGATATATTTTTTTCCATTAAAATTCTATATCTACAAACCTTGATATTGAGAAGCTTGAATTGTTTCATGTTTTGTTCTAAAAGATTTATGTAAAAATTGTAAGTAAATGTCAGTACCTTTTCTTCAATGAATTCAAAAGATGTTTTAAGAATGCACTTTACGATCAATGAAACAAGTAATCGGCGGCACCAGGTGTTATAGAGGTCTCAGGTTGTTCGACACGTTCCAATGCAAATGTCAGGTTGAGCGTTCCAACCTCGCGTAATGCGCATGTTAATCGGTTGAGGCCACGTCGTGTACCGGTACCAACGGCATAATTCGCTCAATTTACAAGCCTTATCGCAACCGTTGCATTTAATCGTCGAGAATTAGGTTATATCGTCCGACTGACATTGCCGCCTTATCGGATCGGTGCGTCAAAGATGAATTTACATGTGATAAAAATCTATTTTACCATTAATCTCATAAATATTTAATTACTAATTTGGTGAATTAGAGCTCATTGGTTACCATTCCGATAAAATTGACATGCAAATTAAAAAAAATAAATTCATAAACGAAATAAATTAAAACAGATTGCATAAGTTGAGAAATAATGATAGTTGGAAAATTATTATCGATTTGACAAATCGGAGGATTTGTAATTAGATTACATTGATTTGGAAAAGAGAAACGGCTCGAATATTATGATAGATTTGGTAAAGAAATAATTTGAAAATTAAAATCAATTTTCCTTTGATAAAAAAATAATTTAATGATTGCGATCATATAAAAAATTAAAATTTCAGTGTTAACTAGATCTCATTTTCATCGATTATACTCGTGAAGAGCATTGAATACCGTAGATAAATCGGAATGACAGTCGTTCATCTTCAATTGCCATTTTACGATATTTTAACCATGCATCGTCTCAACTAATCAGAAATTATTAGAAAAAATAGATAGATCCACTAAATAACATAACGGAAGAATAGACGTAACCCTGTACAAATTGGCAAGTAATGTAATTTCCTTAAATTTCTTGAATTTTTTTAAGATTACATAAGAAAATGACGGGACAAGTGCATTTTTATCGGTTTTTTTATTTTTATATTTTCTATTTGATTCGATTAAGGTAGTTGGAAAGGTAATAATTTATTTCTTAAGATCAAAGATATAAGCCTTTCGGAAATAGATAAATCTGTGACATTTCTTAAACAATCAAAGCAACAAGAATCTAAATTTATTGCATGTAAAAATCGGCTTATGCGACTTCACTCCTATGACATTGAACGTTTAATACCACGAAAGCCAACATTTTTGATAAAAAGAACTTTTAAATTGCTTATCACGTTTTTCTCCTACATAATCTTCTTGAAATTTTGTTAAGTATTTATCGTGGTATATGCTTGAAAAAATTTCGTGAAAATAATAGCATCGTGTAATACTTGCCACTTAAGTAGTGGAAGCAGAGGAAAATTCAGATTTTTTAAAGATTTTTTCCCTTTTTTTCGGAATGTTCAAAGTACTTGACTAACTTGAAATCTTCTTAGAGCAAACGAAGGGAAGTAAGGAACAAGAGACATCCAATTTCAGCCCCCTGGTGTGTAATAACCCAGGAATGTCAAAATGGGGAAATTGCAGGTAATGTTGGAATAATTTTCTTCTCTATATTTTAGGTAAGACGCTGTAGACTATATCGTTGCTGAATTTTTTAAACATTATTTTCGCGTTTTAGAACGAAATTCATCATACGGAAAATAGAACTTCATGCAATCATTAAATCGTAGATTCATTGATTTATGAAATTTCTTTCGATAAATATAATAATAAAAAATTAAGAAAGATTAAGGAAGAAGTAAAAAAATTAATAATCATGGATATATGGATTATTAATAACGAATTTTAGCATATAGTTGCGTACATCACTGGAGGTGCCAACGGAATCGGGAAGGCTGTCGCGGAGAAAATTTATTGTCAAGGTGCCAAGGTGGTTCTGGCCGATATATCTTGCAACGGAGCTAAAGTTGCCGAGAGATTGGGCGAAAAAGCTTTATTTACGTGTACCGACGTAAGTTCAATTGCTCGTAAAATTTCTTACCACCGCTCTTCCCAATAAACCTATCCTTTATATCGAATAAAATGATATCGGGAAATAGTAAATATTCTTAACTCCTTCAAAAACGTTTCATAACTCCATTATTTTATATAACGTTTCGTTCATGTATTGAATAAAATCTTCTATTACTATTTACCGCTATACATACTATAAATAATATTTATATAATGAGAAGGGATAGTTTCCAAGAAAGTTGTTATGTCTCGAAATTCTACCATAGCCTCTAATCCATCTTTTGTCAAGATAGACAAATGCTATTGAAATATATTCTCAAATATAATCCCAAGGATTCCGTTAATAGCCGTAAAATTTAGGGGTTCTTTCCTGTACGGTACTCGAACCCTGTATGTAAGGAAAAATGGTATAAGAGGTACTCGATTGTCGCTTCCACCGACGAGTGACCTTCGGTGGGGGGCGGCGACAACCCATCACTAGTTTTCCTTTCCGACATTATCATCACCGAATAACGCTTCGCTAAAAACACATTCTACATTTATCACACGTAACATTCCTAGACATTTATATTCTTCAAAGATTGTTGCAAACAAATAGTGATATTTTAATTGATAACTTAGTGTTAAGCGATATTTTATATCAAACCACCCCTATTATTATAACCGAAATAGGTGATCGGCTGATTCGTGGCGTTGATTATCGTATCGAGACGAGAAATTACGACTGTCGCTGACGAAATACGTTGAATACGGTCGAACAAAAGTACATTGAACAACAAGGAAATTACTTTATATTTATACTTATATATCGAAGAAACTAGATGAATTTCAAGTTTCATTTAATGTAGACCAGCCTAATATTATATTAACACGTCGAATGCTACGCCAGTTTGACAAGATTTGGCGGTGGTGCCACAATGAATGTTTTATTATGCGATACATATAATGTTGAAATATTACCTACAAGAGATATATAACTCTGTATAATCATCATTAACACTTTGACTGCCACGTCGGTCATATATGACCTGCCACGGTTTCTCGTGTGACGCCACGGTGGTCATTGGTGACCGGAGCGCTTAAACTTCTTACAATTGTAAAAATTCTATGAAAATTGACAGTTAGGGCATTTTGAATATAACCGATAAATAGAAGATACTTTGAAACAAAAATTGCCCCATTAAACAATTAAACATTTTTATTAGAACATAAATAAAAAAAAAAAAATAAGAACAAATCGTGTATCTAACGGTGCACTGTGTTTGCATCCATATCTTTGAGAGGTAATTTACGAATATTATTATAAAAACACCTTAGAAAATTATCGTAAATGCTGGTTTCTAATCATATAATTGAAGTTAGAAGTGCGCACATATCTTACTATCATATATAGAATTTTTGCTTACGACGAAATAACAAATGCGAATGGTTTGTTGAAATACACGAAGACTTGCTATAATATCTCGCTATCAGCTGTCAGCAAGGCGCCACAGTGGTCACCCATGACCACCAATAAGATAAACGGTCCATTGGGGAAGAATGTTGTCTTACATCATCAATTTATTATTTTGCCATTATATGCTTTGAAAAATAAAAATACTCCCGTGGCATCCTGAGCGAAATATGTGATTTCGGCGTGGCAGTCAAAGTGTTAATGAATTTATCTCACTGAGGGCACCGGCGGCCCCCATTCCGCTATACAGCAATTTCGCTCGCTTCACTTAATTTTTACGATTATGAATTAGCTCATATCGTTTCTTCGCGTTGTTAAATAATTGTTGTATGTTCTTACTCCCCGGGTCCTACTATAAACAATAATCCATACCTCGGTCATACGAATTCGGATCCGCAATAATTCTAAAGATCCGCTACAAGATTTAGCATTGTCTTCTTTACACGCAAGGCCTTAATTGCCCATGATATATCTTTCAAGTCGAAACGTTCCGTAGGGTTATTATTCGTGCAGGTAAAAGCGGATTATCCCATGTTGGACAATCATTTGTACGGGGCGCACATAATAGATCTATATTTCACGTATCAATAAAACTATTTTTATATATTTTATACTGCATTAATTTCGTCACACTATTGTATTAAAGATGGAAATAATAAAAAATTTGTAACTACTGACATTCGTTCAAATTATGCATTTCTACTAATTTTGGTGCACCGGTTATCGGTGATCTCTATGGCACTAATCGTGTTAAAATTTCTATAAGATGATAATTAACAAGACGAAAAAAAAAAAAACGATCAAAGTAACAGTAATCCGATAGAAATGTCACATTGTAAAATTTTCATATTTTATCGAAACTCTGAATTAATAGTAATACGTAATGTTTTCATAATGAATGATTGTACGATATTATTCAGGTGAGGCTCGAAAAGGACGTATTAGAGAGCATCGAATGTGCGAAGGCGAAATTCGGTGGCGTGAACGTACTAATTAATTCTGCTGGTGTTGTTGGCTACGAAAATATCTACGATTTCAAGAACAAGAAGCCACATTCTGTTGACCTGTACAGATGCGTTTTCGAAACTAACGTGTGGGGTTTATTTAACGTAACGCGCTTAATGGTCGGCTTGATGGCAAAGAACAAACCAGATTCAAATCAACAAAGAGGAGTCATTATAAATCTTTCGAGCACGATGGCTTATGAACCACCACCTGGTTTAGTTGCTTATGGCGCCACGAAATCCGCTGTTTCCGGCATGACGATCCCTTTAGCTAGAGGACTTGCATCGCAAGGAATACGTGTTGTCACAATTTGTCCTGGTTACATAGACAGCCCCATGACAGGTGTGTTAGTATTACGACTAGTATGCAATGTTTAGGAATTTTTATTTTTATACGTGCAATAAAAAAAGCATGTATGCGGAATAAATGCATAAATATTTACACTTTATTCACGATTATGTGTATTTAGATGTACATTTTTTGCTATCAATATATTAACACAAATCATCAGTAGTTCGGGTCAATTATTGTGTCGTACAAACTACGAGTTTATCATTCTTTAACAAGAATGTAATGGCTTTTATTAAACCATTCATAAAATTCATATCGCGATTTTTTGATTTATTTCAATTCGAGGATGCACGCCATAAATAAGTTATTCTATAATAATTTCATTGTAGTCTTTGTTCATTAATAAACTGTTACAGTTTAAATGTCTGCCCGTAAATAATGTAGAATCACTGAAATCCTTGCTCACATTTAGCTCTACAAAAAGAAGAGGAAAGAAAGCGGTGGATCGCAATGAAACTCACACCAAAACGCTACGGAACCTGCGAGGAAGTCGCTCATTTGATTCAGGCATGCATCGAAAATCCATTGATTAATGGCGAGAATATACGTATAGATATGGGCTACAGGTACAATCAAGAAGGAGATTCACAAGGACATTCAAAATGTTGAATCTATGAAAATATTCAGTGGGAACCAAACATAAGCATATGTATTTACATGCAGGACAGTCGTGTAAAATAAATATCTCTCTTTTGCAATAAATCCTTTTACAAATATATATCCGACGTTATCTAATATAAAAACAGTACTTAATTGTTGAATACTTGGAGTTATTTGTTGTTATTTAGGAGTCTATTTACTGTGAATTATCGAATTAGTTAATTTAATTTGAATCGTTTTGAAATTATTACTTTTTTGTAGGTTCAACAAGAATCAACTTAAAGTAATACGATTTTTATTACGAAAGGTACCGGTATAAGGTATATATATTCATCTACGGCAAGTATGTGTGGTCGAATGGGTACAATTCGTGATCAAATGGCAAGTACCCGTAGCCAAATGGGGAGAATATAGTTTTAGATATAAGCTACTGATACAATCGAAACAAAAAATTCTCTAAGCAATTATAATTTTGAATGTATGATGGCGTACAGTGGGAACAAAACATAAGCATAGGTATTTACATAGAGTATAGTCGTGTAAAATAAGTATCTCTCTTTTCAATTAATCTTTGTATAAGTATGTATTCGATATTATCTAATAATAAATAGTGTTTAAGTGTGTAATACTTTAATATTTAATATTTAATAATAATTTAATATTTTAATCGTTTTGAAATTATTACTTTTTCGAAGCTCTAACAAGAATCGACTTAAGTAATACGATTTTTATTACGAAAGATAACGTTTCGTTTTTAATAATATACAGTGTTTTGTGTGTATATATATATATATATATATATATATATATATATATATATATATACAATATACATATTTAAAACAAGTTTGAGAATATACTTGTACTAATGAAAATATCACGTCTCGTGACTCTACTATTTATATATTCTATTCCACTCAAACATCTGTTTAGACGTATTTGTACGAACCCTTAAGGAATCCTGAATTGCTGAAGATTTAAATTTTTTATTACTGTCGAGGCCATTAATTTATACAATACATACTGAAAATTGGGACACTCCTTAGAGTTATTGCTCATTACGGTGAAATATGGTATAAGAGGTACTCGATTGTCGCTTCCACCGACGAGTGACCTTCGGTGGGGGTGGCGACAACCCATCACTAGTTTTCCTTCCCGACATCATCGTCACCGAATAACGCTTTGCTAAAAACACTATCTACATTTATCACACATAACATTCGTAGACTTTTATATTCTTCAAAGATTGTTGGAAACAAATAGTGATATTTTAATTGATAACTCAGTGTTAAGCGATATTTTAATTATTAACTCAGTGCGAATATCATTCAAACCACCCCTATTATTTTAACCGAAATAGGCAATCGGCTGATTCGTGGCATCGATTATCGTATCGAGACGAGACGTTGCGACTGTCGTTGATGCGTTATACTGCAAACGCGTCTCCCCGCGAACACGGTTGAACAGGAAAACGAAGATTAATCAATCTAATATTTATTGGAATATATTTATATTCTGTTTGTTCATTATTTTTGTCCTGTATACTTACCTAAAAATAAGGTATTATGATATCTGTACCGTATCACGTTCGCATAAAGGATAAAGGACGAACGCTTACGTTGTATCGCTGTAGAATATTTGCCCGTATAAGTTCTGATCCACGATAACAAAACCTTTTTGAAAGACGTCACGAAACAAAGAATAATGATTGTGATAACTGGCGGCAAACCGCGATCAGCGGACGGGTTCTCGAGCACGTCGCGAAGACGCGTCATCAGCGTCGACGTGCAACCACAGAGCCGCCCACTTTCTTCCGGATGAAATTTATGTATGGAAATATCGTCGCGAGCATTACGCATGTAGAATATCACGACCAGCAGCTGGAGGCCCTCCCGTGACGACACTTCGTAGGAAAATGTATTTTAGCGTTCACGATGGAGGCGGCAAGGTGGAAATACGCGCTCGAACGACCCTTTCCTTCTCCCGCGCCATTCGTTTCCCTCAGGTTGCCTCCTGTCGTCGAACGTAAACCTCTGGAGTCTTCATCGACAACCCTGCAGGCATTGAATGCCGCGAGCTACCACATACACTCCCGTTCATAAGTATTACGACACTTTTTTTTGTATAAAACGCGGTAATTCGTTTAAGTAATCGTTTGTATGATTAAGCAAACAGGATTTTGGACTCGTGCAGAATAACCATGTGAAAGTTCGTAAAAAGTATTTATAAGTATCATAAGAGAAACATGATGAATATGAATTAAGAATCATACGTGTCATATGCACGAACCTCGTTGGGAAAGTTCTTTACGAATTAGATGTAAAACTCAGAGATATTGATACTTTTGAGCAATAGTGTACTATGTATACCATCTTTCCTTATATTTTCAGGTGTAGATTCGCGCTGTACTACTGCGTGCTCGAACGTCTCCTCATGTTTTATGCACGCACGATGACAATTTTATGAGGTGGGAACAGATTGTTAGGAGAACCAAGAGATGAATCGGTCAGCGACCTTGAAAACTCATATTTACCTTTCCGTTTTTGTTGCACCCTGAAAGAGACGTTGATCCTGAATGTTAACCATACGCGAATTTTTATGTCTAAATCGTATACTTTCATTTTAAAAAATACGAATGTGTTTAATGCTTTGACAAGACATAGCAAATAGTTGATATGAATGTATCACTCGATATAATTTATATCGATAACAATTATTCTTCAAACTTATACTTTTTACATATATTTTATTAAATAGAGTTCTAATGACTATTTAAAAATCACAAAAATTATAACAATTTAAAAGGATGTAAATAATTTGTTGATTTAATTTATTTAAACATTAAAAGCAAAGTAGCAGATAAATAGTAAAAAAATAAAATTTTTGGAAAAATTATTTTACAAAATCCCCGAAGAAACTATTGTTGTCGGAAGAAGAAAAAGACAGCACAAAATATTAATTATTTTAAAGGATCCAATATTTTTCCAGTCAAAATACCAATGATCCTTAAATTAAACACTTTTAAAAAATAACGATATCAGGTATCTTCATATTCATTTATGAGCTTCGCTAAAAAGTCTCACAGGGTGTATAAAAGAAACAGAATAACAAACATTTTTATTATGCGTAAATATATTTGCAACAAAAACTAATACATAGTTGCATATAAAGTAAATGTTCTACTATAATACATTATAATTGATTATTTAATACACAGCCGTTATAATTCCATTTATCAGAAGAGGAAGGGACACGGTCAAAATACTCAAGCCAATTTTCACACCTTCCTGAAGAATAAAAAGTCCGAGTCGGGCTGGGTTTAATGCTGCTACCTCAGCGAATACTTCTACAATGGTAGTGATCAATTTGGCTATGGCTAGGATAGGCTTAGCAGCATGGACCGCAAGTCTTACACCGTTCGCAACGGCGTTGACAAAATTCTCTTCGTTGTTCAAACGGCGTGCAGCCAACTGTTTAGCTTTATCGACGTTCGATCTAAGTCCTGCGACCGGGGAGAAAATTGGAACCGTTGGTAACGTGATCTCGAGTTTCCTCACCACAACCTTGTTTTCAGCTTCTGTAAAGAAGATGTTTTATTGGTATATTTGACGTAAGTCGACCACTAACGCGACACTAGTGTCACGTGTGATTCTTCTACTGGGTTGTTCAGAAAAGTTCGTAACATTTACATTAATAATTGTTTGCGCCAGAAATTGTAAGAAAATTAAAAAAAAAAAAAGAAAAAAGAATTCGATTTTTTGAGGACCTACGATATCTTAGAGAATAATAGTCTTTGCGAGGTTACCTTCCGCTTTGGTGGGTGGTTTTTGTGGTTTTCGGTTGTCCTTATTATGTATAGGTTTTGTCGCCGGTTTTTGTGATTTTCGGTCGTTATTATCCTTTGCAGGTTCCACTACCACCGGTATTTTTGGTTTTCGGTTGTTCTTACCCTGTGCAGGTTCTACCACCGGTATTTTTGGTTTTCGGTCGTTCTTATCCTGTGCAGGTTTTCGGTCGTTCTTATCCTGTGCAGGTTTTCGGTCGTTCTTATCCTGTGCAGGTTTTCGGTCGTTCTTATCCTTTGCAGGTTCTACCGCCGGTTTTTGTGGTTTTTGGTCGTCCTTATTCTTTGCAGGTTCTTCCTCCGATTTTTGTGGTTTTTGGTCGTCCTTATCCTTTGCAGGTTCTTCCTCCGATTTTTGTGGTTTTTGGTCGTCCTTATTCTGTGCAGGTTCTACCGCCGGTTTTTGTTGTTCTTGATCGTCCTTATGCTCTGCAGATTCTTCCTCCGATTTTTGTGAGTTTTGGTCGTCCTTATGCTGTGCAGATTCTTCCTCCGATTTTTGTGGGTTTTGGTCGTCCTTATGCTGTGCAGATTCTTCCTCCGATCTTTGTGGGTTTTGGTCGTCCTTATTCTGTACAGGTTTTATCGTCAGTTTTTCCTTTGACTGCAAAAATAAAAAACAAACACATTAGTCTTTTTTTGACGTAAAAAGAACAGAATGCAACATTTATTTTATGAAAAAATATTGGATATTATTGTTGGTATTTTATGTTTATTGCGAAGAAATTTAATAAATATAATTATTTTTTCCACAAACACAATTTGTTTAATAAATACAAAAGTTATAGATGTAGAAGCTTAGGTATACGATTTTGTACGCATTTTCATACCTCGGATGAAGAGGATGAGGAGGATGAAGAGGATGAGTCAGATGAGTTGGATGACTCGGATGAGGCGGCAAAACTCATCTGGATGATGGTGCCAAAAATACAGGCGATGAGCAGGAGATACAAAACTTTCGGAGCCATGTTTGCTTCGTGTTATTAATTGCGTGCAATCAACTGATCCACTAAAAAAACTGCCACATATTTATACAAAACTAATGAATAGCGGTCTACTAATTAACAAATGCTAATGAGGTACACCTGTGTTTTAGAAATACGACGTAACGATGGCATTTGTATAGAAGTAACTTCCGGCATTTTTTATCCCTCGAATATCGTAATGTATTATTATGTCAAGAATGCCTAACTATCGATGCACTTGTGATGCATCATATCTTTTTAAAAAATAATAGCGTCTCTAACGAGATACGTCAACCGTCAAACAAATGCCAGAACTTCGTCATACATGTGGCGTGCATAATTGCGTTCTATTAAGACAATTGTCTGCATCGTAACTTCCAATCGACAGAATGTTTGTTTTAGATATTTACATACATGTATACGTTTCATATTAACACACTTGAGATAATATCATGAACGGTATTTTTACTAGTTGTAAATTACAAGTTACTAGTGCTAGCAATTTTTTACACAAAAGTAAGAAGGTTAGAAATAAAACACGTAAGTTAAATAATTATTTGATGTATTAGATTGTCCGAAGAGTGCCTTTCTTTTACAGACATGTCTTTTACGACGACGCATCTTTATACAAATATGAAACCTAATGTGTCGAACGTTGTCTTTACTTTGATAAAACAAAATGGATTATACGTAATTCCATAAAATAATATAAAACGGAAAACGTTGTGCATCCATTATTTCCTTATAAAACGAAAGAAACTTTTTGGACGATCTAATAATATCTCTTAATTTATTACTCTAACGCTATAACTCTTTCAACTATTTGCAATTATATACGTATATAAAAAAATTCGTCCAATTTTACGTAGAATTTCATCAAATAGAATTTGTAACACACTAAAATTAAAGAATTTATTCAAGAAACAGAAATACAATTTTCCGAAAGAGCTTTTTGCTTCAAGCTTGAACTATCTGCTCGTATTAAGTTTCGGGCGCATCCTCATTGCCAAAAACGCACCGTTTATTCCAATATAATATACGAAATATCACGAATAAAATACGACATCAAATATAAATTCTTTTTCAACACTAGCAAAGAGATGTTCAAGCACGAAGATTGACGCAATGGCGGGATCTTTGAGGGGAATTTCCGTGAATTTTCGCAAGGAAACGAGCACGCGGCATCCCGTCTCGAAAGTTTTCCTTTCAGATCTCCACCGATTCGTAAACGAAGACTTCGACTTCAACGTTTCGCGTTCGCATCGTTCGTAAACAAAGTCTGTGCAGTGCGTGGGTCGTCGTGCCTAGAAGAATTTCGCGAATGTTCGCAATATTTCGCATCCGATTCACCGATAAAGATTGAAGTCTCCAGCGATTCTATTGCGGTCGCCTATATGTTTCGCGGAATTTCCAGCGGAATGAAATGCCGCTTCGTCCAACTATCGGCCGAACTCTCAACTATTCCTCAGATCTTCAACTAAAGCTAAAAGAGATCCCGGTCAGAGATGAAAGGAACCTAGCAAGGACAAAGAAAGAAGGTCCTGCTTCTGCCGACTTAGTCCTTGGAATTCAGCCAATTCGTATAAGAGCTCTGTCCGCTTTTCCCGTCAGCGAACTATTTATCTGAGAGAGTACAGACTCTGCTGTTTTGTCTTTAAGATCGATCATTCGAAGACAGTATATTTTTTTAATTCTATTAGAATGTCCCAATCGTAAAAATAGCCTGATGAGCGTTAAGTTTGGAATCTATTTTCAATTTTTACGGGGAAGCAATATTTGGAATATTTCACATTTGCAATGTTCAATTTAAGAAATCATGAAATTTAACCACTAACAGATCAAATTTAAGATGTTATTTGGAAATCGAATAATTTTTTATGATCATTTTTCGTATTACCTACGTAGCTTGTTATAATGAAAATTTCAATTGCTCGCAAACTATTCGAATTTTGTACATTTATTTTCGAATGCGTATTCCTGACTGCCATTTCTATCGATACATCATTTTTGACAAGAAATACGATGTAGACGTAAAAAGAGGGAGTAAAGCTGCACGAGTTGCAAGAAACGAATGAATCCACCCTTTTGTACGTGCATCCCTTGCATGAAATACAATGAGCAGCAGTTTTAACAGCTGCGTCACTTGTAGCGTACACATTTATTACTATCGCGCGTGATTAATTGCTATTTTGTTCTTTCATCGTGTGTTTTGTATTCTTGTGCGGACTTTTTAAAAAACTAGAAATCATAAATATAATATTTTGTATAGCGGAGAGGCGTGTGGCACTGACTAGCATACAGTACCAACCAAAATTAGTTCTGCCTTTTTTCACCAGATGCTAGTACATTGTTTTTATTTGTTATAAAAAATGAAAATAATAATTCTGTGTAACATATTTCGGAGTCATATTGTTTATTCCATTATTTTCGCTCTTCTGACACGTTAAATGTATACGTTGATATTTCGGGTGTAAAAAGTTATCTTCTAGAGCTGATATTTTCTTTCTCAGTTAAGTAAATGATCTTTTTCTGTTATGTCTACTATATCTAGTTTACTAATTGTCAGCCCCAGTATTGTGACTTTTTCTTGTATATTATATACATTATAATCTAAACGTTTCCATGTGTTTGTTATCTCGTACCAATCATTCAGCCATCGACCAGTACAGATTACACTTTTTTATCTGTTAATTTAATTTGTTGGCAATTGAAATTAAATTAGAAGATGTTTATTTACTCTTTCTTTTACCGTTTGTCTAAAATTCCAAAACAGAAAGAAAGAAAATTGACAGACGAGAACAATGTTGAATGTGGCTTTGAAGCTACTCCCCGAAAATAAAATGAGCCAAAGGCAAGCTGCTGAGACTTTCAATGTTTCAAAAATGACGAATGTAAAAGCTGGGCACACGTCGAATACACTAAGACTAAGAAAACATTAATTATTGTACTTGCGATGCATATTAGAATAAAATTTGAATAATAATGTATATTTTAATTTTTAAATGTCTCTTTTCTAACATTATTAATCATTTAAACCGAAAAATCTACTAATCACATAGCTGATCGGTATTAGTCGACAATTTTTCGTTCCCTATAAATTACAACATTTCTGCTCTTGCAAATTATCAATTCTTATTATTGAATATCATAAAATTAATTTCCCTGCTTTCATTAAGTTTCATTTATACTACGAACTTATTCTCTAAATGTCGATTTTTGCCGACTCTATTACAAGTTATAACAAAAAATCTCAGAGCGATCGGTACTGCACAACTACAACATTTGAAGTCCTAATTTATTTATATATTTTATTGATCTTCCGTAACTACTCATTATGACGAATATTATAAAACAGAGATCAAGAAAGACTTCCACTTTTAATAACAAAGATATTAAAAGTATCTTCAAAATTATCTCAAATATAAATTTTACTCTTAAACATTCCAATTAATCTTAAATTTTCCAATAAACTTCAACATTTCCACTCACAAATTTTATCACCTTTCGTGATAAAAGAACTTATCCCCAAACCTAAGATGAAACATTCTTGCCCCACGTGTTGCCTTCCAAAATTACAGTATCCGCGACGAAACTGTCAGAAGCAGGCACGCTAGTACCCTCGTAGAAGCGAATAATACGCGAAGAACAAGCGCCCAGGGACGCATAATCGGCGAGGAGGCTGGGGAGCAGCGAAGAAAGGGAGAAAACATATCTGAATCGTGAGGAGCCTCGGGGATGATGCACGCGCTCGTTCGTTTACTTCTCACCGTTTTCATCCCTCTGACGACAATCGATGTGCTCGTCCTGTTCGGTATTTAATACGTTCTCGTCTGTCATCGACGGATTTGATAACGCAACCCCGCCGCCTTACCGAGTGGATCGGAGTATAAAAAGAGAACGAAAAAGAGAGATGAGCGGCAAGAAAAGGGTTCGCGCTAGTAAGGGCGCCCTTTGATTTATGTAGTCGTGTCGGTGAAACGACGGCAAACATCAATCACCTAAACGTGGAAGCATCAGGCCATCGAACAGGCATGTGCGATTCACGCGTACCAAATCGACAGCTCGGATGAATGTGCGAAAAAAAAAGAGAATACTGTCTTGATAACCCGATGTTACCCCTCAGCTGTTTCTATCTGTATCTCCTATACAGATTTCACAAGATGGAAGCTCGATGATACCGTTCATTTGCTGCAAAAACGACGTAACGAAAAATTTGCAGTTTTTGAGTTATTACTACGGGAAAAAACGTTTCTTATATAAATGTTGATAGCGAAGTGAATTTCGCATCGAGAGTGTGATAATTTGACTGTGAATATTTAAGCATTTATGTATTTATGCGAAATTTAAAGTGGCAAAAATACGCAGAATGCGTATAATATACAAAATTATATCAAATATCCAAAGTACAGTATTCGTTATAATTTTTGACACATAAAAGGAACCTCCATCTAAATTTGAATTCTTGGGAGCATAAAAGTTTAAATTTGCATGAAAATCCGTAGTTTAGTCATAATTCAGAATAAAAGTAGCGCTCTCAGTGAGTGTTCGTGTTCGTCTACCCTGGAAGAACTTGTGTTTTTTTTCGATCAAACGATAGATGCCCAGACACACAGTAAGGTTAGCAATGATTGTAGCGTTGACGCACGTGCGTGATTGGCAGAAATTCATTTCGCGCGATTTACATGCCACGGAAATTGCGTGTCTGCGCTGCGTATATCCCGAGACCCTTTGTTTAGATGGCAGCGTTTGTCATCCTGGCCCGGCGTAGGTGAGCTGTCTTCGAGACATAAGACAGCATGGCTGCCACTACCCTTCCACCATGTGGAATATTGGGCACAGATGCAAAGTGTCGAGATTGCTGGCGGGTCTACTGCCGTACAAGATGATCTAACGTACACGGGAGGGACCCATTATCTTCTCCAAACGCGTCCATAAAGCTCACCGCTTCTTCGCATAATGTTCTACGTCTTTGGGACGTTGTAAAGGTTATCAGAATTAACGTGTGTTCTCATACACAGAGATTTTATTTTAACCGATTTAGCACCACGCAGCGCAATCGCGCTGTTCGCGTACTGTGGTGAACTGTGTCGCGATGTTTGGTCACGATCGTCAATTCGCAACGCGCTCGGTTCCGAATGTAGCTCGTCGCGAATTATATCAGAGTTTCCTCTCGTAATTACTTTTCTTTTTTCAAATAATCTTAAACCACCTGCATAAACAAAAAAAAAAGAGCAGCGCGATCACACTCGATTAAAAACGCATGGTTTTGCGGTAAAAATCGAATTAGCTTCCAAAGTTTCAGGCGAAATAGCGAGGCTGATGTCTGGTTGACGTGAAATTGTAAGATTATTCGTTTTAACAGAACTGATTCCGTAATCAAGTGGTACAGGAGGGTTGAAACGGTTTCTGTTCCCCTGGCGGATGTCGCACTAGCCACGCGATGCAGGCCGCATGCATCGGCGCTGCAATGTTTGCCGATCAAACAGACTTTATAACGAGATGAACGCGTGCAGTTTGTTGACGGAAAATATTGAACGATCGTAAGGCCTAACATTGTGCTCGACAAAGGCCGGCTGGTATATTTTCCATTCAATGAGGCAAACGATTCTTTGAATGCTAGAAATGCCCCAGATTTTTCAGTTCTACATTAATCCTAATATTACTTCATGTCACAGATTGTTCTTTAACCTTGACACGAATGGGAGAGTCCTAAATATTATATAATTATATATATATATGATCTACATAAATATAATAATATATAAAATTATAAAATAATAATAAGGTCGAAATCAAGTCCTTTTTAATTAACATATATGTGTATATAAAAATAAAGATATATATATATATACACATATATGTTAATTAAAAAGGACTTGATTTCAATCTTGTTTCTCTGTAGTTAAACTTTATTGAATCGTTTCTGTACTCGAAACTGTTTCAAATCAAATCGAACAAATGTTTCTCATATTACATAAGCAAAATTCTTTTCTTCACAGTTTAGTACAGGTTGTCTATTAAAAGATTGTCGGGTGTTGAATAGTGAATGGCAAGACATTATTACGCAATCAATTACAATCTATAGAACTGCTGTAATACGGAGCAATTGGGTTTCACGATGCGGTCAGACGCAATTACCACCGATCTCCTGCGTTTGCAGCGTAGGATATTCAATTCTCCAGGAGAGTTTCGCTAGAAGCACAATGGGGCTGCGTAAGAACTTGTTAGAACGTATAGACGATATCGTAGGCCATGCTTGTTCCGAATGCTCTCCAGTTACATACATAACAATGGAAGAACGAGTGGCGATCAATTTTTTCGTATATACGAAATCGTAAGAACCTTCTCGGCGGATACTTTCGTATCTTCTACCAAAAGGAAATTGGCTGGTCGGCGCCATCTGACCATTAGGTTGACATATCTCTGAATTGGTGTCAGAAGCATCTGAGACCGTTTGGATAGGTTCGTTTAATCCTAAAGAATTAGAGAACGTATAAAATGTATAAAATACAGGAAATTCGCAGAAAATAATTTTCTGTCCTTTTTACATTAGGCTAGGCACGCGAATAATTTAAATACTCAGAGATCTTGAAACACTCTCACTTACACGTACAATAACGGGCAAACGTTTTCGAACGAACGCTATTTGCTGGAATCTTTCAATAATTAAGTAAAACAATAACATTATAACGTGCAAATTAATTCACTTGCTCATCGATAAAAGCGAAATTACTCTCCCACCAAGCCAAATTTTAAATAACCCAAGTATTAGTCTTTTTAATTCCACCATTCTAAAAACAGTTATCATTAGAAGGATAAAAAAATCCTAATAAAATTCACGATATCCCGCAGATTCAATTCTCATAAATTATTAATTCTCCAGAAGAACCAATACCAATAACAGTCACAAAAAAAAAAAGAAAAAAAGAAAGAAATTCTCGATAAGATCGTTGGAGTTAGAAATGCAAATTAATGGGAACGGAGTGATCCATTTAGCGAAGGGGGCCATCCTCTAACCGAGACCAAACAGTGGCCTCGTAATGAGATAGCTTGAGCCACAATACACCCTTCATCCGAGCGGAAGAGAAACAAGAGAATAGCATTACCGGGGAAACGTACAAGCGATCTCGACCAATCAATCGTTACCGAACGTTGTATCGCTATCATCGTCAAAAGCGGCAACAACCGTAACCACGATCGTGTCGATTACCCGCCTACGGACTATAGACGAAAGCCTAAAGTCCAATTAGGCGAAGGAGCTTATCGGTTTGTAATCCAACGCTCCGAAAAAATCCCAAACCTCTCGATTCAAACCATACTCTCTATCTAAAGGTAGGATTTCCTATAAGCGGCGGACACTCGCGTCTGAACATACGCATTCACTGCTTTCAACTGCAACTAGACACAGCGTTTATACGCAGATTGAAGTTTCAGTGTTCTGAATAACTGAATCTTTTATGTCCTGAAGCACAACCGAAAGAAAAATCCTCTTGCTGAATCGATCAGATTATTCTCTTGGTATATCGATCAAATTATTCTCTCGGTATATCATCGATCTTATCTGCGAAATACAGATTGAAACCAGCCGAAGAGCAGCGTTTACGCACGCTTGTACACATTGTATAGTCCTCGTGAATTTCCACGAAGCTCGATCAAGTGAACGATCTATGGTCCACCTCGGAGGATTCAGACGTGTGATCCTTGATGAAGAGGTCATTGAGGCTGAGGCTCGAATCACCACGAGAAAATCGACCGCTCGAGTCGCTAGTGCTCTGTTAGATAGCTTACGAGGCAGTTACCAGGCCGTTACCATGTCGATGGTGCCACTTGTCTCGAGAGGCTGCAACCTGCTTCAACCCTGCACGAAGGACACCGTAACGTTCGTGCCTGCTTCATCAATCGCTCGAGTGACTTTGACATGGCTGTGGTGGCCGCTAATAATTGACTTTGAACAACAGATCATGTGTGTTCCTTTAGCATATCTGATTCAGATTTGTTTCATACATTTGGAATCTTTCGTAGAATGATTTATCAAGTAATAATATCCAGCAATGTATAGGTTGAAAATTATGGACTATAGAGCTTTCTATTAAAATTTATTAATTTCTATGTTTGCAATAAAATAGAATTCTATTTGAACAGAATTCTTGAAAGTGAAGAAAAGCTTGTTGCATTGATAGACGATTGTGCCGTATATCTTACATTGAGATGCAAGAAAGTAATCGAAGGTTTATATACGAAAGAACAGGGAGCAAAGGGTGTGTAAGTGGAGACGACTGCTGCACTTCGTAGATAAAACAGAGTAGGGTCTGGAGCAAGCTAGATGCAGTGGTTCGACCAACCTGGAGGTCCAAGACCTGGAGAGCTCCTTAAATCACATGTAATCGTTTCCGACCACTCGCTGTCCAGACCCGTAGGATCAGACAGCACCAGTTTAGACCAACGTGTAAGTAACCTCGTCCAACCTTTTTGGTCTCTTTCTTTTATCGTTTCCCTGAAATCGTTCACACCTTGTTCTCGTTCCCAGTAAGATGTATTCTCGATTAATTTACTTTCAATCTAACGAATTTCTGATCCGAATGAAAGCTTTTTCATCTTTTTCTTTAATCCTAATTTTATATAATAACGTCGCGATTGTAAGATAAATTGTAATTTTACTTAATATAGAAATTAGTAATTAACACTTTACCGCTAGCGGTTCAACAACATACCCACGTCCGACTGGCATCTCGGGCACAGATTCTCCCTGGCGCCGGCTTTGTTTCGGTTTAGACTCCCTAATACCATTCTTTTCGTTTATCGCGAACGGTAAGTTTTTCTAAATGGTATAAAACTGTGGGAGCTAACAAAGCAACACAACTGACGCAACTGAGCAAGCCGATTAATAGGCTATCGGTCGATAAGAATCGGTGACGAATAACCGATTAATCGGCTATCGGTCGGTAAAGTGTTAATAATGAATAACTTTTTATTAATTTAATATTAATTCAAATTTCTCCTATTATCATATAATTTTCTACTCTCAGAATCTGCACTAACAATTTGTGCCTTTGTTTATTCACTTTTGAAAAATTCTGACTTAACTATTTAAAATAATGTCTAGGTAAATTCTAAATAAATTCTGAGTAAATTTCAAGGTAAATTAAAAAAGGAAAATGCTTGTAACATCTGTACTTTCCAATTTATGTGGTTGATCAATATGACTTTCCAACGACATATTTCATTACTTGTTAATAAATTACATATAATATAATTAATTTCATCGCGTAACAGGTTGTTTGTTGTTCTTGTTTTCTTTCTCTTTTCTTTTTTTTTAGACCAATATGACACGGTGTATCGAATGTTTCACAAAAGCCACAGAAACACGCAGCAGGTTTCGTGGAAGCGCGACGCGTCAGGTTCACGATCGGTGTCATTTGCCTAGGAAATTACGGTCTTCTGTCACACTGACTAATCTACTTCGTTACACACGACAACGTAACTCTGTCACTGGTACCGCAACTCGCTCCGCTTTTCGCTTCTCTACGCTCAGCGACCAACTTCGTTTAACTCATTTCCCAGCCACCGGTTCTTCGCGACGATCGTCTACGAACGTATCCTATCGAAACCACGTTCTTTTATACTCTACTTCCCTTTTTCTTACCTCTGTGAACTGTGTTTAGTAACTCGAATCGAGTGAGATTGAAATGATAATGTAAAATCACTTGATTGGCAATGTTTATTAGATTTTATCTAACTCTGGTAAATATTAGATGATATATACAATAAGAATCATTATAGTTAGAAAGTTATAATAGTCGCTATAATAAAGAAAACAGAAAATGGTATTTTAATAGAAAGAAATTCATATTATACAGGACTTTAAATAGATTAAACCACTGACAGATACGTATAATCGTAGAAATATTGATTTTCGTAGCTATATATAACACAGAATCTTTTTCCCTAGATTGGATCGAAAGAGTGACAATCTACGTACACCGTCGCGAATGAGATTTATTTCTGGCAAGAACATAAGCGAGTTAGAAGGGCGTCTCGGTCCGTTGATCATAGCTGATTCAGCTTTACACCCTTGTGATTCCAAACAGCACTTTATCATGCGTAATAGATCATAGGGTGCAAAGATGTACACGAATCTTTCATCATTAAAAATACACTCAATACGAACAATAAAACTCAAAAATTACTTTTTAACACTTTTAAAAACCGCGTGACTTTTGAAATGAAATACTCATCTAGTTGTTTAGTTTTTTCTGATTTTCGAATTTCGTTTTCATTATTAATTCTATACGTGGGTAAGTTAGATTTCTGTTTTACGATGTATAGAAGATAAGAGGTAATTCGTCAATCATTTGGAAGCTATTCTGTTTGATGTTTCAATTTGATCATTTTCCTTGTACGATACTTGTTATACGAAATTTTTATAAGAATTTTGCAATAATTATTTCGCGCGATATATTTGCACGATCTTCGCGAAAATTTACATTTAATCACAGAACGACATTCAAATAAAAAAATTAACAAAAATGTACCTGTCACTGTCATCGTCACAAATGCACAATTATTCCATAACTCATTGTCTAATCATAATTAACGATCAAACGATAAAACATTTGAAACGCAGCAATTATCCAATTACTTGGAGCACGGTACAATAGACGGGCTTGGCCATTGTGTGTAAATGACTTGTTGCAATTGCACGTTACGTGGATAGATGGTTGTAAAAACTGGAAATACGTTGTTCTATTAAACCTGGCGCAAGAATTCTGCAATCAATGACGGCTTGTCAAAACATTCATCCCAATGATTTGGCCCTTTAACATTGCATCAGCGTAATGGATTCGTCCGCAATCCCATCACGGTAGAGATATCAGGGCTCTGTAGCTTAAAATAAGCAGAAAGTTGGATCGGGCCAGACACAGAAGTATTGTAATTATGCTAATAGCTTCGGCGCTTCGAGCCCTTCTCTGATGTGGTCTAGTGCCGGACGAGTTCGGATTAGCTGATCAAACCAACTTTTCCTTCTACTTATTAATATTACCTTGATCTTCCGTCCCTTTTTTCCTCTCCTTTCTCTTTTCTTTTCTCTTCGCAGTTCTCTTCGCCAAAGCTTCTCCTCTCTGTCTTAGGCTTCTCTTTTTCGTTACGTCAAAGTACAGTTTCAGAGAATCTACCAAAGGAAAAGTCTCGAAGATTTCTTCGTTACGTATGCCTATGCCTGTAGAACCATCGCGGGGAAATGTGAAACAGCACGGTGTTTGACCAAATAGAAATTAGAAGGGCGAAGTATATAGGAGAAATTGAGTATTAATTTGTAACAAAATAACAATTTTAGTCTGGGCTTGCTTCTCAAATCTTGAGACGTTTTCTTGGAATGAACTATGGCTAAAAAAAAGTAATTTGTAATCTGCAATTTTAACGCGTTTGTTAGTTTCAAAGTTAACGCTAGGTGCAAAACAGATTTCTTTTAATTCTATACCCTATAACAGTGGTGGTCAAACCGAGTAATATTGTGTATAATACACATATAATATGCCATTATAACAGCTATATATTAGAAAAATTCAATGTATTGTGTATTGGTAAAATATAAGAAGACTATGTGTATAGTATACACGTATTAAGATGGATAGAATTGAGTTAAACTAAGCCTATGAATGCTTCTGACCAATTAGGTTACACGAATTAAAAGAAAAATCGTGATTTTGGGATTGTGTCATTGTTACGGCAAATGAACGATACAGTAACATATACATTCGCGTGCATAAATCCCCTTAGTCAGTCCTGTTCCAGATCAGTTGGCTCTTGTCTGACCTCTACCTTTCTCCTGACATTATATGGCTACACCGGTTGAACTTTCCAAGCAAAATATCGTTGCAAAGTCTCGTGCAGAGATTGGGAAGGATATTATCTAAAGCCAGTCTGCGACCCGTCTATCGAGCTCGTTGCTCCATCGAATCCTACGGATCTCTTGGCTCCAAAAGAGGGGGAAAGAGCTGGTCGAGCGGGGGATGGGTGATCGGTGCAGAGGAAAGAAGTCGGCTTCCAAAGGAATATTTATCGAGTGGATATTGAAATTGATGGTCGCTACCTCAGACATGCTAATCCGACGAGCGAGCGGATTTCTGATAACGCCCGACGACGGCCGAAGAAATAACAGAAGGGTAATTCAAATCGAAGACGCGCCGCCGGCGAGATTACTTATGAGGTTTACTTACGTGCCGCCACGTTTCGTTTCCCATCTCTTTCTTCCTGCTATGTGTGCCTTTCGATGGATGGGTCCGCGTTTGTCGGTCGTTCGTTGCCAGGGTGAAGTCATTTTGTCAAAATCGCGAGGGCAAACCTACCACCCATCAGCCCGAGGCAACAGGTACACTCTCTATTTCTTGTTCTTCGACTTCCATCGTCAGAAATGCAGACTTGGCTTTGGTATGGATAATTGAAAAACGCTTACAATATTCGAGTGTGAATTTTGAACGTAGAGTTTAAAGTTTCGACGGCTACTTGCTATTTTATAAAATAAATGATTTGACGAGTGCGATTTTGTAGACATTTAGAATCTTCGGGAAAAGTGGAGTTTTACAAATTTCTACTGGCAATTTTTACAATTAACTGTCCAGTCTACAAACCAACTCACTCTATGAATGTTTTTCAATACTTTGAAACGTCACTCAACGCTTTCCAATGCTGTCAAACTTGTCACAGAATCGTGTGCTGTCAATAATTCACGGCGCGTAACTCTCAAAAAATCGGACCGATAACACATAAAACGGCTAACGATAAGTTAAAAAATCGCGGTTCCGGTTTTCCAGCGATAATCATAGCCGCAGCGTGTGCGACACTCGCACCAGCTACGCCAACCGCGGCGCCAGCAGCGACAGCAGTCACGTATGTACCCGTGGAACGCGGCTCGGTTACATCGTTAAAAGTACACAACGGCCGTTTATTCGCGAGCAGATTGTGCATCGTCGTCGTAAATACCTCCGGGCGATTTTATCAGAGGGAGAGAGGAGCATCGTTGCAAATGGGCAGAAGAGAGGAGGGAGTCGCCGCGTTTCTCTCTCCACAAAAGGGTAATATTTCCGTGACGCTATTACACTTACCGGAATAGGGGTGGTGTCGAGGCTCGGTAACTACCCAGTTAACGCAGTACGCGGCCACGCCGGCGACGTTCTCCCTACAGAAGGTTATAAAAATTCAATTAACTCAGCAGTTTTAATTAATTCTGTATTTATATGATGCGATAAACAGAAACTGCCGTGCGGGGGCAGTTTCGTTTAATCTCCGGCATTCTGAGAGTTGGAAAGGTGTGGAGGAAGCCCGCGGGAGGAACTGATTTCCGCTGATTTCTTTACTTTCTTACGCCTTTTTACGCAGTTTTTCTTTTTGGCAACTAGTTCTTCCGATTGTTTAGGGAAAATTGAGTTGCTAGAAGAAGTTCCAATTTTCTTACGTTTTTGGCTGTTACGAAGGTTTGAAATTATTTTGATGCAGGAAATGACGGTGGTTAGAGTATTTTACAAGTTATGCTTAATGGAAATTGTTTACAATTTGTGATTGTACAAAATGTCTGCTTAAATACATTTACTTCACTCTCCATCATATTTCATTAAACTAATTTTCCTTTATGTCCAACATTTTAAGTCAATATATTTTACATACACTCTGGACGATATTTACATAGGTACGTATAATGGTATATTTCGTAATTAATACGCTTAAATCCTGCATTATAACATAAAAGTATTCGTGCGCGCAGAACGTTTGAATCAATAACGTTAATAAAAAGGAATGAGCTCACGATTAGCAAATAACGAATAAACTCGTAGATATACAAATATATGATAATATCGAAAATTGAACTGTCTGGATGGTTCCAGTGATCTTGTCTGTTTGATTTACTTCTTTTTGTACGGCGGATTTTTTGGAAAAATTGCGTTGCCACGTGAAAGTTGCGTAGAAGGTGCAAACGCGCGACGGAAATATGCAAATCCCATGCAAATGTAATTAAAAATAGTGATGGCTGCGGATTTTGTACTGTCGTCGGTAAATCTGAGAGGGGGATGATCGAGGGAGTTGTAGGAAAAGCGCGTGTATGCAAAAATTGTTAATGTCACGTCGATAAAGCACGCGAGTTTTCCCATTTTAAAAATATCTCCAAATGTGTTAATATTAAGTTTCCCCAGACGAATATCAGGTAATTTAAAATAAAACCCGAACGATTTCGTATTTTATGGGCACCCGGGAAGTTGGGTTGCTTAAATAGAGTTACCGGGAAAAATACTTTTTCTGATAATTTGTAACGACAAGACCAACTTGGCGTATTTACACATATGTGCAGTGTGTTATAATAGACGTATCGTCTATTGGAAAAAAATGATTGCTTGTATTATAAATTTTACATCTTCGTCAGATGTAACATAATTATTATTTTCAATAAAGAATTCAGGATATATAAACATTTTTGTAACCAATATCAAAAGCGCAAGAAATCTCGGTAATAATGAAACAATTATTTTCTAAATCCTTTATTATAAATTCGTCATTTTATCAGATTGACGAAGATTTGACTAATAACTTTATCGAACTAATTCGTTATCAAATTTACTGGAATAGGTCTCTGTATAAAATACATCTACATCTTTCCTTGCAAAAATTTTTAAACATCCCACCTGTGTCTAAAAATACTGAATCTCACACCATCGTTGGCACGTGGCGTTTATCGTATCAAAGGGTGAAAGATTCCTCAGGCGGAAGGCCACCAACCGGTCCATTCTTTACCTCTGCATTTAAATTCAGACACCGCAGAAAATTCTGAAAGAGGCAATCGGGTCGGCTGTCCGGGCTGAGACCGTACGATGTGTGGGGGTTTTGCGGTTAGCTGCAGGATTGGCTGGTTAATTTCACACTCCCATGATTATATAGACGAGACGGAGTGCATTTATATTCGCGCGCGCACAGCGTCGAGGGTGTCTGATTGGGTCCAATATTTAGAGAATAAAAAACTTCCAAGTTCCACGCTCTCCACCCTTTCTTCGTGGTTTTTTCCATCTCTTTCCATTTTTTTCACCATCTTTCTTAAGTTCTTATCTTCTTAAGTTAAAATCGGAAAAGAGACTTTATTCTGCCATTAACACGAATACAATATGAACTTTTCGATTCTATTTGTTATTTTATGTTCATCGTATCCATTTGATAAATATGATTCCGATTACACAATTTGCTTGATAAGTTCAAATGTCATAGACCTAGAACCTTAAGACGGTTTTATACAGGTTTCTCAAACACCTATCCGTGAGCTCGGTTGATTCGGGTTCATCGGTTGCTCCGTTCTTTCACCTTGGACAAAGTACAGCGGCGACACACAAAGGGTGGCTATTACAATTAGTGGACATTATGGTGGGATGGGTAGCCAGCGCGCGCTGTACCAACACGAATGAACTGACCGACGGGATCGTTACAGTCTATCATTGCAGAACAGAGTGTGTGGTTCCAGCGAACTGTTCTCTCGTCCCCTCTAACCCGTTTCGCAACCGAAATACTATCCCCACCGAGCAGTTTCGCCAATTCCAAACCCCACCACTCTTTTACAGGCCGCTTCTGGCTGGCGATCTCCCCTGCACCGCCAACTCACCCCCTTTGCCCCCGTCGTAATTACAAGCATTCATTTCACACTAAAAGCCGCTGGCGCTGTCCTGGTCTGTCCGAAACGAGCCCCGCGCGAGTCGCATTTTCGCTACGGATTGCCACTCGTCCACCCCCGTCCACAGGGTAGGGCTGGGGTAGCCATCGTTCCAACGCTCAACCCTTTTCCAAATTTGCACGATTACAGGCCCGGCTGCTAACGCCGATAGTTCAGACACGCGTCGCATCGGTTCACGTTCGAACGACGAATTTTTGTTCGTCAACCGCCACGCCAGGCCGCTGTTTTTCATCGCTTCGTTCCCGACGAGAAAATATTGATGACTGCGCATGGGACAGTGACTGGTTGATGGATGACGCGGATTTTGAAGTTTCGTGGCTCCGCGGGAAAAAATGGAGACGAGTAGATGGGCTGACTGGGTTAGTTTTTTTCATGCAGTCTTTTGGGATAGTTTTGGAAATTTGGCTGGCAATTTGTTTAAATGTCTAGGCGTCCAAATACATTGCTGTTATTAATTCCACGTTGATAAGCGGGTTTTCTTTTAATCAGATAACACGAAGTTAAATGTTAAGAAACATGAATCGATATTATAGAAAACTGATAAATAAATGCTAAATTTAAGTGGAAAAGATAGCGAACTGATCTCTATACCTAACGATTATAAATTAAAATCGGACAACCTGTATAATTACTCGAGAATGAAGGGGAAAGGTTAGGTTCGCAATTCTAAAAGAAGAAACGTGTCACTGGTAAAAAAGGAGGATATAGTTGGAATTGGCAGACGATCGGGTTAACAGAATGAAACGAAAAGAAGAGAGGGATCCGGAGAGGTGCGTTTAGGTTTTTCATTTGATTTCAAGTCGTCGATTCAGGGGACAGCGTTGACGAGGAACGTTGGAAGTGTGATGACTCTGCTAGGACAAAAATTACAGGTGACCCGTGCTTTTGATCATTTTATCAAATTCTCTGGATTCAAAGGGATGGCCAGCGACGAGTACGGTCCCCACCGTTCATCAGTCGGCTCGGAATTTCGTTTAATTGCTCGTTGTAGTTATTTTCGACTCGTCCTCGTGAAACGGTCGCCATTATCGATCTTACAAATTAATGAGAAACTCTTTCGATCAAATGCAATTTACCTTAGCGTTCCAAGAAATAGAAATTTAAGTAAACGAAACTTTTCAACGTGGAAAATGTTCTTTTAAATTAATCGTAAAAGAAAATTAATCCTGAAAAAGAAAGAGTAAAAACAATTAAACTATCTTGATCTATCTTAAATTCTAAATAATTCGTCAACATTATCAGTCAATGAATTATTATCCAAGAGAGTCCAGATAATTTGTTATATTTAAAATAACCCTACAGTCGAGCAAATTTTAATAAAACGTAGATTTTATGATACCTGAAGACCTAAGTTAATTTTAGAAAGCTTTAAAACATAATCTTAGTTTAACATAAAAAATCAAATTTAGCGTATATTTTACACTTTAATACCACAATTTCCATCGCTTCAGAGATATTCTCGTACCACATGGATAAAACAATAACCACTCGAACTACTTAACCTGAACCAACTCTAAACGCGGAATCAAGTACATATTAATACTCCTTTTGAACATAAGCATTCGAATCTGGAAACCAATTCGATTCATACCTATTCCAGACACGCGCACATTTAACACGTAGGAAATCAATAGCCCGAACCCGATCGCAAAAAATGTAGATTCGATGGCCGGCTGAATAGCAGACTTAGGTCGTTTTATTTTCTTTAACATAAGTATTCAATTTATATTCGCGAGCAAACGATTCTATTCATACGATAAAATAAATATACTCGGCACGAGTGCCGTTGATGATGAAGTACGAGACGTCGAAGCTAGTCTATCAGGCAACGTCTGTGCATTCAACCATGTTGGATAAATATTTCCGCGTTTTGAATCACCGCTGAAAAGATCGCACCGTGATCTATGCCTCGAATAAAGGTCGAGCTATGCCTTTTTCAAAAAACTCGCACAAATACGCGCAGCTCAACTGAATTTTATTACACGGCAAATCGCCGCGACGCGACGTATCAATGCAACCTCGTTATTCGCATCTCCGCGCGGATTCTTTGCGGATAATTGTAACGCGAATCACGATGCCGAGCGCGTCATACCTGACGTGTTCCTATTGACTCGCAGCTGCCATCGCTCGTCGACGATTAAACGAACGTCAGTTTGCGGAAACTCGAATAGAATTCGAACAGAGATGTAAATTCAGATCAGAGAACTGGTGCATCGTAATGTTTAACTCGTTCGTTTCTTTTTAATTTTTATAGTAGATTACATTTTATATTAAGTGTCGCATGGGTAAATTAAAAGAAGTTTCTGAAATATTAATACTAACTTGTATTTTTCTGTTATTTTAACGAATTATTGCATGTAAGTAAGGAATGGAAAAATAATTGTCATGATATGGTCATTAAACAGCTGTTAAGTAAGTTTGTAACAATGCATATGCAATAACAATGCAAATATAACTATACAAATATATGTAGCAATATACAATAACAATGCATTTCTATAGTAGGAATTGTTAAATTTATTAAATTTAAATTATTCTTCGTGCAGCCTTTCTGTATTCTACACTATTTATAATTATTCATTTGTTACTAAAGAGTTATCTTACTTCATGAAACAGTAAAAAGAGCAACAATAATCTTTTCATTCCAAATATAGGCACAACGAACAAATTTTGTTTCAATTAGAAACATAAAAATAACTGCGCGAAATAATGACTTCAACTAATTTGTTATTATATCGAAAAAGAAGAAAGCTCTATTAACGCACAATTAATCAATGTATCCATCCAATCGATAAATCCTGTCTTTTATCAAGCATCGATATCGTTACTCGTCAACGTGAATTAACTTTGATTTATAGAATGCTGATTCGCTAAAATGTATAATGAGATTGTAGAGATAATATCAATTCAGTGAAATATATATAATATATTATATATATATATTCAAGCGGAGTATTCGCAATAAATCTCGTTTCGCGTTTTATTTTCGGCAAACGCAGAAGGTTGATCCGCATGGACAAAATATTTGCGTGCACTCAACCTGCTCTGGTGGCTACATTAATTCACTGATTCCGGGTAATATATTCCAGAGTTTGCCAGCCGAAACAGCTTTATGCGGCAAATTTAATTAATAATCTGGATTAAGATATATGGATCGCGTTACGGGGAAATGTTCTTAGCTGGCAGATTCGGCTTCTACCGCAATTCTCCCCCTAGTAGTTGCTCCGATACGGAAAACTTACCGTCTACCCATCTAATCGGTTATCTATCGTGGCCGAACTTCGCGAAAGTTCAATGAAACCCTTCTAATCTAGTGTACAGTATCTGTTTCCTTCTGCAAAAATACATAAGACTTCCTTTGACCAATTAAGAACTTAAAAGTAATTCTAATGATTGTTATAACAGTTCCTCGGTTGCTAGTTTTATGTTTAGTTGATACGAGGAGTCGAGACATCGTATTTAAGGAGCTTTAAATCTATTTTATGTATGCTTAAATACCATTATACTGTCTACGATATGAAAAGATGTTTGTGATTCAGTATTCGTGCCGTTCTTCTCGTCGCGATTTCAATTATGTCTGTCAGGTCGAGAGTAGAGTAAGATCCAAGAGAAGGATATAATTATGGGTATCAGATTCAGAGCTAATAGTTCTACGTCACCCGAAGCACGGTGTATTGTTGCCACTTCCCTTGCTGCCTTGAGGCTCTCTATGTAATTACCATTACCCACAAGCTGATATACCCACTGTGCTTATCATATTCCGTGGCAATAATGGCGTTGATACAGCATCTATGCTGTGATTGCCTTCGATTTGAGAAACAGCATCTTGATCGGAAATACCTCGGAGATGTTTGATCTAGAAACTTCTATTTATCCACTCGAGTTCAAACTGAATTTCGATTAAAGTTCCAGTCATCTCGACTTGATTCCATTTGCTACCATCGTCTATGATCTTTTATAAATATTAAACTAATTGTAATTGAAGTGTACAAGATTACTGTCTTCAGGAATTTATTTAATTTTATTACAATTATCACTTATGATTTCAATTATTATCTATTAATGTAAATTGTTATAAATCGATGTAGTATCCAAATGGGTCTTAGAGAGAAAGGACAAGTGATGATGTTTTGATTTAATATATATTTAAGAGCAACGAAATGATTACAATGCTGTTCTACGTTCTATTCTCGCATGCAGCTTTCTGCTTCCCAATTCAAGCTCTGTCCACTCCGCACACTCCACACGCTCTGCACGCTCTGCCTTTTCCCGTTCTTCGGAACAGGTATCCCGAAACCCCCGTGATCAAGGTCAGGCAGCCTTTTCACTTAAAGGACCCAACGGTACATTGTTTACAGTTCGGCCGATACCTTAGGCCTTCTGGCCCCGGTACTACATTCGGCCATCCTGCAATAACATCTGCCCTCAGATGGTCTTCAGTTTCGCTATCGTCGGAGGCGTCATCTTCTGCGTTGAGGACCCAAGGCTTCATAAAGTCTGCGGTCGTCGATGTGTGCGCAGGCCCCTCATGCTCCCCTACTTTCTCCACCATGTACCGGTCATTCCGCATTGTTCGTGATACCCGGTACGGACCTAAAAATTTTCCTCCGAGTTTTAAACCTGGGCCAAACTGGGTTCTCTTAATGGCTACCAAATCTCCCCTTAGATACTGCTTCGCACTCCTCTGTCTTTTGTTGAAATTCCTCCGGTTTTCTTCTTGCGTCGCAGCGATCTTTCTTTTGGCGTCCTCGCGTAACTCACGACGCTGTTCCTCAAATTTTGCAGCCCATTCTTCGTCGATTAATTTTCTGACCTGTGCATCTTCCTTGATTTGCATTTCAACCCCGACAAGTAGCTGGAATGGAGTTTTCCCCGTGCTTCTGTTTATGGTGGAATTTAAGTACCTCTGGACTTGGTCGACGTGCTTGTACCAATCATCAGGTTTAGGAGCAGCCAGTTTGGTTAATAATGGTATAAGTGTCCTGTTGACCCTTTCTGCCTGTCCATTCCCCCTCGGAACCTCCGTCGTGGTTAGCAAATGCTCTATGTTTTCTTCCTCGCAATATTCTCGGAAGGCGTTGGATGTGAACGCTGTTCCCCGATCTGAAATGATTCGTCGTGGATTTCCAAAAACAGCCGCTTGCCTCTTCAACCGGTCGATAATGTCTGCGGCATCAGTAGACTTGGTGGGGTAAAGCCACGTAAACTTAGTGAAAGCATCCACTACTACAAAGATGTGTACATATTTTTTCCGTGTAGCTGTCATGGGTCCCACGTGGTCGATATGGTAGGTGTCTAGCGGAGTATCGCCTTTGTCTAAAGGGTTTAAATATCCCTCCTGTTTGCCCGATTTTCGTTCGGCTAGGATGCAGTCAAGACAGTTGGCTATCACATGTTCGACCTTCTCACGTAGTCCCTTAAACCAAAAATCTTTCTTGACTATCGCCTCTGTCTTGGTGGCCCCGAAGTGCCCCCGTTCGTGTGCCCGCCTGACTATCTGAGTCTGCATAGCCTTCGGTACTACCACTAGCAAATCGTCATTACATTCTTTATACAATATGTTGTTCCTTATGATATATCCGTCGACCTGATTGCGCGTTACAGCATCTACAATCCCGCGGACCTCGACATCCCTGTCCTGCGCACTTCTCAACCGCGCAATCAGCCCGTCTTCATTTTCCGCTACGTACATAGTACTTGGCAGTGGATTTCTACTCAGAGCATCCACATGCCGCATACTTTTTCCCGGTCGATGACACACCTGATACTTAAACTCACCTAGCAATATCGCCCATCTGGCTACGCGCACGCATAAATCTTTCTTTCTCATCGTCAGGGCGAATGCCTGACAATCAGTGACAATAGTGAACGGCATACCTAACAGGTATACCCTAAACTTATTTAATGCCTTTACTATCGCCAGTACCTCCAGTTCGTAGCTGGTGTACTTTGCTTCTGCGGCGGTGGTCTTTCCGCTGGCAAAGTAAACTGGATGAAATTTTCCGTCGTTTAGATCCAGCTGCATTAGAATCGCCCCGTAACCCTTCGCGGACGTCTGTATGCAATTCAGTCTCGGCGCCCACCCTATATAATTTTAACACAGGCCCGCTGGTAAGCGCTGCTTTCAGCGATTCGAACGCTTCTAGTTCTCGATCCCCGAACTGGAACTCTACCTCCTTTTTCAGCAGGTCCGTTAGAGGCCTGGCGATCTTCGCATAACCCCTAATGAATTTTCGGAAATACCCCGTAAGTCCCAAAAAGCTCTGAACTTTCCTGACAGATGTTGGCTTGGGAAAATTAGCAACGGCCCTAGTTTTATGAGAGGACGGCTTTATGGTGTTTTCCGAGATTATATGTCCCAAATACTCAATTTCCTTCTGCATAAAGCGACATTTCTTCCAGTTTATGACTAACCCATGCTGCTTAGTTAACTCTAAGACCATTCGCAAACGTTCCCACGTCTCCTTTAAACTTCTTGCAAGAATAATAATATCGTCCATGTACACAATGACAATACCCTTGTTCATCAGTTCCTTGAAAATCATCGAGATGTACTTCTGGAAAACAATAGGAGAGATCTTTAAACCGAACGGCAACTTCAGAAATTCGTATTGCCCCGTCGGCGTGACGAAAGAGGTGTACTTTTGGCTGTCTTTGTCTAGACTCACGTGGAAAAACCCATCCTTCAGATCTATCGTCGTGAAGAACTGAGCGCCCTGCAATGCATCTAACACGTCCTCAACCAAAGGCAACGGGAAATGAGGACACTCGATGAGCTCATTAAGCTCGCGGAAATCGACACAGACCCTGATGGAGCCATCTTTCTTTCTAACTATAACTATGGGACTATAACTATAACTATAACTATTGCCCCGTCGGCGTGACGAAAGAGGTGTACTTTTGGCTGTCACAATCAACACATACACACAACCAATACCACAGCAATAGTAACAATGACACTGCAGAAATCAAAGAACTACTCAAACAATCCATAAAGAACACCGAAATGCTAACCAGAATGATAAGCGAACAAAATGCAGTATTAAAACAGCAAACTCAACAAATCACAGTCATGCTACAACTAATTACAAACGTGCTAAGCAAAAAATAAAAACGGACACTCTAAAAATAGCAGCCTGGAACTCAAATGGCCTGCAACAACGAGCCCTCGAAATTAAAACATTCATATACAATAACAATATAGACATACTACTTGTCTCAGAAACACACTTCACTACAAAAAGCTACTTGAAAATACCATACTACACCATATATGATACCAAACACCCCTCAGGAAAAGCTCACGGAGGGACAGCAGTGATAGTCAGAAACGATATCAAACATTATCTACACAGCCAAGTTAACAAAGAATATTTACAAGCAACCACTGTCACAGTTCAAACTAGCAGCAACTACTTCCAGTTGTCAGCAGTATATGTGCCTCCGCGACACAAAATAACAACACAAATGTGGGAAGAATACTTCCAGGACCTAGGGGACAAGTACATCGCAGCGGGAGACTACAACTCAAAGCACACGCTTTGGGGGTCAAGAAACATTACACCTCGAGGTAGAACACTGGAAAAATACATAAGAAATAATAACCTCAATATATTATCCACAGGAACACCGACACATTGGCCGACTGACCTGAACAAAAAACCAGATCTTCTGGACTTTGCAGTTACAAGGGGACTAAACACAAATAAACTAAAAATAACACCCAACCTCGAGCTCAGCTCCGATCATACACCCATAATAATTGAATACAGAAACAAACCAATTCACTATAGCAAACCAGAAACACTATGCAACAAAACCACCAAATGGCAAACTTTCAAAGAAATAATAGAAAGCAAAATAAACTGCAACATCCCGTTAAAAACTCCTGAACACATAGAACAGGCAGTAGCAACATTGACAGCAACTATTCAGGAAGCAGCAAGGACAACCACTACTCCCGAACCAACCAGCAGACAAACAATAACAATCCCGCAAGAAATACTCGACAAAATCAAAGAAAAAAGAAAAGCAAAAGCAAAATGGCAAAAATACAGAACCCGAGAAAACAAAAAACACTTAAACAAACTTGCAAAGGAAATAAAAAACAAAATAAAGGAGCACAACGATAACGAATTCGCAAAGTTCATAGGGACACTCTCCACACACGAGAACACCAACTACTCACTATGGAAAGCCACGAAAAAAATAAGGAAGCCAATAATACCCGTCCCGGCAATCAGAAAAGCAGATAACACATGGGCAAGAAGCAACGAAGAACAAGCTGAAGAATTCTCCAACCACCTCTGCAACACATTCACACCACACATTATCAACAACAGCAACCTCAAAAGTCATACGGAGGAGGATCCACAAACCACTACTACCACAGCCGACAAGGAATACACCATACCTAAAACATCGGCACAAGAAATTAGAAACATAATTGATAAAACAAAAAACAACAAAGCGCCAGGAATCGACCTAATCAATGGTAAAATCTTGAAAAACCTTCCGCCAAAAGCAATAAGACTAATTACAATAATATTCAATGCAATTCTAAGAATTCAATACTTCCCCAAACCATGGAAATTAGCACAAATCAAAATGTTACATAAACCAGGCAAAGACCCGCACCAAATTGCATCTTACAGACCAATATCACTGCTCCCAGTATTTTCCAAAATACTGGAAAAGATAATATACGACCGCATAAAACCAATAATAGAGACAAAAAAACTAATACCGGATCACCAATTTGGTTTCAGAAACAAACACTCCACGATAGAGCAAATGCACAGGCTTATAAACGAAATAATAGTAGCACTAGAAAACAAGGAATACTGCACAGCCCTCTTTATAGACATAGAGAAAGCATTCGATAAAATTAACCATGAAAGTCTACTACAAACAATTAGGAAACAATTCCCGGAGCAAATACACCACTTAATAAAATCCTACCTAAGCAGCAGAACCTTCGTAATAAAAATCAAGGACACACATTCTCAAGTTAAAGACATCAAGGCCGGGGTACCACAAGGAAGCGTCCTAGGCCCAATACTATACACATTATACACGGCGAACATACCAACAACTACCAACAGCACAGTATTGACATTCGCGGACGACACAGCTATACTAGTCAGGCATACTAACCCAGAAACGGCAGTCAAAATACTACAAGAACATATCGTAAAAATAGAAAATTGGCTACAAGAAAAACAATTAAAAGCAAACCCCAATAAATGCAACCATATTACATTCACGCTACGGAAAAAGATACCACCAAACATCCTATTGAACGGTACGCATATAACGCAAACAAAGCATGTCAAATACCTAGGACTCCACTTAGATCAAAAACTTACCTGGAAACTACACATCAAATCAATAGTAGAAAAAATACAGAAAACAAGGAGACAAATGTATTGGCTAACAAGCCGAAAATCCAAACTAAGCACAGAAAATAAAGTAAAAATATATAAAACGATCATAAAACCAATCTGGACGTACGGAATACCACTATGGGGGACGGCAGCAATGAGCCATATAAACAAAATAGAGGTAATACAGGCTAAAATCCTCAGAACAATAGTAAACGGACCTTGGTACGTCAGAAACGAAGATATACGAAGGGACCTGGGAATGCCAACGGTCAAGGAAGAAATCAGCAGATACTCCGAGAAATACAAATCAAGAATAGCAACACACATAAACCGGCTAGCTGCGGAAACATACAAAATCACAAATATGGACAGAAGACTAAAAAGGAAGCACCCAGCAGACCTTATAAAGGACATAACCTAACAAACACGAGGATGGTACCCCGCTGGGGGTAGCCACCAACATGCTAATGTAACCGCTAAAAAATTCCACCAAATGTCCAAATTGGACAAATAGTGAATTTAAATAAATAAATAAAAAAAAAAAAAAAAAAAAAACTTTTGGCTGTCTTTGTCTAGACTCACGTGGAAAAACCCATCCTTCAGATCTATCGTCGTGAAGAACTGAGCGCCCTGCAATGCATCTAACACGTCCTCAACCAAAGGCAACGGGAAATGAGGACACTCGATGAGCTCATTAAGCTCGCGGAAATCGACACAGACCCTGATGGAGCCATCTTTCTTTCTAACTATAACTATGGGACTTGCATACTCCGAGTCCGATGGTTTTATAATTCCCTCGTCTGTCCACTTCTCCATCAAATCGTCCACTTCCTTTTTTTCAGATGGCGCCAGCCGCCGCGGTCTTCGTACCACGGGTTTGTCGCTTTTCAACACGATTTTCGCGGTTATCCCGACATCCCGCGTCTTCTCTGGCTTATACCCCCTAATGATATCGCGGATCGCTTCACGATAGAGAGGTTCTTGTACGTGCGCTAGATCTATCTCGTCGGTCTGTTCTATCGCGTTGACCTTCAATACATCCGGCGCGTCTTCGTGACCGTCATCCTGTCTGTCAAGCCGTAGGAAGCTCACCTCGCCCCGTTTGACCCGCAACTCTATCTGATCCAAAAAGTCAGTACCCAGTAGCAGGCTGTGGCTCCTCAATACCTTGTTTGAGACAACGTGCAACGTGACCGTGAATGCACACCCGTCGACCATCATTATCTTTGTAAATTCGCCCCAGGTCTCATTGCCCCTGGAACCCAAGCCATCAAACCTTAGCTTACCATTTCCTAGCGGTGGTGATCCCAACCTCGCATATTCGTCTGATCGTATGAACGTGAGATCACTACCCGTATCTACCAACGCTGTAAACCTACATCCATCTATCGTCACCTCCTTCATGTATTTCTTCTTCTCGGGTCTTGAAATGATGTAGGTCTTCTTCGGTTGTACTGTACACCTTGACGCCATGTGTCCAAGTTCGTTGCACCTGAAGCACCTCACACCTTTCTCTTTCTTCGGACATGTAACACTTAAGTGATCGTCACCGCCGCAATTGAAACACCTTTTGAGATCACTGCTCGTTTGTCTCGACTGATTCCGCATTGCTGATCGTTCTGCTTTATCGTCCCTGTGCTCTCCAAATTTTGTTTTCGCCTTCATATCTCTTTTCATCGCTTCATACTGCTTGAAGCGTTCCTTCAACTGCTGCATATTCCTTTTTTTTTTTTTTTTTTTTTATTTATTTATTTAAATTCACTATTTGTCCAATTTGGACATTTGGTGGAATTTTTTAGCGGTTACATTAGCATGTTGGTGGCTACCCCCAGCGGGGTACCATCCTCGTGTTTGTTAGGTTATGTCCTTTATAAGGTCTGCTGGGTGCTTCCTTTTTAGTCTTCTGTCCATATTTGTGATTTTGTATGTTTCCGCAGCTAGCCGGTTTATGTGTGTTGCTATTCTTGATTTGTATTTCTCGGAGTATCTGCTGATTTCTTCCTTGACCGTTGGCATTCCCAGGTCCCTTCGTATATCTTCGTTTCTGACGTACCAAGGTCCGTTTACTATTGTTCTGAGGATTTTAGCCTGTATTACCTCTATTTTGTTTATATGGCTCATTGCTGCCGTCCCCCATAGTGGTATTCCGTACGTCCAGATTGGTTTTATGATCGTTTTATATATTTTTACTTTATTTTCTGTGCTTAGTTTGGATTTTCGGCTTGTTAGCCAATACATTTGTCTCCTTGTTTTCTGTATTTTTTCTACTATTGATTTGATGTGTAGTTTCCAGGTAAGTTTTTGATCTAAGTGGAGTCCTAGGTATTTGACATGCTTTGTTTGCGTTATATGCGTACCGTTCAATAGGATGTTTGGTGGTATCTTTTTCCGTAGCGTGAATGTAATATGGTTGCATTTATTGGGGTTTGCTTTTAATTGTTTTTCTTGTAGCCAATTTTCTATTTTTACGATATGTTCTTGTAGTATTTTGACTGCCGTTTCTGGGTTAGTATGCCTGACTAGTATAGCTGTGTCGTCCGCGAATGTCAATACTGTGCTGTTGGTAGTTGTTGGTATGTTCGCCGTGTATAATGTGTATAGTATTGGGCCTAGGACGCTTCCTTGTGGTACCCCGGCCTTGATGTCTTTAACTTGAGAATGTGTGTCCTTGATTTTTATTACGAAGGTTCTGCTGCTTAGGTAGGATTTTATTAAGTGGTGTATTTGCTCCGGGAATTGTTTCCTAATTGTTTGTAGTAGACTTTCATGGTTAATTTTATCGAATGCTTTCTCTATGTCTATAAAGAGGGCTGTGCAGTATTCCTTGTTTTCTAGTGCTACTATTATTTCGTTTATAAGCCTGTGCATTTGCTCTATCGTGGAGTGTTTGTTTCTGAAACCAAATTGGTGATCCGGTATTAGTTTTTTTGTCTCTATTATTGGTTTTATGCGGTCGTATATTATCTTTTCCAGTATTTTGGAAAATACTGGGAGCAGTGATATTGGTCTGTAAGATGCAGTTTGGTGCGGGTCTTTGCCTGGTTTATGTAACATTTTGATTTGTGCTAATTTCCATGGCTTGGGGAAGTATTGAATTCTTAGAATTGCATTGAATATTATTGTAATTAGTCTTATTGCTTTTGGCGGAAGGTTTTTCAAGATTTTACCATTGATTAGGTCGATTCCTGGCGCTTTGTTGTTTTTTGTTTTATCAATTATGTTTCTAATTTCTTGTGCCGATGTTTTAGGTATGGTGTATTCCTTGTCAGCTGTGGTAGTAGTGGTTTGTGGATCCTCTTCCATATGACTTTTGAGGTTGCTGTTGTTGATAATGTGTGGTGTGAATGTGTTGCAGAGATGGTTGGAGAATTCTTCGGCTTGTTCTTCGTTGCTTCTTGCCCATGTGTTATCTGCTTTTCTGATTGCCGGGACGGGTATTATTGGCTTCCTTATTTTTTTCGTGGCTTTCCATAGTGAGTAGTTGGTGTTCTCGTGTGTGGAGAGTGTCCTTATGAACTTTGAGAATTCGTTATCGTTGTGCTCCTTTATTTTGTTTTTTATTTCCTTTGCAAGTTTGTTTAAGTGTTTTTTGTTTTCTCGGGTTCCGTATTTTTGCCATTTTGCTTTTGCTTTTCTTTTTTCTTTGATTTTGTCGAGTATTTCTTGCGGGATTGTTATTGTTTGTCTGCTGGTTGGTTCGGGAATAGTGGTTGTCCTTGCTGCTTCCTGAATAGTTGCTGTCAATGTTGCTACTGCCTGTTCTATGTGTTCAGGAGTTTTTAACGGGATGTTGCAGTTTATTTTGCTTTCTATTATTTCTTTGAAGGTTTGCCATTTGGTGGTTTTGTTGCATAGTGTTTCTGGTTTGCTATACTGAATTGGTTTGTTTCTGTATTCAATTATTATGGGTGTATGATCGGAGCTGAGCTCGAGGTTGGGTGTTATTTTTAGTTTATTTGTGTTTAGTCCCCTTGTAACTGCAAAGTCCAGAAGATCTGGTTTTTTGTTCAGGTCAGTCGGCCAATGTGTCGGTGTTCCTGTGGATAATATATTTGGGTTATTATTTCTTATGTATTTTTCCAGTGTTCTACCTCGAGGTGTAATGTTTCTTGACCCCCAAAGCGTGTGCTTTGAGTTGTAGTCTCCCGCTGCGATGTACTTGTCCCCTAGTTCCTGGAAGTATTCTTCCCACATTTGTGTTGTTATTTTGTGTCGCGGAGGCACATATACTGCTGACAACTGGAAGTAGTTGCTGCTAGTTTGAACTGTAACAGTGGTTGCTTGTAAATATTCTTTGTTAACTTGGCTGTGTAGATAATGTTTGATATCGTTTCTGACTATCACTGCTGTCCCTCCGTGAGCTTTTCCTGAGGGGTGTTTGGTATCATATATGATGTAGTATTTTATTTTCAAGTAGCTTTTTGTAGTGAAGTGTGTTTCTGAGACAAGTAGTATGTCTATATTGTTATTGTATATGAATGTTTTAATTTCGAGGGCCCGTTGTTGCAGGCCATTTGAGTTCCAGGCTGCTATTTTTAGAGTGTCCGTTTTTATTTTTTGCTTAGCACGTTTGTAATTAGTTGTAGCATGACTGTGATTTGTTGAGTTTGCTGTTTTAGTACTGCATTTTGTTCGCTTATCATTCTGGTTAGCATTTCGGTGTTCTTTATGGATTGTTTGAGTAGTTCTTTGATTTCTGCAGTGTCATTGTTACTATTGCTGTGGTATTGGTTGTGTGTATGTGTTGATTGGCTGGTTATTTGAGCATAGCTTAGACCACCAATGGTGTTGGTGCTGATAGGTTTGGTGTTTGTTGCTTGTTCTGTACTTGGAATTATTTCAGGATTTGTGCTGTCCTGTTGGGCTTGTGTGTTAGTGATTGTTCTGCTTCGTAGGGGCGGGAACAGTTTACGTTGTAATTGTTTTCTTACTTCACATCCTTTATAGCTGGCTGGGTGGTTTCCGTTACAGTTGTAGCATTTAACCTCCTCAATTTTTCCCGTGGATGGGCAGTGTGTCGTGAGATGATTTTTTGCGCATTTAACGCATGCCGGGGTTCTATTACAATAGTTTTTGGTGTGTCCGTATTGTTGGCATCTTATGCATTGTGGGATTTCTTTTTTCTGTCTGGGTGGCTCTACTTTTACTATTGTGTTTAGTAATTTTTCTATATCGTATATTTCCTTATTGTTGTTTTTAGGTTCTAGTTCAACTAGGAATAGCGGTAGTGGTTGTTTGGTATCGTATTTGTTTATGTTATTTATTGATCTTACTTGGTGTCCGATTTTTGCCAGTTCTTCACTTATTTTTCCAGTATTTGTTTTTGGGTGTAGTCCCCTGATTACTGCTTTGTAGCTTTTGTCTGTTTTGAGCTGAAAAGTGTGATATGCTGCATTTTTTTCCTTTAGTGATCTTGTAATTTTTCTGAATGTTTCTGGGGTGTTGGTCTGTACTTTAACCTGGTCTATTTTTATTTGTTTGATGATGTAGTTGTCTTTCCCTGCGATGTTGTTTAGCAGTTCGATGAGGGGGTCAATTATTTTTGCGTCTACGTATATTGGTGGTGGTTTGGGTGTACGGTTTGTCGGACTTTCCGTTGGGTCCGTTGCTGCCTCTTCTGGCAGTGCGCTGAATGGATTGTGCAGTTTGATATCTTGTAGCCATTGTTTTTTTTCATATGTATCAATTTTCCTCGCGCTTGCGAGCGGGGTTACCTTCCGTTTTTTGCTGGAGGTTGCCACCGTCCAGCTTTCTTCCTGGTGTATTGGTATGTTTTGCTCTTCGTCGGATTGTGTTGTTTTCATAATATCATCATTTTTCTCTACATATGTAGAGTCTGTAGCTTTATTTATGAAAAATGTTCCACCGGAGTTAATTATTTTTATTGGTGGAATCTGCATGATTCCACGTTTTGTCTATTTTTGGCTTTAACTTTGTCCCTATCTCTTCTCTCTTACCGCACTTTCACTGGAGCACTGTTTCGCACGTCCGTTTAGGTCGCCTGCCCAGGCGGAACTGCTGCATATTCCTGGCCCCGTATAGTATAGCTTTATTCGCGACCTCATCGGGAATACCCTGGATAATATAGTCGATTACCGACTGTGTATCGACTCTTCCTTGTCCCGCAATCTCACGCATATTATACATATACTGAAGCAGACTCTCGTCTGTTCTTTTCGTTCTATGTGCTAACTCTTGATGTACCTCCCGGTCACTCACTATGTCTGGGAATTCATCTACCAACGCCTTTTTAAACTTCGCCCAGGACTTCATGCATCGTTCCTGGCGTACGAAAGCTTGAGCAGAGCCTGTGAGAAGCTTCCTCGCGAAAACCACCATGTGGATGTCCGACCAGCCACACACTTCCGCCATTTCCTCGAAATCTCTTATCCACTGAGTTACATTCGGTAGGTCATCTCCGCTGAATTTTTTTAACGAGCCTTCCACGTCTTCAAACGTTAACACTGTGCACTTACGCTCGTCTTGGCTTCGACGTCTTCCCACTGGAGTCACCCGAACTTGACTATTGAGATCGTGATTCCCTGGATCGTTGCCGTCTAAACGGTCCCCAATCACGCCCATCTCATCGTCATCGTCATCGTCTTCTTCTCGTGCACCGTGTTCCCGCTCTAAACGTACCGCAGCCAGCAATCGCGCTACCAGCTCGCGCTTTCTACCCGTTAATCTCAGCCGTCGTTTTCTCAGCTCGTCTTTTAACTCAGGTATTCGCATCTGAGCCACCTGCTCGTCAGTCAAATCTGCTTCTCCTGCAATGTAGTTACTCATCGTTCCGAAATATCACTTGTCACTCAGCGCTCTAGATCTCGGACGAGCCCCCAAAATTTATGTAGTATCCAAATGGGTCTTAGAGAGAAAGGACAAGTGATGATGTTTTGATTTAATATATATTTAAGAGCAACGAAATGATTACAATGCTGTTCTACGTTCTATTCTCGCATGCAGCTTTCTGCTTCCCAATTCAAGCTCTGTCCACTCCGCACACTCCACACGCTCTGCACGCTCTGCCCGCTCTGCCTTTTCCCGTTTTTCGGAACAGGTATCCCGAAACCCCCGTGATCAAGGTCACGCAGCCTTTTCACGTAAACTGTCCACTTAAAGGACCCAACGGTACATTGTTTACAGTTCGGCCGATACCTTAGGCCTTCTGGCCCCGGTACTACATCGATATACGAAACTATTGTTTCATTAATACGGATTCAAATGAAGAAGAGTTAAAATGATTAATTAACGAGAATGAATAATTCAGATGATGAATAAAATATTGAATATCGTTAGAAAGGGTACAACAGTTAGTAAATTTTGTAGTTACTTTCATAGAATCGGTGTTTCATTACCCGCTTAACTGCAGAGTGTGTTTACTTCGAGCTTAATATTCTATGCTTCCATGAGACGACAGGAACGCTTTACGACCGCCACGAAGTACCGTATAATACAGTTTTAAGCAACGACTTCTGAGCTCCAGAGACCAATGATAAACTGCTGACAATAATAACGGTTTATACAAGAACGAGTGTTCCCTAGAAAATCCATTACAGTATTCTACATACATCGATAAAACTAAAATTTGCCATAATTTCCACTTCGTTCGGTGAAATTCACAAATTGTACTGTGTAATACTATTAAATATATTTTATTTGCATCATATCACATTTTTGTACAAATGGTACTTGGGTTTGTTAGCACATTCGATGCTATTCTCACATATATTTCATTGATTCAGTTACTATATTCATATTTTCGACAAAAGCAATATGTAATAAGTAAAATAACCTGTAATTGGAGACAAACAAAAGAGCGAATGTGTTGAAAGAAAGATTATCAATTAAAGTAAAGGGATTTGTTTCGACCGTTCGCGGAGAGACGCGATCTCGAAGAAGCGCATCAACGGGAGTCGTAAATTCTCGTTACGATTCGAATAATCGACGCCATGAATAGATCGATCCCCTACTTCGATTAGGATAATAGGGGTTGTTGAGTGAGTATAACGCTGATTTTAATAGGTTATATGTAACAGGTGTATGCTGAGTGCCAAACTACGAGTGAGTACGGCTTGAGACTCTTTTTGTGTTGGCGACTGTAGTCGAGATTTGACTCTTACTTGGCGACTGTGATGACTGATTTTTACTAACTGTCCGCTCTCATGTTATTACGCGTTTATCTCACGCGACGTAACGGGATTTGTTATGAAAGGAGATACAACTTTTGCTAAAAGTACTGATGTTTATTTTAAATTATATTACAGTTACTTATTTCGAAATATTCTTCGAAACTCATTTTTCTCAATTTGCACAGCTTAATATTTTCATATACGAGTCTATCCAACGTTTTAAAGAAACAAATACGGCAAAGTAAATGCGCCGAGGAACACAATCTGTTTTCTCAGCATCAAGGCGTAAATAGCAATTCTACGAGAAAAATTAGCTATTAAGCGTTGGCGAGATTGGTTTTCTAAAGAAATTTGCCACCTGTCGGAAGAATCTTCAAGAAGACATATTTAACGAACTTCTTTTTCTGTCCCTCGTGAATATCTCCTAAGACAACAACGAACAAAACAGTAAGTAAAAAGTTTCAGCTCACAAACAAGAAAAACAAATAAGTTATGAATATTAAAAACGAGCATTTATTATAAAAGACTCTTAAAAATTCAATGCAACTATGTACAAAAAGGAAACCCTTTTTATATTCTTTCTAACCCGTTTTCTTACAACTGTTCTTAATGTTCTTTTTTCTTGAACAATACCGAACTATCTTATTATTTAACTAACTCTTAATCCTTAAATTCTTTGATCTCTACGTTGCAAGTTAGATTAAGATAATTTTTTATACATTCACCATTCGATCTTTACTACAAATTTTCCTATTAATCGAAGTTACTATAAATCGTTCGAAGCATTCATATTCTTACGAACAATGGCGTACTACTCAACTTTTTATCCTTTATTGAATGAATTATTCAGGTCTACGTTCTTCCCTTTCTTCTGCGCGTATCAGTGCGTGCTACTCGCTCTCGCATGAAAACGTATCGTAGACTCTTGTCAGAAACACGTGCGCACGCCGCAACACAGCTCGACGGAAATGACACAGTAATTAATGGTCACGTATCAATTAGCGGGCGCCTACTATGTGCCGGTTGCCAGTTTTAAATCGGTCCACGCCACGTTGCAAATCTCTCCGCACGCTTCCGTCTCCTTTCCTCTCGTAGGGTTTCGTACTACGCTCGCATTCACCGGTTCTGAGTTTCCTCTATTAATTACGAAGGGGTCCATCAATTTGACACATTAACGTATTGCCCGCGCAGGTGTTGCGCGAAACCGCGCCGCCATATGCGGCGAAAAATGTTCCCGTGTGCCGGTGACTGAATGCCTTTTCGAAAATGAACGAGAAACTAATCGTCTATTGCCAAGCCCGGCCAGGCCAACTGTATTTTTCCTCGTTTTCATGCGTACAGTTTAGAAACTCTGGGCTTTGTTTCTCATAGATATATCGTATCTCGCATTTGTACTATAAAAATGAATATTCAGTTTTGGGCCAGAATTGAGCGTTAATTCCACTACGGGTAAGATTATCATATAAAACGATTTTCAGCGTTTTGAAAAAATTTTTGCGTACAAAATTGAAGGGTGAAAGTGCATGTATCAATAAGGATTGTTAGGTTTTGTCTTCAAATTCAAGGATCCTTTTAAAGTTAGAAAATTGGATAAAAAGTGCCTCAAAAAGCGTAACAGACTTGAAATATTACCAGCAACGAGGATTCTAAACTACGATAGGTGTTTTCTTTCTTTTCTTTTTTCCTTTTGGTAGTTTATAATTCATTTAATGTGCAACAAATAAATAAGTTAGAAATAGGTCAAGATCTAGTAAGATTTAAAAATACGTAAAATGTAATTTTTATATCGTTAATAAAATCTCGTCTTAGAATAAATTCCAAATATTTCAATTCTTCGAATTTATCAAACAAAATTTTGTAGAAAAATTCTTGCACGAACATTGTACGTTCTGTGTTCATGAAAAAGGAAAAGAAGAAGAAAAAGGAAACTTTACGATGGTGGTGTATCACGTAAGAATAACGATTGCGCGATATAAACGAGCAAACGTGGCGAGGAAAGCCGGAGAAAAGGAAGGTGGAAGAGCGAAACTGAAAAGCAACGATGCGACGCAGCTGGCACAGCAACGGAGACCACCGCGTCATTATTTATGGGGTTTACGGGGGTTCGGTCAACCGCAAGGGCAGCTGAAGGCACTGCGCCCTTGAGGACTCCAAGCTCGCAAGTCGGTCTGTTGCCAAGTGTGAACCGAGAAAGCGTTACTGTTTACTATTTCGCCACGAACCATTCTAACCGACCTCCCGAGCATACGTTTGCGTATATTGTTGGCCCGCGGTTGCATTCCCTGGTCCCATCATCTCCCACTGAAACAATGAGTTGAATAGTGACTGCTTCTCGCAGGGGAAGTTAACGTTCACTTGTTTAAGGTAATAGGAACATCAACTACCGTTGTAACCGCTAATGAAGGCACCAAGGTATACAGCCACGTCAATAAATTATATCTTTAATGTTACATATACAGTGAGTCGTTTAGCTTTTATATACATTGACTTATGAAAATGTAGAGGATGGTTGGTCGTGTGGTTTAAATGACGAGATAACTCCATATTGAAACCGTCAAATATATTTTAAAATAATTAAGAAATACAGAGAATGTTCGTTAAGACGCTTGGTACTAACTGATTCGCTAAAGACTGTGTATTGATCGCCAATAAAATCGCTCGAGACTGAGACTGAAAAACTGGTCTCCTTACGATCGTGTACGTCAATTTATACTGGTCGAGGGAGTATCTGAAAATTTAAATTCGTCTTTGTTTGACGGTTGCGCGTAGCGGCGACATTGTTTTGCCCGGAGTTTATTTATTATTACATTATGTATGCCCTAATGATGTTGATACTCCGAGGCAAAACAACAACATGATTCAAATTGTCCTCTAGCTCATGTGCCGCTACAAAAATATTAGGTTGATGCATATTCAATGAAACATTAATTGTACGTATTTTCTTCAAAACATCACGTATTTACAAGCGTGTCAAACATCTGTATTTATTTTATTAGGTTGTCTGAAAAGTGTCTTTTACAACAACACATCTTTATACAAACATGAAACCTAATCTGTTGAACGTTGTGATCCTTAGTTCGATAGAATAAAATGGATCATACGTAATTCGATAAAATAATATAAAACAGAAAATGTTGTGCATCCATTATTACCTTATAAAACGAAAGAAAATTTTCCGACGATCTAACATTATTAATCATTCATTTATATTATTCATTTTATTTTGACGGCTGACGAACGTGTCTTATCTTAACGAGTCTATATTAACAAGTTTCTCCTTAGCGCGATCACACGTTGGTAACAGGTATATCGCTTTCCTTCGACACTATTCATCAATATCATTTAGTAAACAATATTGTTTATAAATGAAGTTGAAGTTAATTAGAATAATGGATAATTGATCGTTAAAAATTTTGTAAAAATCGTGTGTTATTATAGAGCTAATGAGATTTCAAAATTTTTCGTGCAACACACGTAATGCATTCATAAAAAGATTTTATAATTGGTTTTGTAAAATTCTTTACTCATGATTTTCTGATCGTTTCTCGTAGGATAGACAGAAGTCGAGATAAAGACAATATCGAAAAATGATATGTTCCGTAAGTGTCTATTGTTCAGAAAAGCACGAAGGGTAAAAGTTAGGAAAGAAGCGTGCAACAAGGAAACGTTCGAGACGTTCGAGACGTTTGATACAGATAAGATTGAGCGGAGTAACTATATCTCGTTATTGCTTCCTAAAGAATCCCGGGAACATCGTTAGGAAGCAGGCACCACGTAACAGACTTAACGGTCCGCGAAAGTTCCGCTTTATTTGACCAACATGTCTTCTAAGTTTCCCTTCTAAGTTTCCTGCTAACGATTTCTTCCGTGGAGTTCTGAATCTTCTCGTTCTGCAAACAGTCGAATATAGTGCCGCTTTTTCTTCCACTTGCAGTCTGTTTCATTAAGATCGTAGCATAAAGTTATATGACTATCTTCCAGCGAACGGTCTTTATCTCTCGCCAATTATAGAAACGACCATGAACCTTTACTTATAAGAGTATTTGCTGAGAATTAGGTAAAGTAGAGTTATTTCAGTAACTGGGTCAGATTTGGCTATGTTTTATTTGAAATGAGAATAATGAATGAAGAACAGAGACAGTTACTTCAACTAAAAGAGTAGATAACTGTATTTGAAAGAAAAGTTGCGTACAGATAAGTTTCAAAGTATTATTTGAAGAATTAAATTGATAGTCTCAAGTGACAAATGTAATAACTCACGTTCCTTAATTTTATAGAGGAGAAATTTTTAAATTCAAATGTACTGTTATTTACATTATTCTTGTATAATATATAGTTATGATAATCAGAAAGAATAAAATCATTTGATTCTCTTTATCTGCAATTTTGTGATTGAATTATTAGGTTGTCCGAAAAGTTTCTTTCGTTTCATAAGGTGATAATAGATAAACAACAATTTCTATTTTATATTATTTTCTTGAATTAGGTATAATCCATTTCGTCATATTTCTATTATTATGTTCGTGCATAATTGAATAAACTAATATAAAACAAAAACACTGCGCGTCTATTATTTCCTTATAAAACGAAAGAAACTTTTTGGACAACCTAATACATCCTGTCACCTACATAAACAAATGTTCAGGTGTATTTGAACGACAGTATGCATATGTTGGGTTGACGTTAAGATTAGAGTTAGGGTTAAGGGCGTGTAATGAATCCCTATTTGCATTAGACGTTATCATTATGCAATAGAGGTGATATTTACTAGTGCAAATATGATTATGATAGAATTTGACAAGTAATCGCGATAATTAGATACTCGAGAAGCTAATGACAATGATCCTAGGCTCAATAACGATCCGCGGTCGACGGGATGATAGATGTACGTTCTCACAAAGTCCAAGTCTGCCTCTTTGTTAACAAAACGTGAAATATTCACTGATCGTAAAGATGTTTTCGTCGATGAGATCGTACGAGAGAAAGACTCTCCATCCCGATGATGCTATCGAGGAAAAACTATATGGGGTGTGTCTAAGGACACGAGATCCTCGGATTCGTCGAGGAAAGCCTTCGTTCGGAAGGTGAGGGAAATTGGCGTTGCTGCTAATTGATCAATCTCCATATCAGTGGTTAGAAAAAGATGCTAACAGCCCTTGAGGGAAAGTTGCTAGCGGGAAGTGTCGTTCGTGGAAGGATAGATTTCTCTTATCTTCTCGTAGTTGGGACAAAGAATATTTGTCTGTTTGAAGGACTTTATATAACTGAAACTTAAGATTTATAACGGGTCCTCGGCCAGTTAAACATATACTGTGAAGATGCGTTGACATCTGGTAATCATCTTACCCGAAAGACAAAATCTGCGTGTTGACGAGCCATGGGACAGAAATCGTTGAAATGTTTACTGTCGTGCACCGTCCCAAGTATTTCTTTTAAGGAGAGCTATAAAGTTACTTCATGCCTTTGTTAGACAAAACGTTCATCCCTTGACCTTGAACGGCTACGTTCGGCGACTGGTTGTCGCCTCGAGCCCGAGCTCACTATCATAAATCTCAAATAAATATAGTCAGATCGAATGACAACAATTTCTTAAACGGCTATGATGGAATCTAGATTACAGTACTAAGGGTTCCCAAAGGAGTCCCAAAGTTCCAAAGGAAAGGTTCCGGTGTTCTTTCATCTCCGACATATATATATGTCGGGGATGGAGAGACACCGGAGCCTTCCGTCGAAAACCGGGGAAAAACCCCTAATATTGTAGTTTGGATTCCGCCATAGCCGTAGTTAAACAATCACCGTCCTTCAGCCCAATTGTAATTGCCTGCAATCTATGAGAATGAGTTTGGGTTCGAGGTGACAACCAGTCACCGAACGTAGCCGCGGTAAAGGGACGAACATTTTCTAACAAAGTCATGGAAAAGTCTATAGCCCTCCATAAAAAGAAATAGTTGTAATGGTACTCGACAGTAAGCACACTAATGGTTCCTGTCTCATGGCTCGCCATAAGCAGACCCTATTTTATGGGTAGGTCAATTGCCGGTTGTCGAGACATATTCGCAAAACATCTGCAGCCAGCCTAATGACCCGTCATAAACCCTAAACCTTGATTAACGAAAATAGGCAAACAGTCTTTTCCGTGAAGGACACTTCCAAAGACTGATCAATTAACAACAACGGCAATTTCCCTCACTCTCCGAACGAAGACTTGTCTCCACGAATATAAAAGACCTGGTGCCGCTAGAGAGTGGAGCAGTTTTCCTAAACCGCGTCACCGAGAGAGCTTCGAGTACGATTTCATCATTTCGATAGAGTGCTTACTTCGCGTGTTAACTGAGAGTACCACCTAGGCGTTGCCGACGAGTAAAGAATGAAAGAGTCCCGTTGACCGCGTATTCGTTATCGGACCTCAGACTATTGTCATTCGCATCGCGAGTACCTAACCGCCGCAGTTTATTTGTCAAGTCTCACATCTCCATACCTGTGTTAATAAACTCTGGATCACACCTCGACAATGGCTACTACTGGTGAAGATTCGTTGCCTGCCCACACCTCCAATCCTACTGACTCTCCGACATATAGAATTCTTTAAGATATTAGAGAAAATTAAAATTTATTGAAACATCTAATATATACAAACGAATCATCTTTCATTTCGAACGGGAAATAGAAGAAACTGGATATCCGTAAAGAGAGAAAGAAATATTCGATGCTGGCATGAACAGGTCTACCGTCCAATCTATGGAAATAGAGTTTCCCCGGGGATTGTTTGGCGAGTCTCGGACCCGGAAACGGCAATAAGATGCTCCGCTCCGTCTTCCACTTTTTTTTTGTTAACTTTCGAGAATCCGCGCGCCACTCACGAACGTAGTTCCTTCGAATTCCTCGAAAAACGAGCATTCCCCTTTTCGACGTATCTCGCTTAAGCTTGAAATCCGCTTGTTTATACAAACTAAGGTATGGCGAACGTGGACGAGGGTTGAAGAGGGGAGGAGGGGAAGGGGGGATGCCAAAGGAGACGAGAGAAATTCTTGCACGGACGCATGGTCCGTACAATTTCACCCCTAACCGGTAAACTTTTCTTTTTAGTCCGACAAGCCTCTTATTGTGAGAGACAATTCTAAGAACTGGTGCTCTTTTCTAGCCCTCTGAGTTTCCTCCGCCTTCATCCTCGTTCCCACGACCATCCCTTTTGCGTGTGACTCGCGAGCAGCCGTTTCAGACTTCTCCATCTCGTTTCGTTTTCGGCAGACGCCGACTCATCTTCTTCGTACTACGGCCAGTTTCATAGTGTCATCTTTTTTCTTTTCTTTTTTTTTTTTTTAGTGCTCTTTCGAAACCTGTTACATCGTCCCTTGGAAACTGACGACTTCGACAATGGTGAATTTTTCAATATTCTTAGGAATCGATGAAAGTGTTGCAGGAACTGTCTTTGGGGATTATTTTTGGTGGTTTGAAGCGACAGTGAAACGTGCAGGATTGTAGTTTAGAATTTCTGGTGAATGGAGACTTGTTTGTGTGATATGATATGCAATGGAAGCATTCTGAATGAGATGGAATGATAATCTTTATTGAAAATAGACAGATTATAACCTCTATTGAAATTCGAATTTCATTAAAGCAACTGTATACAAGTTACTCTGAAATCACTGATTTGTCTGTCTTCCGTTTATATATAAGCTTTTTTCAACCATTCCAACCATATAACCTCAGAATTTACATACCACCTATTCATAGAACTTGTAATCATAACCACATCTAAAATCCCTCTCAATAATTAAAAAAGTTGATTTTTTAGTAGTCCATAAACATGCCATAGATAGTTATTTCAGCCATTGAAAGGCAACAAACGCGTTAATAAAACCCAAGGTCAACGAAAGAATCGCAAACAGCAATCTCGTTCATCCAAACAACCGTGCAACGCATAAAGCTACAACATTCGGCATTGATTCCGCATTTGATGTTGCTAAAAAACACCAATGCTTTCAAACTGTAGCCGCGTCCAGTAATGCTAATTCTCAATGACCATTTTATCGTTACACGACGCCATCAGTGCTCAGCAAACACTACCTTCGACAGATTGTCAGGATCGCGTTGACGAAACCGATCATTAACCCATCCCTTCATTGCAATCCCTTCCATTTCACCCTTTCTCTCTCTCTCTCTCTCTCTCTCTCTCTTCCTCTCTTTGGCCCGAAGTGACCTCCACGCCAGTCCAGTTTGTTTTACGAGACATTCAGAAGTGTGTAACAGTCGATTTGCATTTATATTAGCGTTCGACGAACCATGAGTCTTGAACTATTGTCCGTACCACCCTGTCAATTTGAGCGTCACGGGACGAACCTGTTTCTCAGCAATTCCCCTCCCCTCCGAAACTTTCAACTCTCCTGGGGTCTCTGTTTAATCGCACGGAATGATAGCCGAGAGATATGAGAACAGAATGGCGCGACAGAAGCTGCCAGCGTCCATCCGCGGGGAGTAGAAGTCGATCACCAATAGAGAGGGGTGTATGCCAACCCCTTTACGCGCTCTAGGCCTCACGTAGTGTAATTGCTGAGTTTTTACAGTGATTTATTCGTTCTAATCCTACAGTAAGCAATCCTGACGATTAAACTTGTGTATTTCCGCAAATTCATATTTTTGTGGATGCAGTTAAAAAATAGAATCTTAATAAACAATCGTTTTACTTATCAACTGACACTGTTTAGTAGGTTTATTTTTGTATTTCTGTATGTTATATGCATATCGTGCATTTTTGCATCTTCCCATAAACGCATAAAAATCAGTATACGACAATGATAGATGATGATGTATGAAAAGTATGTGTATAGCACTGCAGCGAATTCTTCATCAATAATTAAGAAATTCTCCTTTCAATTATTAGATTGTATGTATGAATTGGAAGAAAAGATCGTGATTTTTGAGTTATGTTATTGCTATAGAAAGAAACAATTGCACTCTGAAAACAGAAAAACTCATCAATTTTTACGCGAATGTCAAGGGGTTAATTTGCTCAACAGTTACGAGATCCCTTTGTTAAGGGGTGCAGTTAGAAAAATGCGAGGGGTGAGTGTAGCTAGAGGGAAGAGGAAGAAGAAATGAGAAAGGGAAACGACGCGTGAAATACAATCAGTCGCGGGAGCAAGTCGTCGCGTGTTCGAAAAGATTGGTCGGTTTGTAAGTTGGCAGGGATCCGTAACAACGGCATTGTGTATTCGTATTAAATCGTCTCTCTTTCGCCGGATGGGTTGAAAGGGGGACACGACACGAGCGTGAAAACTCCGGAACGCGTGACGCGGTTGTAATGTAATTCGCGAACGAGCGACGTCACCGCGAGCTTCGTAAACCGGTTAGAATTATCAATTAATCGCGCATTCTGCGCCGCGAATATCAGGTTACGTGACACGAATTCGTTGGTGACTGGTAATATGCTACACAACTAGGAATCTCTGTTTCGTCGTCGGCCCGTTCAAACGTTTCTTGATAGCAATACGGAGTATTTTTTTATTGAAGTCATTACGAAGCTCCTAGGATACTTTTTATACTATTTTAGAATAATGAATAATAATTATATTCTTTTCTTTATATTATTTTCTTGTCTTTCGAACAAGTTTTTTAAAGATCAGTATAAGCAACAATGAAACTAACTCTGATGAATAAGCACAGCAGATATATGAAGTTCGACATTATCTCAATGAAAGAATAAGACACGTTTGTATTATCAATGAATTTTCAATGCCTTTTCTTAATTAATCTTTATTGATTGATAGAAATTCATCGTAAAAACATAATTAATATATTTTATCACTTAATGGTTATAAAGTTCGTTACAGAGCAATTACGAAGCAAGAAAAATTTTCATTCCATGCATCATTAGTATCCGCTTTAATCGTACGTAGAGGCGAGAACATACGATTCGGATAGTCCTTAAGGATATTTGTCGGATCGTAAGCAACCGAGGAATCCAGGAGGATGGGCGGCGGTTCCAGTAACCGACGGTCTATAAAGCAACGGGAGGATGTAGCTTCGCGTAATTGCGAGGAAACATCCCCTGCCTAACCTTAACTCGACCCGCCTTACCGCGCCTTAAACCAACCCCCGACCATCTTGCGCTTCCGTAAGGTGCTACAGTCTTTTTCATGAGTGATATACGAATGTTTTATAAAACGCAGCTTTTCCTCTGACTTACAATTAGTCAGAAATTTAGTTCGAGCAAACTTTTACATGCAAGCAGAAATAATGCTGCGTCTGTTATAATTAGACTGCAGATTTTTACACATGTACGAAACGTTTAAAGGTGCAAAAATGTACAGAACGCGCATAGTACCTTAAAACATATAGAATGTCCAAAGTATAGTATTCGTTATAATATTTGCTTGATAAAAGTATTCTCTAGATTCCGTTTTCTTAATTATATTTGAAAAAAAATATAGAGTTGCATAAATATATCCATGATTTAATTATAACGTATCGTGATGGTTAGAATGTTTTAGTACGTAAATGATGAAAGTTGTAACAATTTGTGAACGAGCCTGTACTCACGTACGTAGCCAAAGTATACAGATACGTGACTGAGAACATTACTAGCGTTGGTTTGCAATGAGAATAGTTCTGTCGTGTCGTGCTTCGTAGAAACTAATATCTGGTATGTGATTCCGACGTGTGAACAAAACGAGCCCTCTCCAAACCACGTTCTTTATCGAAATTTTAATACGCAACCATGCTACATCCATTAATCTTACTTAATTAGGGGCACGAAGAAATATTAAAAAAGGAAAATTCTTTTGAACGAACAGTATTACAATTTCATAATTAGATTCTCAATCTTCAACGTATAACATCAAACGTAACTCGACTCCGACACTCGCAAGACGTTCAATCGTTGCAATAATTTTACCATGACTCTGGCTGCGTATCTAAACGAGGATCGTTTCTCTTCTTGATAGCAGCTTCTCGTGTGCACGTAAATAATAAGTGATCGTTTGCACAAGTACAAGTATCAACCTCAAATCGAGCTCCAAGACGGGAATTATCAAGTTACGTGTTGCATTTTCCACTAAGCGCACGTTTACCATGAAGCAGACGCGAAATCGGTTTCAAGGTGCCAAGACAGAAATAGCAAAACATTTTTCTATCCCCTTATCTGACCGCGTTACCTTACCAACGACTGACGCTTGACGGGTTAATTCTACTTGCAGACTGCCGCGCGATTATCCGGCTTGTTCTTGCTAAGAAATTAAACTGATAGCTGTTTTACGTACACGCGAGAGAACGCCCGCACGGGAAACTTCTTTCTCGCTTCTTCCGTGCGAAGAAAAATCCCATTTAGCTGTATGAATATTCAGCCACGATAAAGGAAACTCTGTTCAACGTGGCAACGTGCTGGTTCGCGCACGGATTTCGAATTTTTACGCGTTAGATAAACGTAAGAAACACGGTTTATCTTCATTTTCTTGAATTTTTTTCTTTCTCCGTGGCTTCTTCTTTCTTACTTTCTGACAGATGGGATTGTATTAAGAACAGACAAAATTTTAATTTTTAATTGTAATAATAATAATATAATAAGAGTTAATTTAACAGGGTATAAATTAAAGAGGAGATGAAAAATTAGTGATAATAAAAAGTAGAGGTAAAAAGGATAAATGAACGTAAGAAACATAGTTTCTCCTTCATTGTTGAAAGGGCTTTTGCTTTTTATTCTGAAAAAGGTTGGAATTTTTAATTGGGATAATAGTGTGATAGGAGAAGTAATAGGTTTAAATTAAGAAGAAAAAGTTAGTGGTCAGAGGAATTATTAGAAGTAGGAAGGTTCAAATAAACGTAAGAAGTATGGTTTCTCTCATCTTTCCTTTGTGCTTTTTCCTTTCGCTTCGCATGAGGTTGGAATTGTGTTAAGAGCATACAGGATTTCCGTTTTTATTTGAAATAATGATATTATAGAAGCAACTAAAAGGTTAAATTAACAAGGAAATATAAAATTAATAATCATAAAAGAGGAAAAGGTTTAGACGTTAGAAATGAGCAAAATGTACCATTTTCTTACTGGGTGACATCCATACAGAATCTCTAATTCATCTTTAATTTTCAATTCAATCATTGTTGCGAATTCTCGACTAAAGAGCAACCGGTCAGGTCAAACCGATTGGTCGATATTCCGTACCTCGAATGACTTAACACTCAAGGTGAAGGAGGTTTAATGGATTGAGTATTAGAGTAATCTAGCACTGTAATTGCACTTGTTGTATAAAAGTAAAGTGTGATATTATGAACACGGCGGTGGTAAGATCTTATTGAGAGTGAAGTATTTCACCTGCACGGTACGATGTCTGATGAAATGTCCTACGTTGCTGATTCTCCCTACCAGCCGTTGTGTTTCGTCTGTCCATTGTGCCTTCCCGGCTGGGGTCTTTCTCTGTCCTCGGAGTCATTAAGCTCGAGGAGGACATGTAATTTGGAATTTTCTAAAGAAGGGATAGGGCTCGTATGACTCATAAACGGACGGCCACTCAAAATTCTGAATAATCATCCTTAACTTAATCCTGTTAAACCAGAAGCAACGATGCCTTGCTGCTTTATAAGACAATAAAACATACCTGAAAAACAGTAAAAAAACGCAATAAACAATATATAAACTACTAACGATAGCACTGTCTAACGATACTTACAATGACTTGGAGCCTCCTGAAAGGCATTTAATTAATTTCGCAACGAAACGAGACTTTTTCCAACCGATGTAAGTTTTCCAGCCAGTGTATGTATTCATTAATCAATATCTGCAACAATCACTGCATACAATACATATACAATCTTCTCTACACTCACATAGGAAATTCCGTCGAGAATGGAGAAAATAACGAAGTAAAACACAAAAGAAATAGAGAAAAAAAGTAATAAACGTTTCGAAACGTAGCGAAGGAAAGAAAGAACGAAATCACGCTTCGACGAGGTTGGTAACTCGCAACACGAGAAAAGAAACGCAGCTTAAACGCTTAAGAGCGCGACGTGTAAACGTTAATTATCGTGGCTCGCACGCGAGGCAAGCGACGAGCAATAATTATTTTCGCAACGCGCCACGATTAATTCAAGTGGTTGCGGCGACTGTAGAGGGTGGCGGTGGACAAGCTTAGCACCCCGTCTAGCTCGTACATAAAAGCGGAACGTAGTCACGAGCACTTGGCTTGAATATTACGTACCGCCACGTAGGGCCTCCTCTGTACATCGTTTATGTACAGTCAGCTAGATTAGTACTTCTTCCCGCGAATTTCGCCTGTCCGCTTATTTCTATACACGTCTATGATCGGGTTTTCTATTTTTTCTAAAAATTTCATACTTTACAAATGAAATGTCTGTTTGATAAAAAAAAAAAAAACGCTTCATTAAAAAATAAGAGCATATGCTAATACTTTGTATAGCCTGCACATTTGTACTGTATATAACATTCTTCTTTCTTAATCTTCATATTTAACTGTATACTCGAATAAAGTTGAATCCTTTGATAGAGCGGCGACGCGTTAAGAACGACCTGGTTAGCATTAGGAATCTCCATAACTTAACGCGACTGGACAATATGGACAATCAAGCTGCTTCACGGTACGTTGACCAGCAACCTCTGAGGGTGGATTCGATGGGACAAGGTGCGGTCAAGACGTGATCGGCAGCCAAAAGAAGCTGCGACAGTTACCGGACCGTCTTTTGCCAGGCGTTACGGAAACCTAGATTAGTCATGGTAGAGTGGGATCGAAAAAGGTGAATCGTCGGCTCTGTTCGATGTCATCGAACCTGGAGGCGGCTGAAAATCCGGAGGCAGCTAGACGAACACGATGTTTCGATTCTGAGCACGATCGGTCACCTAAAGCGAATTGCACTTACGTCGTACTTCGTTAGGATGACCCGCGAATTTTTAAGATCATTACTGGCTCCGTAGGTGACGATATTTCGTGGAACGGTGGAAATAGAAGAATTTAGAGACGAAGGGTTGAAATGATAAATTAGGCAAACTTTTAATTGTTAATGTATGGAAATAATATTTAAACCGTCTTCTAATGTTTGATAATACCTATGTCGATTGTTAGAGCGACAAGTGGTCCGCAGATGTTTTTGCAAATTTATATTGTCGTAAATTTTAATTAAAGGAATGTATTTTATTCATTAAATATTACAACAAGTACCATGCTTGCGAAAATTATCGATATTTTTGCGACGATCAAAATGATAAATTACCTTCTTAACTCGCTAAGAAGTACAATGACGGCGCTTAAAAGCGGCGGTTGACATCCTTTTATCAAGTACGACGGCTCGTTTAGGAACGACGAGAACCGCATGGATGAACGACGAGGGAGCGCGCAATAAAGGGGTAGTGTCGCGAGATAATTGGAAGCTACGGTTGTCCTAGACGAACGCAAAGACGGGGAAGAGATTCTAATGCAGCTCCCAACGTGTTTCCCGTCTGGCATGTTCACGGTTCCTATCGTTATTGTACAGTCGATTTACAAGCCTTCTCATCGAAAGTTACTTACGAATTGTTCATCTCTTATCTTAAATTAGAGACTAACAAATATTGTTATTCGACAATTTAATTTTGTTTGAATCGAAAATATAACACTGTACGATCGTTCGCTGAGAGACGTGATCGCGAGGAAGCGCGTCATAAATTCTCGTTACGATTATACAATCGACGCCACGAAATGATCGATCCCCTATTTCGTTTAGGATAATAGAGGTGGTTGAATTGATTATAACACTGAGTTAACAGGTTACAATTTACACTTTATTTCAACAACTTTGTAAACATAGAGAATAAGGATGACAAACTAGTGAAGTTTGATGACGATGCTGTCGCAGATGAAAGTTATTGCTGGGTATTGGTCGACCCAGCGCCGGTCGCTTACGGCTGGAAATAACCGTTGAGCATGAGAAAAATCCGACTTTCTCATTTTCTACCTGATGGAGCAATAACCATAAGGAACCTCCTAACTTGAAGGTGTTTTATACCAATTAACGGTCTTACCGGTAATATCGAAAGGCTTAGAATTTTGACAGTTTCTTATGATTATTACAGTCCGATTAATTATATTTGCATACCAAATGGCCGTCTTGACCGAGAGATGAATTCTGGTTCTCAATAAACAAACGATTTTTCCTAGATTTTTTTCATTATTTACCTATCAGATGAAAGAATTTTTATTTCATTCTGTATTGGTTTAAATATTTTAGCTAATAAATGTTAAAATATCTACCCTGGCAATTTCGTCAGATGTAGTTTCTAAAAAATAAATAAATAAAATAATTTAAAAGTCTCGTTATTTTAAAATGCTTTTGTTTTAAGCAAAATTTATCCGAATATAACCACGAAGCTAGTAGATTATATAAATAATAGATTGTAATTAATATGCTCGTGTTAACAGTTAAATAAACAGAAATGATCTATGCACGCTTGAACAAAGCAAATCATACAACATTCTGGCATTCAGTTTTTGGATGAATACCGCTTTGATCCATTACATGCATAGTAACAAGTCAATAGAAGTCTCATTACATGCACATCCCGTAACAAGTTTCCGTCATTACGCTTTCGTAGAAAGGGTACATTCGCTCTGCCATGGGTTTCATATCGAAGATAGCACTAGACTGAAATGCATACTCGTCTGTATTTTTTCTTTCATTTTTCAATAGCCTGACGGCTACCACTCATACGCATTTGTGAAGAACACTCTCTCTCTTTCTCTCTCCCCCCTCTCTCTCTCTCTCTCCCTCTCTCTCTCTCTCTCTACGATCCATATTCATAGAAAATACTACTCTTATGCTTATAGTGGCAATTTCAGTCCAATTATGTATAGTGATTACTAGACTGCATATTTTTATTCATATGTTCATTTTATTCATATCATCACAATTAAAACAGTAGAACTTAATTGCAATTACGACAATTATAATCCATCATGTATAGCAACAAATTTCTAAAAAAACACAAAGAGATGAAATATCTTCAGAAAATAATTTTTCTATGTTGTTTTATGGTACATGAATTGCCAATTTCAAAGTTAATTTACATTTGAACGAATCATGCATTTGAGAATTAAAATTTTTGTAGAAATTTTATCGTAAAAATGTCTAATCAGAATCTTACAGATCTAATTCTCCTTAGATATCTTAGTCGTTCCAAACGAAAAATATTCTGCGAGAGTCTAATTTGCTGCTCGCGTTCACTGCGGAGTGGCTCCTAAACGCAAATAGGGATGAATTCTCGGTGCGCGCCTCATTCATAGAGCAAAGCGACCAAGTCGTCGCGTCGAGGAGCAACATGAAGAAGGCCGAATGTAAAGAAAACGCGCGGTTTCACCGTAAGGACCTTGTCGAGTTAAATGACGTTAAGATCGTATGAATGACACTGAAACCAACGAACGTAAGAAGGCAGGATGTTTCTGGCCCTGGATGTTTCCACCCTCCTGTCATTTCGTTTACGTAATTGTTCTACACGGCGACGCGTTTATATCGTTCTACTAATCCAACCGATCGAACGATCGTCGCGTAATTCTTTCTAATCAAACGACTGTTCAAAATAAAACGGTGGTGTCTTTTTATAGATCGAAAATAAAATTTTTGTAGATTAGAAATGAAAGATTTATAGCGAGAGGAATTTAAAGAAAAAAGAAAAGATATTGGGATTATATGTATTCTTTGTTGCAATTATCAAACTTTTCTATGACGATCTCTTTTGTTTGACTGAAAGGCAACAATTTAATGTAATATTGCACATCAATAACGATTCTTTCGTGTTTTTCTCGAATCTGAGAAATTTGTTGAGAAAACGCGATTGGATATACCATACTTATATAGTATGGTTACAAACAGGGTTTGCAAATACTCTTGTTTTCCAATAAAGCGTTTGTAATAATAATTGAATTCAACAACCGATTTAACGAACCTGTTACCAGCAACTCACATAATTAAATATCTATTGCAAAATGTTCAACAAAAATTATATTATATATGTATGAAGTGGCCCTTAACATTCGTCAAAAACGAAACTGCAAAAGTCTCCAACATTTACTTACTTACATTCAAATACTTTAAGAGACAAAGGGAGAGACAGAGAAAAGAGGGAGAGAGTATATGTTTAAAAACAAAGTTCCGAAGTACGTTGGTTGAAGTACCATTGTTTTCCTGGCTGGTTGTTCCCGGCTCGTATTAAAATACGGTAGGGAAGAAAAGAAGGAAGGAGAGTTAGGAATTGGCCATTGATAAAGTTCTCTAGAAGGCAAGCTGAACTGGCAGCAGCAACGAGAATCGATAGAGAAAAGGTACCTCTCCCTTCTTGACCCTTTGCAGACCAATTTTATCGACCAAAACCGTTAGCCAACTAGCGTTTAATCTGCCAGTGATCATTAAGCTAGGCCACTCGATGCTAAAAATTCTCATAAAGACTTCACTTAGTTCTAAATCACGGACTCTTTTCTCCTCGAGTGTCATTTCACTGGGCGGGAGAAGGAAAAAAAAGGTAATCCTATCGTAATAAAACCGTTCATAATGTTCGACTAAATACTTGGACGGACGCTGGTAATAACTTCCGGTATTAAAATTCTCGCTTTTGTAGGTTAAGCTTCGGTTCAGGTAGTAAAAATGCACTGATGTTCGCTTTTCTAGATATAGATATCAATTTCAGTTATTGAATGTTAAAGAGACAATCCATTTTCGGTGGAGTAATGTGATCTTTTATTGATCGGTCGTCAAATTTCAAGATATAGTAACGCTGTATTATGTTTTTTAATCTTCAAATATTCTTAATTGACTGTAATTTCCAAATATTTTATTTCTAAACAACTGACAATCAGTCACTATTCTGATTCGTCACGCAACACGCGAAGGAATCTTAACGCAGCGTTTAACCTATTAGAAACTATTTCACTAAATAGCAGGATCGCGTGATAGGAAGATTTCCGGTAGAAGGGAAGGATCGCGACGTTCCAGAGATTGATTTCACGCATTTTGGTAAACGCGGAAAATGGTCGGAAGAGCGAAGTCTAGGCGTAACCTATGGGATTTCATTTAAATGCAGATGATCTTGCGTAAGTGGCATCGCGTCATTCGACTTTAATATCGATGGATATCATTAGTTTGCTCTCGTCGAGGGCTGTTCCATCGTTCGTTCGCCCCCTTTGCTTCCTTCCTACCTGCTTTTCCGCCATATATCTGCCAATGTCGTACATCTTCCACGAATTTTATGCTCGTGAGCATATCCAATGCGAAGCATCCTTAAAAGATTTTCAGATAATCGGCAATAGAGCTGTGATAGCTATAAGCGGACTACTAGTTTTGAAATTATTTTATTCGTTTGCTTTTAAAATTAAATTATCGTTATTTTTTTAATTCGCTTTGGCATTCGTGTCATTTCCTTGTTGTAAATAAACTTATGGAAGTCAATCATGAAAATTGGATATTATATTATATTATATATATTATATTATCTTAGCAATGTAATTGAGAAATTAGCAAAAAGTGGAATTAGTCGTTTTCGCCTTTATATATTATATATTATATCAAGTAGGAATACCAAACTTCAATGATTAACCACAAAAGCATTAAACGAAAGTAAAATTATGGAGATCATAAAATTTTCAGATTATTTATTTTGCTACAGTATATTCTTAATTACGTGTTAAATTACATATGGTTAATCCAGTGGCACTATAAGACTTTACTATAGTATTTGAAGCACCGCAGATCGATCAGTGCATTTGGAATAAACCTCGTAACGAGGAACTGCCATTACCATGGAAGAGATTCAACGTGGAATGGCGGACAACTCGCATAATGGAATACTTTTATCAACGCGGCCACACTGCTTAATTATTCAAGATGGATCACGTGCGTTAACCAACCGTCGATTGTGTGACGACCATACGTTAGTTCCTGCTGAAATTCGTTGCAGATACGGTTTTTCCAGTAGAAATACCCTTTTTCTTTCGTAATTTATTCAGTACGATCCGAACGTTGTAAATTTTCATCGGAAAACGACAATGACGAATATAAATTACAAATTGTATGTTTATTTTATATTTTCGTTTAAAACTTTGGATTGGCATTATATTTATAATATTGGAATTATAATTAGAATCATTTGTATTGTTTGAGGAGTATCGAGATTTGTACATAATTAATGATTTATGGATGAATATCGTAAGAAATTAAGTTGATCATGGATTTTGCGGAATTAATTCAATTATTTTATACCATTTTATGTTTTATTAATTTCATTTCCATTTGAAGAAACGAATAATTTTTAATAGTCAAGTATTTAATTTTTAACGTCATGCTTAGCATTTGCAGGTTTAAAAATAATATTGATATAATAAAATCGATTCTTATTATTTAAACTGCTAGTTTTCATACAAAATTCTATTCTGTCCTAAGTTTCATAAATAAGAATGTGTTACGTAACGTATTAAAAACAAAATAGAATTTCGAAAATTTCATTTTCTTGAATATAGTGACACAGCAATATGTAATAATTCTAGTGAAATTTTTAAAAGAAACATAGTGGATTGAAGCAGACCAGATCAATCACAAATTTGACACGCCAGACATCCAGTTGGCGCCATTTATTATGACCCTCAGCTTATATACTATGAAATCCACTAAAAGGGTGGTTAATGACGTGTAACCATTCTCAAACGTGATGAAACCAACCCTTGAATACTCTTCATCTTGTAATCAATCAAACTTTTCTTATTTTTTATTCACCGCGATGACATACAATCGTCCTCTAATAGTAACATTTGAATTTCTTTCATAAATCTGACACAATTCTCACAATGTTAGTCAACTTTGTCAAATCAATAGAACATTCGAAAGAACGTAGCAACCATCATTATCATTGAATCAGATAAAAATTATTATAGATATTATCGTGTTTTACTCTACAGAATGGTACTACATGGAGAGATGTATTAAAAAGACAAGCGAGGAATACGAATAACATTGACGGAAGATGATTTATCTGCGTCATATTTCTATTTTCTTTTTTAATTATTTTATACAGTAATAAATTAATAAACGATATTTCATCTTTCCGGCAACGATTTAATAAATCTTTCACCGTAAATTTCAGCACTTTGCGGATCGGACCGAGTGAATTTATGTTTCTACGCAACACTGTGCGGTATAGTTTCTCGCGTGGACCTGTTATTTATAGGCGTAATTTATTGTATTTTACACGTTCAATGGAAACATACGCCTCGACACCATTATATTTATATAACAGAATTTTAACGAACCAATTTATTTTGCACCAAGTGTACGAAAGAACGTTAAAATCTAACGCTAAAGTTCGAACTTTTGTTCATATATAAAATGTTGGTATGCCTTTTCCTGTCTAATATCTACTCTAATGTAATTTCTCCAAACAACCAATCGAACTCCAACTCGATCAACAAACCAATTATAGCTCTTTTCCTGCAACAATATTATAACTCATAAGGTCGCTCAAAAACTTTTATTTATTTTTAAATTTTTATTTATCTCGTTGTTGCAACAATTGAGCAATGTGCGTTGTCCAGATACGTACGCATTAATTTCGTTGTCATTCAATTACGGTTAAAAAAACAGCTAGTTTCTCACAATCGATCTGGCAGACTTCTTACGGAAACAACGTCCAGGAGCTGTGTATCGTCCGAACGGAAATGCAGGCAAAACTGATACATAGTCAAAGGAAACGTAAGCCCGTGATGCGCTCAGAACACGAGAAGTCTGAACCTGACCATCATGCGAACCGGGGTTTAGGCTTAACCCAATTGAGGGGGAACGGCCACGATACACTGTCTGTTGCTGTTGCAACAGAGCTTCGTAAATAACCGTGTTTCCTGACTTGCAGGACATCAGCAGTGTGGACCCCTTTGCACTAACCTAGTCGAAATTTATCGTTTCCCAGTTGAACGAGAAATTATTCCTAGCGGACTCAACCGTCATTCGAGACTAGTTTACATAAAGATCCAAAGGAAACTGAGCACGTGTAAACAAACGCATCGAGCGACACGCAATTTGATTTAAATGGACATCAGTTGTGACTCTTGCAAAGCCAAGCTTCGAATATACCGAAGTGCGACCAAAACGGTGCATGTAAATGAATATAATGTCAATAGAATAGCAATGAGTTATTTCATTTGCATCTTCGAATATCATGTTTAAGCAACTTTTACCAATTATTTCGCTACTTCAATATTGAAATATTGAATATTGGAATTAATTATTCCTAAACTGTGATATTTATGTAATTTAATATTTCATAAATATTTTTAAATAAACCTAAATATTAATGTATTTATTAAATATTACCACGACTATTCTATTTTGTTATATATTTTATATATTTTTGCATTTGATGCGCATTCTGTGCAGTCTTCTACCTTCGAATTTCCTATAATTATTTCCAACAAATAGTTTTTTTTTTTATTACGTATAAAGAGAAATAGAATATTTTAAATTACGTTACAACCGATTATAAAGAGAAAGAGTGAGAAAGAGTGAAAGAGTATTAATTTTATATTATAGGAAAGGTGTAACTAGTTTGATGGTAGGAAAAAATATTCATGGAAGCTGGTTGCGCATCTAGGAACGTGGTAGGAACGTAGCAGGGTGCCTAAAATTCAGACGATCTATCACCGGCTGACGTCACCATCCTATAGGAACGACAAGGGGTATCCCAATGCAAACTACCCCACCATTCGGATGATATATCCATCGGCACCTGTTAGACGACAGCGTCTGAACGCGTCCCGGCGCCACTCTCGTACTCTCGCGTGGATGCACGACTTAAGCCTTCTTACCATGAATTATCGAGTGCCGTTCGGTGGAAAGTTAAGATCCCTCGCTCTCCAACGTCACGGTTACGATCTTTACGATATGATATCATCTATTATCCTCTGCTTTTAATCGAAAACCAAATTAACATTACATACAATGACTAAAAAAAACGTATAACTTATTTAATTGCTTTATGTGATTGGTGCAATGACAAGATGCAAATAAAGTAACAAATTTACAATAAAGTAAGTTTGAAAATAAAATCAATGGAAGAAACAAATTGATTTTGAACTTCAGAATCGGCCATGAAATTTCAATTTCTAGGCCACCGCGCACTACGTTAGAACGTCAACAACTACAAGAAGAAACAGGACAAGACAAAGACACGTTGAACAAAAACGAGTTTGGAATTGCGAAAATTTTTGTCGGTAGTTCTTCCAATAATCTACGTGCTTGAAAAGGAAAGAAGAAGAAAAAGTTGGAATAGGCGCGTAGAGAAAGGGCTGAATTTTCGCTGGCGAAGCCTCGAAAGCAGGCATAGACCGAGCCAGAGATAGAAATAGCTCTTCGGGATTCTCAGACAGCCCGAATCAATGCAAACAACTGGATATTGCCGGCAATATCAGTTTCCTTAGAGCGGCGCGCCGCTCAACTGCGAAACGCGCCCAGACGACGACTACGGCGCTGAAGGTGGATCGGTTCTGAGCGAACAAAGCGGGCGAAGCATGGGGGAAGGAAGAAACGTGCACCCCAAGCCGGGCGAAAGTTTGTCTTACCTTCTCTCTATCGTTCCTCCTCCCAATCGATCCTCCCGTAAACCATTCCGGAATCCTCACCAGCCTTCCGCGACGCGTGACTCTGAAAACTCTCTTCTACTGCCTTCGACCGCGCGATTTATTCAGAGGTGATTGTCATCAGCTCGTGTCTCTGGCATTGAATCGTCGATTCTAGATCCTGTTTGTTACAGAGATATTAGCTTATCGTTAAATACACGATCTTTATTCATATTCATTACATCACATCATTATATAGTGATAGAAAATAATTGAAAAAATTTATTCTATTTATTCAATCTGCATTATCATTTTTGGTTTAGAATGATAAACTTTTGTTTAGAGTAATTTAACTTTTATAAGAAAAGAAACGTTACTTAAGACCTAAACGTACAATCTTTCCAAGATATAAAACGAGAACTTTTGCAATTGTCGATTCATATCGTGAAACTCATAAAAAAATAGCTTGAACGATTCAAAATACGTTGTCGTGTTATTATACTATCACCATGTTAATTACGATACTCCCTATATAGAAAAACGTCCTTGCATCTTTTTAGAAATAAAAGAATACGAAAAAAATTTTAAATAGTATTTTAAGATCTCTGATTAACACATAAATTGGTAATTTCAAAGAATGTTATTACGATATAAAGAGAAAGATCGTGCACTTAATGGTTAACATAAAAGGCCTGATATAAAATGATTTTAACCATAGAGTTTGTGAATCATTCGGTTCGCGGAATGGGGCCTTGGAGTTGATCCATTTAGTTAATGAACTCTGGGACCGTTTAATTGTCAGGACCCAGCACGTAATTAATGTATGGTGGATCAGATCAATTTAACGGGATCTTGATGTCAAAGGTACGTTTGACTATCGAAATCTAGAGCGTTAAATTTGATGCTTTCAGTCGCGAGTTGCGTTAATTTAAAGCCTGATTGCTTACTTTCTCTTACTAGCAATTCAATACTATTGGAATATGACTGAATAGTCGATCAGATTCAATATACTCGAACTTCTACGTATTTTTCTTTTTTGTTTCTAACCGTTTCAACAACTATCTGTTACGCATTTTTGTATTTATATATTAATCGTTAATGAAATGAAATTTCGAAAAATGTTACATAAAAGTAAATTTTTTAATTTTGAATCACACTTTCGATAAATTTGGTTGTTTTCATTTTCAAAAACTGTTTACCATTGAAGAGGAGTTAATTCTAATTCCTTAATTTATCGTGTCTTTATTTACGTATTAACATAAAAACTGCGTATTTACGAGAGATTATGTTGTAATTACACTTGCATTTAACGTGTAATTATCATAATAATGAAAAGCAAATCGTGATAGAAGTTGAAACGTAATTAAGTAAAGTTTCTATCTGACAATTTGATTCCATTGAATAGAATCAGCGCTCGAAGCATTGTTCCATAAGTCGATGACAGAAAGGGACTAGCAAAGAGAATATAAAGGGATTTAATGAGCATCTCATGAATTTATCAGGAAGCCTGTCTATAATCATAGACTCGAGCTCAGATAGACTTTCTGCTACGTTACATCTGCATCCCTTATATTTATTTCATGATGTAATCCTATCGACGTACGTCCTTTCAATCTTTTTATTCCACTTGCACTTCTTCTTCGTTCCATTTCATCGGGTTTTTTTCTATATGATAACAAATCTTTTCTAATAATTAAAATTATACAAACTAATGACATATTTTATTTGTTGATCGTACTTTATCTATTTACTTAAACATATATAAAGTCAGTTTATATAAGTTAAAGAAACATATTAAATAAATTCCTAAATTTTTTAATCACTCTTCGCCAACTACCTGAATAAATTTTAAAAATTCCTAATTTATTAAACAAATAAATTTCAGTCTTTTTTTTCATTTTACTGTTATACAAGCAGGTTAAACAGAGTTTAATAAATATTAAAAAATGGATTTCGTAACGTGAAAAATTCGGAAATTTCGCGGTATACACGGGGATTAATCACTGACAGCGTTTAAGCCGGAACCTTTATCAAGTAAGTTTAAACAAAGCAAAACAATTTATTTCGGAATCTTGACAAACGGCCTTACATACATTACTTTTCGTTTCGCTTTAACTCCGAATCCCGGGGCTAATGCATCGTCTGCTGTCACAGGGTTAGCATAATGTGCTTAGCAACCCCAGGATCGCACCACGGTCACCTAACGAACAAGTCCTGTACAAGAGCCAGCACTTAATGTTTCCATATGGGGAGCGAATACTCCCGTTGAGGGCTCGATATTTTTCTCACACATCCTGCATACCATCGATTCTTCTAAATTTCGAAATACTAAATTCGACGCTTGTAAATACTACCGCTTCCAACATTTATATTATTCCCTATAAATGATCACTATACTGCGAATTTTTAGAAGATGACACAGTTTACTATACTTTTATTAAGGAGAAAAAAAGCACAAGTGTTAGGTGAAGATGTATAAATATACCTGTTATTTCTAAAATCATTAAAACAACAGATCTAATATTACGTTAATATCTTGTATCAATAAAATGAATATATTGATAATTTCATTCTAACACTTTTACCGGAGTTAAAAATTCATATCTTTTCAATTTGTTTTTTAAATATATCGATATACTGAATAATTTATATTTAATTTTATATTATACCTTCCTTATAGAAATATCTTCATAAATTTCTCATAAACATTCGAATTTCCACAATATAATCCAACAGGTGTGTTAAATTATTATGTTACGATACACGCAAAATAAGGAATGTTACAGAACTGGGTTAGGAGAGTGTAGAGAACGATATAAGTTACCTTAGCAAGATGTAAATTCATTAAGGATTGAATATAGTTGGTTGAAGTTCGATAGGCATTCACCGATATGTCAGAAATTGAATTTTGTGATCGTTAATTTCAGAAACTCGGAAACTTGAAAATAACCTAATTCGTAAGGAGAACCATAAGCTCTTGACGTACTTATTAATTAGCGTTGAACAGCTCCCATGTAAGTTAATTGCGAATCATCAGCGGTTTGGTAGAGGAGGTTCTCCAAAAATCTTCTCTCTTCGCTTGTTCCCAGAAACAGATTAAATTCTCGTTTACTATAATCGCGAGTTTAACCGTTAATTATAATAAGATTGAAATTTTCGGGAAAGAAAAATCAACCGTATAATCATAACCGTTTCAAATCCATTAAATATACCAGAACAAATATTCGTAAAGGGAAATTACGAATTAAAAATATTTTAAATTAAGAAACTTACTATACCTAGTGCAATTTTTCCATATAATAAAAAAATTATTTAAAAAAAAACTAAAAGCACACTTTCACGCAAATGCATTGATAACTATATGTCGATATAAAATGATTTCGAATTTCTTCAGTACACTGTACAATTTTATGATATATAGTAAAACTCTATATCTATATTAATAGCTACATATAATACAAGAAGTTGTCCACCTGTGTTGAACATTCACGAAAAATAGAATTTTCTATTTAGATAATCATTTTTCTATTTAGATTATCATTGTGAGTCAAACGTTAATAAATGTAGAAACGAGACAAATAATTTGAATTTGAGTTCTGGAGAGGTGCGGGTGTCTGTAAGAGAAATGCGTCTTATCTATTAACCAGTAGATTCGATGAACCGGAATATCACGGACCAAAGAGGGTAAATAGGGGTACGCTTTGACGATCGTCTCGCGATCGCTAAAAATCAGAATCAGGAACCTCGGTACCAGCGTGTTCAAGGAGAAACCTCGGCGATTATGTCGGTAATTGCGTTCCGTCCTTAGATCACGTCGACAACCCGGCTGAGAGCCGAGCCAAGGAACAGGGAGACCTACAGCTTGTAACGCGGAAGCTTTTGATGTACAGGCGGTGAAAATGATGTGATAATTCTAGGAAACAAACCTACCACCCTAAGATATCGCTTTGTCGTGATATACCGACAGCTTAAAGCGACAATGATCGTTTTATGCTTAACGAGACGCATGCAAACAGCACTTTATTCGTATGCTGCAACTCTGTTAACAGAGACTTAATAAGACAAACAAAACAGTAAGCGATGAAGTTAAATCAAATTATAAGCAAAAATATTTATATTGATAAGTTGCCATATTTTAATATCGATAAATATATTAAAAATCTTTAAATCGTTATCCTTGTAATAAAAAGTAAATTGGCATATTGGTAAAAATCGATCTAAATAAAACGTATCTTCGAAGTTAGATTCGATTTGATTGCAAAATATCGACGTGCCATTCGACGTACGACGGACGAAGGCCAGACAGCGCAATAATTGGTTCGTCCACTTAACACCGGCCCACTGTCCAGTGAATGTATTCGTTGAGATTACGCGAAATGGTTGTAAATGCCAAGAGAACTCTGGTCTGCTGGGGCGACCCTTTCCTCACCCCCGACAAGGGCGAGGCACTATCTCGCAACTGCAGTTACAACTGCACAAAGGTTAATGCATGCTATTGTCGTTGCCAGACCGACAGAACTATTGCCCTTTTGGTGGACGCTGGACAGACGCATTCAAACGAGTCGCTACGAACCTAAGCTTATTCATACACGTGTATCTTCGACTCCTGATTTGCTCCCATAATCAGCAGTTCCGACTTCAATCTTTGTTTCTGTATAGGAAATTTGATGGTTGTTTTTCTTTATATAATATGGATATTAGGAAATTTGAAAATTTCGAGAAACATTATGGTGAGAGTACAAATAAGGAAATTTTTATTCTTTGGTTTATATTTTTCTTTCTTCTTTCTATAATATGGGGTTTAAAAATACATTTCTCGTACTATGATAATTATATTCATAGTAAACCTATATCTGTCATACTATATATAGTAAATAATGAAATACACTATTGTTTCTTTAAGTAAGATTGTTAAGTCAATGTTTCATCTTTAAGTAATGAACTTCGATTTATAGACTGGTGAGTCTATAAAAAGGTAACAAGTATTTTTCCCAAGTAGGCACTAGTTTATCGTGAACTTTCACACTTTGATAAAATACACATACTGTTACTACGAATCGACGAAAGTATCTGTATATTCATAAACAGCTGTATATACATAGCAAGTTTTATTTCATGCTTAATTTATATGCGCGACTCAAGACAAAAGGGAATACGGAAAATTGCTTAAGCGTTTTAAACGTTCGATTTAATGGAATCCTTTGTAAAAGCGACGCTTTTAAACGGGAACCATTGCTCCCCAATCCTCTTATTTTGCTCATGGTTATTGTTCCTCGTTAAAAACACCGTAACCGCTAAAGCAGCCGACATAAAAGCGTTGTACGAATAATAGTAACTACTCTATGGTTCGTCTGCGTTTCACGATGAAGGGTGATAAAGTGAAACGAGACTCATCACGCGAATGGAGGAGACACACCACCTGTCAGGAGAATCAAAATCAGGCTGGATCAAAGCGCATTGAACACGGATTGCGTGCATCCCGCCAGATAAAGAGAGTGTTTTTCTGTTGGCAAATCAGAACGCAAATTATGTAGCCATGCCCGAGAAAAGGGGACTATGAGTCAGAAACTGAGAGAAGAAACGAGAGGAGACACAACGAAGGGAGAGTGGTTGATAGTGATGGGATCAAGTTCAATATGTACGGTAGAATCTTCATTACCGATCATGACACAATATTCACGTCCAAGATACACAATTGATTTTGAAAATGTTTCATATTACTTAAGGTTTAAAAAGAGAAACACATTTTCTCATAAATGGTTCCTAGAATTCTATTGATACATCATAAATATTTATATTAAAAACACGAATATTTTAATTCATAATTAAAAAATATGTCTTAACCATTTAATAAGCACAGACGGGAATAGATTCTCTTTAGTATAATTAATTATCTTAATTCTCGACCTTCATTAACCACTACTACCATATCTTGTAAAGTATATATTGTACATCTATTTTCATTCTCAAGAGATTAGTGATAATATCTAAATATATTAAAACATTTAAATGTATTACGAGTTGTAACGTTTGTAATTTGTCAATGTTTCCATTTGTTTGCAACGTGTTTGAGGCCATCGCTGATAGACGGAAAAGACTAAGTCGATTTTAATTTAACAGGAGGACAAATTAAAAGGCATCAATCTGGAGGGCAAAGCACTGCAGGAGATTAACAGTTGCTTCTCAAGGATCGGGAAATATAAGGGGAACAAGAGGGAAGAAGCTAACCCTTCGATCAAAACTACCAACCGCATATCCGATTCCCTTCGTTCGGAATTTCCGAAGGGAATCCTCCCTAGAGGGTGAACAGACTCACCTAAAAAATTCGCGGACCCCACATTTTTAGCGGATTGATCAATTAACGATAATTACACTGGCCTAAGTTTGCTGAGGAACGTCCATCTCTGCTCGTGGCAGTGGCAACTTGGAATTGATCTTGCGGTTGATGATTTTTTTAATTTTGTTAGCTTACGTTTTACCTTCATTCTGAATTGAGAAAATGAGGAACCTTAATTTAAAAAAGAAGAGGACAAATTAATACCATGGTTATAAATCAAAATGAAGATAAGTTCTGTATGAAACAAAATAATGATGTACTGCAAAATAATCTTTTCAGTCAATGAGATTGAAATTACCTCAATAATAGAAGAACAAGAAATAATATTATATTTAAAACTCTAAATTTCGTTTTTAGTATCCTCGTTATTATGATTGTTCCGTATTTTATCGTGTCAGCGTATGTTTTCTATACTAAATGTTCAAATACTGAGTCACTATATCCACTGTTATCAACACAAACAACGTATCACCATTGAAAATAGCTATACCACGTGCCCATAAATTGCAGCGAAATAAAAATCGTTCCATTCGCTCGACCATTACTTTTATCTAGAAATTTTCAGATTTTTGCCGCGTGTCGTTTCGATCGGGCCACTGAAAGCAGTCGACGGGTCACATTATCTGACCCGCGTCAATTTTTCGGAAAATCGGTCTCCTGCGGAATATTCCGACTGCGGGTCTATTATCAAAATTGATCGTCCCATAGCAGGATTGTCCAATCGTACAATACTAGTTCCTATTGAAGCATCTGGACCTCTAACAGAGGGTAAAACGATTGGTATCGAGTCGCATTGTTCGATAATGGCGGCTTCCCATAAGCTACGAGCAGCTTGAGATGAGATTTCCTACAAAATCGGCTGATTTCTCAGGATAAACCAACTTTTTTCAAATTTTATGAAAGATTCGTGTTTAATTTTCGCTGTCCTACGTGTATATTTAATGGCACCATTTTTGTTCTTCTTTCGTCTTTCTCAGCGAGTACATTGAATTCATACGCTACTCATCGAACAGTGAGATGCGATGGACAGAAGCACGCGATGAAACGAAACTGAAAAATTATAACAATTTCATATAAAATAAATAGCCGATAAAGCAACAATCGACTATTTAAAAACATAATTTTCTACATACGTACACATTTCACGCTTATAGAAATATGGATACTGTATTCTATATATCTAGTCGAAAGCTTACGTACGTCTCACGCTTATAGAAAATCCCACTTTTACAAAAGCTTGTAAAGTCGTGGCCTATGAGCAGTTCTCTTCTCATTGTAAAATTGTCCAACGAAGAACGAGACTAGTATTGGCTCTCGCCAATAACCCTCGAGCGAAATGATACTGCTGATCCAGCTATGCTTCCGAAAACACTTGGCTTGGATATTAGTATTGCTGGACCGCGGTTGAAAGGAGGATAACCGGGTATAAAGAGGAACACGAGGATGGAAAAGTAATGAGGCCGGTAATAGGTCCTTCGCGCGACGATAATGCGCCTCGATTTCTGTTACGACCGACCACTGAATTGGAAGAATCCTGCTTGACATACTGCGATAACCTGATTTTGATTCAATCAGTGCGGAATATGGAGGAAGAGAAGAAGAGGATTTTCTAGGAGAGTGGAGGAGATTGTTGCAGGTAATTGTGGTAATTGATTTGTGAGTATTTGTTCTTTGCGAAATATTTTCTTCGTTTCTTTTGCTTTATTTTTATGAGAAATGACGGGTATTGTTATGTTTTTGCATGAAGAAAATTTTACCCGGAGTTAAACCAATTAATTTTCGAACATATCCGTTTTATTTTCTAAATATGTTACTTTATTTCAGCCATTTTGTAGGTACTTGAAGTTAATAAATGTGTGCGTGTGTCAACAGAAGTCATTCATCAAGGGGAAACGACGCGTTTTACAAGAAAAAACTGGTGAAGTCTTTGCAGATTATTTAAAAGGAGTGGAAGACTCTTTGGACAACATTTTCTCTCGTTTCCAGCAATTAGCAGCCTTGACGCCAACTCATTAGCGGTTTATAAGGAAGTGAGCACATATAAAAGTTACTTACGCTTTACTTTGAGCCCCTCGTTTCACAAGGAAGAGCCAGCAACGTACAGTCGTACAAAGAATTTAAGTGAAGCTAATTTTCAGGAAAGCTGTTACGCTTCCGGCCTATTTCAAGCCACATTATTAACTTAAGTACAGCACTGTTTTCTTCTGTGCATTTTCCACGAGCATCCCCCACGCTCTCCCCTTCCCTCTTTATTATTGTATCTTACTGAACTACCTCCTTTCCTATTTAACTTCGATGGCTCTTTGAGTTTTCTTCAATCTTAACTTCCACTCCTGCATCACGTGCATTCTATAATTTAATGTTAAAGCTGGAAATTTGTTAATGAAGACAGATCGAAAATAAATTTGGAAGTTGCCAAGTTTGAAATTCGACACTGATTACTTCGATTAAGGCTTAGAAAATATAAATCTTTCTCCCCAAGACGAAGACAATCGACAAGATAATCAAACTGTTCTCAGTGAACTCTACTTCGAACATGAACGTTTCAAAATCGTAGAAATAATAATTAACGGTTTAAAATCGGACCAGGTCTCTGTGATCAATTAATTAAACAGAAGCTTCAACGAGGCAAATATAAAATTACCAAGCAATAAAGTTCGGAGGCAGGCGTGGTCCGAAAGACGAACTTTTAATCGCCTGGTCGGGAAAACTATCTCGTGTTTCACGTTCAAATTAGGCCACGTTAAAGGGGAGTCACAATCTGGTGTCAGACAGGTGAAGCTGCCCCACGAAGACTGGTCGCTAATTATTTCCGAATTAACGGCACATTAGTCTTGTGTCCCCATTACGACGTAGTTCGGACAGCATCCTGAAGCTTGGATTAACGTGAATGCAGGATTACCGGGGACAGAAATTAAACCCGATGTCGCTGTTAAATAGTTTCCACTCAGCTACCAAGTGACGGTAATGATCGTAAATTAATCGACCATACCTACCTACTCGCGAATCGATAACGACTTTATTCGCATAAATGAAATTTATAAAAAGTGTTTGTATACAGAAGATTAATTTTCCTTCAATGGAAATTTGATAAATTCGTGTATTGATAAAGTATTTTTGATTCATGAAATTACTTTCTGATATTTGAGATAACATTTTTCCAAGGCATTTTAATAAAAATTGTTTCGTGATACCTTCAGAACCATAGCGCAGTTATCCAAAACGATCATCGTAAAGAAGGTAATTGTAACTGGTTTAACACGGTGACTACTAATAATATCATGACGCGTCATGAATTGCTTGTTATCAGAGGCCTACGTTGAAAAGCAAATGTATAGCAACTAAATAAATCCAATCCAAAATTTCCTAAATTCTTTAAAAATGTCGTTAGAGTAACACCAAATAGAAGTCGAATGTATAGCAAATCTTTGTTACAGGAGTTTCCTTAAGAAGGAAGCAAAAGAAGTCTAAAAGAGAAGAAAAAATAGAAGAAAGAAGAATGTAACAAGAGGCGAGAGAGTTCTATACAGAGAGGAGGCACGGAATTATATTTTTGATACGACGCAGAAGTTTCTCCCCGGAGACAGTAAGGAGAACGCATTTAACGTTTACGTCGTCGATAAGAAAAATCTCGTCGGGAACTGGTCTCGCTGTTGTAGGAACCCTCTTGCCGGTACTTTCGATGTCGAGGTGCTTCGTTAATTCGCCTTCAAGCTTGGAAATAATTTCCAGGCGGAGAATTTCATCAGGACGAGGGTAAAGTAGCCCTTGTAACGTCTGCCAGCCAGCTTAACACTCGTTTAAGTGTGCACGTATACGTACGGGACAGCGGTTTTAGTCGTCGCTGACGAAATATTACTTTCGTTATTGTCTGTCTCAGAGCGGCAGCAACAACCGGTACGAAGGGTTCTTCTCCCCTGTGAACTGTTTTAATTAATCCACGTCGAATTAACGGTTAAAGCATCACGAACTCGACAGACCTGGACTACCGTTCTCCTATCTCGTCGCGTAATCCTCTTACTTTATAGGATTCGTTATTGTACATACCTCGTTGACTATGATGCTCGAAAACCTTTCGCCGTTTATTTACGACCGATTCCTCAAATCCTCCCGCTACTGATTTTTCATTTTATCGTACGAACGATTGAAATCGATTCTATATTCGATGCACAAGCGTAGGATATCCTATGCAGTTGAAACGAGACGTATCTTTATATTTGGTGTTCCCATGATGTACAAATCAAGATAAAAAGGAAATGTTATACGAAGAATAAATAAATAGGAATTCACATTCTACACAACAATGAATTCTTACATACATGTATGTATTTCGTGGATTACAAGTTCGTCTTTCCCTGTTCCCTTTCCTTGGTATTCTAATTCTGTTAGAATAATTTCAATTTTCGCACGAATCTTACGTGTGGTTAGCGTAGCAAGTCAAAAGAAACGCACAGTGTGCTTTTACTCTTCTATCCTGTGAAATCCGAAGCGTGACCGTGTCGAGACATTAGTAACCCAGCACAAACACGGAAGAGAGACAGGGTCACCGTTTCTATGCGTCACAAAGCGCATCGTTTGTCGATTTCCCCTCCTCTCTTAGCGCGCAAACGTAAATTAAAAATGCTCTGGCCCTTCCTCCAGCGTTTAATGAACGAACGACAAAAGAGCAGCCGTTGAAACGCGGCGCAAAGGCAGAGTTCCGACAAAAATTAATATCACCCTCTTCGCCGCCGACGCTTGTTACGCAAGCACGCGCACCACTTCCTACAAAAAGCGTGTGTAACGCACCTAAAAGTGTAGATTCGTGGCTCGTTGTTCCGACCGTTCTTCCACTAACTTGATTTTCGATCCGAACGAGTACACACTATAGCAAAATAGCGTTATTTCAGTCGTCTAAGCTTCGAAATCTTAGAATGGAAACTTTCCACTAAATAATCAAACTGACTGTACCTATATTACAAGGCATCATTAGTATCTAATACGAAAGAATGAGAAATATCATATACTTATCATGCCCAGCACGAAAACAATATCAAAGACGATAAAATCATGACGATATCAAACCAATAAAACAATTAGAATAATCATGTGGTAGGGTTATTTGAGACAGCCAACATATCCTCCTGACTTAAACAAGTCCATCTTACTATATACCATGAAATATAAAAAATTTTCCCTGAAAAATATTTCCTAAGTTCGATTGATGCAACAGATGAAGAAGGCAGCTTCGTTTTCTGCGATCCTAATATAAAGCACGTGAGGGTCATATGTATGGTTCTAACACATTTTCGGTCGAATGGCGCGCGACCGCGAAAATTATGGACGTGCCAAAGTTCAAAGTGCTCCCTCCGGGCTCTGACTGTTGTTGCACAAAAATAGCTAAATTGCCGACAAAGAAACGTGGCGCGATATCGTTGTCTCTAAATAGTAAACACGAAATACTTGTTTCCTTTTATGACGAATGTAATTGTTTCCTTGCCAATGGACTTTTCGGAATTTCTTGCAGATGTATGTATGTATATGTATTGTATATTGTAAAACGTATTAATTTTATGCAATAACTTTCGAATCGTTTGAATAACCATCTAATCATTGAATAAACCAAAATGCATAAACTAAAAACTAAAGAATATAGAAGAAGTTTGAAAGAGAATAATGGAGTAAAACGTATATACGTATAAACTGTTCGTTATTTCGCGGAATAAGGTTTCGGGAAGAAGTCTTTTGGTATTAGTCACACGCCAGATGCATTAAGACATGACGTCATTTGAGAACGATTCATTGACATTTCCCAGCTTCGCCACGGTTTCTGAATAGAATCTTTTTAAAAGTCGCGAGTATAGCTTCCTGTCACGGAGACGCGTGATTGTTTGAAACCCAGCTGTTCTTGCGCACGAAAAAAAGCTCACGAAACTCATTAGGCTTTGCTATTTGAATTTTTATCGCTCGCGTTTCACGCCTTCATTAAGTACCGCTGAAAGGCGGACTCGTTTTTCCTCACACATCTCGTCTATCGTTTCTTCGTTGTGATGCGGGTGTTAGTAGGTCAAGCCTGTTTTTACGTCGCACATTTCTCGCAGTTAAGAAGTGGTATCTGGTTTATCAGGCGAAAGAAACCGTTTCTTTATTTTTTTAAAGTCGAAGCTTTTGCACGCCTCAATTCTTTTACTTCCATTACAGATACAATTTCTAATTAAGCAAGTAATTAATAGAAAATTTATATTTTCAGATAATGATAAGGAAGGATTCGTTCGATCGTTTCGGTTCTCTTGCAGTTCATTTCTGATAAAAATAACAATTTATCTGGTAAACAATTTATATATCCAGATTGTTGAATTGATTTAATTTCACTGTAACAATTAATTTCTGGCGCTTCTTACACGAATAACCTTTGACAAACATATTACTTATTAAATTAAACGTACTAATTATGAAACCAAATGGATGTATAGATTTAAAAAATTCAAATTTGTTCAAAAAATTCATTTTTTCTCGTTAAGTGCTCAACTGAGTTTCATAGAGACGAACGAAGTTCAAATGTTTCGCCGTTGATCAGAGACGATTCCACGACGTAAGCACGTTGAAATAGCGCAAAGGTCTGCCGTCAGGCTGCGATCATTATACACGCAGCTTTAATTACGGCGTTTAGGCAACACGGTCGAACGATCTGGCGACGCGAGAGAATTTAATTACACGGCAGGACGAAAAAGGCCACGAAGGCGAAAGTGGGCTGCCGTGTGCCTCCATACATACGGGATTGCGGGTTGGAGAAGGCAGTTGAAAGCAAAGGATGGCGGAGAAAGCACGGCTAGGGCAACCAAAATTAACCTGAGCACCAAGCCGTCGAATATTGTATGTATATAGATGCATCGCTATTGCGTAACGACCTTACTGCAACAGCAATCAGGAATCCCGTAAGAGAAGAGAAAGAGAAGAAGAGGATCTGCGTGTACAGTGAAACGCAATTTTGTATAGCATCAAGTAGATGATCTTGATTCTATTCGTGAATTAAATTGTTAGTGAGCTTACAAGTTGATTTATGTGCGTACGTATGTGTGACCAAAAATACCTAAATATTGCCAAATAGTCAAGAATATCTAACCGAAGCCCTAAAAACAGAACCATATCAAAAGGTCTTCTTCGCTAAAAATTTTGGCGCAAAAAGGAGCAACAAGGGTAATTCTCCCTAAAAAAGAAAAAAAAAGAAAGAAGAAGTGGAAAACGAAAGCAAAACGGTATCAACGAGAGCTGATGAAAATGGAGGGGTATCGCGGCTCGAATGAAATAGCGAGCTATGGGGGTGTGCAACCACGCGGCTCGCGCGCAACGTCGATGAAGTAAAACGCAGCCAGGGTAATTGGCGCACCTTTCAGATGTAAATGCGGTTCGTTAGGGGGTTTCCACGAGCGATGCATCGCCGACGGCCACGCTAGGGTGTCGACAGCCACCAGGACTCGGCCAGTTGGAAATACTCCCCAGTCGTCCATATACCGACGCAGACCTCTGTCCAACGTTACCATTACTTCCTGCCACCCATTGGTTACGTATAGTTCACCTAAGGTGTTAAATACCGTATCCACATTTTCGTGATAATATCAGAATGGACGGTTGTAATTCTTTTGGATAATTGTGGCAAATTTAGTTCAAGCGAAGATAGTTATATGTAATTAGTCAACAGAGTGAAGATGAAATGGCAAAAAGAATATGAAAATAAAGTACCAGATGTGGATTCAGGCATTTGTAATGTTAGGTCTTGTAAATTGTAAATTAAGGTGTAATGTTGCGTTAAAGCAATATCTAATTTGGAATTTTTTTTCATATATAAATTTATACGATTGAGTTTTATGCTTTAATATTGTGATGATCAAAAGAAGTTGGAAAGATTTGCTTAAGGTGTTTTTAATTTCATTTGTTCTTCTACTTGAATTCTAGAGAAATTACGGTTTCAAAATATGTATTATCGTGCTACAAATAATTTACAAATATTATTTTGTATCGGAACAAATTGTTTGCTGAATGTTTTCCTTTATTTATGTATCGACTACATTTCAAATGATCAGAGGACGCATAAACACTCTTTGAAACATTTATCATGAAACGTTATGTCGAATATTACCTCAGTGATAAAATGATAAAGATAAAAACACAGAGCATTTTTGCAGTATAAAACGTTTTTAAAATAGCGATCGAAATTTTTCAACGAGAAGCCAAAGTTAACTTGTATGAAAAAATATTCGTATTTATAAAATCGTTTCCTGCACTGATGGATTTTTGACGTTTTACGTGAAATAAAATATAGATATATATAAATTCTCGTTAACCCTTTCACGTTCAATATTGCAAATATTGGTGGTGTTTCAAAATGGCTATCTAACCATGAAAAAATCAACAAAATCAAGTGCTATCAAAACTAATATCACCTTTCATTTAACTATTGGACTACATACCATACTATCAACTGTCGTTTCAGGTAATGAAACTTTAATTTCGCGTAGTTTTTTCAAAATGTCATAATATATTTCATCAAAGTAAGTATATCATTCAATATGCTTTTTCAATGATTATTTTATTTTATTATTCCAGATTTAGAAGAATTATCAATTTTGGAATTGGGAAAGTCTTGGAACGGAATTTCGATTCGAATTTCGGATTACGATTTCTTCATTTAGAAATTTCCTTCAAATAACTTATGCATTCGAAAATTGTTCAGGAATAGGAAATGTCTTAAATTCATTTCATATGTATCAATCTAATACAAATTTTATTACTTACATTCATAACAAAATCATCAACACATAGTAAATGTCATATTATATATAATGTAATATAAATTACAAGTAAATTACAAATTTTATCATGTATTAGGTTGATTGAATTTTTATGCTGACAAGAACACTGTTGAATTTTTAAACTGGGAACAGAATTTTACTCATCTTGCAGGATCTAAGGCAAGTTATTCATGGACCAATCAACTATCAACTCCATATCGATCACGAGTGTCACAGCGGCGTACAAGTATTATTGACGGTACGAATTATCCCTCACATCACGATGAGATCTCTGGAATAGCCAATAGGGTAATATTGTAGTACACCCCGTCTAATTATCGTACGTGCCTAATTTCAAGGTACCGCGTTGAAACGCACTAACCGTAACTAACGCTGATCGGCAAATGCTATTAATCTGCAGCTTGACTTCTGCTAATCAGCAGCCTATAAAACACCAAGTTTCCCTTCTCCCTCACAAATTATAGAAACTTCATTGGCAATGTAAGGATCGCACATAAGTTCTGCTTCGATTTTCATTCATTATGGCGACATTCATTTGTAGTCAAAATATTCGTGTGACTTTTTTATGTCAATATACATAAATCATGTAAATTTGAAAAAGATGAGACGAAGGTAATAGATAGTGAAAATGTAAATTTAGCATTTGAAAGAGGTTAAAGACATTTCGTTGGGATATTTCTGAGTGCATGAATTATTTTGAAGAGAGTTGTAAATAAAGAAATTACAACACCTCCATTCTAAGAATTATTGAATTTAAAAATTAATAATTCTTAGAAATCTAAGATAATGAAACAAAATATCCGTTGAGAAAGTATATTGAGTGACATGGAAACTTAATTAAACATACGGCAGTTTAAAGAAGCCATGTGCAATTAAATTTTGTATAAAATGTTGTTTGATGTGCACTATCATAAACCAATGGCTTAACCACATCAATACACTCGATATTCAGCGAGCAATAATCATCGATAACGGAAGCAATCGTGAATCTCTAAGCTTCACAAAGCTTGTAATCGGTCTTATTCTCGCTTGTTGGCGATTACACGCGCAAAATACCTGACCAGTCTTTCATTGAATCGGTGGGTGAGGCCGTTGATGAAAATTTATCAATAGTGCTTACGATCTCACCGCTTCGATGTTCCATTCCCTCCCTCTATTGATACTGTTTCACGGGTGATCAGAGATTGGCGGCAATCGATTAGCAATTACGAGCAGATAATTACCGTGCTGGTCTATACGGGATCGTGTTCGTCACGAGACCCTCCGAGGTGTGTTTCGAATCTCGGCGTACAACGCTTCTGATAACGCTCGTAACTAATCGATATCGCATTTTCTCTGTGTCAATAATCGGGATCGACCCTCTAAAACGAGCTCCTCCCTCTATCGCGAAAATATCCCTGTGAAAAGGAGATGAACTCGCTGGCGCGTTCTATTCGCGCGGACGCACAGCTTCCAATGGGAAACGCAACCTTTATTCGCGACCCCGTCGTTATTTATAATGGCGGCCGCCCATTATTACCGTTGTATGAATGATGGAGAAAAATGGACCGTTCGAAGGCTGTTTTCTGATCAATTTGAACGATGCCTTGAAAAATATCTCTTTCGAAGCGTGTCAATGTATGGAATAGAGACAGATGTAAAAGTTAAATGAAAAATTATGAAGGTATGTTTCTATCAATCGTGAGTAACTATGTTATAGGATTCATTGATTGTTTGAAAAGATTTTGATGTTCCTATGTTTGATTCTATAGCGATTGAACGTATAATTGTTATTTATGTTGGACAAACGTTTCGCGATCGGATTTTTATTTGGAGTCTGAGAAAAAATTTATTTTAGTAAGAAATTAGTAGGCATAGAATTATAAATTCAATATTATATTAATATCCAATATACAATGTTAAAAAAAGTAAAGAAGTTATTGTTTTCAATGATTACAAATAAATAATTGCGATCTGAACATCTGCATTGTACATCTGAACTGTTAAAAAATATTAGAATAAAAATAAAAATAGATATCTCCTATGAAAAAATAACATTTATTTATATTAAATAATTATCATACATCATAAAATATTATTATCTAAAAGGAGAGCAGAAAACGCCTATTGAATTGCGTTCGATTCACTCAGATTTCAATAAGCCGCATACAAATTACACGATCGGTGTATCATACACTGAATCGCTGGCTGTTAAACGAATTGAACGTCTGGTTCTCGTTTAGCTTCGCGAGAAGCCACCGATTCTGTGTCGACAAATACCAGTTAACCAGTGTCTACGCCTGTACTCGCTTGTTTTAATTTCATCATAAAGAACCGGCTCGTTTAAACGATATATGCTAACACCTGCAGCAGCCCCTAACACCGACTAGCCACCCCTTCTTCCTCTACGCAGCGTTTTAACCCCTCTAACGCTTACGAATACGAGTAGCCGGGATTATTGTATTCGCAGAGGCAAAACGAGAGGGGAAAAAGTGACAAAAACGAGCACAGGAAACAGAGAGGCGGAAAGAGAACGAATGGAAACGTATTGCTGGTAGGAAATGAATTTTTACGATATTTACTTTAAAAGTTTTTTTTTCAGCAGTGGCTGGCTGGTCGTTACCGACTTCCGCGGCCACGTTTTTCCATCAACGAACCAAGATTCCGACGCGGAATATCCGAATTCCCGCACACGGCCTCGGGGACAAATCGTTTCCGACCGATCGAGCCGAACGTCTAGACGAAATCGTTCGAATCGCGCCTATCGACCCGGGGTTTCCGCTCTTGGCCCCTCGTTTCGAAACTGAAAGTCGCGGGAATTATTGTGGTGAAGAGGAGCAGGAAGTTTAAGGCGTCTCGTCGGTGACGTTTATTGCGATCGAAATCGCGATGTTTCTGAAAGTTTCACGAGTAAATAATTTATGTCGTTACATTAATTCATTAACGCTAGAATTTAAAAAAACAGTGAAAATGAATGGTTTCGGATTTTTTGAAATCTACGTAAATAACGTTTTTGTAAAATTGAACAATTTAGAAAATTACGAGACTTCTCGTTTATTTAACTCTAACTAAAAAAATACTTGAACATATTATTGAAAATATCATTAGAGAGTATTGTTTTATTTAATAGAATCTTATTTATGAATTCATGAGGATCCTCGTCTACAAGGCTGTGCTAAAACACTTATAAAGCAACACTTATAAAGCGACAAATCATGAAACATTTTTAAACGTTGCTTGAAGAACAGAATATGATGAAATCAATGAAATTCTAATCTTCAACACTATCTCATTACAATTTTTCTATATGTGTTTTCTATATACGCGATATCTTATTATTATCGAATAATAGTTCAAAAAATTATCCTTTCTCTGATAAAGTCCTATACGTATAATACGATAGCGGCTTTTCGAAAAGTTGCGACAAACAATAGACGTGAAAATCGAAACTTTTTCGATTCGGCGTCGGGAATGTAAACTCGCCTGTACCGTGTATTATGCATGCCGGGAAATAGAGCGTGTAGAGCGGTTCCATACGCGTCCACGTTTTCGACACGCTAACGTGTCCGGGGTTGCAGTCGGGGCTCGGAATTCTGATAATCACGTTACACTGAACGAGTTGTAAAATTCATGCCTCGTAAATACGAAATCGCTATTGACGGTTCGATCTCGATAGCCGAGTCCTTTCTTTTCCATTTACAAACGTTGAAATCGATTTATTTGCTCTTCGCACACCGTTTAAGTAAAAACTTTCGATAAATTTGATGAAGCGAATAATTCTTCGCCACGATCAAATAAATAAATGCTGAATTCAATTGCATTTGATTGAATACAAATGATTGAACGAGTATACTTAACCTGTAAATGTATGATTCTTTCAAATATAATAAAGCATGTTTTGAAATTGTCAATTTATATGTCATAAAATTATAGAAAAGTAATTTAAAACATGTATTGTATTTTATTTTTTTTTTGTTATTGATCTATGTACATATTAAAATTAGGATTATACTCTTACATGAATTAATAAATTTTAAATTACCTTAGCGTAATGATATTCTTTTGTACTATAGCGAGTGGACAACAATTTCAGTATTGTTTATGATAATGGATTGCGATCACCCTTTCGTGGCCGTTTCATATAAATGCGATTTTTTTATTAATAACCGTAAACTATTTCCAAGTCATTTGATATTTTTATTAAATGTAATCGATATTATTATTTGTCGTTGATACGTAGAGGGAGAGAGAGAGAGTTGATGCAAAAGAGGTTTGCGAAGGAAATAAGCATTTTACGAGTTCCATTACGAACTACGGTCGGTTCTTAAGCAAGAAGTTTTTATAGATTCTAAAATGGCAGAACATCCCTTCGAGATTCCGAGAGCTCTTCACCGTTTCGTCCTTACGACGATAATACTTTATGCAACTAAGTAGGATCTTTCGCAGGAAACTTGGCTACTTCTGTAAGTCTTAAGTTTTCCGTCTCAAGTATCGGTAACGACGCATTAGAAGTAAATTTTTATAAGGAATTACACGCACTAAAATTAAACAACGAGCATGAACATCGTACAAAAGGAAATATTATAAAAATACAATCCTACATAAAGATCTAAGGAGTTTGAGTTTTGTCAACGTAATCAACTAATGTCATGTGATTACCAAGGCAATTTGATTGTATGCCCATACGTATCTGCATCTTCTAGCCGATATTCGAGAGAAGCTTCGCTATCGGTATGAGAGATAGACGATAGTAGCTATTGAGACGCGGTGTGTAAACTCAGACTACCAGCTTTTAGTTGATTAACGCACGCCGACCGTGACTCACTGTGGATCTCGAGTACAATGAAAATAGCTTCTGCCGGAAAGACAGATTACTCCAGATTATTGACTTTCGACTTGCTCCGGGAAGGAGCGAGTCGGTCCGGATGAAGAAAAGAACGGATAAGACGATGAATTCCGGTTCCCTGGACGAGTCTAACTCGATACGGGACTATACTACTGTTTCTCGGAAATTCTATCCAACGCTTTCGCTTTACACTTCAGAAATTCTACGTTTCCTTTTTTTTTTTAATACATATGATAATGATAAAGTTTTACAACAGAACTTGTTACCGAAATTTATAAAACGACTAATAAACTATATATAAACTATATATAAACTACTATATAGTATTATAAGATATATTATGTTTTGCACGTGTCGAAAATCTATAGAATAGAAAATTTGATACCAAAAACGCAAAAAATCTTAGTCACAAAGAAATAATTACTCTCTGAAAGGTTCGTTTAAAATTCTTCGTTACTTTATAACACTGTTACAGAATTAAAACAAAGATCTGCCTCAAAAAGGTTAAAATCCAACGTTAGAACGTTATCACCATTGGTAATCGATCTCGTAAAACTGCATCGCTTGTCAGGCTGCTTCCATCGCGGTATAAATTGCTGCGGATAAACAGGTGGATGTGCACGCGATGAGACGAGGCGCTGTTAAATGGAAGCTAGGCTACAAAGATCTACGTCGTCTAGGCGTGTGTTACGCTCTGTAAGAAGGAATTTCGTCGACGAAAGAGAAAGGGCAAGACGAGAGAAGGACCAACAAGCATCGTGAAATAGAGAGAGAGAAAGAGAGAGAGAGAGAGAGAGAGAGAGAGAGAGAAGGTTGGAAGAGGTACTGGGGGATGGAAGGTGGAAAGGGGACGAGCTTGCTCAGCAGATTGGTATCAATGGAGACAAATTGAGTTGGCCGGTGATCGATGAAGCTCACCGGCCGTGACGCGAAGTTACGGTAGCGTGCACAACGTTTTCCCTTCCTTCTCTCCTCTCTTCGCGTTTCCACCAACGATGTAGAGACTGTCTCTTTCTACAACGGCATTCGTTTGAGAACATATCTCGTAGAACGTAGTATCACAGCCACTATATCGCCCGTGAATTTACACGTTCGCCTACAAACGGTCCGGCTCGATGGTCTCCGGAATTCGGTTATCTTTCAGACACCCTTCGAGACGATGAAATCCAGCTTCCTAGAGAACGATGAGATATTGACTGGATGATTTTGTTAGCGAAGGTAGCTGTCGCAGTCCTAACTTGCGTGAAATGGAACTACAATGCGTCTCGTAAGTGTAAAATCACACTGAAATTTGCAATTCTCAGATGATTTAGCTAACGAAGCTTGTTGCCTGGATTCTAACTTTGGCGAAATGGAAATACTTAATGTTCTGTTGCTTCAGCTGCGTTCATAAAAATTTACATGGATAGTCGTAGTTTAGTAATGAGATAACACTATAAAGAAAGGAATGTTTCATTAAACTACCAAAAAGTCCAGAGCACACAAACCTCAGGATTCTCATCAAGATTCCGCGATCTAACCGCGTGTTCTTCACGATATCCTTCGTCCAGCCTCATCTTTTGCAAATCGTATACGCGAAGTCTTGGAAAAGTTCCTTCGCCGACGATCGACTTACATGCATAATAAATCGTCGTCTGAATATCTACGCGAATCGTGTTGAATCGCACGAGGACGCAGTCAGCCGACTAACTCCTCGAAACTAGCGTCATCCCAGTGCAAACATCGCGATACAATCAATCCAATTAACTTTTTAAATCTTAAGTTACATCATCGTTTTCTGTCCAATGCAATTTTTATTCTGTATACTACTCAAACATTTTAAAAATTAGGTCGTCCGAAAAGTTTCTTTCGTTTTATAAGGAAATAAGGGATGCACAACATTTTTCGTTTTATATTATTTTATGGAATTACGTATGATCCATATTGTTCTATCAAAATAAAGATTACAACGTTCGACAGATTAGGTTTCATGTTTGTATAAAGATGCATCCTTATGAAAGACGGGTCTGTAAAAGAAAGACACCTTTCGAACAACCTAATGTAAACATGTATTACAAACTGATAACAATCTTTAACAATCTGACTTTAGAAAACATAGCATACAAAGAATGTACATTGTAAGGGGTATGTGTATTATTATAATTGTCCTAAAACATCTACAATAAAAATCGTGTAATTCGGTACATAAAGTGTTAAAAATACATAGGTGTCATATGTTTGCGTATACATGTATTAGGTATTAGGTATGGGATAACTGGATGACCGAAGCAAAAGGGGGTTGAAGAGGTAGCAAGCGGAACGAGGATGGGTATCCAACTGGTACAAGCGCAGTACGAAGCGGGTTTCTATCAAATTATAAGTTGTCACACGGATGACGACGCAGCAGCGACGAGCTGACTCCTGGCTTAGCTTTCCCAGTTAACGCCGCCGCCAATCAGGCCCACCTCCACCTCCTCCTCTTTTCACCCTATCATCCCCTCTGTGTGTTCCTTCTTCTCGGGGTTTGCCTTTCCTTCTCGTTTCCTCTGTTACGAATTTCCCTCTATCTCACCATCTGCGTACAGAGTCTTTCGTCTCGATGTTTGATCGTCGTCGTCATCGTCTCTGTCCTTCGTCGTTCGTTTCGTCGTACTGTTCGCGACACAGCGCTGTCTCTTCCGGTTCTTGAGCGCGCACACGGAAGGAAGGAAGCAACGGTAGGCGCTTCACTGCCGAGGATTTGCATACGAGGAATTTATAATTGGCTACTGTTTATCTTATGCCAGGCAGAGAGAGAGAGAGAGAGAGAGAGAGAGAGAGAGAGAGCTGCTCTGTCATTTTACTCACTGGCCAGGGACGTTCATCCACCTTCGTTAGCTCTTTGCCCGAGTTCACCAGAGAAATCGGGACGTATTAAACACGAAAACCTTGGCAAGAATTCCGCAAGCGGAAATCGCTGCTCTTAACAAAGGTAACATCGACCATGTGTTTGAAAGAATAACTATAGTCAATATGTGCGCACGATTTTGATAGTTTTAGATTGAATATTCATTTGAAGTTAAGATTATTAATTAATTTTTGGTTAAAGTGGGTTGGAATAATTGTAGACTTCAGGGTGACGCCGAAAATCAGTGATTGTAAATTGAAATTTAGTTTTTCTTTAAGCCAAAGTACCCATATTTATACTGCAGGATTTGAGAAAATTTATATTTTCATAATCAAAATTATAGTAGAACCTGAGCAGAACTTTTGATTATATTACTCTATTAAAAATTACAAATACTTACGAGTTACGAGTTACTCTATTCTTCGTATTATATATATTTTCGCATATTATTGCATTTTAAGTAATACAAAGATGTATTTTATGTAACGTAAAACCGTATAATTGTGAACTTACATTGATTGGTAGATTATTACGGAAGAGGATCCAAATAATAAAAAATAGAACATACCGTATGCAAATGGCCGAATTGAATGTAACGATATTACTCAGTAAACTATGATATATTAAATCGAATTATCTGTTACATCTAAATTTGTAACATCGAGATCTAATAAAAATTCTACCAAATGAATGAGACTAATAAGAATTTTTCGTTCGAATAAAACGTCGAATGGATGTACGTTGGTTTCCGAGTATATTTTTAAAAACTATTAATTTCGAGTGAAATCCAGGTTTGCCAAGGATTTCTAGGCGAAGTTCCAAGCATATGAGCCTCGAAACGAGCCCGCTACGATTTGGCAGTTCTTCCATTCTGTAGACACACCCATCGGGGGTGAAAAGATATCGCGATATTATACGATGATAATGGGGCCCGTTCAATAACACCGTGAAGAATAATAGCAGCGGCATTGTGTTTAATGGCTAGGGTAGTCTACGAAGGGAATCGAAGCTCCAGGTTTATCGTGGCGCGGTAGACGTTAGGGTTCTCCCGGTTGACGAATAGCCACGTCGAACCAGTCTTGTCGATTCAGTCTCCTGATTTGCGAACATCGCGAATCGAGTTCAACAGATTTGTAATTTTATGTTACCGTTCTATCTCTGACGACGTACTATTCCATTTTCGAATCTGCTTTACATTATGTTTGTCGTTGAAGAATTAGCCTCCAGTATGAATATGATAATCTTTAGTATAGAAGAAGTGTTAAATGTCGTGGCGTTGAATATTTAGATAATTTGATGAATAATTGATTATTTAAACACTTTTGTCTTTGTAAAATTTATATTTGTAACAGATATCTTGTACTCTTTACATATATTTTCGAATCTGTTTTAAACTGTATCAATATAATCACGATATTGGAGCACTGTAACAGTAATAATGAAATTCCAAAATGTGGAAGTATACCAGACTTCCAGTATAACATAATTGCAAATGTGAAAGTTAGAGTCATTTGACGACACTAAAACGATTTCGACCATACGGCGATGAACAATCAAACTTTGCAACTTAACGTTTACAATTTACCAAAACACGACAAATCCCATCATGCAAACCAGATATCCGATTGTAAAACGTTTCCTAAAACAACGAACCTGAACGAACCAAACAATTGGTATCGCGACTATCGTCAACGATGCTGCGAGTAGCAACGTTAGCAACACGGGACGACATCAGCAACGGGAGCTTTGGGGTCAGACGTAGCAGCAGCAGCGGCTGTGCCCTGAACCAACCAGCGCCGCATCAAGTATCACTCTATTTACCCGTCAAATATTTGTGCTTTTACCGTGGAGCGCGTATCCGAGACTCCTCTCCTCGCTCCTCTCAGCTATCTACTCTATCCTCTAGTGCCACTTTGTATACAGTGAACACCGTCGGCTGAATTTCCCTAACGAAAACTTGCCGAAAATTTGCAATTCGTAAAGAGGCAGCAGGGCCTCCCTTCTTGTCGACATCGAAAGGAGAGGAGGAGGAAGAAACGAGTTCGCTTCCGCCTCTGGAACAGAGGAATCAGGAACGTTCAACGGTAACAAGAAGGAAATAGAGGAGGTTTAAAGGTGTTTCGCAGTTTCCATCGTTTCGAGATCGATATACGCGACACTGAAGAGTCTGAAGAATCGTCTTGCTGAGGCAAGTGATAATGTGATTGTAATCACAGTAGAAGCTTCAGATTCGCGTAATATATAGATAACGTATTCATAAAAGTTTTCTATAGTAAATATTCAAATATTTTTGTAAGCCTTGAAAATTATGTATACACTGTTGCTTGTGAAAATATTCTAATACTTACGGTAGAAAATTTTTATGAATATATTACGTATTTTATATGAAATTTTTTGAAACTTTATTAAAACTGTAATTATAAGTATTCATTATTCGGTTTATTAACATTGTAATGGTAAGTATTTAAATACCCTCATATGATAAGCTACAATGTTATGTCGCGCAAGACATCTGCACTCCATCCCGCGCTGCTTGACAGCCAACGGTCACGTGCCATCCTTCCGAACCCTCAATAAGCCCACTGATCCACCATAAACTTGAACTCCTAAATGCATTATTCGCACATATGGTTTAAGTCAATCTGTTTGCCCGGAAAGACTTTCTAATTCTAGAAGTGTTTTCGGCTGGTTTTTAGAAACATCAAGTAGCAACGTTGGTAGGAGGTTCCGTCCCCTCTTATCACTTATTAATATCGACTAACCAATGGACATAGCAGATCGTTGCCCTCACCTTACTAACGAAAAGTGTGAGCAACGAATCCGTTTTCTTCGCTCAAAAACCTTACGGCTCTCACAGTTCCTACAGTTCCGAGAGTTCCTACGGCTCATACGGTTCCTACGGCTCTTACTGTTCCTATCGCGCCGATTGCTCCTATTTCTTCTACGGCTTCTACGCCATCAGGAGGATCAACTCTACCAATTCTTATAACCAACGAACAGTCTACTTCATACAGTCAAAGTCTGTTCAGTCGCCACTTCTATTACAACACGAGGGCCTTCATTTATAACTCTCGTCTACGCCCTTTATATCATACGTAACGGTGTAACTCATTGGTGTGATAAGTGTTGGAAATATACATATTTATAACCCTGTTAATCGCAGTATTATACTACAACAACCACCTCTATTATCTTAACCGAAATAAGGCGATCGAACTATTTGTGGTGTCGATTATTACAATCGACTCCTGTTGACGCGTTTTCTAGTGACCGCGTCTTCCCGCGATAGCTCGAATTTACATGCAGTATTACAAAAAATTCCTTTCTTGGTACCATAAAATATAATGATACCATAAAAACAATCTTGCAACATTATATAAATGGATCCAATACTGTCTACGATAGAAAAACGTCGAGAAGAAAGTTGCAGAATGAAAAAACTGTAACGTGTCGGAAACTAAAGGTACCTTTCACGTAAGAAACTGGTTGACGATTGCGAAGACCCGTGCAGCCGGTAGGCTGGTCACGGATGTGACGCACGAACGGGTACCACATAGTTCTTTCTTTTTTTCTTTCTTTTCCGTTTCCTTTTGGCCCCTTTGGCTATCCACCCCTGGGAATCCTAATATCCACGTTTGACGTCATGCCAAATACGTACCCTTACTCGTCTGGAATAAGTCACGAGCGACGCCGCAATAGAGGATTTGAAGCAAACGTCGAAGAAGAAAAAGGAAGGTCCTGTAATACAGATGTCCAGAATCTTCTTGACGACGTATTGTATTGCAGCTGTCCCTAGTATGAAACACGGTTATCGTTAAACAACCAAGGAAATAACTAGAATTTCGACCCCTGGACACACATGGAATTTATAAGTAACCGATGAGCCGCTTGATTGGGTGCTTTTCGATTGGAAAAACTTTATCTTATACAGACTGTCTCAATTCTTTTAAACACAGAAAGCCCGTCTAACATATTCTATGAATAAAAATGAGAAAAGATATCGTACAATATTAAAAAATGATAACATAAATACGGAATAACAACGAATTAATCAGAAACAAATGGCTGATATTTGTATTCATTCTTATTTGAATGCGTTGAAATGAAAAACCGGGATTTTATTTTATCGTAAATTTCTCACTGATTGTTTTTAATTTTAATAAATGCGTCACGAATTGTTTATCGCTCAAGAATATCACTCGGAAGAAGAAAAAAAGGGAAAAAATGAAATATTCTTTAGAAGTTGAGATATGAACATAGTGGGAGTTTCGTCGATTACAAACGCCACAACGCAACGTCTAGACAAGCAGATTCACCAAACGCATTATACGACTTGATTTCTACCGGACGACCGCAGGTATTGTGGCATTGTTCAGCCGCTGATTGGAATTTAAATTTTATTCATAGGCTCGTTTATATCCGGCCAGTTATGTATTCAAATCGGACCAGCGTCCAGCTCGTGCGCGTGAAAGCCTGTTGGTACGATTCCGCTTACCTAACCCAGACCTACTCGAATCCGCCAACGTTCGCGATAATTTTCTCGATTTCTATATCGAAATCACCCAACGCCATCGGTCGGTTTGAAAAGCGGAAATGCGTTGATTTTATTCCAATCATTTTTATCCAACGGAAAATGTTAACCATCACATCTGCTCCAACAGAGATCGATCTGTGACATGTATAGATATATCAAATGAACAAACGTATTGTTTCTATAAAATTATTTACTTATAGCTGAAAATTCTAAAGTTTACAATAAGAATTTCAAGACAAGAATATTTGTCATTTCTAAAATTTTGAGAGCGCAACTAACATAAAAAGATACATATTAGGTTGGTGCATATCAAACGTTTTATACATTAAAACACATGCGTAGTTTCTTCAAAAAAAAAATTATATATATATATTCAAAGTATATAATAGCTAATGCTATTATAACCATGGAAATAAAACAGATAAGTGCTGGAAGAAAGAAACAAGAAGAGAGAAAGAAGGATGAGAGTGATGCAGGGACAAATAACATGCGGGAATAAATTACAACGGTCGCGGGCTGCGAGAAAATTACGGCGGGGCGCGACGGCGCGAAAATATTCGGGAAACTGTCCCGTTGCGGGCTGATGATTAATAAATCAAACTCTCACGCACGTCAAACAGCCATGATTGTAATTTGCTGCGATTGCTCGCGTTTCGCGCCGGTGTCCGCGTGATACCGCACCGCGAACAAAGTAACGAGGAGGGAGATGCAAAAGGGGTGAGTTTATGGTGAAGGGGGTGGGGCGAGTTACAAATTAAAATGCGCATAATTACGTGGCAATTATGACGTTTGCTTTTCGTCGATGCCACTCTCTGGCTGCTGCGTTGCTTGCTGGCTCGTGAAACGCGTTAATAACCTCGGTTTCGTTGATAATTCCCACCGCATTGATTCGTTTCGAGTCTCCAATTCTTCGGTTTCGGTTGAAGAAACAATTTGTCGAAAGAGAAATATTTAATAGCGTTATTCAGAGTAAGAAATAGTATAATCGTTTCCAGATTCGATTGACATAACATGTACTGTGCGCTGCTAGAGAGAAGTCCTGCGAAACGAATGCGGATCCGATTGGTTGTTTCTGACAGACTCAACGCAATCATAAAGATAAACACACGTATTGTCCGAAATACAGTTGTCATTATACAGAGTGTCCCAATAATGATGGTAAAATATGGAGGGAGTGATTGTACATGATAAAATAAGTCGAAAATATGCAATAAATTTTGTTCCTTTGAAGCTTTGTTTTGGACAGAGTCGACTTTGAATTTGGTTAAACAAATCACAATACAAACTACATGCAATAGGTTTATGAGTAATAATAAAGTATATAATTCTTAAGATTTACTTTATTAATGCAAAAATTGATGAAAATGCTGGCCACCATACTGCACATATAGGTATGTTCGATTCTCGAATTTTCGAAGGAAATTCGAAGTCCATTTTCTCGAAAACAAAGCTTCAAATGAACAAAATTTATTCCGTATTTTCATCCTATTTTGTACAATCACCTCCTCTAGGTTATACCACCAATATTGGGACGCCCTGTATATTATCACATATACGAATAAAATAATATAGCAACGTGCGGTGATGAGCGATAGAGTACAGTATCTCCCTTGTTCCTGCGCTGTCCTGCTAAGATTGCGCTGACTAGAAATATTAGTCAGACGACTCTATTCAGTAAAATGTTCGACATGATTGCAAATCTTGATTTTTTAGATAGTTTGCGTAAGATGACGGAACGATTAACGTTCTGATTGGTTGATAATACGTGCAGTCTGGTATTTCTCAACCCAATCATCTCTTCCTTGTTTTTTAATCGAATACTATTGATTTCACACAGCTAGTTTCGATTTCCCGGATTCTCTCAAACATGATACATTTCAACATCCGGATTAAACGATAATCTGTATCAGCGAATTTTCGCGAATTAACTGCGACCCACGAGAACTGGCTTCTGGTCGACCACCGTCCACCAAACCTAGTGTTGGCGCCATCGTCGATGATAATCGGCTCGGATTTTGGATTTTTCGACGTACAACTCCCTAACACGGCGAAATTTCACTGCTGACACCGAAACGCCTCGTTAATGTCGATGAATTGGAGAAACGTGCAGGGGGACGGCATAGTGCGTTTCGTGTGCGTATCGAATTTGTGAATGACACTAACGAGTAAATAATACACGCGCTACGTCGACGTTAGCAAACAAGTCGGTTCATTATGTTCGTGTTTTCGCCGTCAGTACGTTTGATTACTAATATTTGATCGATTCGTGCGTTGATTTTCGCGACACTGCGAAATATTTTCAATTATTCCGCGTTATATCGTCACGTCGCGTCGGTGCGATTCAATCGATTACACGCAGACGAGTTGTACCTGCAGTATATGTATGTATATTTTCTAATACGAATTAATTTCTAAATATTAAGGAATCACACATACGCATTGCAAATAAAATATAAATAAAAAATACTGAAATAAAGTCGATTACATAATTTGATTTGATCGAAGTCACGTGAATGCATTAAACAGACAGGCATTTTCTCTTTAATGCTACATAACAAACATGTTAATGAGGTAGAACATATAACTGTTCTATACTGAGTATCAGAAGTCTGGTACTTTTAGTTGGCTGGTAATGAATCGTTTCAGACACGGTCCGATTCCTGACTCGTGGTATCCTTTCGTGCTAGTTCACACGATTTAGATCCAGTATAATAACTAGCGGAACGGCGTCACTAACATCGACGTCGGGTAGTTTGAATTTTAGTTTAATTGAAGTTAAGTGTCCATTAGAAACTCCGCTTTCTGTCAGTACGTACCGCCAATGTTGGCGTTACAATTCAAAAGTATCCTATTTGGAGAACCGCACTATGTCCGTCATTTAAATGCGGTTACCAATATTATCAACCGCAACGGCAATACTCTACCGTTTCCATACTTTGCCAAACGTCGCACAAGCTTCTGTATTTATAAATTTAACTTTTCTCCTGATTCATTGGAAATTCTGGTCTACGCATCGAAATGCTATTTCGTGTAAACGCCATTCCGTTTATTTAACAAATGTTTCTAGCAGAAATTATCATCGTCTGATTGATCGTGATAGTAATCTAAATTATATATTTATTCTTTTAAAATATTTACATATGCGTACTAAGTTCTTAACAATGAAAATAGTTGTACAATACATAAATATTTCATAAGATACCGTAGCTTAAATTCATGAAGATCAACAGTTAACACTTTGACTGCCACGTTGGTCATGTATGACCGGCCACGGTTTCTCCTGTGACGCCACAATGGTCATTGGTATCCGGAGCGCTTGAACTTCTTACTATTGTAAAAATTGTATGAAAATTGACAGTTAGGGCATTTTGAATATAACTGATAAATATAAGATAATTTGAAACAAAAAATGCCCCATTGAACAATTAAACATGTAGCGGCACTCGACAGCAAAACTTTTCAACGGTTTCTGTCCCGTGGCTTGCTACACAAAGACCCTATCCTTAATCGGACGACGGCAGAGCAGTTGGTTAGCGCCGTTGGTTACGAACGTTTCCACACCAGATTCAAATCCCGACACTCGTAGTCAGATTTTTTCTCCCGATTCATAAATAAGAAAAAAGCAGCGCAGCACCTCACACCGACCTATACATCAGCATCACACTATCATGGCATATCCACTTCAAACATTTTCAATAAAACATCAATAAGAAAAAAAAGATGAGAACAAATTTTGCATCTAACGGTGCACTGTGTTTGTATCCATATCTTTGAGGGGTAATCTACGAATATTATCATAAACACACCTTAGAAAATAATCGTAAATGCTGGTTTATAATCATATAATTGAAGTTAGAAGTGCGCACATATCTTACTATTATATATAGAACTTTTGCTTACGACGAAATAACAAATGCGAATGGTTTGTTGAAATAAACGAAGACTTGTTATAATATGTCGCTACCAGCTGTCAACAAGGCGCCACAGTGGTCACCCACGACCACCAATAAGATAAACGGTCCATTGGGGAAGAATGTTGTCTTACATCATCAATTTATTATTTTGCCATTATATGCTTTGAAAAATAAAAATACTCCCGTGGCGTCCTGAGCGAAACATGTGATTTCGGCGTGGCAGTCAAAGTGTTAATGAATTTATCTCACTGACGGCACCGGCGGCTCGCATTCCGCTATAGAGCAATTTCGCTCGCGTCACTTATTTTTTCACGATTATGAATTATCTTATATTGTTTCCTCACGTTGTTAAATAATTGTTCTATGTTCTTACGCCACAGGTCCTACTATAAACAAGAATCCATACCTCGGTCATACTTATTCGGATCCGCAATAATTCTAAAGACACACCACGAGATTTAGTATTGTCTACTTTACTGGCAAGGCCCTTACGTTCTTTAGGGTTATTATTCATTCAGGTAAAAGTGGATTTTCCCACGTTGGACAGCCATTTGTAGGGGACGCACATAATAGATCTATATTTCATGTATCAATAAAACTATTTTTATATATTTTATACCGCATTAATTTCGTCGCACTATTGTAGTAACGATGGAAATAATACAAAATTTATAACTATTGACATTTGTTCAAATTATATATTTCTACTAATTTTGGTGCGCCGGTCATCGGTGACCTCCATGGCATTAACCGTGTCAAAATCTCTATAAGATAATAGTTAACAAGACGAAAAAGCCGATCAAAATAAAAGTAACCAGATAGAAATTTCACATTGTAAAATTTTCATATTTTATCGAGACTCTGAATTAATAATAATACGTAATGTTTTCATAATGAATAATTGTATGATACTATTTAGGTGAGGTTCGAAAAGGACGTATTAAAGAGCATCGAATGTGTGAAGGCGAAATTTGGCGGCGTGAACGTACTAATTAATTCTGCTGGTATTGTTGACTACGAAAATATCTATGATTTCAAGAACAAAAAGCCACATTCTGCTGACCTGTACAGATGCGTTTTCGAAACTAACGTGTGGAGTTTAGTTAACATAACGCGCTTAATGGTCGGCTTGATGACGAAGAACAAACAAGATTCAAATCAGCAAAGAGGAGTCATTATAAATCTTCCGAGCACGATGGCTTACGAACCACCACCTGGTTTAGTTGCTTATGACATCACGAAATCCGCGGTTTCCGGCATGACGATCCCTTTAGCTAGAGGACTCGCGTTGCAAAGAATACGTATTATCACAAATTGTCTTGGTTACATAGACAGCCCCATGACAGGTATGTTAATATTACGATTAGTATGCATTGTCTAGAAATTTTTATTTTTATAAAAAAATGCAATAAAAAAGCATACAGAATAAATGCATAAATATTCGCAGTTTATTCACGATTATGTATATTTAGATGTAAATTTGTTGCTATCAATATATTGACACAAACCATCAGTAGTTTGGGTTGTTTGTGTCACGACTAGTGTGTCGTTCAAACTACGAGTTTATGATTCTCTAATAAGAAAGTAATGGATTTTAATAAACCATTTCTAAAATTCAAATCGCACATTTTTGTCTTATTTCAATTCGAGGATGCACGTCATTAATATGTTATCCTATAATAATTTTATCGAAGTCTCTGTTCATTAATAAACCGTCATCGTTTAAATGTCTGTTCGTAAACAATGTACAATAAAATCACAGAAATCTTTGTTCACATTTAGCTGCAGAAGAAAAAAAGGAAACAAGACGGTGGAGCACCATGATAAGCGCATTAAAACGCTGCGAAACCTACGAGGAAGTCGCTCATTTGATTCAAGCGTGCATCAAAAATCCATTGATCAATGACGAGAATATACGTATAGATATGGGCTACAGGTACAATCAAGGAGGAGATTCACAAGGACATTCAAAGTGTTGAATCTATGAAAACATTCAAAGGGAAGCAAACAAAAGCATATGTATTTACATGCAGGATAGTCGTGTAAAATAAATATTTCTCTTTTGCAATAAATCCTTTTACAAATATATACCCGACATTATCTAATATAAAATAGTACTAAATTGTTGAATACGTAGAGTTATTTGTTGTTATTTAGAAGTCTATTTACTGTGAATGAGCGAATTATTTAATTTAATTTCAATAGTTTTGAAATTATTACTTTTTTGGAGCTTCAACAAGAATCAACTTAAAGTAATACGATTTTTATTACGAAAGGTTCCGTTTCGTTTTTAACAATATAAAGAATTTTGTGTATACATATATATATGTATATAAGTACGTATATACTCTACGACTTGTTTTAAATATATATATATAATATACATATTTAAAACAAGTCATAGAGTATACTTTAAAATGCTTACTGTTATGTTCTATTTAGTAGCCGTCGAGAAGGTAGCGTTAACTAACGTTTAATGCAACTGGCAATAAGCGCCACTTTCGGCTAACCTGCTATGTGCGGGAATACTGGCGCGGGAGAGGATTAAAGTTATTCGAAAGTAAATTTACAATATGTAATGATTTTTTGAAATCTTAACTGATTTCGATATTGACAATTGACTGACAGATTGACGGATATAAAATTTTTCGGTTGACAAGATGATGATTCTTCGGTTAACAAGATGATGATTCTTCAGTTGACAAGATAACGATTCTTCGGTTGACAAAATGATAACTAACTTTTCGATAGACAAAGTAATAACCAACTCTTCGATAGACAAAACGATAATTAACTCTTCGATAGACAATGGTAATTATTTGGTAACGGTAATTAATTAATATGCTCGATAGATGAACGATAATTATTATTACTCGATAAACGAACAATTATTGTATACTATTCGATAAACAAACGGTAATTATTATTCTTACGCGATAAACAACCGGTAAATATTCTTACTCGATTAGATAACGGTAAATATTCTCATTCTAACTTCTCTGAGTCGCTACATTTATATCCGTTGGAGATGAAAAAACGTCAGGGTCTTTCTTTTGAAAATGTTTGGGAAGATCCTCAACATTTGTTCAACTGCCGACTTTGTTTACAATTTAAATTGTCTTAATATCGTTATAGAAACATAATTAGGTAAATATAAAAACATGGTTAGATAAGTTTTCGCAAGATATAGCTTTTAGCGGCACTAACTGTCTTTCATTTCAAATACTGTAAACACGGTTTCAAATAAACGTTTTAAATTACCTTGATTTGAAAGAAATTATCAATTTTACTTTTGCCTTACTGATCGTGGGGGCCGCGGGACGTGACACATACTACAATGAAAATATTACTTCCCTTGACCGTGCCATATAATGTAATCCATACTTCCGCCGAGGTAGTCAACAACTATTCAATCGTATATGCTCGGACCCGGATTAATTCCAAGGAACTGGTTTATTGCTCATACATCATAAGAATTAAAGATTTTCCCCATTGCAGAGGTCCCTAATTTATATCCGGTACATACCTAAAATTTTCATTACAGTAAAACATAGGATAAGTGGGTTTTTCCCTGTACAGTATGGCAGGACCTCTTCCACCCTGAGAGCGACCGATGGTGGGGAATGATACTTATTAGTAGTTCGACATCATTTACCTGATTGTCAGTTGATAACAATCCTGCGGTCGTGACTCACCTCATTTTCGCTCTTCTGTAAGAATACTTTTACACATTCGTAGATACTTGTAGTAATCAAAAGTTGTTGGAAATAGCGATATTTTAATTGTTAACTCAGTATTAAGCGACATTTTAATTGTTAATTCAGTATGAATATCATTCAAACCACCCCTTTTATCTTAACTGAAATAGGCGATTGGTTGATTCATGGCGTCGATTATCTTATCGTGACGAGACAACTTATGACCTTCGTTGACGCGTTATACCGCGAACGCGTCTGCCCGCAAATATGCTCGAACAAAAATACATAGAATAACAAGGAAATTAGTTTGTACTTATACTTATATATATCGAAAAAACCTAGGTGGATTTCAAATTTTATTTGATGTAGATCAATCTAATATAATATTAATGTCTTTATAAGATAATAATTAACAAAACGTAAAAACGGTCAAAATACAAGTAATCCGATAGGAATTTCACATTGTAAAATTTTCATATTCCAACGAAATTCTGAATTAACAATAACACGTAATGTTTTCATAATGAATAATTGTATGATACTTTTTAACTTTTTAGGCAAGGTTCAACAAGGACGTATTAGAGACCACTGAACCTGCGAAGGCGAAACTCGGGGGGGTGAGCGCGCTAATTAATTCCGCTAGGGTTGTTGGCTACGAAAACATCTACGATTTCAAGAACAAGAAGCCACATTCTGCTGACCTGTATAGACGCGTTCTTGAAACTAACGTGTGGAATTTATTTATCATAAAGTGCTTAGTGGTCGACTTAGTGGTCGGCGAAGTACGATCCAACTTTTGGTAAACAAACAGTAATCATACCAGACCGTTCGGACATGAAGCGCCGCGCTTCACGATCTCATTCATATCCTGGTGGCACCCGGAGACGCGGGAAGAACAGCGTGGTGGTCCCTATAGATCCAATGGAGCTAAGAGCACGTGTTCTTGCACGCTTCCCCTTTCCCGAAGAAAACCCCGTGGCAGGTATGTTAGTATTACGACTAGACTACGAATGTTTAGGAATTTTTACTTTTATACGTGCAATAAAAAAAGCATGTATGCAGAATAAGTGCATAAACATTCACAGTTTATTCGCGATTATGTGTATTTAGATGTAAATTTGTTGCTATCAATATGTTGACACAAACCATCAGTAGTTATGGTCAATCATTGATTCGCTCAAATTACGAGTTTATCATTCTCTAAGAAGAAAGTAATGGCTTTTAATAAACCATTCCTAAAATTCATATCGCACATTTTTGTTTTATTTCAATTCGACGATGCACGTCATTAATATGTTATCATGTAATAATTTCATCGGAGTCTTTGTTCATTAATAAACCGTCATGGTTTAAATGTCTGTTCGTGAATAATGTAGAATAAAATCACTAAAATCTTTGTTCACATTTAGCTCCAGAAGAAAAACAAGAAACAAAGCAGGGGAGCAGCACCACGACAAACGCATCAAAACCCTGCGAAACCGAAGAGGAGGAAGTCCCTCATTGGATTCCATCATACTTCCAGGATGCCTCGGCGGAAATAAATGCGCTGACAGCTGGTATGAGTGAATGGAGATTTGGCGTGAATTTCTGGAGGAGGGGAGTAAATTCGCCGATAAGTGGCTTAAATCCGTGGTCAAGTGATGCGAATTTGTCGACGCTTAAGTATCCGCGGCCGAATGGTGAGTATCCGCGGACTAATGGTGAGTATCCGCGGACAAATGTTGAGTATCCGCGGCCGAATGGTGAGTATCCGCGGACTAATGGTGAGTATCCGCGGACAAATGTTGAGTATCCGCGACCGAATGGTGAGTATCCGCGGACAAATAGTGAGTATCCGCGACCGAATGGTGAGTATCCGCGGACAAATAGTGAGTATCCGCGAATGAATGGTGAGTATCCGTGGACAAATAGTGAGTATCCGCGACCGAATGGTGAGTATCCGCGGACAAATAGTGAGTATCCGCGAATGAATGGTGAGTATCCGCGGACGAATGGTGAGTATCCGCGGACGAATGGTGAGCGTCCGTTCATCAACCACAAGTATCCGTGGATGAATGGCAAGATTCCTAAGATATATTACGACGATTCTTGGACAAAAAACAACAAATTTTTGAAAAATGACGTGAATCCGTGGTTAAATGACGAGAATCCATGCTCGTCCGATGTCAAGGATACTCATTCATATGGCAAGTATCCGTGGCCAATTGGTAAGAATACAGTTATAGATTTAAGCTACTGGTACTATCGGGCAGAAGATCCACTAAGCATTTATAGTTCTGAATATATGCAGAAACACACTGGCAAGTAAACATAAGCATACGTATTTACATGCAGGACAATCCTGTAAAATACATATCTCTCTTTTGCAATAAATCCTTTTACAAATATATATCCGACATTACCTAACATAAAATAGTACTTAATTGTTTAATACGTAGAGTTATTTATTGTTATTTAGAAGTCTATTTACTGTGAATGAGCGAATTATTTAATTTAATTTCAATAATTTTGAAATTATTACTTTTTTGGAACTTCAACAGAAATTAACTTAAAATAATACGATTTTTATTACGATAGATACCGTTTCGTTTTTAACAATATGAAGAATTTTGTGTATATATTTATAATATACATATTTAAAGCAAGTCTTAGAATATACTTGGAAATGCAAACTACAATGAAAATATTACTTCCCTTGACTGTACCATATAATCTAATCTATACTTCCGCAGAGGTAGTCAACAACTATTCAATCGTATTTGCCCGGACCCGCATTAATGCCAAGGAACTGGTTTACTGCTCATAAATCATAAGAATTAGAGATTTTCCCTATTGCAGAGGTCCCTAATTTATACGATACATACCTAAAGTTTACATTTAGGTAAAGCATGGGATAAGTTGGTCTTTCCCTGTACAGTATGGCAGGGCCTCTTCCACCCTAAGAGCGACCGATGGTGGGGGATGACACTTATTAGTAGTTTGATATCATTTACCTGATCGTCAGTTAATAACAATTCTTCGGTCAAGACATACCAGCTATCCGCTCTTCTGTAAGAACACTTTTACACATATCATTCGCAACATTCGTAGATACTTGTAGTAATCAAAAGTTGTTGGATATAGTGATATTTTAATTGACAACTCAGTGTTGATATTTTAATTGTTAAATCAGTGTTAAGCGATATTTTAATTGTTAATTCAGTGTGAATATCTTTTAAACCACTCCTATTATCTTAACTGAAATAGGCGATTGGTTGATTCATTGCGTCAATTATCTTATCGTGACGAGACAACTTACGACCTTCGTTGACGCGTTATACCGCGAACGCGTCTGCCCGCGAATACGTTCGAACAAAAATACATAGAATAACAAGGAAATTAGTTTATACTTATACTTATATATCAAAGAACCTAGGTGGATTTCAAATTTTATTTGATGTAGATCAATCTAATATAATATTAATGTCTTTATAAGATAATAATTAACAAAATGTAAAAACGATCAAAATACGAGTAGATTACAGAATAGATACAAATAGATACGAATAGATACAAATCCGATAGAAATTTCACATTGTAAAATTTTCATATTCCAAGGAAACTCTGAATTAACAATAACACGTAATGTTTTCATAATGAATAATTGTATAATATTTTTTAACTTTTTAGGCGAGGTTCAACAAGGACGTATTAGAGATCACTGAACTTGCGAAGGTGAAACTCAGGGGAGGGGGGTGAAAGCACTAATTAATTCCGCTAAGGTTGTTGGCTACGAAAATATCTACGATTTCAAGAACAAGAAGCCACATTCTGCTGACCTGTATAGACTCGTTCTTGAAACTAACATGTGGAATTTATTTATCATAAAGTGCTTAGTGGTCGACTTAGTGGTCGGCGAAGTACGATCCAACTTTTGTTAAACAAACAGTAATCATACCAGACCGTTCGGACATGAAGCCCGGCGCTCCACCTGATTCAGATCCTGATGGCACTTCGAGACCCGTGGAGAACAGCGTGGTGGTCCCTACAGATCCAATGGAGCTACGAGCACATATTCTTGCGCGCTTCCCCTTTCCCAAAGAAAACTCCGTGGCAGGTATGTTAGTATTACGACTAGACTACGAATGTTTAGGAATTTTTACTTTTATACATGCAATAAAAAAAGCATGTATGCAGAATAAATGCATAAACATTCATAGTTTATTCGCGATTATGTGTATTTAGATGTAAATTTGTTGCTATCAATATGTTGACACAAACCATCAGTAGTTTGAGTCAATCATTGTTCAAACTACAAGTTTATCATTCTCTAACAAGAAAGTAATGGCTTTTAATAAACCATTCATAAAATTTGTTACGTCGCGTGATAGGAACCGTGCAACGTCCCTCGGTATTGGGTCGCTAAGGGTCCGCTGACCGTTATTTAGACCCTCAACAAACCTAAGGTCCCACCATAAACTTAGACTTTTTAAGTAATTTTAAGTAATTTTAGATGCTCCTATTCATTTTTCACGCGCAAATCCTTAAATGTTTTCGATTTACGGGTGGTCCTTAGAAAAGTCCTTAGGTTTGTTGTGCGCTATTAGAAATTACGGAAAAGCTGGTAATTATATAATGGGAAAAACCGGACATTTACCTAATGGAAATGTCTGGGTTTTCCCATGAACAAGGTCACCCATGAGCTACATTAGTAGGATGCTTACTCCTCCTATCTTCATTCATCAACGCTGGCCATAGCCAATGGGTATCGCGGATCCTTGTCCTCACATTTCATAACGAAAAGTGTGAACAACGAATCCGCTTCCGTCGTTCAAAAATTACCTATATACCGAACTTTCCAGTGAAAATGCGTCAATCGGTGAAAATAAAGTGACTAACGACAATGCCCATCGCCAAATGGTGGAAAATGCAACAGCAAATCCCACCAATAAAAATAACAACAAAAGCCGAAACGTATTACACAAACAGAGCTACAAATACAACAAATCTAAGACAATCACTAAGCGAAGATCAGGAGTGCTCAGCTATAAATGAAATAGAAATTGAAACATCAAAAAATAATGAGGAGAATAAAATCAACAACGAACTAATCCACCAGAATGAAAACTGGAAGGTGGTAACTTCCAACAAAAAACGTAAAATAACTCCAGGCACAAGTGTCGCAGGAAACCTAGACACAGAAAAGCAGCGATGGCTGCAAGAATTACCATTAAGAAACTCCTTCAACTCACTAACGGAAGAAATAGACATTGACCCGACAAGTGAAACCACAACTCATCCAACTCACATTGCAAAACCACCACCAATATTTGTTGAGACCCGCTTATTAATCCACTAAATAATATAGTCGGGAAGGATAACTACACAATAAAACAAACAAAAATTGAACAAGTAAAAATCCCAAAAAACGCGCCAGAAATTTATAGGAAAGTGATAAAAGCACTAAAGGAAAAAAATGCTATATACCACACGTATCAGCTCAAAGCGGAAAGGAGCTACAAAATAGTAATAAGAGGTTTGCATCCAAAAATCAACACAAAAGAATTAAGTGATGAACTAGCAAAAATTGGCCATCAAACAAGATCAATAAACAATATAACAAGATACGAAGGAACCGCTACCATTATTCTTAATAGAACTTGAACCCAGAACCAATAACAAAGAAAGTTACGAAATCAAAAAAATTCTAAACACAATAGTAACAGTGGAACCACCACGCTACAAAAAATATATACCACAATGCATGCCAACAATATGGCCACACAAAAAATTATTGTAACAGAAGCCTGGCATGTGTTAAATGTGCAAAAAACCATTTAACAATACATTGCCCATTCACAGGAAAAATAGAAGTTAGATGCTATAACTGTAACGGAAACCACCCAGCCAGCTATGAAGGGTTGAAGTCAGGAAACAATTACAACGTAAACTGTTTCCGCCGCTACGAAACAGGACATACAATAGCTTACAAGCGCAACAGGACGGCACAAAATCTGAAACAACACCAAATTCACAGCACGCAATGAACACTAACCACAGCAACACCAACACTTTTGGTAGCCGAGGCTACGCGTAAGTAATCAGCCAATCATCACTCTCTGACAATCAATATCACAACAACATCAGCAACGACACTACAGAAATCAAGGAACTTCTCAAACAATCCATCAAAACACCGAAATGCTAACTAAAATGATAAACGAACAAAACGCAGTTCTCAGGCAACAAACGCAACACAGTCATGCTACAACTGCTTACAAACATGCTAAACAAAAAATAAAAACGGACATGTTGAAAATAGTAGCCTGGAACTCAAATGGCTTACAACAACGGGCCCTTGAAACTAAAACATTCTTGTATAACAACAATATCGACATATTACTTGTTTCAGAAACATACTTCACTTCAAAAAGCTACATGAAAATACCATACTACACCATATATGATATCAAACATCCATCAGGAAAAGCGCACAGAGGGACCGCAGTGATAATAAGAAACGATATCAAGCATCATTTACACAGCCAAGTTAATAAGGAATATATACAAGCAACTACCGTTACAGTTCAGCAACAGTTCAGTTACAGCAACTACTTCCCGTTGTCAGCAGTATATGTACCTCCGCGACACAAAATAACATCACAAATGAGGGAAGAGTACTTCCAACACTTAGGGGACAAGTACATCGCAGCGGGAGACTACAACTCAAAGCACACGCTATGGGGATCAAGAATTACTACACCTCGAGGTAAAACCCTGGAAAAATACATTAGAAACAACAACCTCAATATATTATCCACAGATAGACCGACATACTGGCTGATTGACCTACTTGATTTTGCAGTCACAAAGGGACTAAACACAAATAAATTAAAAATAACACCCAATCTCCAGCTCAGCTCCGATCATATACCCATAATAATTAAATATAGAAACAAACCAATACTTTATAGCAATCCAGAGATAATATGCAATAAAACCACCAAATGGCAAACTTTTAAAGAAATAATCGAGAGCAAAATAATCTGCAATATCCCATTGAAAACTCCCGAACACATCGAACAGGCAGTAACAACATTGACAGAAACTATCCAAAAAGCAGCATGGACAACCACTACACCTGAACCAACCAGCAAAGAAATAAAAATAATTCCGCAAGACATACTTGAAAAAATTAGAGAAAAAAGAAAAGCAAAAACAAAATAGCAAAAACATAGAACACGAGAAAACAAAAAACACCTAAACAAACTTGCAAAGGAAATAAAAAACAAAATAAAAGAGCATAACAATAACAAATTCACAAAGTTCATAGGGACACTTTCTGCACAGGAGAACTCCAACTACTGCCTATGGAAAGCCCCGAAAAAAATAAAGAAGCCAATAAAACCAGTCCCAGCAATCAGAAAAACAGATAACACATGGGCAAGAAGCAACAAAGAACAAGCTAAAGAATTTTCCAATCACCTTCGCAATACATTTACACCACATAATATCAACAACAGCAACCTCAAATGTCATACGAATGAGGATGCGCAAACCACTAGTACCCCAACTGACAAGCAATACACCATACCTAAAACAACAGCACAAGAAATTAGAAACATAATCGGGGAAACAAAAAACAACAAAGCACCAGGAGTCGACCTAATCAATGACAAAATCTTGAAAAACCTTCCGCCAAAAGCGATAAGACTAATGACCATAATATTCAATGCAATACTAAGAATCCAATACTTACCTAAACTATGAAAACTAGCACAGATGTTGCCTAAACCATGCAAAGATCCACACCAAACTGCATCTTACAGACCAATATCACTGCTTCCAGTATTTTCCAAAATACTGGAAAAAATAATATATGTAGTATCTTAAATGAGTCTTTAGAGGAAGGACAAGTAATGATGTTTTGATTTAACAAATAATATTCAAAACAACGAACTCATTACAATATTGTCGTACGTCTTATTATCATATTCGGCTCTCAACTTCCCGATTCACACTCTCCGGCTTTTGCATTCGCTCTCCCTGACTTCTCAACTAACACTGACTGATTTCCCAACTAACTAATATCCCATGGGTTAGTATCCCTTTGTCTTTTTTTAGTCCCAACACGCATGTGTTCCGCGAACACCCGTGGCCAGAGTCACGTAGGCCTTTTCTACGAAACTATTCACTTGAAAGGACCGACGACACATTGATGGACCCGACGGCGCCTCGGCTCTCGCGACATTGTTTATGGTTCGACCGATATCTTAGTCCTTTTGTCCACGATACTACATATATAACCGCATAAAACTTATAATAGAGATAAAAAAATTAATACCGGAACACCAATTTAACCATAAAATTAACCATGAAAGTCTACTACAAACAATTAGGAAACAATTCCCGGAGCAAATACACCAATTAATAAAATCCTACCTAAGTAGCAGAACCTTCGTGATAAAAATCAAGGACACATATTCTGAAGTTAAAGACATCAAGGCAGGGGTATCACAAGGAAGCGTCCTAGGCCCAATACTATACACATTATACACGGCGAACATACCAACAACTACCAATAGCACAGTACTGATATTCGCGGACGACACAGCTATACTAGTCAGGCATACGAATCCAGAAACGGCAGTCAAATTACTACAAGAACATATCACAAAAATAGAAAAGTGGCTACAAGAAAAACAAATAAAAGCAAACCCCAATAAATGCAACAATATTACATATACGCTACGAAAAAAGATATCACCAAACATCCTTCTGAACGGCACGCATACAACACAAACAAAGCATGTCAAATACCTAGGACTCCACTTAGATACACAACTTACATGGAAACAGCATACTAAATCAATAATAGAAAAAATACAGAGAATAAGGAGACAAATGCATTGGCTAACAAGCCGAAAATCCAAATTAACCATAGAAAATAAATTAAAAATATATAAAACGATCATAAAACCAATCTGGACGTACGGAATATCACTATGGGGGACAGCAGCAATGAGCTATATAAACAAAATAGAAACAATGTAAGCTAAAATTCTTAGAACAACAGTAAACGCACCATGGTACGTTAGAAATGATGACATACGGAGGGACCTGGGAATCCCAACGGTCAAGGAAAAAATTAGCAGATACTCAGAAAAATACAAATCAAGAATAGTAACACACTCAAACCGGCTAGCTGCGGAAACGTTCAAAACCATAAACATGGACAGAAGGCTAAAAAGGAAGCACCCAGCAGATCTCATAAAGGATATAACCTAACAAACGCGAGGATGGTACCCCGCTGGGGGTAGCCACCAACATGTTAATATAACTGTTAAAAAATTCTATCAAATGTCCAAATTGGACAAATTGTGAATTTCAATAAATAAATATAAAAAAACCTATATCTTAAGCAGTGGCGTTACTAACTTATGTAAAGTTGTTGGAAATGCATATTTTATAACACTGTTAATCGCAGCGTTATATCACCTCAACCACCCCTACTATCTCAAAAGAAATCAGGGTATCGATCTATTCGCGGTGTCAACTCTTAGAATTGTAGCTCCCGTTGACGCGCTTCCTCGCGACCGCGTTACCCCACGACTGGTCGGAAGTACATACTTCATATCGCGCATTCTTGTTTTGTTTCAATTCAATGATGCACGTCATTAGTATCTTATCATGTAATAATTTCATTGGAGTCTTTGTTCATTAATAAACCGTCATGGTTTAAATGTCTGTTCATGAATAATGTAGAATAAAATCACTGAAATCTTTGTTCACATTTAGCTCCAGAAGAAAAACAGGAAACAAAGCAGTGGAGCAGCACCACGACAAACGCATCAAAACGCTGCGAAACTAGGGAAGAGGTCGCTCATTGGATTCCATCATACTTCCAGAATTCCTCGATGACGGACGTAAATTCGTGGACGACTGGCGCGAGTCAGTGGACAACTGGCGTGAATGTCTGGACGAATAGACTGACTTCGCGGATGAACGACGAGAAAGCGTGGAAGAACGACGAGAAATCGTGGATGAACGACGAGAAATCGTGGATGAACGACGAGAAATCGTGGATGAACGACGAGAAATCGTGTATGAACGACGACAAATTGTGTATGAACGACGAGAAATCGCGGATGAACGACGAGAAATCGCAGATGAACGACGAGAAATCGCGGATGAACGACGAGAAATCACGGATGAACGACGAGAAATCGCGGATGAACGACGAGAAATCGCGGATGAACGACGAGAAATCGCGGATGAACGACGAGAAATCGCGGATGAACGACGAGAAATCGCGGATGAACGACGAGAAATCGTGTATGAACGACGAGAATTCGTCTATGAAGAACGAGAATTCGTCTATGAACAACGAGAATTCGAGTATGAAGAACGAGATTTCGTCTATGAACGACGAGAATTCGTGTATGAAGAACGAGAATTCGTGTATGAACGACGAGAGTTCGTCTATGAACTACAAGAATTCGTGTATGAACAACAAGAATTCGTCTATGAACAACGAGAATTCGTCTATGAACAACGAGAAATCGCGGATGAACGACGAGAAATCGCGGATGAACGACGAGAAATCGCGGATGAACGACGAGAAATCGCGGATGAACGACGAGAAATCGTGTATGAACAACGAGAATTCGTCTATGAAGAACGAGAATTCGTCTATGAACAACGAGAATTCGTGTATGAAGAACGAGATTTCGTCTATGAACGACGAGAATTCGTCTATGAACAACGAGAATTCGTCTATGAACAACGAGAATTCGTGTATGAACGACGAGAGTTCGTGTATGAACTACAAAAATTCGTGCATGAACAACAAGAATTCGTCTATGAACAACGAGAATTCGTCTATGAACGACGAGAATTCGTCTATGAACGACGAGAATTCGTGTATGAAGAACGAGAATTCGTCTATGAACTACAAGAATTCATGTATGAACAACGAGAATTTGTCTATGAACGACGAGAATTCATGTATGAAGAACGAGAATTCGTGTATGAAAAACGAGAATTCGTGCATGAAGAACAAGAAATCGTATATGAAGATCGAGAATTCGAGTATCAACGATGAATGTACGTGGATCAACGACGCGTATAGCTAGATCAACGACCAGTATCCGTTCATCAACGATAAGTGTCTGTGGACGAATGGCCAGTGTATGTATTCGAATGGGGACAATCCGTGGTCAAATGGGAAGAATTTGTGGACAAATCTCCAGAATACTTGTATATTGGCGAGCTTTTTTTAGATAAATTACGAGAATTCTTGCACAAATGACGAAAAATCTTTGATAAATGACCACAAATCTTTCATAAATGACGAGAATCTGTGGTTAAATGGCGAGAATCCATGGTCAGATGTCGAGAATCCGTCGATCAACGACGACAAGTATCCGTTCATCAACAACAAGTATCCGTTCATCAACAACAAGTATCTGTTCATCAACGACAAGTATCCGTTCATCAACGACAAGTATCCGTTCATCAACGACGAGTATCCGTTCATCAACGACGAGTATCCGTTCATCAACGACGAGTATCCGTTCATCAACGACGAGTATCCGTTCATCAACGACAAGTATCCGTTCATCAACGACGAGTATCCGTTCATCAACGATGGGTATCCGTTCATCAACGATGGGTATCCGTTCATTAACGACGAGTATCCGTTCATCAACGACGAGTATTCGTTCATCAACGACGAGTATCCGTTCATCAACGACGAGTATCCGTTCATCAACGACAAGTATCTGTGAATGAATGGCGAGTGTGTGTGGTCGAATGGGGACAATTCGAGGTCAAATGGGAAAAATTTGTGCACAAATTTCGGGAATTCGTGGACAAATCTCCAGAATTCCTATATAAATAGCGAGATTTTTTAGATAAATTACGACTATTCTTGGGAAAATGACGATAATTCTTGGACAAATGACGAAAAATCTTTGATAAATAACGACAAATCTTTGATAAATGACGAGAATCTGTGGTTAAATGGCGAGAATCCATGGTCATATGTCGAGAATCTGCGTTCAATTGGCGAATATCCGTCGATCAACGGCGAGTATCCGTCAATCAACGACGAGTATCCGTGGATCAGTGGCAAGTATGTGTGGTCCAATAGGGACAATTCGTGGTCAAAGGGGTAGAATTTGTGCACAAATTTCTAGAATTCGTTTATAAATGGCGAGATTTTTGAGATAAACTATGACAATTCTTGGACAAATGGCGACAAATCTTTGATAAATGACGAGAATTTATGGTTAAATGGCAAGAATCCATGGTCAGATGTCGAGAATTCGCTTTTAAATGGCGGGTATCCGTGGTCAATTGGCGAGAATACAGTTATAATTATAAGCTACTGGTACAATCGAGAAAAAAATTCACTAAGCAGTTATAGTTTTGAATGTATGATAGCATACAGTGGGAACAAAACTTAAGCATATCTACTTACATAGAGTATAGTCGTGTAAAATAAGCATCTCTTTTCAATTAATCTTTGTAGAGGTATGTATTTGATATTATCTAACAATAAATAGTGCTTGAGTGTGTAATACTTAGTGTTATTTGTTGTTACCTGCAGTCTATTTACTGTGAATGATAGAATTATATAATTTAATTTCAATCGTTTTGAAATTATTACTTTTTCGAAGCTCTAACAAGAATCGACTTAAAGTAATACGATTTTTATTACGAAAGGTACCGTTTCGTTTTTAATAATATACAGACTTTTGTGTATATATATATATATATATATATATATATATATATATATATTTAAAACAAGTTTGAGAATACACTTGGAAATGCATGTACTAATGAAAATATTACGTCTCGTGACCCTACCATATAATCTAATCCATTCTACGGCCAAGATGTCCAACAGCTGTTTAGACGTATTTATTCGGATCCTCAAGGAACCGTTAACAAAAAACTTACCAGCGACGGTCAAATTGACCGCTCTCGAAATTTTACACAAATTTAACCGTATTTAAAATTTATCATATCGCTTCATAATTTCTGTCTTTTCTTAAAACATGCATACAATATATTTTTCGGTATTTACTTTTAGTTTGCTCTTTTATTTTCTGAGAAAAAGTTGTACTCTGCCTTGCCTACCGTGAGCGGTCATTTTGACCGCCCGACAAAATATTTTAGTTATTCTTAAAATAAATGCAATCAGTACAAAGAAAAGGCCATCTCTAGCTCAAATGACAAACAAAATCAGTAATAATAAATAATAACTGCTGTTATACCCGTGATCTTGTCATAAAACATAATCCATCCCTCGATCAAGATAGCCACCAGCTGTCAAGACATATCAACTCAGGCCAATAATAATCCTAAGGAACCGCCACAAAATTTAGCATTTTTTACAGTTCATTGTTACAAACATTTTAAAACTGGAGAAGTTTCTTAGGGTTATTGCTCATTATGATAAAACACTGGAAAAGCTTCCCCAACTCCACCCTCGAGTAACCGTTGGTGGAGAACGGTCAATACTCATTAATATTTTCGTATAAATATCGCCGTAACAGACCATATTCTTACTTGCTATTGTCCTTTCAACTAGAATACATCTCAGTTTGTTAGTCAATTAGTCGACATATAAACTTGTTATCTCTAAAACTCAGATAGAAAGCACCTCATTCAGGGCGTTTTGTGCAATGTTGTTATAAAAAGAAAAGTAAAGCATATCAAATTTGACAATAATTTTGTATTCCGCACATGGTATTGTTCTGTGATAAATATTTACCCTAAAAATGTCAAGACTTTTCAACACATGAAGAGCTATTTACAACCGAATCAGAGTTGAATATTATAAATAAGCGTTTACGTAAGGGAAAAACGGAAGGAAATTATGGTTGACAGCAGAGAATGAGACTCGACCCGATGGAACAGTTTGGAAAGAAATAGACGCAAGTCCCAAACCTGGCAGGACATCAGTTCATAATATTTTTAGGGATATGCTAAACGGCATACAATAAAAGCATAAGTAAAGACGGCATTTTATCTTATCGTTGATCACCGTCTAAAGGATCATATAATAAAATGTAAGGAAGGAGAAGCATTTAGAGTATTGGGGACTAAGAGGGAGCTAGATGCAACAAAACTAGGTGCATTTATTGCTCTGCTATATGCCCGCGGTGCATATCAGGCAAAGAATTTAGATATCTCATATTTGTGGAATAAAATTTGGACACTGCATTTTTTTCAAAAACAATTAGCAGCAATGACTTTGCTGAAGTTATGAGATCTATACGACCTGATAAGAAGAGCGAAAGAAGACGACGTTTACGAACCAATAAATTTGCAATGGTATCTACAGTATGGGGCCAATTTACAGAGAATTCACAAAATTGTTATAAATCTGGTGCATACATTACTTTTATATAAAGAATCGCAGGAAAAAATACCATGCAATAAAACTATCAACAAGTTCAGATTCATTACTACAAAAAACTTATCAAGTAAAAAATTGTAAAGGTTACAAAATTACGAAAATTTGTTTAAGATGCGGGAAATATTTATGCGGCAAATGTACAATTGATAATAAGATAATTTGTAAAAAATGCAGCGAAGTTGAATAAGAAATTTTATGGAAGTTCATCATTTTATATACATTTAGTTATAAATTAACCATTATCTAAGTTAAATCATAAAAACTATTACTTCTTTAATCACCGGTCGTTTTGACCGTACACGGTAGGAATAGGTAGACACGAAATGTCGGTAGGTTTAGTGTTAATTACGTAAGATTTAGAGATTTTTCTTACTATCGAGATCCTTAATTTATACAATACATACTGAAAAATGGGACACTTCTTAGAGTTATTGCCCATTACGGCGAAACATGGTATAAGAGGTACTCGATGACCGCTTCCACGGGCGAATGACCTTTGGTGGGGGGGGGGGGGCGACCACACATAACTAGTTTTCCTTCCCGACATCATCGTCAAAGAATAACGCTTTGCTAAAAACACTTTCTACATCTATCACACATAACATTCGTAGACATTTATATTCTTCAAAGATTGTTGAAAAGAAATAGTTATATTTTAATTGATAACTCAGTGATAAGCGATATTGTAATTGTTAACTCGGTGTGAACCATCCCTATTATTTTAACCGGAATAGGCGATCGGCTGATTCGTGGCGTCGATTATCGTATCGAGACGAGAAATTACGACTGTTGTTGACATGCTATACTGCGAACGCATCTCCCCGCGAATACGGTCGAACAAAAGTACATTGAACAACAAGGAAATTACTTTATATTTATACTTATATATCGAAGAAACTAGATGGATTTCAAGTTTCATTTAATGTAGACCAGCCTAATATTATATTAACACGTTGAATGCCACGCCAGTTTGACAAGATTTGGCGGTGGTGCCACGATGAATTTTTTATTATGAGATACATATAATGTTGAAATATTACCTACAAGAGATATATTCCGCTGTATAATCATCATTAACACTTTGACTGCCACGTTGGTCATATATGACCTGCCACGGTTTCTCCTGTGACGCCACGATGGTCATTGGTGACCGGAGCGCTTGAAACACTTTGAATATAACTGATAAATGGAAGATACTTTGAAACAAAAAGTGTCCCATTGAACAATTAAACATTATTATTAGAACATCAATAAGAAAAAAAGAATGATAACAGATCTTGCATATAACGGTGCACTGTGTTTGCATCCATATCTTTGAGGGGTAATCTACGAATATTATTATAAACACACCTTAGAAAATAATCGTAAATGCTGGTTTATAATCATATAATTGAAGTTAGAATTGCGCACATATCTTACTATTATATATAGAATGAGCAAATACTGTTTACTAATATCTTCTACACGTTTTAACAATATATTCTGGACGTTTTGCTTACTACGAAATAGCAAATGCGAATGGTTTGTTGAAATAAACGAAGACTTGTTATAATATGTCGCTATCAACTGTTAGCAAGGCGCCAAGGTGATCACCCGTGACTATCAATAGGATAAACGGTCCATTCTGGAAGAATGTTGTCTTATATCATCAATTTATTATTATTTTGCCATTATATGCTTTGCATAATAAAAATACTCCCGTGGCGTCCTGAACAAAACATGTAATTTCAGCGTGGCAGTCAATGTGTTAATATCTATAATTGACTAAACTGCAACCGTAAAAATCCAATATCCGAAAATAGTAGAAAACAAAACTATCAGTAATAAATACTATTACTACTAGAAACGCGTTGAAATTTCATAACAGATCAATATACATACAAAATTCTCTTTTAAAGAAGGAAGTAGATCGAGATACGAAGTTAGTATATATATATATGTATTACTACAGACGGGGACATAAGAGAAGAAGAATAAAAGAGGGATGAAAAGCGAAACAGCAGCCGCTGAGTGGAAGTCGCATACGAAGCTCTGGGTAACTTATCACTTTCCCTTAATCCGGATCAGCGGGACGACGGAACACCGGGCGATGTTCAGGCTTGCACCGTTAAATATTCAGAAGAAGTCTGGCCCGGTGTAAATCAGAGAGGCAAACCGCCCTCTCTGCCAACCCCTTCTTGGCTCTCCGATGCATTGCTCCCACGTGGATGCTTCGATACACATACATGCATTCGACTATACGACTCATCCCAACATGCTCTTTTTCGACATGGACGAGCCAATGAGATTTAACTACCATTCTTTGTTATTTACACCCGCTGTCCACCGTGAAAAAGAGAAGGGCCGTGAACAAAGCGCGCGCTATTCGAATAAAAGTGAGGTCGTTTAATGTGGCCCCCGAGTAATTGTTTAATTCCATTGCCGAGAGAATGGAGTCACGAGATTTTGGAGCGATGGTGTCTTGGAAAGTGTAAAAGAAAGGAAAGGATAGATTATTTCTATGGAAGGGTTAGATTAAGGTTAAACCACCTGACTATCCCGTTCAACGAAGAACTATGAAAATGCTGATTATGAAATTGTACAAATTGTTAAAAAACTAAAACTAGGAAAATAAAACTTTTAGATATACGTAATATTGTAAAAAGCTATTTTCCACATTTCGTTTTACCCATAAACGCACAAGCGTTTCTCGGTCTAATCACCAGATTATAAACTTGCATGCACTTCGAAACGACGAGCGACGAATTCTTCGTGTTATTCTTAAGGGGTGGCATGACGGAGAGTAGAACACAAAGGAGGGGGAAAAGGCGAGTCTCTTATTGGGGTCCAAGAAATATATGGGCGGAAATAAGCCCCTGGCATCGTCAAGATGAAAGGACGATAAAGGCAGGTCGAGTGACCGGAGGCATGCAAATTGATAGTAATAGCTATCCTCCACTGTCTCTCTACCTTCGAGTCCCTTTTCCATGTTCTTTAGAGGATTCCCCCCTCGTGCCACATCCTTGGAATCCTCGCGTGCGCCATGTGACATCGATCATTTTGATTTACCACCGTTTACGTTATTATCCGCAGGAAACGCAACGAGACAAAAGGAACTACTCTATCTTGATTATGCCAACTGCCGACTGATTTGTATGTTTTCGACATCGATACGAGTTTCAGTTTCAATCCATATTTCGTGTGTTTGCCTTCTTTTAGGGGGAAGAAGAAATATTATCGTAAGTACTTGGAAGAATGTTTTTAGATAAGGAATGTATGTATACAAATGAACTAATCATGCTTGAAGAGATTTGATTATGTTTGAGATGGAGAATACTAAAGAATGCAAAATATCGAGAATACAAAATGGTTATTCTTAATCGAATTTTATTAACTTGGGACATTTACGAAGTTTTTATGCAATAACTTCGCTAATAAATTTTCAGTTTCGAATGTTTGGAGTGGTGTAACTGAAATCCTCAAATTTCCAAGTTTCTTTAGACTACTCGCAAAAAAATCACAACTTATATCAAAAAGACCAAAACTAAAAAGCAAAGCAAACAAATGTAAAATAAAAAGCCACTCTGTCATTATTCACGCAGCTCAAGAATCACGAGTTTCTTGATAACAAGCATTCATCAGCGAGGGAGCCGCGACAAAACATTTTTGATTCGTTAGAAAAGTTCAGCGAGAAGCAGAATCGTTGCTTTTCGGGTGAAACTGTGCGCATAGCGACCAAGAGCCGAGGCATGAAAAAGATTTTCAAGCGGCGCTGGTCTTTTCCCCGTTCTGGGTTCGGTGAAAGACTTTCGCCACGCGGAGAAGTTGCCCGCTGGAAAATACCTGGATACGTAGGGAACCACTCGACCCAAAAAGCATTCGAGGAGGTTGTCGACGAAATATGAACGACTGGCATGAATACAAGCCAGCGGGATCGGGTTTGCACGTGTTATTCATCCTTGCGGGGTTGTTTCACCGCCGACACGCCGCGCCACGAAAAGTACAGGCGCAAAAGTATGCGACCTCTTGAAAATCCGCGAGAGCATCACTCGAAACTTAAAACTTGCGGAATGTAGGTACTGAAACATATGCTTCTTTACCGCGCGTATTTCGCCCCGGGGCTAGATACTCTCTCAAGATCGGACCAGTTCCCATAAAACTACCAACTACGCGGACGACTCTTCGGTTTTGACCCTGTTTCGTCTACACGATTCTTTAATTCAAAGATATGAAATTGGAAATACGAAATATATTTCGAATGTTTTATGAATATCGTTGCCACATTTTTCCGATATAAAAATTATAGGAGAAGATTAGGTACACCTAATATCTAAAATATGACAATCGATACCTTTGAAATCAATGTTTTTTTTTAAATATTTCTCAAGAGAAATCTCGCAACTAAATTTAATAAGAAGTTTTAGCGATGCGATTACTTAAGCGTAACTTGAAAATTATCCACGTGAAAACGTCCACATAAATAATCCGTAATATACATAATCATATTTCGCTAGTTATATTTTACAAAATATAGAACTTTGTTTAAAGATTTGAGACGTAATCGGTGATTCGACGTCTAATAGAGGGTGAAAAGAGAAAACGAAATAATTCCAGTGGAAAGATTACGTCATAAACAATCACTGAAACTCGACGTGTCAATAGGAGGATTAAGATTCATCGTCTTTCACCAGGATGGGATACACGCTCACAATGTTTTACGTTACGGAGGAAAATGGTATTCCGGTTGGCTCAGTCACAGTCCCTGATGACTGTGTAAAGAGCTTGGTATCCATCAACCCACATTGTTCCCCCTCATCCCTTTCATTACTCTAACCCGCCTTACCACTCTATACCCTATCACACTTGCTGCCGCTTACCGTGGAACTTCTTTGTCCCGAAAATGGGATCGTCGCAGAACCATTGAAAACGGGCTAGATCGTTACACATTCTTGCTCTTTAAGCACAACTTTACCTCTAAACTGCGTCGTCAGTTCCTATTACATTATTACGATATCTATATTTCATTTATTCATCATCTATGTTTTATTTAGATCATTGGTAAAATATATGATAAGCAATTTTCATATTCAATAGCTAATTTTATATATAGTCTATGAAAACTATCCTTTTAATTGGCTGTATTATATGTATTTTTGCACGCTAGTGAACATTTAGAAAACGATTCCTTAATTGAATAAATATAAACATTAACATTATATATGTGATATTACAAGTAAATGGGCGATAAATCTATAAAATTTTATGCATAACCAATTAATATTCTTGTTAATATTGTTGTTCATATTTATGTAATTATGATTGTCGTTAATATGAATATCTATAGTAATTATTAATTAAAAATGCTGAATAAATTCAACGTCATATATTGATATGTAAATATAAATAATTTTGTAACAAAGTGTGTTTTTAAGCAGACTATTGTGACGGGCTATAAGTACGTTAAATCAGGTATTGATATAATAAAATCGTCCAAGAACTTAGATATTCTTAAACTAACGAAATATTTAAAGAAATATACTAAAACCATTTCTGTTCGTCTACACTGTTTCCTTTTCATGAAAAGCCATTTGAAATCTTGATCTCTTTAGACCGTATAAATCAAAAGATTCAACGTCCTTTTACCAATTAAGGTATCCCATTCCTGAGCAACCTTAAAAAAGAGAGAAGAAAAAAAAGGAATCTCTCAAGGAGAGCTTTCAAGCTTTCCATTTTCATATCCAACGATTTCCTGAACGTCTAACGATCATTATGCCTGTCTACTCGGTCGTGATGAAAATCTCATACCGGATAATGAAAATCATTCAAATTGTATTTATGAATTCGAAAGTTTTTCCTACAAACCACAGCGCCGCGGCCGAGCCCGTAAGAAACTTTAAATAAAATTCATTTGAGAGATTCGTGATCCGGCATTACCATAAATTTGCAAGCTATCCACCACGGTCTTGGAATTTATTTCAGCTTCAGCTAGCAGGACAATCCTGAGAGAATCTCGAAATTCTGCCGTGAACGCACTTACGAACTTCTTTTCTATCGTAATGGTACTTATAAGTTGTTAGACGGATAAGGAGGACATTGTTATACGTATAATGCTCGATTATAACACAGATTGAGCTAATTTTAGGAACCTACCTTTTTTCATAAATGAAATTTTAACTACGAAATTTGCTTTACAAACCGATAAGTTATAGATAGACATCGGAAAAGATTTGTTTTATCTACTAAATATTATAAAAGCATTATACCTTGGATATTTTATATTTTTCTATATATTATATTCGTCCTATAGATTTTTGCAAGTCTAATTTTTCTATAGATGCATAAATATTTGCAGTATAAGTACAGATGTAGAAACGAATTTTATTAATACAGAAAACACGCAACGTAATCAGTATGATCGCTGAATTCAATGATCTCGATGTAACAACACGTTGAGCGCGACAAGGGACATTTCTACGCGTGGAGCGGTAGTGTCGTTCTCCTCGTACTCGTAATGTAATGTCCTCGCGAGAACGTACCGGGAACTACATTATCCCCTGTTGCACGCCGGCTACATCCCCTGACCAATTGTCCCGGTTGTAAATTACCAGGGCCAGACCCGAATTCCGCGTGGGATTCCTCGTCGTCGCACTTACAAGCACGTGTGCGTGCTCTTGAACGCGTAAACATCTCGGCCCAGTGCCAGTCTACGGATTATGCACGTGAATTTCGAAGGTCGACACTCTCTACACAGACACGAATACGACGAGAATACAGGCGCTAGAAGCAATCGACGACAAGGAGCACCTCGATGCTTCAAGTCTCTCTTGCACAAGTGGCGCGACTTTTTTATTAATTTCTCTAATGTTATAAATTGAAGGGAATATAAATGAAGGATTTTGTAATTCTGATTATATTGCAAGGTATGATAAAAATAACAAAGAATGTTTCTTACTAGATTCTTGAATTGTAATAATTGGCGATAAAGATCGAACCAAATACACCTACTATGAATAAACAAATATGTTTCACCCTCTGAGGGTCTGAGGGTATATATTATAGTACTTATACATATATTGTATACATTGTATATACAGAAACACGTATTAAATACTATTTCGTGCATTTTTGAATATTCTTTGCATTCTATACATAATCGTACAGTTAAATTTTTCAGAAATGCATGGATATCTTATGAATCGGTACGCATCAGCTACAAACCTGAATCTTTCACAGAGTACAAATTACCACCAATAATTACACCTCTAAGAGTAACATTCCTTCATCAGAAAACCATTTGCTTTCCCGAAGAGAGCTCACTGCGTCGAGATACCGATCGACGGAATCTTCGCACGTTTGCTCGTTTACACGCTTCCTGCTGGTTGCCCTCCGCCTTCTTCTACTACCTTCTCTCTACACCTGGTATAATTCCCCATTTAACATCCGGTTCTCGTACTAACGATATATCGGCAATTGCGCTCAGTTCCCTTCGTTCCAACCAGCACGTCTTCTATTCCCATCTTCTCTTCTTCCTTCCTGTTAGTAGGATTTCCTACAAGCGTTAGACTCGTACGTTTGACGTATGCTTTCACTGCTTTCGACTAGATACGACGGCCATATGCAGATAAGATTTTCTACAAGCGTGAAGCAGTACAACTTTTGTATTTTTAATTAGCCCCTTTAGAATCACGAAATTTTAGAATTAGCATTCTTCTGGATTCTTAATAATCAGGACATTCAGGAATTATTTTCGTAGGACTCTCGAATTCTTAGCTTTAAGAAGCTAGAGATGTATGAAATATTAGTATCCACTAAGGGATAATATATAAGTATTTTCGTGAAATTCCAAAACGTCTCATATACACATAAAATTCGTCAATGTTTTCTGATAACTAACTAAATATTTTGTGAACCACTGTTAGAAATTCGAGGATTAGGCCGGATGCGCGCCCATAGGCAGGAAGCGCATGCGTCGCAGGAAACGGTACGCATTGCGGTTGTAATATCGTGGCTCGGTCGTTTCACCACTGCGAAGATATAGTTAAAGCCCTACTGTGGCTTCTGCATCTCTGTTTCTCTTTCTGTTAGCCTCCTCGCGATTCTCTCTAGCCGAACATATAACGACGCCACCTTTTGCCATCTTACCGAATTGGGACGAAGAAACGAGGGAATCTGGAGGAGGAAAATGTAGAAACGACCGGAGAACTTGGCGAGAGCTTTGTATTATTATATAGCGCTGGTATGTCGCGCGACTTGAAAACCGCGCCGAAGGATAGCGAACACGTCCGAATCACTGACGATTATTGCCGAAAAATTCCGAAGTATGGAAAGTTGATAACTTGCGCGCAACTTACTGGATTATTCAAAATAATTCATAGCGTGTTTGACAGTCGGTATTAATTTCAGGTTATTGTTTTAAAAATGTATCGAAGATAGTATATGTATAATTAATACATCTGTGTTTTGACCCATGCAGTTTCGAAAACGGGTACACATATACTAACATATTCGTGGTTTCATGTGATTATTGATGTATAACGGTTTCATTAAGCAGCATACTTTTGTATGTAAAATAACATGGAAAAGAGAAAATCGATTTTGATTCTAAATTTCAAACAGCACATCGAATTTGAATTCAGTTGCATTCGACAAAATACTTGTCAGTATGTAATAATGCTTTGTGTTCCTCCGAACACCGACAAATGTAGCCGCGAAATTTGGCATAATGGATCATGCATGCAATCGGACGAAATAAACGCTACAAGATTAAAATAAACTCCTGCTTTTCAAAATATTCACATTGCAAATAAATATCGTACAATATATTGAATTAGTAAAAATCGAAGGCGCAATTTATTTTTGTATATATGGTAGCGAATGAAAAAAATATTTAGAAGATAGTCGATATTGAAAAATATCATAATTTTATAAAAAACAGAATATCGAATATATACGATAAATTGATATAATATACCTATACGCCAGGACAGATGACTGTTGAAAATTGAAAAAAATTTCGATAGAGATCGAGGATAAAAATTGCTAATACTTACATACGCTAGAAATAATTTTACATTTACTTCTGCCCTTAACAATATAAAAAGGAAACATACACATTAAAAAGATCATATACAACACTAAATTGGTTTTCTGCAAGAATTAAATTGCTTGGAAAAGCTGAAAAGAAGAAAGCAATCCTACTTAAGATATACCACTTCTTGTATTTGATTACACGAACGTACTCTTGCTCTAAAATACGAAGCAATTAACAAGGGTCGAAATCTCAACCGAGAAACTAGAATCGGAAAACAGAGGAAAGGGGTTGAACACGACCCCCGGTTTCTTCGTTCGTTCACAAAACTTCCAGGCATCCCGTTTAAACTCGCTCGATTTCTCCTGTGCACGCGCACTTACCGGCGCGATTATTGTTTCCGGCATGCCGGAACATATATCCGGTAGCACATTTCGCGCGGTATTAAGGCGCCTATATTCTCAGACAACAACAACTCTACTCTCCAAGGAGACAAAGTTGGATCGGTGTTCTATGTTACGGCTATGGGCTAACAACAACGCTCAAGGGAACCAGAAACGACATAGGCATTCAACAGCCTTGATGCAACTACACTAACTTTCAAGAGTACGTATCGCTCATTTGCTGCAACAATAAATTAAAAAATCACGATTTTAGGAGAAAGAAGATTTTAGAGTTTGAATGTTTCGTTACAATTTTGTATGAAAAATTTCACTAAAATGTCAAATTTGTATAATAATTTAACTAATACTTGGTACTAATAATTTATATATCAATTTAATTAAGAAGGTAATAATTATTTATTATATTGTTAATTTATCATTAATTTGTACACTTTGGTTAAATTCACATATTATCATTACCACAAATATATCAAAATGGTATTTCTGTACGGTAGAGTACAAGCTTTGGAATAGAACAACATAGCCTGTAGATCTCTTGCATTGATCTCACAGGGCTCTGATTAGGCCTATAATACTTTGCTCTTATGACAACATCACACAATTTGCTTCCTACTTGATGCCGCTTTGAGTATATTGCAACAAACACGTTATATGCATATTATAACAATGTTGTACAACATTTTTCTTTTTATTATCGAAACATGTTATATAACTTTACTATGTAACGTATGTTGCTATATGTACAGTGTACTTGCAGCTTAAGAAAAGAATAGAGAGATTCGAAGGGGTTGAAGGGAGGAGAAGAGTTGCATAATCACAGGATTTCGACGGTATCTTTCCTTCTTAATGTAGCTGCATTAATTAACCGCCGAAGCGAGACTTGCCGGGAATATTTCTCCGGTCGTTTCTTAAGAGGACCTTGGGCGATCCAGAGGATACCCGGTGAATTTCCAAAGCGTAACGCTGAAAACATAAATTAGAAGCCTAAAGCGCGAGAATAATTCCTCGTGTGATGGAGAAAGCACGCTAACAGACTACGCGATTGGAGTATATAGAAACATTGCTTTAAATTGCATGTTCCATCAAGTTACTGGAAATACACGTAAAAAAATCGTAGTAAGGTTACTTCATTAGAAACATATTTTTTAATAAAAATCAAAGCATACAGTATATGTATATACAACTATGTTGTACGTTTGCACGTATATGAAAGTTTCCATCGACGTGATCCAGATAGCAGAAGCCTTATAGAAATGTCTGTATTATTGAATCGTAACTTTTAATTTGAAGTTCTACACGGATCGAGAAAATACGCAAACGGAACCAATAATACGTCCTACTTCCTACATCTGATCTTACTTTGAAACTTTTGCAAACAAGTCCACGCAACTTTCCAGTGTATAGCATAAGAAATCGAAGCAAAGTACCTTGCAAGTTTCAATCGAATCCTCTTGTGATTTTTACAATTAGCTTTTATAAACTTTTGCGTGGTCACCTTGCACGAATGGAAAATCATGATCGGCCAATGATTTGCTGGATGATTTAAACAAATTATTTCATCTTATATGGAACCGAAAAGTGTCCTAATAGTTATGAACAATAGTAACGTACACCACAAAGCACAGATCCATATCTACGTCTCCTTATACTGACTACTATCTTGGAACGACGATTAGTTCGGTTTTCCTCGGATCTGTAACTCGTTGTCGTGACGTTCTCCGTGTCTCTCATTTTCACCGTCTGCGTTTCTTCCTTGATTTTTTCCGGGGGCAGGTCGAAGTCTGCGACGGCTCGTCCCATCATTCCCCCGGGTAAAGGCATTCTGGACCCTTACCTCTTACGGATCTTCACGTTGCAATAAATGGTTTCATTCTCAGCCTTGCGTCTCTCGATATAAAATCTCTCTCTCCCTTCTAACTCTTGTCGGAGAAAGAAAGAGAGAAAAAGTGGAGCAACGGCGTGCGACGATGAACGGATGGAATCAGAAAAATGCAGGCATCTCCGGGGAAATTAACGTAATGAGGTAGTTCGATTCTTCTTAGAAGCCAAGCTATATCCTCTTGCTCTCTCGTTCTTTCTCTCGATTCGTCGTTATTGGTTTCTTCGAATCGCTTACTTCCTTAATTCGTCTGGATCAGCCGCTAAGAATACCGGGTGTCTCGTTAAAGAGCGAGTTACTCTCTATCTAAAGAGCGTCCTACTAATTATACGAGTAAAGTGGACACTATCCCTCTCTCCGTTTTCGAATTTAGACGGACGAGATAATTAAAGGGCTGCTTAGTCGGGCGATTTCGTCAGTCACTTTGCTTAACCAAGCAATCCTTAATTTGTAAGTTTAACACTGAATTTCACCGTATCAGATAGCAATCAATACGTTTTATGGGAACTTTTAAATTTTAACTAATACGTGTTAAAGTTGAATTGGCTAATGTAAGCTAAATATTTTTTCCTTTGATTTAACCCCTTCCCGTATTTTAGCGAGTCAGACTCGCGATGAAGATTTTGGCTCAAACATGAATATCGCGAGTCTGACTCGCGACCAGATACTTGAGCCAAACATGAATATGAAACTCGCGATATTCGTGTTTGGCCCAAGTATCTGAACACGAGTCAGACTCGCGATATTCATGTTTGGGCCAAAATCTTCATCGCGAGTCTGACTCGCTAAAGTACGGGAAGGGGTTAATATCATTTCGTGACAATGAATTTTCTTCTGATAATATCTCTGTCGTAACTTCGGTACTCGTATCTATTTTAAACGTTTTCTTATCATAACATTTGCTCCTTGAAACGAATGTTAAATTATAGAAATATTTTTCTATAATTTAATCTGTTATATATGAAAAGACACAAAAATGAAGTACAAAAGCAAAAAGTAACGATGGTGGCAGAGATTGGAAAAGACGGACGCAAAGAGTTACTGATTTGAAAAGGTTTCACGTTTCTTTCATTATGCTCCTGAATTACGGGGAGCTGGATAGGATACTGGTAATACAAAATCGAATAACGATGCGAGAATCTTGACTCTTGTAACAGCTATTCTGGCGTAATTGCTTGGACTCGAGGAGAGTTCTTCTGAAAAGAAATCTCCTTTCGTTAGTTGGCAAATAAGTTTCCGGACGTTCAATGGTCGATCTCGTTTGCCTTGAACGTATGCCGAATCGAAGAAGGCAAACTTTCAATGGCCAATAAAAGGTGACTTTCATTTGTAATTCGTGCATCGATCAGAAGAAATTTTGTTGTCGACATTCACCACGGAGTGATCCTCATTCCACCTTGTAAAAGTTCCAGTAACTAAATCTTTTCGTATCGTTTTCGTACAATTTATTCGTCGAAAAAAAAAAAAAAACAGTCAATCGAATTAATTAACGAATGTTACGAGAGCTTGCAACCAGATTATATAACTTTGAGAGTTACTCGATAGTGAAATATGTTTACTTTTGTTTGTCTGATCGTAATATTCGAGTTAATCATACATATGTCACGAAATAACAAACTCTCGAAACTGTGACAAACACCATCACTTTTTCTTTCAACAACAATTCGTTCTCGATCGTTATTTTTTTGATATTGTTAGAGTGGGATTCGAACCTTTTATTACAAATATTAGCTAACGTACACATGGTGCTAATGTTGCACCACTGTGATCGTCACAGTGTTAAAGGGTTATTTCCACTTGGAGAGATTAAAAGAATCGATGTATTAATTGAAAGATTACAATCCGGTAGAATAGAAATAAATAAATATTTTTACAGTACATATATAACTAACTATATTCTAATTTTCTACACATAATAACTGAAATGTTAATATTGGTCAAAGTAATCACCGTAAGAATTGATATTAAAAAGAATGTCATCTGTTCAAAAATATCAATTTCTCTCTTACGAAGAAGAATCGTTTCAAAACATTTTCTTAAGAAGAATAGTAGTGGAAGAAGGAAAGGAAGAGAGGGAATTGTATAGTCGATTTGCGAGCCTTCGTTCGTTAAGGCAGTAAATTATTTTCCTAATTTGCGAGAATGCCTATGAGAAAACGAAGGGGAAGAGAGTGAGGAAAGGCTCGAAGGGAAAAACTTACGAAGGGAGAGAAAGCCGTTGAACGACGGTGTGTTCCCTCGGTATTTCGTGGTAAGAGGGCCGATTATAACAAGTGCATTAAAACTCGCAAGTCCGGATCCGTCGTCGTCCTCGTCGTCAACTTTTAATAGAATCCTTCTCCCGCCTCTCCCGGACAATTGAACTGCAATGGCAGCTTAAGGAAAGGGCCACGTTACCGAGAGAAATGGATGGACTTTCTTAAACAACTATTCGAGTTAGATAAAGAAACATGAATATGAATCAAGACGAAATAAGGATGGATGATGGAAATCGAATATGAGGTAAATAAAACATTTTTCATTTTTAAAAGAATACAATTTTAAGTTCTGTGTAAATAAAATTTTAGTACATTAGGTATAGACGTTAGATGTATAAATAGAACCTAAATAGAAATATAATTCTTCATGTTGAATATGTATCTTCATATACTTTGAGAATCATTTCCACCAAACCTACGTAAGATACTTTATATTTGTTGGTATTTTGGAGACAAATAAAAGAATGTGGCACCTCAAGCCTTATAAGACCGGAAATTTTTAATTCCAGTAATAAAGTTTCCGCATTACGAACTCTCCATAACCTTGCGCCCGCTGATTCAGAAAGTAAGCCGTAACTTTACGAAATTGAAGCCATAAACTAAATCCTGCATTATACTCTACAAACTTTTATTATGGTGTATGATGTACCATGTAAAAATGATTTTCAAAATTATTTCTCGTTCCAAATTCCAAATTGTCCTTGAAATAATATTACTATAATATTGGTAAAAAATATATAATATTGACACACAAGATTAATGAGTTATTTAAACTACACGTACCAACTCTTACTTATTATCTTTTCCAAATGAATTTTGACTTCCGATAAAACATACGCACATTGTAAAATATAAAAATTAACGAACAGAAATATCAACGACGATAGAGAGAAAAACAGAAAGAATTCCAATTTAGTTGGTTAAAATCTTCTAGAATTATCGTACGATACTATAAACATTGAGGAAATAAATTCCTAAGCTGTCTCGTAACAACGTCCCTAATGTAACCTAGCCTTCAAGCAACAACACGAAAACGAGAAAACGAAAAGCCAGATTAATAATACAGCCTTAGTATCATTAGCCGCGGTAATGGTGTGAACTTTTAATTAGTTGCGCAGTTTCATTCGGAAACACTTGCACGAGCAGCAAATCCATTGTGTTTTTATTCATGGCCCAAGAGATAGGCAACAGTCCTATCTTCTCCTCTCTACCGTGCTAACCAGAAAAGCCCCCAGGGTCAGAAACTTTAACTTTCTTCTATCCCTTCTGCCCTTTCCCTAAGAACCCCTTAGAAAGAGGCGCCACGTATTTGTCCATTAACACTCTTAAACACAGAACGTTCATCGTTTCCTATTTTGTTCCTCCAATGACATTACCTACCGGTGCGTCTGCACGCGACATTCAACCTCCTAATTCATTAAAAAGTATACTCTATCGTATAAGCTAAATGTTTACGTTGCAAATTACTCGAAAAGTTTACCACTGTATAAATTACATTACTGTATTATAAGAAGATTGAAAAATCTACGTTGTAGTGATTAAATTGCATAATGGATTGCAATTTATATGCATAATTTATCCTTTTATGGACGCGCATAATGAAACAGAACTTAAATAGAGATTCGTTTTGCCTATTAAAAAATTGTTGCAACATACGATTGTAAATATTCACAGGTGGAGATCGTGTCGTCGCGTCGCCCGAAATCGTCAAAATCAAGAATCACAGTCCTTTCCTAGATAATGGTCTATAGTCCTTAAAAGGATTCGGTTTGCTAATCCCTTCACAATCCGGCCATAAACCCAAACACTCTTTGCCTGAAACCATCGTGGTCCATCGAATGGAGCCGCGCGCACCGGTATAAAACGAGTTTGGATGGGTTTAATTACTCAGCTCTCGACCGGCGATGTAAATGATGGCCATTAAATCGCGGGGCTCGATGTTTACCTCGAAACCACGAAAGTGGAGAGCAATACGTTGGAGAAGAACAGTTCGCGTTCACCAGGCAGTGGAAGAGAGCCTCGATTTTTATCAGCAACGATACTCCCCAAACGATTTTCTATTCGCGAAATCAATATGAGCAACGATTCTCCGTTTGGATTTAAATCGAGTGGCCCTCTCTCTCCGTTAATTTGCTTAATGGGCAAGTACGCTGGAATACGCTGACGGGGAATGCTATTTATCACGATTTTAATTGCCCGCTTACGAACACACGCGAACCGTTTCACCTGTAATCCGTATAAATGCGAACCTAAGAGGTTCGAACGCTCTGTGAATTTTAGGATTGTGTTAGTTGATGGCTCGTGGCCGATTGTTTCATTAAAATCCAGTTGCTATTATTATTAAATGATTTAGTAGCCTGATTAAATGAAAGTGGATGATATTGATGATCTACAATTAAATGTTCCTCGTTTGAACCTTTGTAATGGGATTCACTTTAAGAGAAATTTCTAACTCGTACATGTTTATTTCCAATTAAAATATTCTTAATTCTACAAAATCGCAGAACAATTCTTTCTTGTTACTTTATCACCAATGTTTATTACCGTGCTTGTTCCTCGTCTCAATAATGATAGTCAATTCTAGAACAATCACACAGATCGAATAATAGATAATCATGTAAATTCTTTAAACGGTTCAAATGTTCGAAATTCCCGATCGTTTACCAGAAGGTGGAAAGTAAAAAGAGAAAATCACAGAAGCAGCATGGAACGTATAATTCGCGAAGTTACAATTTTACGGGATATCTACGGGTCTGGAAACCCTCATATTATGCGTGTATCCACCATATATCAGTCTTACAGCACTCCTGATAACAATTTCATACGGGGATTACGGGGACGTTGGAGGTTGTCGAGGGTGAGAAGAGACACACGCATGAGTGCACCACTCTAGCGAAAGCGAAAGGGATAATCCTCTGAATAATGCGCATGCTGTTACTGCAATATTAATCGGTTTCGAAAGGAAAACACCGAATGCTTTTGACTCCGGAGCTTTTATGCAAAGGAAGCGTCCACGTTGGCCACCCTCTTTCAAAACAAGCGAGACGTTCTCCACGTGTTTCGCGTCACGTGACTCGAGGAACGGATGGGACAGCCGAAAGTGTAAGTGAACGAGTAATCTTCCTAGGATCGATATACACTCACAGGATTCACAGCCTGATACAGTTAATACAAAATTCATTGAACTTTATTATAATATCTCAAATTTAAAAGATGTACATATGCAGATTTCTGTGAGTTTACGTGCCTTTCATTTAATGTTTTAATTAGATCAGATAATTAATAAATAATTTCGTCACTTAAAGATTTATGTTAATTTGGATAATAATGAATTCACCTTCACCTAATGTTTCATTGTTTGATTAATTGATCGACTAGCTAGACACATCGTATATTTATACATTTCTGAATATCTTATTTCAATATACTCATATACTCATATACTCAATATACTCATTTCAATATTTCTTGTAACAATGATTAAGTAAATCTATATTCGAAAATATATAAAATATATAAATTAAAATTTTCAGAAATTCAAACATTTACAACAAAAACACCATTCAAAGGTATAAAATGGTTATACTCATGGATAGCCTACTCATAGGAATAGAATCGGACGATAGAATAGTCGGTGTTACGATGAACAAGGGTTCGCAAGGTTTTTCACGGTCGAGTCGCGGTGATCGAATTCGCAAGTCGCAGGAAATGACGGGAGCCCTTTATCCAGAGACCTGACTGGATGAACTCTGAAATGGTGGTGGATTACAATGTCACATGGGTCGGCACCGGTAGCCAAGGGGCGCCAAATATATTGTCTGTCGCATGCATCGCGTACGCGTACATACAGCCCTGAGGCTAGCGAGCGTAACGCTGACGCGACAGATTGGCTCGGATAAATTAATTTCATTTACCGGTGATTTAGGCGATCTGCGAATACCAGGGGATCCCCATTTGACATTCTACACGCACCCCCATGGCGAGTATCACTACTCAGAGGAACGTAGCTTCCCCTTTGCGTCTCGAGTGCATCTAGATACAATTTGTCTTCGTACGTGCATCATTCGAACGATTTTTATCAATACTAGATCAAACAACTCCTAATGTCTAAAATTGTGTGATAAAATTGATTTAGGTATATATATACACATATAATCATGTTTCGATTTGAAGAGAACTTAAAGTTATTAAAATTACCGAAGAAAAAAAAATTACTGAATCGTACGAAGCTGTTTTTTTCCTTTATATACGTAACATTTGTTCAATTTTGCTATTTTGTTATTTCTAGCGTTCTAATACAAATGAAGTATATTTTTAGTGTGTATAGAGATATAATTTAGCTGCGTTAATTTTTAGATGTCAGAATATTTGCCTATTTTTACTAAAATGTAATTTAATTACGAAATTATGAATGAAAATTATTTAAAACATAGATTTCCCAAATTATATTCATGTTTCATTTTGTATTAGAGAGCCTTTAAATTTGGTACTTTGAGGTAATTAAAATTGCTGAATTAGAAACACCGCTTGTTTCCGCACATCATCGAGTACAGAAGGAAACAGTTTCGCTAGTGGTGATCCACAACTTTCCAGCTGCACAACTCTGGTTTTAATACAATTACGGAAAAACCTAATACCCCACGGGAATGCTGTGTTTGTGTCAAAGATGGGTTTTCATCGTGATAGAAACAAAACCGTTGCACCAAGAGCAAGGTTTAATTAATTGTAAGTAGTACATCGTTAAGGCTTAAACAGAGAACCAAACGTGATATGTTACATTGGACAATAATCATGTTAAAAAAGTAAAGAATACTTGTACAACCAAATAAAAACTTTGTATTCATGTATTATCCTATAGGAACAATAGATTAAAATACCAAGTTTTGCAGTGATGATATTCTATAAAAATCTTGAAAGATCTATATTAATGATATTTTAATTAGAATTAGAGCAAATGTTCAATATGCTGAAACGTTATTCTGTTTGAAAATTCTGTAATAAACAGCGATTTGGCTCACTGTAGAGAAAGTAAAAGGAAAGAAAGAAGTTAGACCATTAAGAACCAACTTTACGCTATCGCAATATTTTGTTTTCCATTTTTTTCAAGTAATTGAAAATTGTTGAATCCCGTCTTTTAAAACTGTAATTATGAAAGTCCATGGAAATTCATAACATTATGACCATCTTCTTTTTTAAATAAAAAAGATATATCTTTAGTGCCTGATTTGTACAACGAACTTTTATAAAGTAAAATATTTTCATGATATTTGAATAGACTTATCGTCACTACTTTTTATACGCTCTTCATATATTCCGAAAAGTTTAAGCGTTGAAAGGTTAATGAGTTAAATTGCACATATCGCACGTGTTATATTCAACATTCTGTAATTTCTCATACGCATCACGTAACATAATATCATTGCGTGCGGTTAAATAACACGCTAAACATGCTCAGTAAGGGAGAGTACATCAGTGAAATTCGTCGCGTGCCGCAACTTTCTTCCACAGCGATTATAAATCCCGTCGCGAGACAGTAGCAGGGACACGTATCTCTGAACATAATTTCCTGGAAACTTTTGGGGAAATCTTTTGATGCTAGGGCGGTGGAGCTTCTATTTCATTGTGCCAGTGCCTAATGTCGCGTCCTTTTCACGCCGGATGGTGCGGCTAAAAAACCTGGCGACCATTGCGTATCGCGAACACGTGCGGACCGGGGTTAATTTCCAGAGACGAATGTCACTTCTTAAACTCCCCTGTTTCCCAAAAAACTTTTTTAACTGTAATTGCGGCCCCTTCTTTTCGGACGCCGTTACCGTAATTTCAGACGGTTACTTGAAAATATCGCGACTACACGACGCAGTTTCTGCTTGCTGTTAAAATATATATCGCTCGAACTTACATCTGGTTTTTCTCGTTATAGTTTTATCTTTCCTAGTCTTACTTTTATAGAATATTTGAGAAACGATTATCTAAGTAACATACTATTTTGTTTCACTGCATGTTGTTTTGTAATATAATAATAATGTTGTGATTTGAATAAACAAATGACTTCTCTGCAGATTGTTTTATCATTTAATTATCAAATGAAATAATTTGTCATTTTCACAGAATCATTTGGAGAGATGTTCACTGAAATATCTCAAATAATTTCTGATTCTACTGTGTCATTATTAATCATACCATAAAATGCCAATTTCTTTACGTTGTTTCGCGCATAAGTAAAACACTTCGACTATGTTATTAATCAAAGTAGAATATTTAAAATTTAAGTTACTTGTCATTTTATTTATAAAACTAGATTCATCTAAAATACAGAAAATTATTTGAAAATAATTTACTTGATCGTAACGAAGATAAAATTCCTGAAATCAAAATAAGCTATCAATATGATACAATCAAATTAAAATAAAAAGAATATAAAAGTAGTTAAAACGATACTTCGTCTCAAATTATTATTTCTTATTCTCTCTCTCTCTCTCTCTCCCTCCCTCTCTCTCCCTCCCTCTCTCTCTCTCTCTCTCTCTCTCTCTCTCTCTCTCTCTCTCTCTCTCTCTCTCTCTCTCTCTCTCTCTCTCTCTCTGTGTGTTTAGGTATTTTTGTTTTTACTCTGTTTCCGTTTTCCTGTTATGTTATCTTCTTGTTGGCGATGCAAGGTCTCAAGGGAGTCCTTTGCTACATTCGACCCACAAATTTTTCCTCCGTGTTGTACCGATTTTCTACACGCTGCTGGAACCTTCTAAGAACTAGACGTGTTTACTATTTATAAAAGGGGAGGATACAAAGTGTTTGAGCTTCTCTTACCCGCCCTCTTACTAGCAACTTTCTACAATAATTTAAAAATATCAGTTGAAAGTTTTAGGAAAGTGAATTTTATTGGTTTTAATAAAAGACTCATAATTAATAAAAGAATACATTGGCGTAATTTAATTGTGAATATATAAGTTGATTATAAACTTGAACACTAATAATTCTTCCATTTAAAATCATACATTATTATCAAAACATATGAAAAAGATTTGTAAAAGCATCAAAGAATATGAAAATTTCTATAAACTATAACAGTCTGACAAACTTGTTGGTTTTCTTTCAAAATACAGATTATCTAATCCTCAATAACCGTTTATTATTAAAAATCTATAAATGTATACTCTTAAGAATATCTCTAAAAGTAAAATGTCAATTATTCCAATAAAATACATATATTGTCCTAAAATAATTCTGATAAATCAAAATCTGAATTCATCACAAATCTTTTTTCGTTTCATCGATTTCATCATCTAAAATAAACAATAGCGAAATCACGAGAATTATAACTAAACGAATTGCAACGACTTAAGTTTGGAAGCTCATTTTATTCCAATTTAGGGAATTTAAGCGGTGCGACCGACTGCTAAAGCGGTCGGTACCCCTAGCGTCGATCAGGTAGGCCAGAACGGTGTAACGTGAAATTGGTACTTTGAAATTTCATTAGTGAAGTCAGGTGGCGTCACAGATTCAATTAGCTTTTTATTGGATTTCGAACTGTGCGAACTGTCAAAGCGATAACCGCTTGCCTGCTACCATCGCACTAACACTTACGTGCGTTGTATATACGAGTGTGTACGTATGCGTCAGACGAGACACCCTAAACGATCACCTTTTCATTTATCGGCTGCTCTTGTCCTATTAATGGTAAACGTCAGCTAGGAAAACAAAAATTAATGTTATCGATCCCTTCGATCACGTGAAAAAACTAAATTTTGCTTAGAATTCTTTTTAGAACATACATCTAATTGCTACACTAAAAAAAAGAAAAAAATACACTGCATAATAAGAAATACATTTCTTTTATACTAATAGCGTAGATAATTCAAAAAGATGTTTACAAGAAGCATTAAGATCTCATGATTGAAATATTTTTAAATATATCCGGACACAAAATCCTAAATACCTTGAAACAAAAAATATACATACAACATAATACACTTTTATTATCACTGACAACACAATTCATACAATATAATGTAGGTATGTGTTAATATCGTGATAAAAGTGTTAACAATATTACATAATATTCAATTAAATTGTACGAAATATCCTACTGATGAAGCGTTATTAGAAGGAATGAAACAATATTTTCCATTGAATAGAGAGAGATCTAATCGCAATGAAGATCTGATTTATGTCGGATCATCCAATGTTTTACTTTCTTGCCTTCCGTCTTTGAAAGCCAGTTTGTCTAGACAGGAAACGAAAGCTCCATTTCTCGTTAAGTTACCATTGATAATGAGCGGGTTTCCCTAATTATTCACCGTTCTAACAGAATGGCTTACAAATAAAACTACTACCAGTAAATTCGCTTCTTTGCTCCACTTTTTTCTTTTTCTTTCTTTCTTTCTTTCTTTCTTTCTTTCTTTCTTTCTTTTGCTCGTTCAACGCACGATACCTTTTCATACAGCACTGAATCGTGCTTATATAAGAAGCTTCGAAAGGTTCGAATTCACTTTTCAAATAAGAAATACTATACCTCGCATTCAAGAAGCTTCTAACAAGTACATACTTCATTTTATTTCAATATCATTTTGATTTCAAATTTGACTCGTGTGTCAATTTTATAATATAGTGATGATATTTTTATTTGTATTATTTAGTGATTTAATAATTCCATAATTACTTTATAATTATTTATAAATAACAAAGTACAAGTGAATTATAACAAAATACGACCGATCTCATAAATAATTCATGACATAAACTACACAAACAACTGACCAACGAATACAATTTATAGTATGGGAAAAAATTAGCCATTGCCAACTTTCAAAAAAGTCAGTTTCCTAGAAATTGCTACGTTTAGACAGAAAATATGTGGCGTGACGAAACTAGTCCATGGGTGACCCAGAAAGCGATAGAAAGTGAAAATAAAAGAAAAAGATAGACAGAAACGAGAGGAAGGGCAAGTCGTTGATTTAATGCGGAATGAGTCCAATATTTTTCAATAAGGAAGTCCGAGACGCATTAATGGCACACGGGGTATATATATCATGACGATAATGACGCGCTTTGCAGCATCGCCACCCCAAACGTTAGGGATGAGTCTCACTGGTGGAACTTACTCACCAAGCCGAGCAAACCTTATAAATGCCATCGCAAAACCATAAACCTATAATGCACTACCCGAGCCAGCAGAGTTTTAGTTTTTGCCCCCATCTTCTCCCTTTCGTTTTCACGGAATGCCATGTTATAACGTGAAATGTCGCCGATCGTGACCTTAACCCTGCTGGCGTTCTTTCCAGTTATTCTCGACGCAATTGCATTTTTCTGAAGTTCAAAAATACATTGGATTTAATAAAAATGCATTAGTAACGTAGGTGATTAGAAATATTAAATATTTTTGAACAACTGAAATATAAAATTACTCACAATCACCCAAATAATTATCTACAAACATCTTATAAACAAGCCTCACAATCAAGCAACAGAACCCAACGCAGCCATTATGTAACTTCCTTTGCCGGCGTATATATCAAAGGCGACAAACAATGAAAGTTTTCGCCAAAATGAATGTCTTTTTTCCGCTTAATCACGGCGATTCCTCGTTAAACTGTCTTCCTACTCGCAGTTGGTACGAACATAAATTAGTGAGGACACCTTACCCGTTTTAGAATGAGCCAAAAGAACAAATAAAGAGAAATCACATCAGTCGAAGAGTCTGTGGTTTCGGTGGGTTCGCGACAGGTATTTAAGTAACAACTTCGATAAATCACGTTAGTAACGTGTAAATAGACAGACGATGCATCGCACAAAAGTTACGTTGTATCAAGTACTGCAGTGATACACTCTCGTTCATAAGTATTAGAACAATTACAGGAATTTATTAAAGCCTTTAATCATCAGATTTGAAATTTATGCAAATACAGAAACGACCATAGAATCTTAAGCTAAATAAAGGGTTCCTACATTCAACATTGCTCGTCCTTTTGCGACTATTACAAATAATTTTGAAATATTTTTATAGAATGCAAAATCATGATCGGTTAATCGATTGGTTGGTGATTAAAACGAATTATTGAATCTTATACGAAATTAAAAAGCATTCCGATACTTATGAACAAGAGTGTATACGCGATCACCATTCTACAAACGAGACACTAAATTTCACAGGCAAAAAGAATTCCCTGTTTTTATCTCGGACGAGATGGCGTTAAGCTTAATTTTCTTTTAGCGAGACGCGGTCGAGCGTACACTTTAAGTCTGTGTGCGCTCGAGGAAGAAATTTATCGGCAGAGTAAAGAACTTTCGAAGATTAGCCGGTACTGCCAGTAGGATTTATCTTTCGATTATGGATCGCATTTTGGTGAACGTCCTACTGTTTTGGTTGTTCCACCATACTATTCTCCTTAAAATGTTCTGTCTACCATTTCGAAACTGAAGAACCTTCTTACGCAACTTAACAAATGCAACAATATTTCCCTTTCTCTAGAAAATATCTTTAATATCAATTTTTGAACTTTTATTCCTGTTTTCTTTTAGTTCTTTGTAGTTAAAATTATGTTATAAAAATAAAATTCTCTCTAATGATACCTGTATTTAACCATCATGAGGATTTCCTAAATATTTGTATGTGCATATGTATTGCATATTTGTATTGTACGTATTAGATTCTTTAAGAGAAAACTAACCTGTACTGGAAACTTTACATACTCGTTCATATTAGTCGCTTCGTTGATATTCTCATTGAAGAATGTATTGATTTCATTCAGCTTTGAGATTGCACTGTAAAGGAAAATTGTAATAATAGTTGTATTTAACCATTCTGAGAATTTCCTAAGTATATTTACATATCAGACTTCTAAAGAGAAAACTAACCTGTGTGGAAAACTGATTGATCGATATTCTTGTTGAAGAACATTTCTATTAACAATAATTATTTGGAAAAGTACTAGTTTTACAAACGAATACACTTAACAATAGTAATAATTGCAACAAACCGAAAACTAGACGTGCACAAAATGCCACCATGTTACAATCTTGCGCATATCATCTGCGCAGTGTAACATAAATCGATTATAGATCAATATCTAGTAGCGAGAGAGGCGCGTCACTTGAATTGAATTCTATTCCTACATTATAATAATGTACAATGTAAAATCACATTTAACTTAAGTATATATTCATTTTCCAAATTTTCTATTGCGTTAATGTACATCAAATGTTGTATAACTGTATTCTTTCTTCGAAATATCATATATATTTATCTTTTTATATTTTCGATTAATTCCTTATCCATACATAAAAATATTCGGGTGAAGCGAACGTAATGACGAGTTCGTGCAACTCAATCAGCGCCAATTTGTCCGCATCTTATGAGATTAAGCCTTAGGAGGAGAGCGTAGTGTCAACTGTTGGTATACAGAGGGATGACGACGGTATGCTTGCGAACCGTCGTAATCCGCAATGTAAACAAATCCTCAGAATGTTCAATAAACGTCCAGTAAATACGATGGTGTACGCAACGTCGGCTCATATGCTTAACCGACGCTTCGTTTCCACTTTATCTGATGGACCGTTATGTGACATAATCGCTGGTCAGCTTGATTATAACTTTGCCTAATTATCTTCCATTTAAATCCTTCAGAAACGCACACAACCATTATGATTCGATTACTTTATAGACTATATCACCGCTTAATTGTCATTTCGATAAACTAGCATTTATTAACAAACATGCTTATTATAAGTTGTCAAAGAATTTGGCACGACGTATTATGAATTAGGATATTAATCCTACACGTAGAAATGTCAAAAAGACATAACTACTATTAGTCTAATATCCAAAATTTTGTATCGAATAAGAAAATTTTAAATATATCGAATGTTAACGATTCATTATACATTTTTATGGCATTCAATACATGTCATTTATAGAAAATTTCTTATACTTGATAATTAATTATACGATATTCCATATGCAGTAGAATACCTCGTCAAACTGATTTAAATATGGTAATGAATTTAAAATTAGAATATTTCTTAATAAAAATTGAAAATTTTCATGATGTTTATAACAGTTTCTTTTTTAATTCACTGATATAGAAGAGATAAAAATCACTTTTTATCATTTTTCAATCAGATAAGAAGGGGAAGAAGAAATCCTTTGAAATGGACTTCTGGAAGATCCATACCTTAAGGCGGCCTTATCTTTCTTGTCTTTTAGATTTGGGACCTTATCGATGCCATGAAAGCCTTCGAGGAGATTTGCCAGAATCTTTTCCTGGACCGTAAGAAAAAAAATATTACTAATACCGACGTATGATCGAATCTCGAAAATGCCATCCAGTAATTTGCTTCCTGTAAAAGTTATCGATATTGCCCGAGATAGTTATCGACGGCTATAAGTATAAAACTTCACTTCGGGGCGCACCGTTTTCCAATAACTCGAGATCATTATCTTTATTCATGCGTAAAAGATAAAGAAGGATAAAATTTATTTTACCCTATTGGCATTTTGCTAACCCTCGTTTCGGCGAAGCCAAAAATTCGAAACTGTTTCATTTTCTGAAAAAGATAACAAATATTCATTTAGTAAATAGATACACCTTTTTGGTAAATAACTTAACATATTTGAAGATTTAAAACACCTGTTATTGTATATAATTTACAGTTTTATGGAGGTTTGCTATTTTGAAGAAGATTGATTATGATTTTGAATTATCGGAACGACATGTGTACATATACGACATACAAGCAATCAGACAAATTATGAAATAAAATGCCTTTAAAAATCAATCATGACAATTGTAAAATTTTAATCGAAACGATCATTTAACAAGCAGAATAAAAAAATCTTGTTTCACGTAATCATGATATCATTCTCTTCTATTCTACACGCTATCAGAACAGACGACTATTCCAAACACAAAACAGCTAATTTGGAAACTTCAAGAGCGACATCGGTCGACCGAAATTGGACAGGCATCCGATTAAACGACCTCATTGTTTCGAAACACGTGGTCCAAGGAAAGGTGGGCAGAAGAAGTGGTTTTGTGTGCTCTTTTCGTTAGATAGCGTTGCGAAGGTTCATGTTCAGTCATCCTACGTCCCGTATAACTGACATTTCATGAATTGGAAATGTAATTTTGCCACACGGTGGTGGCTCGCGGCGTCATAACTGTTCGCATGATAACGGGGCCTCGGAGTAAACGAGCACATAATTTCAGCTGCGAACGCGTTCGCGGCTTCTCACGGCCAAAGGGCTGCCAAATAATACGTTCTGCCACGCACAAGAAGACTACCCATAATCGCGATACAGAGCAACCACGACAACAGCTACTACTTCTCCCTTTTTATCTAACGTTTCATAACGAAGTAGACAAATGTACATCTTCCCCCTATACATTGTGTTTTTAATACTTTCGTGGAGAATATTATTCACATCATTTCAGAAATAATGTGAACGAAGTTATAAGAATTAATTAATTACGATTTTTAAATTAATGAACGGATGCTGATAATTTTTGATTGAATACTTTGTCAAAAAGAAATCTGGGGGTTTTATGGGGCTTATAGAGTTTTGTAAGAATTAATAGAAATATTTCTAATATAAAACATCGATTGCATTTCTTATCGTTGCACTTGTGTATGAATATGTTATTCTAACAACAAAAGAATCTCTCCCGTAATTTTTAGAATTTTAAGATTATAAAATTGGACAAAAATTAAATATGAAACAAAACTTAAATTCCACTGTTTAAATTTATAGAGTTTTGAAGATTATTCGTACAGGATTTTAGGAAATGACATAATTTTTTGAAAATTATATAAATTTATTCTGAGTTAAAGTAACTAAAGATATGTGAACATAATTTTGACTAAATAGAAGTACGTATAGGTAGGTAAATGCAGAATATGAATAGCATAAGTTAGATACATTAATCCAAACATTAATGAATGCTGATGTGAAAATTAATACCAGTATGAAATATATACTCTGATATCAATTAATCTTTAACGATAATAATAATAATACGGCTTATAACAGTAATTCTAATAAATGAGAAACATATTGAATATTAATAAACATTATTGATTGAAACAGGTTTTCAATACTATCGGTTTATTATTATTCATTAATATTTGTTCATAATCATTAAATCAAACGGTAAAATTCTATGTTATAAATGCATGGTTAATTATTTCTTCCGACTAAAATTCTATATCGAATAGTTCGACTAAAATTGAAAAAATGCTTCTAAGAAATTTGTCTTAATAAAAGATTCAATTTACCATTTAATTTCTTTTAATATCCAACCAGAAATATAATTCAGCATTTCACTCGATTATATCATTCTTAAAACATCGACTGTTTCTAATTCTTATAATCTTATAAAATGCATAGAGGAATAACAATTGCAAGTATATTTCTTTTATTTTCCTTGAAATTTAAGTTATCTCCTGATGATAAATAAATTTATGATAATATGATTTCTGTTTTGGGATGATGAATTACATATTGAATTACGTATCTAGGTAATATAAAATTGATAACTTCATAAAAAGTGAAGTTGATCAATTTGCCTTCAGAGGGGCTCAACTTACAAATTTCGTTATATTATTAATGAGATGCAAAGAACTTTTGAAGTCCTTTCTCGCGACATCATTAAACTCAAGACCATCGAAAATTCAACTAATTCTCATCAAGTGTACATATGAAACAAGGATCTCCAGTTAAATCAGCGTAATGCCAAACGCGCCTAGTCTAATCTCTTATTCGCTTTTCATCCGATTTCGTCTGGACTCGTCCATCTTATCTAGACTACTCTCTCCAACTTCCATTTGGTCCAATTCCGTGAACGCGCGCCACTTAAATAAATCATACAAATACGACTACGTTCGCGTTCTTTCACGCGACCGTAGCCAATGCCGCGTCTCGTTTCATGCATTCGCCGTTTTAATCTAATCTGGAGGCGCATGTAAGAATATATTAAAGAAAAACTTTGCGCAGTGCTGCGACGTGCTCCTGAAAATTATACCGTCTCGAGTAGAACACACCCCTACCGAGGACGGCCAAGGGACACGTGGGAAAAGAAAGAAGCGAAAGAAGAAGGCGGATGAAAAAGAGGGGAAAACTAAGAAGGGATAGAGTAAAAGAAGCCAAAGTGGTTTCCACATCCAGCGAATATACCTTTTACGCCTATATCGTGGCTTTAGTTACCAACCTGGCCAACTCCGACCAGCCAACTATCCAGACCCATACATTTATTTACATGTAATTACGTTACACCCTCGTCTTGTCGACTCGCTCGAAAACTAATAAACTAATAAACTTTCCTCGTAATTTATTTATGACGACATCTCGAGTGACACTGCTGGAAAAGGATACATTAAGAAATTAATATGATGAATGTGGATTTTAGAGGTTGATGGAATTTTATGAGGGAAATATGAAATTCATGTAAACTTCTTCTCGAACTTTCAAATCTTTTATTAAACATTAAATGGATAATTGGTAACGAAAATTATATTTTGTAATATATCAGATATACAATATTATTTATTGCATAAGAAGATTTATTAAGTTACTGTGCATAAAGTTTTATTTTTATAGCAAGATAAAATCCGTAGATATGACGAAAAAAGCTTGCACTTTAAACTAAAGGCACTTTACATTCCATATTACAGTCGAACGTTTTATTACACCGCAAAATTAGTAAAATTCGATATCTATATGAAACTCTTACGTAGAGAATCTTTAGAATCTTAAAAACCAGCTGAATAGCGTGAACATCTTTACGTACACGTTAATCGTGAAAATTTCAAGGCCACGGAGCCGTGACAACTGACGACGAAAAGTTTTTCGCGAAGGTTGGCTTTCGATGGTGAAGTCAGAGGGCGAGGCATCCCTGGCAGGTTCGCGGGCCGGAGCTCGAAACCTTCAGTATTCAGCACACTCGATCACACAACAGTTATCAAAGGAACTCATTTGAGCGGTTGAATGGGCAGAAAGGAAGTCAATCTCGGTGCGCGGAGATAAGGCAGCCGTTTTCCCCCGGTCTCGCCAGACCCACGTAGTCGCGCTTACTAACGTCTACTACCCAGACCTTTGGAGTCTGCTTGCATGGCTGTTCGTGTGTTAGGCGCCTTACACGCCTTCGCCTTATCCCTACCTTCTATACATGTATAGTCATCATCTGGACTTCTTGTATTCGCATGTCAATACTTTTCCTTTCTTATCCCTTCGCAGACGTTACGAGCAAAAATCTGATCTGCCTGCGTGAACTTTCTTTTTTTCTTAGGTTTTATGCGATTTATGGAATTTTTGTATGGTACGATCGTATTTGGTCGATTATGTGTGTTTGAGATCGAATTTTACATATTTGGAATATAATATATTAATAAATGATTAATTTAAAACGAATATTAGTTTAAAATAAATAAATAATAATATTATATACACGCGTGGAATTTTATACATGAATACGAATTTGATGTGAGAATTAATAGGGATAATTGTAAGAAGTATACGCTAAAGTAATAATCATTTCTACTTAATCTAATTGTAAATTTTATTCAGATGTAATGAAAATGTTGACCTTGTACAAAAACGATTTGTATCTGAAATTTATTTTATTCTTACTTGAAAATTAATAATAATTTGGAATTAATGTCAATCAAAAATTGAATATTAGATTTAATATCAACTTTTTGAATGTCAATAAGTTATAAATCATAATTTTTAAATTATATTACATCGTTTTATCAATAATATATCTATTACGATTTGTATAGAATGTTACAAAAAGTTTTATCGACTCGAAATTACTCATTAGGTTGATTTGTTTATTCATACACCATCATTTGTTCATCGAAAAATCATAGTAAGTCCTGTACATTTTAAATTCCACCGTATAATAATTCAACTACGTGACTACTGCGTCGACAAAAGGATTTATTCCCTGTAATAAACTCTGTCAGTAAATCCCACGTTGTGGACAGTAGTCATGGTGCATGATATTTCAGACTAGAATGGTTAAAGTTGCAAAGTCCGGAAATGCGATTTAATTATCATTATTATAACAATTTTTCATTGGATTCGAAATACCGCGTGTAATTAAGATCGCGTTATTTTCAATCATATTCTCCAACTCTATATTATAAAAGATTGTTTCTTTCGTCGTTAATGGACTAAAGTCCATCAAAACTTGATTTTCTCAATAAAATTGTTATACGACATTTCTTATTCTTTCTTCTTCACAGAAATTACAGTAATAATTTTAAATCGACCATTACAATTCAATCAAACCATTTCATTACACATCCAACATCACCAAAAACAAATTTAAATTTACCTGTAATCCAATCCCCACTTTTACTTCGCCGTAATTCCCTTCAAATACTATCGCACTCAGCTATAGAAATACAAGCAGGAGCGTTCTATCGGATCTGGTTGGTTGTCTAGGCGCCAAGTGGGTAATTGGTACGTTTCCAAGAACACGTTGTTGTACCGGGATAATACTTTTTTCATGGACGGTACCGAATACGCGAAACATTGTCTCCGTACGGAAGGTTGCACCCTTTCCAGTCCTTAGAAGCTCTTAATTAATGGTGCTGGCATGCCAACGGAGGTCTTCCAGCTAGCAAGCCAGTGTAAGGAGGGTTTATGCTACAGACTTGTAATCTCATGATGCCGTAACTTATTCTAAATGCACTAGTGGGACCTGCGAGATATCCTTGGTGTTGTCTAGGAAGCGAAGTTTCGACCTTCTACGGGGTGTTCGTTCCTTTACGTTGGTAGTACCCGTTACCGGTTGATGGTTAAACACACCTGACATTCCGGTGGTACGGCGGAATGCTGTCGGACAGCTGTCTTATGCACTCCATTAACAATGAAACTTGCCGGCTAATTAAAGGAAACGCGTCGTTCACGTGATCCGCGACCTCGACAAAAGGCAATAACGAGCAGGATGTTTTAGTGATACGGTAATATGTGTAAACTCTCGTTCATAAACATTAAGATACTTATATGAAGTGTAGTCAATATGAAGAATGACTAGGAAATTATTGGAGGCTTTAAAAAAATTAGTATTCGATTTAATACTTATGAGAGATACAGTATTACAGTATATAAGTTCATTTTACAGTGAAGACGTTTTTTATTAGGTTCTATTTTTTATTGTCATAGTCAGAATTTTGTAGTCATATGAAGAAACTACTAAATAATTTAATGTAAATACTTGGATTCAATTAATTAGTATATGAAAATGCTAAATAAACACACAATAAAACAGCAAGAATAACTATTAAAATTAATTGTCTTTAAATAAAATAACAGATTTATCTAGTTCGGACATTTTTAGAAGCCTGTTACCAATTCTGGAATGGGAAAGCAAAGAAAGTTTCGCTATACTGAGGATTCAGTTCGTAAACTGAACAAGTTTTCAACTGACGATACCCTATGACCAAACTACTGTCTAGGGTATCCTTCTCAAGGGTTGTTTTGGAATTATGATTCCATGATACTTGTCAGAATCCATATATGTATGTCGAAAGCTTGCAATGATTTTATTCTATATAATTCACAAAACTAATCGATCTTCTTAAAAATGATAAATTGCAAAAATGAAAAATATGTGGAAATTTTGGACGAACTATATCAAAAATTTTTTGTCTCGCATTACGTTCAATCATAGTAAATGATATTTTTAATACTCGGTAATATTTTCATTCGTTTATCGACAAATTTTCATCAATTTTAATTTGAAGAAATTTTGGAATTCAATAAAAATCAGGCGTAAATTAGTGTATTTTTCTCATCAAACGTAATTTAAAGCGAATAACAGGATCGTACAATTATCCAACATGCAACATTCTCAAATATCCAATTTCTAATATCGGAAATCTGCACTTAGATAAATTTCCATTGCCTACTTCATGACAACTTTGAACCCCATCGAACCTTCTCACCTCTCGCATTAAAGGTAATCCATCTTACACCGCATATTCCATGACATTCGTTTCAATGTCCCAGGAGTGAAAGAGACGAAAGAGAAACTGGAACAGCGTTTGCGCCGAAATAATCTCGCTTTATCTAACTGCGGACTTAATAACAGCGTTGTCAGGTGATAAATCAAACGATAGAAGAAGAAGGGACGGAAGAGGAGAATGGCATCCGTACAAATGTATATTTTAACCAGGTAGCAGGCACAATAAGGAGGGAAAGAAGGGTTTCTTCTGGAGAAAGGGAAGACGGCAATCTACAGCCTTGTGGGGCCAAGGGGTAAATTCATGGTATCCCAGCGATTATCACCCCTCGACCTCTTCGTTACTCGCTATGACCCTTGGGCTCGCGTGACCTTCCAAGAATCTTTGCCAGCCTGTCCTCGAGGGTGAAACTGTCTTGCAACATTGCATGTGTGTATATAGGCGCCATCTATTTGACGTTCCAATGATAATCATAGCGGGAGATAAAGGACATATCTATGTATGGATAATATTCTCTTAATTAAAATTTATAGAATATTTCTTTAATCCTTAAATGCGTAATTTCATTTAGCATTTCATTTAATTTGGTATTAACCTGCAGTAGTTAGAAAAGGTATTTGCCTATTATTGTATTTATTATAACATTTACAAATTAATTAATCAGATCCAAGTATATTAAATTTCATATCATTTACTAACATCTTCATACAACTGCAAAAAATTGATACTCTTTAAATCTAATCAAATATCTAGATTCTAGATTAAGTATCGTAATCCAGTACTATAATTCTATACTACATAGATAAAATTCTATGATTTATACGTTTCATTCAAACTCGTTTTTTCCTAAAATCGTGACTTTTACTTGTATTACTGTTGAAGCAAATGAGTCATATAGAAATCGAATCTTCTTCGATGATTTCATACTTCTAAGACGTAATAAACGATTCTACAAATATAATTGAACCTAATATTGGAATTCTCTATAGCCATAAAGATCCTATTTATTCCGTCGTGCAGCCATGCAGCATCAACTTGGTGATAATGTTTACCGAAGCATAAATACCGTCGGCATTTGGAACGCGTGTTCACGATCCTTCCGCTTAGTTCCAACGACTAACGTCTTCCTTCGATCGTGTACTCGCATACGGCATATCCGGAACGCGCGTGCAGCAACGCGACAAAAGCACGCAATGCCTTCGATCCATTCGTATCATGGAGTGATGCATCAAGCAAAAAGCGGCTGCTTTTCCTTTCCTTCGCATTCCTTTCTTTCCTTTTCTTTGTCTGCTTCCAATACTTGTCTCCATCCCAACAGCACGCGACAAAACATCACAGTGTACATTCGACGTAGGATTTCATTTCTCGTAGCTGGTGTTTCGCAAGCCACTCGAGCACAGGCACTCGAAACACGCAGGGGTTTGGAAAATGTGTATGGAAAACGCATATGGTCGTGGATCTTGCGAAAGTGCTTTGTCTTCGTTGAAACTAGGAGGACGATAGAACGATGCGTTTATGAGACGCACGTGAAACACACGAGCAAACGTTAATTGCGAACGGGGGAAACGCGACATGCCGGTGATTAATCGCTTGGTGGAGCAGCATGCCGGCTAGAGTGACTTATTGGCGATACAATTTTGATATTTAATGGACAGTCGAGGTTGCCTGAAGCTTCCCACTTAATAGGAAATTTTCAATTAATAATTTGTGATGTTATCTAGTTTAAGATATATTAGATTATGCATAAGATCTTCGTCTGTCTTGTACATAAGAGCTATCATTTTGTTCTAATCTATACTCACATTGAAGGCATGCGATAAATAAACACAATTTTGATTACATGATTTGTTTGATGAAGTTAAAAATTATAGGCCTAGAACCTTAAGCATGCGCTTTCGTACGGGTTTCTAATACTGAATTCTATTCCGAATCGCTTCATACACAGAGGCCCTAATCTATATTCAATTCACCATATATCTTATCAGCAACCCCATAAACTATTCCAATTTCCAAGTTACCTCTCGTCTCAGCCTTCAAATGTTAATATTCTGTTGACAGGCCGGAACCAGACGTACATAGAAACGTACAATACACGTCATCGCTCGCGTGCACGCACGTCGTTAAAGAAGTCAAGGTCCGCCAACGTCTCGGTGGTAAGAAATTGCAGGAGAAATTCGTGCGACGCTATTGGAGCTCTCGCGATTTCTGGCCTCGCGGCTTCGCTTGAGTGACAAGCTTCATTTCCGTGTCGGGAGTCGGGCGCGTTTCTCGCGTTAACGGTCGTCGCTCGATTCGATGGAAATTACTTAGTTCCCCTGTGGGCGACCGATCGACATCGGGACTATTTACAATCTCGAATCGAAAGCCACACGGCCTTCGGGAATAGGCACGGGATATAAGTTTGTTACGACCTCCGAAAGTCCGTTTCCGGCCTGCCATTCGCCAACCAGGCGAGTAATGCACTTTGTATTCAATGAACCAACCTGCCACCCCTTTCAGCCACCCCTCGTATCGTTGCTTGGTCTTTTGAGATCAGAGAGCCTCGTGATTAATATTTTTTAGAGCGTAACTTTGTCATGGATAGACTGTAGTTTCTGGAAATTTATGTTTTTACGAACTAATATAAAGGATCTTCTTTCACCTACTAAATGTTAGAACGAGTATTACGCCTTGGATATTTTGTATGTTATTGTACATTGTGTATACTCTGCTCGTTTTTACACTTTCATATTTCTCCATATCATTGTCAAACTTATTTCTCACAATTTTATCATCTTATCATCTATCTTTAAAATATCCACTTCGTATATTAAAAGAAGAAAACAAAGATACAAGTCAATGTCTTCGTCCTCTACTCAACCATTCCCGATCGTACAGAAATTTTGATGTATACCATCAAAGACCACCGACAATTCCACCCTATATACTAACCCCTCATTCTCAACAACTATCAACCAACAGCAAATCAGAATCCGAGAGTAGTGAACAAACGGCCGGAACAAACCCGAAGAATTAGTAGTTATTAGGCCTTTCTATCCGAAGCCTGAGGGCCAGAAAAAGGATAGCGAGGGGAGGAGGGCTAGCATCGTCGCGGTGGCTCACTTTGTCTTCCGTCTTTCGTGGCGATGGTGTGCGGACCGGATGATATAGCGCGTGAAATTTGTCGCCATTGTGCTACGGCAGAACTACGCGAGGGTAATGCGGCGGTGGCGCTAACTAGCCCTTGTTATAACGGCGTTCGTTCGTTGTTCGTCGTTGGTCGTTCACCATTTCTGTCCTCTTCCTCTCGTGGCAGCGCGCTGTTTCATTTTGACGTGGGCCAGCAGGAGCACCAGCAGCAGCAGCCGGTCGCCCGGTGCCGAGTCGTCGAAACTATAACAGCTCTAAATGCCCTACGCTCCATGGATTTCGCCGAAATCCGGTAATTACCTCCATTCTCGTGAAGTGAGGAAGAGACAGGGCGAGTCGGAATTACTCGAGATCGACGAAGCTTTTGCTCGGCCGCGGTCCGAATTTCACTGAACGAGCAATTTTCTATCGCGTAGCATCCACGCCGGACAAATGTGAGCCCCGCGTACACGCACCGCCTATACAGGGTGTCTTCGCAATACCGATTCAAGCAGTTGGTGCCATTTAAATGTTTTCAAACGTACACCGGATCGTGCATCGTTCGATGTTTGAACTTTTCTGATGAAATTCATTTCATTTTTTATTGTCGGAAGAAATCCTACATCTTGGTTTAGTTGGCTGGAATATGCGAGTTACTTAAATCCATTGATATGTCGAGAAACATGACAATTACAAACATTATTTTTTTAAACTATACAGTGAAGCGTTTCCGTGTTAAGCGGTTATACGTTCTACGTAATTATCTTTCTACATAAAAAAAGAAGTTGGAAATGTACCAGAATAAAATTTATTCATACGATTTCGTTCCCGAAAATCTCGAGTTTGAAAATTTCTCTTTGTTATATTCTTTTGATTGTAAGTAAAATTCAATCACGGTTACAGGGACACCCTGTACTTTCTACCCTTCTGCCTCCTATCCGTGTGCTTTCTCTCTTCTTTCTTTCCATTCTTCCCCTCTATTCTTTTTTCTCTTCCTCTCTGCGTGGGTTCCTTTTGTTCGTTGTTCATTCGTTTTGTATGAATGTGTGTGTAGATTGCGTAGGTGTGCGCGGGTCCGGAAGTGCGTTTACACTGCTGAGCATATCGTTGCTGCGATTCGATGGAACATTCGATGTGCTTCTTTATGACTGGATACTTTTTTTCTAATGACTCTCTTTGGATAGGCTTTTGTTGTAGTAATTGATGATTTTATTGAAAGGATTATACGATTTCATGTTAGCGTAGTTTAGGTTTTACGGAAAGTAAAAATAAAAGTATTGTGAGAATTTTTTGTTTTGTTTTAATAGAAAGATCGCGGTGTTGTTTTATTATATTAGAAATAGTTTTGGTTTATTTATTGTACTTTTATAGCGGCACATGAGTCAACGGAAGACTTGAATCGGGAGAGACTCACATTATTGTGTCTTGGAATACCAACGTTGTTTTGGTTTGTTAGATTCAAAGGTAAACGAACTCCGGACAAAATATTATCGTCGCTATTTGTAATCGTCAACCGGAGTTACATTTGAACTTTTTATAACACAGGTTGATACAAATAGACGAACATGCTCTCTAGGACAGTGATTATAACGAGGCATTATAGCGAGTCATGCAGTCGAATAGCGAGGGTAGAGTTGAACAGTAGAATTGAGCGAGCGACGATTACGATTAGCATACACTATCTCCGTACTTGTACTTATAGTGATTTTAATATGCACTGACTATTACAATTTTATCACTAGTCTCTTTATTAATAAACCAACCAACACGTTTAATAATAAACAACCTCACTTTAATATTAATTACAAATAATGCAACAAAGTTGTAAAATGGTAGTGACAAAATATAAATTGAATTATCGGCTGCAAACTACGAGTAAAAAGGAAATGCAATTTTTTATATCTGGATCTTTTTTTAGAAAATAGAAAATTCTATATCCTTTTTTACGGGATGATTTCGCCTCCTAAAGTAGCACGAAAACATGAACAAGAAATAAGTTTATTTTATGATCAATTTACTCTATTTGCATACAGGGTTCCATAATTTTTTGAATTTCCGGATTCCCTAACCTTTTTTAAAACGGCGGTACAAGATTTCATATTAAATAACCCGTATCATCTATCAGTCCCTGTGTCTCTGCAGATGTTACCGAGAAGTATTGTTCTCCATTTTTGATATTCAGCCTTGCGCAATTCTTATGTCCTATCCCATATCCCTGTCATACAGAGTTCCATAAAAAAAGCTATATAATATTTTGTTACTCACTGCACTGCGTAAACGCAAAAGTGCGAATACTTAAAATCTCGAACTGTAACTTTATCGCTGTTGGTCTACTTCATTAAAAAGGAACGCAAACTCTTAAAATGTCAGACTGTAATTACTACAAAAATTATCGATATAATATTACTGAAAAGTAAATGTGTTTCTCAATTTTTAACCGCTAAAGAAAAAAAAATAAAAGAGAAAACAACATTCTTTGTTCTAACATAATTCTTACGCATGCAAAAAAAATGGGAATTAAGAATGCAGTAACTTCTATGAAAATTCTCTAAATTAGCCTTCAAAAGGAGTACAAAATTTCTCCAATTATTATCAGCCCCTAAAAACAAACGAAAATACGTAAGAAAATCAGGAACTAAAAAATGCAGTAAAATCGCAAAGAATCTGGTCATTATTGGTACAGTGGGTTGGTGGTGGCTATGGTCTTTGTCCACAGAAGGCATGCCACGAGTAAATCGGTTTCTTTGAGCAATAGGAATTCAGCATACGTCTTCCTTTTCACTACGCGTGGAATCTCAAGTACAGTGGACAGTTGTTCCAGGGAAAGAAATTCAAGTTTCCGTGGCCTTTGTGAAACTTTAACTCGCTTGAGACGAAGTCCTCAAATGAATCAGAAGCGACTCGGCCGGCCCGACTTCTTCGAAAGCAAAAGAGAATACCTTGCAGGCGTTTGCTAACCACAAATAAAAAAGGGAACGCAAAAAACGTGAAGAAAGATTCAGGCTCGATTCCATTAAAAAATTCATACGAACCAGCTGTGCTTTACAGGTGAGTTTTTAAAGAGTACCATTAACGCGTAAAGTACAATTTTATGGTAAGTGGCTGGCTTTTGACAACCCCCGTTACGACACCTTTTTACGCTTCTCTTTCCCTACATGTTTGCTTTGAACAAAGTAATCTCGTGACATCGATGATAATGTGCGATCAACGGAGTAGCAAGTTTCGTGTTCATACGATTTTAATGCTCACGGCCTGGTAAAATTTTCAATTGCCAAACTTTCCCATTAATAAATTTTCGAATTTATGAATTTTTCAATCACTACATTTTGTCATTTCTAATCTTCGCAAGTAATAAATGTTGCAATTACAAAAGTTTTCGATTACTAAATTTCCAAATATTTCTAATCAATTCCAGATCAATACAACAAATATTCCGAAACGCCACATCTCAATCCAAATTAAGATTCTCAAATCACTGCAAACATCAACCAACTAAAAAAATACCTCCTTCGCATTATTCAACGTACACTACTTTGCATTACACACAGCTACGATCAACTCGCTTCTCAAATCGACCAAGTTAAACAGCACTAAACCAAATTATATCGGGTTAAAGGAAGCACTGCACATCGAAAATAGGATAGGATTCACAGAAACGGCGTGAAAGGTAGAAGAGCGGAAGCACCATATTGCGTTGCAGTATGGCGAAAAAGCGGGATTTAATGCAGCAGATATTGTAGAACGCGAGGAAGGACAATAAGATGTCGACAAAAAGAGAAGAACCGACGCGCCCCCGTGTTACGTGAACCAGCTTCCTCAAGTCCTGAAAGAACAGTATGGTGACAGGACAATTTGTGCGCATAAATCACCAGCCTGTTTCTTTATATCGTTTAATATGAATCTACCGGTGGCTGTCCCGTTTCGTAACGTACGAGGCGTCGAGAACAACGGTTGTACCGAGATTGATTGCGAGCTGCGCGACTTCGCTCGACGCCGATCCTCGTGACCAATTTCAGAGATCATCCCTTCGCGAACGTTCGTTCGATCCCTCTGTACCGCTTGAAATTGGGTTGTGCAAGAGTTTCAATCTTTTAGGACAGAATTTTTTCTTTGTTTCACACTGGGATGAAAATTAAATTTTTACTAATTATTGACGATAGGTTTGTTCGGATGGTTTTGGAAAGGAGATGAAGTAGGGCGCGAAATGTCTATGGCTGTTTTGTTGATAGGAATAATATCTTAATAGAACATTTTAAGAGAAAGTATCGTTTCATTGAAAAGAAAAAACTGAAACTCTTTGGAAACAAATTAATAGAAGATCTGATAAAAATTCATACAGTAATGTTATCTTATCGTAATATTGGAATAGAAAAGAAAAGTTGGATGTATTTTTCTAACACAGTGAATAAACAACTGTTATATACTTGTAAACGATATCGAAAAATTCAAGCTATAAAAACACGATATTTTTTTGGTGATATTGAAATATCACCACAGGAAAGATGACACCCATGTGTTTGAACGTTTCCAGTGAATGTAATTTTAAACATATAGCAAATAACGATATAGTAGAATAAACTTTATAAACTACTTCATAGAATGTATATATCGAATTTGATATTTAACTGTTGCTGCATATAATGCAAAAGTCTGGATTGTAATTCATATATCATGAGAAAGAAAAGTTCATTCTTTAAACGAAAATAATACCTATATATACATATATATCTCCATCGCTTTCACTACGTTGCAATATTAAAGCAATTAAATAGCTCTAATTATTGCAAGCTTTATAAAGAAAGCATCTATAAATCACATATTTTAATATATTTGTATCTAATATCTAAATTTTGTGTATTTTTCAAACCTTAGACAATTTGAATATAATAAAAATTACTATCAAAGATACCAAATGCCAAATACCATTTTTCAATTATTAAATTTTCCAACTATTAAACTTACCAATCACTAAATTTTCCGACTATTAAATTTCCCAACTGCTGTTTTATTTTCTAATAAAAAAATGTCTAATTTGAATAAAAACAAAACTGGATAACGCGATAAAATAAAATCACGATAATAAATCGCAGATAACACGAGATAAGAAAGTCGAAGGTTTAAAGAGAACGATAAACGTCGTTTCACGACAAACTCGTAAAGCGAAAAGCTCGGGGGAGAATCAAATATTTTCGACAGGTTACGTCACGAGTGGGGACTTTGCGATAAGGGAAAGCGCACTAGCGAGCCAAGCTGATTCGGCTCACGTTTACATTTATCCTTTTTGCGAAATGAGTGATAATTCGTGGAAATCGAATTACTGGGCTAGCCTGGCGTGAAAAGCGGCGAAGTTAGCCGCAACGGACGGGCAGAGCGGCGCGGCAACGCGTTTTCGAAATTCGATTATGACGTAGTGCACGTGCACGAAGAAGCCCCGGCATCGTGCCGTACATAACTGATACGAATCGTAAGAGCGCGCGTTTCGACCGGAAAAATAGTCAAAGAGCAACGGAGATCGTGCATTCTGCTTTGTTCACAATGCAAACTTATTCTGTTTGAAAAGTAGCAAATCTTTAATTTAAGTAAAGATTTGTTTAATTGTAGATGAGATTTAAAAGATTCTAGAACAGACGATTTTTGTATTTTGGGATAACAATTTTATATCTGGATTATTCAAATGGAATTTTAAAAGCAAATTTTGCGCATTAGAAATTATTTGATTAACTTAGAAATCGAAATTTATAAATGTAATATTGTAAATCATAAAAGAGAAGTCTGTAATATTAATTACATAGTAAATTATTGAACAAGAGAATCCACGAGTTAGAATTGCTACAAATTAACAAAATTTCTGACTGTTTGAATTGTCATATCAGTTCTCATACTTATATTTCTTTCGATCACGCCATATTAATCGTATGGATTTTATGACGATTCTCGATCGGCAAGTTATATAGTTGAACCAATAAACCGAAAGAAGAAGCACATAGATCGATGGAGTATCGTTAACCCTCGGTAAAATAAATTGCTGTACGTTTTAAAGCTGTCCGGGACAGTTACTCCCTTACGATCACCACAAGCTAGAACCGATTCAAACTCAGAAAAATATTCACTTTGCAAGATTGACCATTCGTTTAAGCCGCCATAAAACGCATATGCTCGCTCTAGAATGCGCGTGAATGCACGCAACCTCCTCTATATCGGATGCAAACTCTGAAAAACGAGTCTGTATATCCTAGCGAATCGGCCGGTTCGGAATCCTCGAAAATTTATATCGATTTATGCCAGCGATATCAAGCACGCCAGGGAGAAAGAAAGAGAACAAGAGTTAGTATCCGAGACGTCAGTTTGATCCCCTCTAACTGCGTCCCCAAGCTCGATTTATTACAAAGACCGAGCTGCTTCTGCAGACGCATTATCGATAAGGCGAGAGGCCCGCTTCGACAGCTTGAACGGCCGTTGATATAATTTCACAAGCTCCATTGCTCGTTTTATTGCTTCTCCTTATGCACCGTTTTGCTCACTTTCCACCAGGAATCATTATGTATTGCATACTGGAATTATTCGACTAACCGCTTTACGTGGCTATATTATGCTTTTCAGAAAATAGAATTGAAAACTTTTTGTGTATTGATAATGTTTCATATGGTGGCTTACGTAAGAGAGTCTTATATGGTGTAAAAGTGTTCGTCGATGTATGTGTAACTTTATGATGGCTAATGAATTCTTTATAACAATTATTCATAATCCTGTATACTTGTGAAAAGATTGAAGCGACCGAAGTAAAAATAGGAAGAAAATAGCCGACTCGAAAGTTTAATGGAGAATCGTGGAACATATAGCAGTGTATTAAGGGTATCTTTAAAAACGACGATATAATTACGCTAGGTAACGTTTAAGCCATGATTTAAAGCCACGTAATGTATAATTCTTGTCTGAACGGTGGAAGGCGAACACCTTTGCTGGTGGTAGCACTACGCTGTTAGTGTAAAGTGCGGGTGCTTTCGCTAAAGTATCACGCCTATAAAATGAAATTAAACTTCTAGTGAATTTATCGACTACCTCGATGTTATGGCTCTTTTCTCTCTTCTCTCTATCGACTCGCTTCTTTTTGATTAATTCTCTCGGAAATCGAAGCTTTCATCTTGGATATCAATAAATGTTTCTCTGTATTCATTGAATTACAAATAGCTTTGCTTCATTGTTTCATTTTCATGAGAAACAGAGAACGATTTTTCATTTAACTGTAAAATAGTTGGGAATCGTGATTGTGTTCACTTCTTAAATTGAAAAGAAATGACATTACCAAAGAACAATATTTTATGTTCATATTACGTTCTAAAAAAATATGTACCTGTATAATACACGTTTTTCCGTTAAACAAAGAATCTCATTCTAATCTATCCACAACAAATGTGATATTAAAAATACGCATATTAAGAAACACAATTATTTTAACAAACTGTCAAAAATGATAATCATAACTAAAGAAAGAACTTACAATAGCACAAAACATGATAGCGTGGTAACGCGATAAGATCGATATAAAAATAGATGCTTGAGGAAAGGGCAATGGTGGGCATGAAAGGGTATCTCGAATGAAGCCTGATTGCCAACGAACGAAGACAATGAATACAAGGAAAAGCGGGCACTGATCAAACACTTGATTAAAGAAACTTTCCGATAGGTACTCCGCGAGAAAACCGACATCGCCCATGGTGATTGGATAAGCTAAGGCAAGGTACCAGAATTTTCAGCGACTCTTTCCTTCTCCTCTCTTCCTCCTACCTCTCTTTCCCTCTCTTAGCCTGTACTTGAAAGTTTTTCGACCGCGCCAGGAGACTACTCGGCTGTTTTCCCTTCTTGCCAATCCTTTGTTTCCACCTGGTGGAAATTCGTAGTTTCGACAGTGCTTTAATTAAATTAATCTTCGGCGCGAACACTTTTTATTTCTTTTTTTTTTTTTATTACTCTTGCTCCCTTGCACTTTTCACCTGAACTGCAGAAACGGTCTAGGTAAAACAAGCCCACTAATGAGAAACCAATAGCACCGAGACCAGAACTTCGCTCATTTCACGTAATTACCGTCGAATCGATGTTATTTCCTTGATTTGTTTATTTTTCCTCGCTTCAAACACAGTTTATATATATATTTACATATACCAGGTTTACATATGCATATGTAATTTACATACACAATTTTTCCTAAACTGTATCATTAGTTTGAAAATTATATTATTCATCTCATAGAATGTGTAATGGATTGTGTGAGGATCAATAATTTAGAATACTAGAAATTGCCGCTGCAATTCGTCAAATATATTTAGAATAAATAGAATAAATAGGAATAAATATAAATACCATCGAGAGACGCTCGTACAAATGTATTCGCAAAGATAGAGTATGATCGCGCGCGGATAACTCGATAACTGTAATTCGGATAATAACTCGTAGATATTGATCGATAATTCGTAGATACTCGGTATATACTGACTCGCTCGCGATCGCGGTCCGTTTATTTCTACTGGTTGGGGGGAATCGGAAAATTTGAATTTGTCTTAGATCGACAGTTGCCCATAACAGTGACTTTGTTTTGTCCGGATTTTATCTATCGTTATATTTCGTGCGTCAAAGCTGTGTCCGTGTTTCGAGGCACAACAACAACATGAGTCGCTCTCGATCCGCCTCGTCCTATAACTCATGTTCCACTACAAATGTGACCCACGCAACTGATTTAACAATCGAATTATACAAATCCGGTGTTTTGGTTAATGTACTGACGGATCAACCGAAAATTTCTGATTCTGAGATCTCTTTTCTTAAATCGGGCGCGTTTAGCGCGGCAATTTCATAAAATCGTAGACAGTTCTTCGCTTAACTCCTGCCATAAGCGCCTACTATACATTTATAACGGTATACTCCACTTTGTACGATGGCTTATAGGATTTCGTAGCTCTTGTGGATCTTATTAATTTTCCATTCAATTATCGTTTAAAGAGCTGGCGAAATTGCACGAACGTAACATGGGCCAGAAATTAAGTACTGAGCGAAACGGTTTTTATGTTGTAAATGTTCTACAAAATAAAAGAATTTCCATGGCGCATAATAAAAGTATTTTAAATATTTGTGTCAACGAAATAAAAATAAAAGAAGAGAAATTATTCGTTTGAAAGTATGTGCATCAAAATTGGAAGAAATTCTTAAATAAATAGGAATATGAAACTTCAGAAGTGTTATGCCAATATTCTTGTACCCATATATTTATGAGAAAATTTTCTAGGAAGTTCAAAAGAGTAAAGTAAAGTCGGCATATGTTACACAGCATCAATGTAAAACGTATAGAAAGTTTAGACAAACCGTAGATAAAGTTTGCGTCTGTGCAAACGACAGACCAATATCGTAATTGACTTCGGAACTGTTGGCACAGAGGTCCTCAACTTAATATCAGTATGTATACATTTGAAGATAGTAGTTCGCAACTTAATTTTATTAGATTTCCCTTCAAATATACGTACATATAACAAGATCAACGTCTGCGAATAGGAAATGAAATATTCCTTCGCTTCTTCCAGTTGTTGCATTAGAAAATTAAATCCTGTCGCGCTGTGTAAATTTAAAATAGCACCGTATGAAACCAAGAAAAATAAAGAAATTTGGATTCTTTTTCAATAAAATATTTTTAACAAGGCAATCCAATAAACGCAATGAATTAAAGGTTATGTATAGAATAATCTTTATTTAGTTCTCCTTAAGTAATTATCTCGTATGTTCATGAAAATGAAAATGGACCTTTGAAAATAATATATCTATTTTGCCGTGGCTTACGGCTCTCCGGACCTTAATATTATTGAAAATTTCTGGGCAGAACTTGTTCACAGCCTATGCGCGAATGGAAAGCAGTAACAACACGTACAAGAATTAAAAAATGAAATTGCACGCGAATAGGATACGTTAAGTCAAAATTATATCCAGAAACTATATAAATCGTATAATAGAAGTAATAGAAACTAAAGCGGGATGTACCCATTATTAAATAAGTATATATGTTTGATAAGTAATCATTGTTAGATACAATTTATATTGATTATTATTTTCTTATTGTACATGTGCTATCATTTCGTCCTTAAAATAGAACAATTTTTTTTTTGTTATACACTAAACCTCATAATATTTTTAATTATTTTTAACGAATCGCATATCCTGAGCTCATAATGTTTTGATATTATACGTTACAGACAAAAAACTTTGCACGCATCATTGAGAAATTAAAGATACTTCACGTGGGTTATCTCTTTGACGAGGAGTATATCATCACAATTGGACTCAGGACAATTATTACATTATTTAGCCCAGAATTAGATGAAATTATAAATGAATTATGTTGCAATAGTTTATTCAATTTGATTGAATTAATGTATAATAAAAAAATATATACTACCAAAGTATCAACAACTTAAAATTCACACTTTGTACCAAATTTCAAAATTATATTGAAAATAGAAGATGTCCTAAGACTTTTGAAAGGAACTATACATATATTGTGATAAATAATAGAGTTTGCTTTTACTTACCCAACATGTTCATTCCTCATCCCTGTTTCCATTTTCAAACGTTGTATTATCATAGTTATCCATAAAATTTTCGAAATACCGGCGGTCGCAACATTTTACAGTACACCTGTAATCAAATTTTAAGAACACGGTTAACTGAATTTCAATATGTCAATAATGCAATTTCAAGCGAGGGCAATCGAATTTCAAGGAGCGTACCGTAAAAAGGTTAACGATATGCAGATGCGAAAGACCGCAGTTTTTAAATGACCCCGAAAAAAAGTGAAAGAAAAAAGAAAGAATGAACTCGTACCAGCACCAAGAACGGATGGGATAGTTGGTGGAAGTGGAGGGAGAGAGGGGAGCGAGACAATTCCGAACGAATGAAATGTAAATCGGGAAATAAAGGTAACGTTGCGGAAAATTAAATACCATTTGAATAACGCAAATGGTAATAGAATTATCGAGCTGATCGATTAAAGCAATAATACTGTCTGTCTTCCTGCTATACTATCCACTCTACCCTTTTTTCTTCCATGAATACGTCTCCGGCCATTTCGCTCGTTATACTTCGTTTATACCAACCTTCTCTTTGTCTTAGAATTATAAGAATTACACGACATCATAAGTTAAATTACGTTGAGTTTAGTATGAGACTATATTAGTATTTCCTTACTTATATCCTTGCCACTATAGATTCTTTGTATAAAAATCCTCCATAGACCATTTCCTACATAAGACTAATGAAACAAGTAACTTAAAAATCTACCTACTAAAAATTTACCAAAAAACCACTAAACTTCATCTTTATTACCAGAAATTGTTTTCAGACAATATTCTTCCGACTATATTAATTAATTGTGCGACCTTAAATAAATAAAAATCACTTCAGTGGAAGTGTACAATTGCAAACGGAACAGCCAGGCAATCTGAAGTATCCTCGATCCTTGTAACAAATCCCGTGTCTCTTACGTAAAAGACAAGATCACAGAAGAAGAAGAAGCATCGAATCGCGTCGATACGAAGCTTGTTCTAGCGCATCGATTTGTTTGCACGTTTCGAGAGACAAGTTGGTGAGAAGTACAGAGGATGGCCTGGTGTAGAAACAATGGAAATGAGTTTTCTGCGGGGCAACTGGGAGAATTTTAAGGTCCTGCAAACGAGGCTTTAGGCGAAGCAAGGCCTGATATCTGCTCTGGTGTAATTGTCATTCGTATCTTATTCCAAGCGACGAAGGACGAAGAGGATGAAAGGTGGAAGGGCAAGAGGAAGAGAGAGACTAGAAGGAGAACGAACAGCGAGCAGTGGCTGTAGGTATCGTAGCTTGGAAGCAAACACCGTCTCGCTACAATGAAACGCAATTTCCTGCTGCTGGTGCCGAGACTGAGCTAGTCGTCTCATTCGTCTTGACTAAAAGCTTCACTCCTCACGCTCGCTGCGTTAAACAATCGTACCTGCGTGGCATTCGTTAAGGAAAGCCGTAGGGTAGAGGGTTTCCTCATCCTTGGTTGCAATAGCGAAGATTCACGGCTCCTAGTCGAGTTACCCTCCATCGAGTACCAAGACGTTTGTTTCCTCGGTGTGATTATTTACAACGCAGCGGCCGGCTAACGCATTCTTCTCCTCTCGTTATATTATTCTTCGGTAGTTTACGAAATAAATTTATCAATGCAGAGAATACGCGGAGTTCGATCTCCGTTCTTGAAGAATTTCGCTCGAAGTGTTTCTGAAGTAATTATTGTAATTTCTTATTTGTTAGACAGAAAATAAATATCGATGCTTCGACAATACATCGTATTCTTTCATTGAATATATTAAAGAAAGATATTTTATGTAGTATCCAAATGGGTCAATGCTGTTCCACGTTCTATTCTTGCATGCAGCTTTCTCCTTCCCAATCAAAAACTCTGTCCACTCCGCACGCTCCACACGCTCTGCACACTCTCCACGCTCTGCACGTTCTACACGCTCTGCCCACTCTACACGCTCTCTGCACGCTCTCCCTTTTCCCGTTCTTCGGAACAGGTATCCCGAAACCCCCGTGATCAAGGTCACGCAGCCTTTTCACTTAAAGGACCCAACGGTACATTATTTACAGTTCGGCCGATACCTTAGGCCTTCTGGTCCCGGTACTACATTCGGCCATCCTGCAATAACATCTGCCCTCAGATGTGGTCTTCAATTTCGCTATCGTCGGATGCGTCGTCTTCGGCGTTGAGGACCCAAGGCTTCATGAAGTCGGCGGTCGCCGACGTGTGCGTAGGCCCCTCATGCTCCCCTACTTTCTCCACCATGTATCGGTCATTCCACATTGTTCGCAATACCCGGTACGGACCTAAAAATTTTCCCCCGAATTTTAAACCTGGGCCAAATTGAGTTCTCTTAATGACTACCAGATCTCCCCTTAGGTACTGCTTCGCACTCTTCCGTCTTTTGTCGAAATTCCTTTTGTTTTCTTCTTGCGTCGCAGCGATCTTCCTTTTCGCGTCCTCACGTAACTCACGACGCTGTTTTTCGAAATTCACGCCCCACTCTTCGTCGATTAATCTTCTGGTTACATATCTATCGGCCTGACTACACGTTGCGACATCTAAAATCTTACGGACTTCAATGCCCTTCTTCTGTGCGCTTCTCAACCGTGCAATCAGCCCGTCCTCACACTCAGCCACATACACAGCACCCGGCAGTGAATTTCTACTCGGGGTATCCGCGTACTCCGAGTCCGTTGGTTTTATAATACCCTCGTCTGTCCACGCCTCCATCAAACCGTCCACTTCCTTTTTCTCAGACGGCGCCAGCCGTCGCGATCTTCGTACCACGGGTTTGTCGCTTTTCAACACGATTTTCGCGGTTATCCCGACATCCCGCGTCTTCTCTGGCTTATACCCCCTAATGATATCGCGGATCGCTTCATGGTAGTGAGGTTCTTGTACGTGCGCTAACTCTTGATGTACCTGCCGGTCACTCACTGCGTCTTCGAATTCATCTACCAGCGCCATTTTAAACTTCGCCCAGGACTTCATGCATCGTTCCTGGCGTACGAAAGCTTGAGCAGAGCCTGTGAGAAGCTTCCTCGCGAAAACCACCATGTGGATGTCCGACCAGCCACACACTTCCGCCATTTCCTCGAAATCTCTTATCCACTGAGTTAAATTCGGTAGGTCATCTCCGCTAAATTTCTTTAACGAGCCTTCCACGTCTTCAAACGTTAACCCTGTGCACTTACGCTCGTCTTAGCTTCGACGTCTTCCCCCTGGAGTCGCCCGAATTTGACTATTGAGATCGTGATTCCCTGGATCGTTGCCGTCTAACCGGTCCCCAATCACGCCCATCTCATCGTCATCGTCGTCCTCTAAATCATCGTCGTCGTCGTCGTCTTCTTCTCGTGCACCGTGTTCCCGCTCTAAACGTACCGCAGCCAGCAATCGCGCTACCAGCTCGCGCTTTCTACCCGTTAATCTCAGCCGTCGTTTTCTCAGTTCGTCTTTTAACTCAGGTATTCGCATCTGAGCCACCTGCTCGTCAGTCAAATCTGCTTCTCCTGCAATGTAGTTTCTCATCGTTCCGAAATATCCCTTTCACTTGTCACTTAGCGCTCTAGATCCCGGCTCGAGCCCCCAAAATTTATGTAGTATCCAAATGGGTCAATGCTGTTCCACGTTCTATTCTTGCATGCAGCTTTCTCCTTCCCAATCAAAAACTCTGTCCACTCCGCACGCTCCACACGCTCTGCACACTCTCCACGCTCTGCACGTTCTACACGCTCTGCCCACTCTACACGCTCTCTGCACGCTCTCCCTTTTCCCGTTCTTCGGAACAGGTATCCCGAAACCCCCGTGATCAAGGTCACGCAGCCTTTTCACTTAAAGGACCCAACGGTACATTATTTACAGTTCGGCCGATACCTTAGGCCTTCTGGCCCCGGTACTACATTTTATCAGAATATCTTATTAAAATATTAAATTATTAAAATTGAAAATAACACAGAGAAATGGGAAGTCTACTATAAAAGAATTTTATAATGTAACTAGAATTCTATAATCACCTAACAGCCTATCGACTCCACCAGGAGCCACGTCCAAAGGTAGGAGGAAGGAAGTAAACAGATTGGAAAGGGTGCAGGAAAGCAGGCTACGTCTCCATGTGGCCGGCTCTCGGTTATTTATATTCATATCGATGCATGAGAAAAAGTTGGCAACCTTCTTGCCTCCTCTTGACGCCGACGCAGACGCTGCTACCTATCTTCATCCCCCTTCTCTCTCCTAGCGACGTTCCTCATGCCACTAGCTGCATCTTCACCGGCCATAAATACAAAAAACTCACAGGGACAACCGCTCCAGCCGCGATTTATTGCATATGAGTTCTCGGATTTGTCAATCGTGCAACGTGTCTCTCGTAACCACACAGCCACCTTCCCTCTCGTTTTACCCTGTTCGGCCTTGCTTGTGGTGGTCGAGCGCTACTTATTTCCCGGAACAAACGCCATGAATCATCGGCGTCCGCCACGCCGCTACGAGTGCTCCTCCGCAGATATCGGAAGCGGATGTACCACATAGCTGCAACTTGCACTTTTTGGTATCATGCCTTGCAAAGGAAATTTTTACTTTCTAAAGAAATAGTTTTTAAGAAATGTCCCTCTTACATTTACAAGATAATAAAACATTTCATAATGATTCGACTATTTGATTAGAAAAGCACTCGATACATAAATTCAAATGTTACAGACCCAGAATATATTATGGGCGCAAATACGAAAAGTTTGCCGAGAAAAACTTTTTCACGGTTGTCTTTATTTTGCCAGGCATTACATACACATGGAGGATAGTCTGGTGCCCGGTCGATTTATCAAGCGAGACAATTTATGGTGGAAGCAGCGAGAAGCTTATCTCAAAGCACGAAGGTGGTAGATCGAACTTGCGGCCACCCAGAAAATGGAGTGTCCTGAAACGGGCCGAGCGTGTCGACCAATTTATGACACGTAATTAAAAAGTCAAGCGCCCGCGGCAGCATCGTTCCTCCCAGGCACATTCTATCTGGCGTAAACTCGATAAGACCGATAAGTGGATAACGCCAATCACCAATATTTTATAAGAAGTAAATCAGCTACACTATCGTCGTTAATTCATCCCTCATTTCTTTGTATACTTTTACAAATCTTACAGTTAGTAATTTGTACGGAAAATATCTTTAGTATCGTAAATATCAGAATATATTACCACTGATTCAGTTATTTCATAATATTGTAATAGTGAAATAATTGTTCCATGTGTTATCGTATATAAAATTCTAACAAATGAGTATTACAATGTATCACAAGTTTAATCGGATTAGATCTCATTGGTACTCATGCATATAATGTCATTAGCGTTATCATGCTCGGAAGTAAAAGAGAGGGACTTTAGGTTGTTAAAAAGAAGAAAGAAAATAGTTTCCTCCTTTCATCATGGTTGGGAACACGGTCGAATGCAAGAGTACCATTCTATTGGCAAACTTCCTTGGAAATTCAGGCTGCAAAGCAGAAACTTTTTTTAATTTCATTTACTTTAATTTGTAAAGTAACTTTTCAATAGTAATTCTCTTGCAGTCGCAACGACCGATATAGAAGCAGAAATGTTAAGGAAAAGAGGACAGAAAAGGGTAAAAAGGTGAACGACAAAACTAAAGAGTTTTATTACCCTATTTTAGATCTCACTACTTTCGGTATTTGTCATTAAATTTCAAAACTTATTGACTATGAACTACTCGAAATTAAACGTCAAGTACTGCTCCGACCGCAATGAGTTAAAGCAGTTAGATCGTCGTCGATATGGATTATAGGTTATCTGCCTCGAGGCAGCAGTTCCAGGAAGTGATGGAAATAACTCGTGGCCATATACGCGAATAAATTCATTCAACACTACCCCAATCAAGGGTAGTTAACCTCTTGCCTTGGAATTTCTTTAGTAGCTACTTAAATAGCTATTAGCTGTTCATTGATGTAACATCATATCAAATGGCAATATTAAAATATTCATAATTTGCATTTCGCTAGATTTGCGCTATATCGAACCAGTCCCTTTGTTCGCCATTTGAAATTATTCCTCAAACTCGAGCGCTCAGACAATTGTAGCGTGTGATTACAAACTAGGGACCTTACATTTTTCTCTTTTTTCCTCTCTTTCTTTTTTATATCGTATGCAGGACAATGACGCTGTCGTGATGCCATTGTTTGTGCCTGTAATTGCGCCTGCGGCACGCCACTCTGGATTAATCTCGCACGATTTCGGGAAATCCCTCTTCCACCTCCGTGCCTCGTCATCACTCGATCCTTGTTTTCCTTACGAACTGTTGCCAAAAAGGGGCTCACTTTCTCTGCCTTCTAATTTCACCTGTCAAATGGTCCTAAAATCCTTTGTTTTCTTATTTATCGAACTTCTGTAAATGCATTGTTACAATAACAGTTCTAACTGCTTGTACGTTAGTTTCTCGAGGTCCCACGATTGACTTCTTGTTTTAGTTACAAAATAAAACTCGATTCATCAAAAAAATCTCTGTCAATTCGTGGAAATACATCTGTACGGATAAATAGCTACCACATAATGTCCAAACACTACTGTAATTACCATCGCGTCTTGCATTTCGACTTTTAAACGTCGTACCATACTTCGTACGAATTCCATACACGTCTATGTCATTTTCAATTTAGAAATTCAATGTTATATACATAGCGGCACGTTTCGAAGCGTGCAGGAAATTCCGCGTTACAAACGGGCCGCCGCTTTAACCGCGGAATTATACATTCAGAAAAGGTCCTCGCTGAATTCTAAATTCGTTTGCATTGCACCTTTTATTCTTCCTACGTTCAATATGTAACGCGACGGGATTAAGCGTGAAAGAAAGTCGGCCGGGCAAATTTAATCCCTAACCTCTCTTTCGCGTCCCTTTCTACAACATCGCCAGGAATTAATTAATTCGTCTTTAACTAGAAACCTTTCAGCAGATAGGGAATCTCCTTCTCTCTCTTTTGTACATTTTCTCTTCTCTTTTCTTTTCTTTTCTTGCCCTTCTTTGTGTAGGAAAGCTTCAGCTGTTGGTTGGTATTTAATTAATCGAGAATAATCCGAATTCGTCTCGATCCAAGCCAACTACCCTTTGTCCTCCTTTTTCACTTTCTCTTTCCATGTCTCCAATTCTATGTCTTCCATACTTTCTGGCACCTATTGTTCTTCTCCTCGGCGCAATCTTCATATCAAACGGTATTTCATAATTACGCTGTTTGAGAAAGTATTTCCGTCTCACTTCATTCTCGTCAAATTAAAGTCTCCGGCATGTCGAGTTAAATTTTGAACAGAGAAGATCAAATTTTGTCAAGAAACGAAATCAATTACGTGTTAAAATCGGAATATTGTAAATATTGTAAATGGTTCGGTCATTTATTTAAAATTATTAATTCATATATGTATTCTGAATTCTAAAATACAATTTTAGTAACAAGTAAAACAAAATCATATGTTTTATTAAGAGAATATCTTTTACTGAACTAAACTAACTAAAATTCATTATTTTTGTCTGTACATGTTATATTGTTTGTCTATTAATATTTATAAAACAGTTTAAAGTAAATGATATTCTTTCATATAAAAAGAAAATTCCAAATCAAAGGTTATCTAAAAGATTTGATTATCCGAAGCAAACAGCGTGTCACGATAAATTTTGATAATCAATGCTCAGCAGTAGTTGCTGCTAATGAAAAAGCACTGGGTTGGAACATTCTACCTTAACCTAAAAGCACTCACGTTCAACTGAGTGAGTCCGCTGTTGTTTCAAGTAATGCCGTGTGTTTATGCACGCGAAGTAACTAAACTTACTTACCTACTCCTCAAACCGAACGATCCTAATCCTAACCACGTTTCTCACAACGATACTGTACCATTTCATCTTGTTCGTTTGCTAGTTCGTTCTACTGTGAATAATAATAAGATTCCACTTGTTAGAAATTTCATTACAACTTTGTTGACCGTATCTAACTCATATGGTACATCTTTTCATTTAATATTTGTTTTGCTAATTGTTCTTTGTCACTAAATAACTTTTTGTTCTTCTCTTTTGTTCGTTCTCTTTTCCTTTTTAAACCTTTTTATTGAAACTCAAAAAGACAGTATTTGTGTAACAACAGTGAATGCGTTAATTATATATTAATGATCTTTGTACTATACATATACATAGAGAGTGGTTCAGTGGTAAAAGGGTCCGCATATAATTTAAAATATTAATAAAGATGTGAAAGAAAAGCTATTTTTGTGGTTTTATCTGATCCTAACCTAATCTCCACATACAATTCAAGTTTTCGATTTGGAAGTTATTAATTTAAATAAGGTAATGTAATTGTTAGAACGTTTCGATATCGATATTTCGAAATTAATTATCCTTCCTGCATTTACGGTTAGTTTCAAATTGCATTGTATCACGTTAATAAATGTAATAACTTCGCATAAAGGTTAATCCGTTGAAAGACCAATACACTCGGTACAATTGTTAATTAAAAGGAAGACCTACAAATTTCTATGGTTTGATTACCTATTATCATTTGACGCTTATTCGATATAATTGCGTTTGTCTTTTCAGATACATGGCTAAATCCATAATTCATAACAAATAAGAGAGTAATTTGCGAGACGAAGATTTTATTCCAATTAAAATTATTTCCGCTCTCTTTCTTAATCTAATAAAACGTAAAAATAAGAAATATGAATATGATCTATCAAATACGACAATAAATAATACTAAAAGCAAACAGAAATAAAATATTATCAAAACGAGTAAAATTTATTTTATTTATTTGTAAAACGCTGAATGAATGAATGTAATTAAAATTCCTTAAAATGCTTCGATAATAAATATCAATAGTCTCTCCACTGCCAAACTTAGTCTCAAATTATTTTATAGTCGTCAAAATGAGAGAACATTATTTTATTTGCTTTATATCCCTATAAATGCAAATTTTCCTTAAAATTGTTCGATAATAAGAATCAACAGGCTCTTGTAAATGTAACGAAAGAAGATATGGCTGAAGGATGAGAAAGAAATCGGGAAGACCAGATGAAAAGCGAAGAAACAAAGCGGCGAGGGACTAGAAGAGGCGAATCATCGCAAAATGAAAAAAAATCACGGGCGATCAACCCGAGATGTAATTACTTGGAGAAGTACAAACGCGAGCACCTCCCTTTCTTCGTATTCACCATAAAAAATAATGGAGCCGGCTTCCAGCTCGCAATTTGAATGCCAGTATGAATGGGCACTTACGCCTAGCTTCGAGTATAGCCGCCGAGAGATAAAAAGATATTCATGTTGCCAGCTCGAATTTCTCCTTCTCTGGTTTTGCTGGCCCCGTCCCTTCTTTCTTTTTTCTAATTACTCCTCTAAAATTAAACGAATTCAAACGCAATCGCCGACAAAAGGAAAGAGCACTTCAAGAGGATAATAAATCATTGTCTTCCTCGTCTTCGACATCGAACTTCATTTCTTATGTTTTAAATCTTACTAATAATCGTCAAATTTTTATATTTCAATTTTACTTTCGTTTCAGTAATCGAAAAAGATTTTTAATGTTGCAAAATTTTGAATGTAAAATCAAAATGAGGACTGAAGTTCGTCTTAGGACAACGTGTAGGTTATGAATAAATTGAATATATATATTAAAAGAATTTTAAGAATGTAATGATTTGAGAATACATTGATACAAAAATATTCTTTATGTAAATCAATGAAATCTAACTAAATCAATAATGAAATCTAACTTTTAAGTATATACCAACGTCATTTATGAACATATTTAATGTACTACATACGTGTATAAAATATACTTGTGTTTAATTGTATTATTATTAATTAAATTAAAATATAAAGTACTCACGTAAGAGAATAGATACGTCCTTCATTCACAAATAAACTGTTTCTTTATTTATGTCTCAGTGTTATTTCATTCTGGTTATTATGTTATCTGAGAAATTACGGCTGAGAACTTCAACAATTACGTTAGAATTTAGAATGTTGGATGAAAATATCGATATGTGTATAATGTATGATAGTATCGATATATAATGAAGGAAAGTATCGATATACAATATCTGTTTAGATTAAAGGACAATAGATGGCAGTTATACATCCTGTGTTTTTTAGTTCCTTTATCACAGTCAATCGTTTGGTTAACTGTCCAAACGTATTGTGTTGCATCACATGGTGCAATTAAAAGTTTTGTCCTGCATTTTTGTTTCATTTGATAGTTGTGTATTCGTGTGTTTAATGTATTATTCATACGTTACAATAACTAGTATACAAGTTTCTTACGTATTATACGCATGCTATAAAAAGGTAAGATGTGTTATGAAAATTATTTTTCTATGGATTTGTAACATATATATCAGTAATTTCATAAGTATTGTTACATGTATACGAAAAAATGATACATTCAAGGATTAAATCATTCTATGTTACTCAATCGTATTATTCTCAATACTAAAAAGCAAGTGGACAGAATTATTAGAATTATTAATTATAGAATTAGTCGTTCATTGGAAATCATAGGTTAAGTTTTATAGGTTCTAGAAGAAATTCGTCTATTTAATGATTTGGTCAAAGATGGCTAAAGCCACGCAGTAAAGTTAACACTGTTACTAATTATAATTATTGATAAAAGGAATTTCTAATGAAGAATAATATTATTTATACGTTACTTTAAGCATCATACGCTGCATAAACAATCTTTTCTCAAGAAATGAAATATTCCCCTCGAATAAAATAAGCTTAACAGATCAAACATCGAAATCCTTTTTATGATATTTTTTCAATACGCATCATCGTGTGCGCACGTTTTACGATAGTATTCACAATGCGTTGCTTGATGATAATAACGCACAGCATCAGAGTAAGAGGAGCATCAGCGTGCATGCCTTTAGGCGATATAACTTCTTCACAATGAAACCGGAAAATTAAATTCCAACCCTGCCAGTATTCAGCAACTTGCTGTACGCACCTTTGCCCCATTCACGACTCTGTCACGTTACCATGAAGATAGAATGGAAGGAAAGGGATCACCTACTTGTTAGAAATCTCTATTGATTTGGCCCTTTGTCAATGTGAAAATTATACGCACGAATAAACATATTCTACGTGTTATGTTAAAGTATAGAATGTTCGGTACGTTAAGTTTGTACTTATGAAAAACTTAATACATATATAAAATATTCAAAGTAAAGTAGTGGTTATAATTTATAACATTTAATTAATAAAACAAAATGATGTTTGGGTTCTATTCCTTCAATTAACTTTATGAAGATATGAATTTTTCTAATAATTAACAATTATTGTCGAATGAAAATTAAGGTAGACAAATCTAAGCAGACAAAACATCGGTATGGTTAGTTGGTTTATTCACTTTTCATATGCATATGTCTTTCTGTATATCAGTTTTCATGATCAGTTATTCCCAAATATTTTCTTAAATCAAATAGAGTCAAGAAGAAAATTGAAAATGGGTTATATATAACATTGCGTATTAAGCGTTTTAAAGCTTATACTAACCTATTAGAAACTAACAGAAAAAAATTATTTACTTTTCTACAAATAAATCAATTACTCTATACATATATCAAAAAACACTTCAATTTCAAATCATCAAATTCTAATTCCATATCGAGCATTTTCCAAAACAACGAGACAACTTTCAACTTTTCCTATAGACGAACTATATAAAAAGTATAGAGTAAAATATGAAAAACATGAAAGGGCCAGCTGTTTCGCTTGTTCCGCGTCCGATAAATATTATTCGAGGAAAGAGGCGGCGACACGAACCGAAATAACGTCTCTCCCTGTACACTGTACACGGTGGCATGTATCGTGGTAAAAGTGAATTTGGGAACTCGCCCAAATGTTAGCTCATCGGTTAAATCCATGCGCGGGCGAGAGGTATTTAATATTGTGGCAGCAGAGGTGGTTGCGGTATAGGCAGCCGTGAGCTGCCAGCGGACCCCTCTGTTTACCATATAGATGACTCGTTAGCGAATGTTAAATTACTGTATTTGCCTAGTGGAGATTTATCATTCATACCGCGGGCCAATCTACCCAGTCGTCGCGATAATAAGTCAGCTTCCATTCTCGTTCCACCACCACCTATCTGAAATACGCCCACGGCGTGATGCAGGTGGCAACCTCTATAATCGATTTACCACCGTACCGATTCTTCCATCGATTCCTCGCTAAAATGTCGCGCTAATGCCATCTCCAATCGTATTTACGACCCCGTTCACGCACATCGTTCCCGTTTCGATATCCCAGCCAATGAAATTGACACGTTTACGCGTTTACGCAAAATTTCATTGTTACTCTTTCACGAATTTGTAGTAAGTGTGCAATAGCGTGCACGTTTGTATGGAGGGAAGATAATTAAAGAAAGATCCTTTAGCATTTAGATTCTGATTGATCGATAGCTATTGTACTATATTCAATGGAAAGTTGGATAAATATAATTTATTTGTTAAAGTAATTTATATAAATTTCGAATATATAGGAACGAATAATATTATATAATTTAAAACATTCCATAATCCTTTGCGTTTCGAATAGATTTTCTGTTTTATATTAAATTTACTTTTATAAGGGTTACAGGTTAATATTTGAACTAAATTGATCAAAACTGTATTTTTGAAACTAATAAACTTGCGAACGCGTAGAAACGAAACGCTTTCGTTCACTTTCGATCTCTCGGTCCGATTCGCTTCACGGTTGGCTCAGTGTTCCATCGACTTGCGAGTAATAAATAACGATTTCGAACGTCAACCAAGAATTCGCCGCGGTCAAATTGATACCATAGATCAAGCTATGGAAAAATGGCCCCGGCATACCTAGCTTCTGCTCTTCTTTCGTTCGATAAAGCTTTATCGAACAGCCATCTCTCCCTACTGGAAAAGACTTTTCCAGAGTTGGACCTTGAAAATGGATACTGTCATCTGAATCTGCAGATGATAGACATCCTATACTTTATGACTAACTCTTGGAAGGAAGAATCTTATAATTGCACGATAATAGTGTCTCTCACGAACTTGATCTCTAGTAATTATTCAAATAAATATTAATAGTAACATATAGATATGGGAAGATTATTCTTAGAATTTGAAATTTTCTAAAAATTCTATCTTTTTAATAGCATTGTTTGAGCTGAATGTTTATTAACAATTTCGATAAATGTCAATAAGAGCACAAACAATTAAAAAATTTGTAGAAATTCTACAAACTTTACATTTTCGATGGATTAAGAAATTTTGTTAGAATTAATTTGATCTCAGTTATAAATAAATGATTAATAAGATATTAAGTGATACTGTAAAGATATTTTTATGAGAATGTTATTATAAAACGTACAAATTTCTGGAAAAGATTTGAAAAGAATTTCACATTTAGTTCCTTTCCACATTGGACATTCTCCAAATTACTAGGAATTTTGAGACGGTATGTTGGCATAACGACACCAAGTATGAAATACGCACCTATAATTAAGGAATCTCATTCCAGAATATTTATTAAGTTCTTTACCACTACTATTTTGGCGCACAATTTATATTTTTATCAATAGAACTAAAGAGATAAAAATTTATGCCATTCTCTAAACATTATAACATGTATTTTATTTTTGATATTTTTTTATGTATTATATGCATTATTCTCATAAATACATAGATTCCTATAATACATAAATATTTCTATTAACAATATTTCACATTTATACGTGATATAATTTTGTATTACATACAACCTTAACATACATACATAGATATTTTTAAGTACACGTTTAATATCACGAAGTTGTGCAGCCCCAACCGTTAAAAGCTGGAAACATTCACAAGAGGCGCTTTGAACATTTTTTACTCTACTTGTTCACTAAACAGCCTGGAAAATATATTTTTCACACAAAATTTAAACCCAGCTAATGTCGAAACCTCTTTCAAAGTAGAATTTAATTTAAAAACATTGCAATTACAGTTGGTGATAAATCTATTATAAATATCTACTATATACTATAAATATCTATCCTTGAAAATTATAAGAGGAGAACCTACTAGTTTGTGGTAAATATATTTCTAGTCAAATGGTTCATTCATTATCAAATTTTTATTTATTTTGAAAATACAAGAAAAACGAAGTTCCCTGTAAGAGCAATTATAATTTTATCAAACAGAAATAGGAAAGAGAATTGTTATAGAGAAATGCGTCGAACGTTTTACACTCTTAACGAGTCTGTCATCAAAACTTAAATACGGAATGAGTACGTTGTTAATTCTGCACTACAATTTTCCAGAAGCACCGGCCCGTTTCCTAGCACTAATTGCAGTTATACTTTCATACGTTCAGGGTTGTTACAGCGTTTACCTCTGCTTTCCTTTGAAGTATACTTCACGACCGAGGCAGCCTCAGAGTCAAGGTGAAATTTAACGAGACCTCTGTCACGGTAAAGATACAAAAGCTAAACGCGAGACGCATCACAAACCTCATATAATTGGCCGAGAATTTAGCAACCGGTAAACAAAGCGGATGCACCAGCCCGTGAAACCGCACTGTTTCTAGCTCGTGTGTTCGAGATTAAAGCGGTTTCCATATACCCCAAAAATTTATTCTTCCTCTAATATTCCCCTTCAAAAGTATCATTTCTTATATTTTTTAATAATATGTAATGATAATTTCAGTTTTATTTCAAGGACATTCGTCTATCTTAAACTATAATTGAAGTGTGATTGAAAGCAGAACATTAGAAGGTGAATTTTTAAAATAAAATGTACTGAAGTACGTAATAGTAGTTATATTTCTGTTTTTTAGTAATAATAATCGAGATTTTATCTCAAACTCTTGCATTTATTTCAAGTTATAATTAAAATCTAATTAGAAACCGGACACTAAAATGGAAATTTTGTAATGATTAAAAGCCAAAAATGAAGTCTGTAGGAGGAATTAAGGTTAAAAAATAAGGTTTAAATAAAAGAATTATATATAAGACATTTATAATCGCAATGAGTTAGGTCAATGCAAGTGGAACATTCTATTGGTCTGACCTACCGTTAGTAGTTAGTATCATGACACATTAGACATTTTACTCTTCCTCAGCCAAACAATTAATATACATCAATGATACGTATGCTTTTCTACTCACACAATCTGGGAACATTATTATCGCACCCCATATGAATCCCAAGTACTTCGTCATATATTTATATAGATATCTATCAAAGAGACATAATACGAATGACATATATCATTCAACATTCAATTAATTGATCAATCAGTCCAATAATTACCAATAAGATTTCCCTTTAATCAAATGCGTAGTTGAGCAGGTAGATAAAGCAAGGATCTATATCGTTGCGGGAGACAAATCCAGGATGGCGGGTTTTCTTCAAGGCAAGAAAACCTTGAAAGATTCGGAAGGTTGGGGTAAGAGCGAACCGCTGTACCATGCAATGGATCGGATTAAATATTATTATGAGGAAGAACGAGACGTGTCGTGCGGCACGGTACAGCCTTCGTTCCTCGTCGATCCTCCCTTCGTTTCCCCTTAACCACCGTTAACCACCCTCTGCACCCCTCGTTTTACCCCTTTCCGCCCCGCTTCGTGTCTCACCATTGAGAAGAAACTGCGCCCAGGCCTGTGAAAACCGAAGTCTCGAAAGTTTAGACCCTTCCCAACGGTCCACGCCATCAACTATACCGCGAGGAATGCATTTTTCATATCCTTGCGATATTATCGCTCCCGTTGGTTGTATTAATCGGTTTGGAAAGGGAAATAACGAAGGGAAAACTTCGCGGCCGCCTACGACGCGAATTCCGAAAGAATTATGTAAACGGGAGTTGCTCGCCTGGATCGCGAATTAGGCAAGGGGAATTTCAAATGAGACCATGAGTGACGCGTTATGGCGCGAATCTTCAACGCTTGAATACTAGAGAATACCTAAAATGTCGCTCATTTGCTCCAACAATAGCCATTTGTTTCTTATTTGATTCCAAATTTCCATTTACACTGTAGGTAAACTTTTCTAAGTTTTTGCATCTAATTCATACAACAATTCCCTCTTATATTCTTAAAAATTTTTGCTTCACTATCGTGATCGATTAATTACCGTTTCGGTAATTCAACTACCAGGAGATGGCCTGATACCTATGAACCGAGGTATACCTGAATGGTATAATAAATAGTGTTTCTGATCGATAGTAAATTTTTAACTACGTAGTTAGTCGACGTCTTGGCATTATTCAAGAGTCTACTGTATACATAAATAGAGGTCGACGACATTCTAACGTAACAGTCGAACGGTACAGACGAAAGAAAGAAACGAGGCTGTACTATCGACAAGTAATTAAAGCTGCTCACCAAAGAGCGAAGGAATTTAAAGATCTTTTCTTGGTCTTTGAAAACGGCTTCCTTGTTCCGTTGGTCGACAACCACCGATAACCAAAGAACAGAGCGTCCCGATTGGTCGTTAGAAGATCGCAGACGATCTCCAGGAAAGAGGCTTCATTTCAGGAAACGATAGTCACCCGATAATTCCACGGAGAGCTCCAATAATTTTGATATGTAAATACAAGGTGGTATCCTTGTCTTGCGATATCGACCTGATTAAAATATCCCGAGGTTCGGATTACTCGTTGGATTCGCAGAGGTTGCCCCAGACATCTTATCCCTGCTTAGGAAACTCTTTCAGTATTCTCTTCCATTTTACCCTTGTCTTCTTCCTGCTTTAAATTTCATTATCGAATCATCGAAACTCACTGCTGAGCAGGCTATTCCTATTTACCGATACAGCCGTGTTTAAGACTGCTTTGTCTTAGGAGTCGACGCTCATTTTTGGAGGCAAATGAGAGGATTTGCATTATTATCGAACGCAATTTACATTATGTTCGTGATTGATGGTGGTTTCGTCAATAATCTATATTCTGATTGTAAATTAAACGGATATTGATTTAATTTCGTGCTAAGGCTATTGACGAGATCATCTAGTTTACAGCTAATAACACATTCATCTTTTAAATTTGTTAATCGAGTTTCTAAGTACATATGATATATTCCAATTATTTAATATTTTTCTTTTTCCTATGTTTTAATTTCCTTATAAGAAGATCCACAAATATCCCTTTCTTTGGTCTTTACCATAGTAATGAAAATGTGATGGTAATGAAGTAATCGCAGAGCAATTAATTACATTTTTCCATGTCTGTTATCGCATTTTTGTTTATTATAACATTCTAGCTTTATTCGTAAAAACTATCCATTATAAAATTATAATATTTGTCGATAGAATTAGTTCTCGTAACATACCATTGTCTGTACCATAGTATAAAATATATTTTATTTGGTATTTCGTCGTTTACGAGGCACTTTGCTCTGTTTAAAATCTGAAATTAGTCGTTGTACAATCCAACCTGAAAATTACGACTTCAACACCATCATAGTCGCCTCCGTGCTCTGTTATCAGGCTAACCAGGAAGTTGGAAATTAAACGAGACTTCGCATTCGAGCAGATGAAACAATTTTTCGATGAACCAAGAAGGGTAGTAGCAAAAAGGGAGGAAACTGGAGGCCTCTTCAGCTCTGGCTAGAGGGTAGGCAGAATTAAAGAGGAAGAAAGAGGAGATCGAAGGAAACGGCGAAGCGTAAGAGGGTAAGTGGGTGGGATTTTAGGTGGGACGCTATCTCGACTTATTTTCACGGATCGGATTTCTTCGGGCCAGGGGTAACGGTATCAGCGGTTTTCACGTCCCGCGGCAATTACATTAAAAGTTTCTTTAAGGGGCGCGAGAATTGAGCGGGAAGACTGGGATAAAGAGAGAAAATCTCAATCTGAGCGAGAGACCTGTTCTGTGGCACGAGTGAGAAAGATATTGGACAAGGAGCGAAAGAGTCCATTTAGCAAAGGGAGAGAAAAGTAGTCAGAGAGAGAATAAGAAATGGCCGAGACGCCTGCTAACGATCCACGAAGGTTTTTATCTCGTCATCCCTTAACGGTTCCCGTTGTTATTTAATGCCTCGTCATTATAACTCGGGCCTGCCACCCGCTCGCGTTTCTTATTCCATCTTTACTATTAATTGTCCATTCACCCCTTATCGAGGCCATGCGTACACGCTTCTCTCTTTTCCCATATTCATAATAGGTTATGACAGATTCAACGGTCCTATAACAAGCAATTTTTATTAATACAACGAATGAAATTTCTTCATTTCCTACAACTGAAATTGGAATACTATAATGAATAAAGGTGCGACAACTACTCTTTTTATACAACTGTTTGCTTCCGTTGATGCTTCATCGTCTACGTGATTCTACTAACTTCGCACGAAATAATAAACGATAAACTCACTGTCGTAACTATAATGAGATTAGCAATCGCCGTTCGCTAGAGGAAGCCAGCATTAAAAACTTCGGAACGTTGTACACTTTCCTTAAAGAGCGAGTCAAGCCGGGAACTTCGTAATTGGAGCACCGTCTGTGTTAAATTGGAGATCATGGGCCGAGAGTTGATGCAATCCTGAGATAGCTTATTCAACTATTTCTCCCGCGATAAATGTTTTCGCGGAATTTGGCCGAGCACATGTAATGACTGTCCGCGATAATAGCATTTTTCAAAGATCGGCTGATTTTTAGAATTATATCGGCTAGGCTATTTAGTCGATCGATTATTTCCTTTCCGCTTGAACAACCTCTTATACACCATGATTTTAAAGATCATGGTAAATAGTCTAAAAGAAGTGTTTTTAAACGAAGATAAGAATTACGGTTAGACGACGATTTAATTCGCTTTGAGTGGCTTCCAAACGATTTCATTCGCGACACTTTCATTCACAGTATACTATTACCTGATCATACGTTTTATTAATTAAACGACATTCGTTAAGGTAATATGTTATGGGATGAATTTAAACTTTCTATTACTAGTCAAAAAAGGCTTTAATATATTCTTAACTACAATTTTTGAAGTTAATTCCACTTTCTGTAAGTGTCTTAACATTTATGAACGCAGGTATATGTTGTAAACTGTCTACCCCATAGTATGCTCAAATAACTGTTAAAACTATTCATGCAAAAGACGTACACGAATGTAACGTTGATACCTGACCGGCTGGTTGCGCGGTCGGCGAAGGAAGTAACGATACGTGTAACGCAATCAATTTCGGTCTGGTCGCGTGTCAAATGCTCGGCTCCCGCTCATTCCCGGCGGAGCCAAAAATTCCGAGATTTTCCACGGAATAAACGGCCCGTTTTTTTGCGCTCTGATGCGTCGCGTAACGGGCAAACAACGCCTAAATCGTTTGAAAAACAAGCGTCGGTGTTTTGTTTCCAGCGCGTTGAAGCGGTCATGCCGCGACCCACGCGCCGCCAATCTGTCATTGACGACAAAGTGACTGACGACGAGCAATTTTGCTAGACGAGGCTTCCCGTGGACACTGTCGAATCTGCCAACCTATGTCACAGGATATTTCCATCTGTTAGGAATAATTAAGGGGATTTTTGAAAATAGAATCCATAAGACAAAATGGGAAATTGAATAAATTGCATTGGAAATTTTAGTTCTAGTTTTTTAAGATCTATTAGCTATTTGTTCTGTTGAATTTATTTTTGTTATACGATGTGACTTACTCTTTTATTGAAACAATCTGAATCTTCACTTGTACTTTTTTTATCACCGCTAAAGCAGGAGCCTAGTTACAGATGCAATATTTTCTTAAATCGTTAGATTAATCGCAGATTAGTTTTTTGTAAATGACTAAACGAATTTATAAATTGTTACCGTAACCTCCTAAGATATGAAATTCTTCGTCACAATATAAACAAACATTAACTATGAAATTCCTTCGTAACCCATACTCTCTCTAATCCTTCTACTAATAATTATCTAACACCAATTCTCTACACATTCTCCAATTATTATTGTTCATTTACGTATATGGCTAACAACACGATGCAACACGTACTACTATACATAGTTATACATATAGCACTCTTGATCCAACATCGTCTACAGTGAAGTAACGAAAAGAGGCTGGCTGTTGGTAGTGCCGAAATACCTCTAACGATATTATTACAAGGTTCATTTAAGTTAGATAACAACAACTGTATAGCTCAGTCGGCGGCGTAGCAAGGTAACAGGCAACGTGCTATAATATCCGCTACATCTCTCGCCTGCAGCCTAATTATTTTCCGGCCTCCGGCACCGGTACCAACGGTAATGCCCGTAGAAGGAGAACCGCTGCAGTTACAGACACCATCTCCATCGACTTACTACCATAACCTTCGACATAACACTCCGCGTTACTTCGTTAGATAGTGAATTCCGAACAGTTTGCATAAAGTCGCGAAACGAAAAACTTCTTCGTGTATCTATATACATATATCTGTTTTTTTAGCGTATTTTCAATTTTCATATAACGTCATCGTATAAATTTCCTGTTGAAATATTTCTTTCAGTATCATTTCTTTGCGAAGCGTATTTCACTTTCATTGTTATCTTCCAAGTCGCGTTACACGAAGGCAATAGAAATTTTTTATGTTTTAGCGTTATACGTGGTCCTACTCTGTATTTGGATTGCTCTTGCGTCTTTAACGCTAGGAGATGTCGGAACGGAACGCGGCGCTCTATGCTGCGAACGATAATCCTTCTTCCTTTTATTTTATTTCTTATGTTCCAGTTTAATTAGTTCCCCGATAATACCTGCTATCTCCTCCGTGCAGTGGAAAGATCAGCCCAGTCTCCGCCCTACCATTCCGTTTCTACAATACTACGTCTCCTCTTCCGAACGAGCTTTTTGCACCCTCGAATCGTTCGAAGACACTCGTTCGACTTGATTCCACGGATCGTTCGTTAGTTCGACTTTAGAAGACCTCTGATATATCTCAGATTTTATGCTGATGAGACCGTGATTGGGAAATGATGGAGAACAGTAGGCAAATGAAACACCAATGAAAATTGAGAATAGAGGAATCGTTCGTTTTTGGAATTGGGGATTCCAGAAATTAGTAGATGGTATTTTTATCGTGTTTTGAATTCCTCGTTTATAGTTCGACTTGGACTACTAACTTGAATAATAAGAATAAATATATGCAGAAAGGTAAAAAAATATTTCGTATGAAATAAATAAATATAAAGCCCGTGAATAATTCAAACGATACTTTGCTATTACAAGATTAGTGTATCAGTAACAAAGCAGAATTAACTGAATTATAATAAACCAAAAATCACAAAGCTTCCCAGCAACTGAACCACCCGAAAATTTCCGAAAAGACAGAAACAAAGACACTCAGATATTGCATGATAATATAATAAAATTCCATAGCTTTGTATTTTGTACTTAATACAAAAACATTACCAATCTTTGTTACAACCCAATAAAGTATAGTCCTAAATAAACTACAATAAGCCAAAAATCACGAATCTCGTCCACAAAAACTACCAGAAAATGTCTAGTGGCAAAAATATCGAGCGTAAAAACGGTGGCGCGTGATCGAAATGGTTCGCGGTTCGATTCGTTACAAACGGACGGCAAATCCTGGTTCGTCTGGCCACGTTGAAAAAATAACGAGTATTTGGAATCGACGAGTTGCGGAATACGAGTAGAGTGAAGTTGACGACCATAACTCGGCCTGGCCTTCCGTTCAACGAAGTTCGTGTCGATTTTCCAGGGCAGTTTTCCAACGAGAAAACGATTCGTGCCGTTAAAGTCGTATGTTTGTTTTGGAAGTTGCGCATCGTCGCTTTTCAGTCCACCGCAGCCGCCATCTCGACTCTTCACCCGGGCAACCGGCAATATCTCGTGTGCTTGCCACCCACTGGCTGGCCACCCATCCGATGGTGGCTGGGTGAAAGAGCACCCTTTTGGGGTTTGTGATGCGTGCAGATGGCCGTGCAGAGGGAAATCACGCGTGGCTGCGCTCAACTGCACGGTTGCACCGAATACATGCCGACCACCGGCGAAACGTTCGACCGACCAACACCAATTAAGCCAATGACGGTCTCTGACACCGATGATAATGCTAACGCTACGCGTTTTCGAGACCATGTATCCTATAACATGACACCAAAGAGTGTTGTTGCGAGGGAAAAGATGGTAGAGCAGGGTTGAAGTTATGATTTTAGCTTGTGAAATCTTTCATGGTGAGGCTTAAATGTGATCACTTAATAGTTCAGGTCATTTTTGGAAATAAATAACGTATTTATTCGTACATTAAATGTGTCTTTCTGATGACAAAATTTCTTTCTGCTTTTAAAAAGTAAGTAAGCTTTGAAGAAAATATTGTCGATAGTTTCAATAGAGTCGATAATACTTCTTATCGTTTTTAAGCAAAGAAACAGCAAGTTAAAAATTTTAATTGATACATGCACCCTATGAATTTTACCATAAAGAATTTTATTACATACATGGACACAATTTCTATTTAAATTTTATGTTATAAAATAATTGTTTTAAATAGAAGGTTTGCATAGAAGGAACATTTTCGAAGAGTGAGAATTAGGGCAGATTTTAAGAGTCTTAAAGGCAGATTTCTACAGGTTATATTAACTGGAATAACTTTTTTTGAATTGCATTGGAAGTTACAATTATAATTATTTTCAGCTTTAAATTTATCCAGCACTTTCATATTCTTCAATTGAAATCCCATCTACTTTCTTTGATATTACAGTAATTTTTATGAAAATACAATATCATATATATTCTTCAACAAATTTTTAGTACACGAGGCTAGTGAAACATAAATAAATATGAAAAGTGTATAAAATAAGACTAAATAAATACATTCTACATTCAGAATTAAAGATGTTTAAACTTTAGTTTCTAACACTAAGAAATGCGTCTTAAGTATAAACAGAAAATCATCTGTCTCGCGGTATTCATAATCCAAATCATTTGAAAATAAATTAGAAAAAGTTAGAATAAAAAGAAGCTATCTAATTCAAGAGATTGGACCGAAAGTTGAAAGTGCAACGTTCTCGAAATAATCACAAATTGAAGGTAATTATCGCGTTCAGATCGATATTCGTCGATTGAATGCTGGGATTCCCTATTGAAGCCGTTTTTTCATTGAGTCTTGTACTTTCCTTAATAGACACTCTCCCTCCTTTAATCCGGATAATAGCGTTGCGAAGTAATTAAGCTCTTTGTCTTCTGTCTTCTTGTATTTAGTTACAAAGAAAACGTCAGGAAGCTTCGTGACTTGTTGCACAAACTGTCATGTCATACGATAGAGCGTTCTGTATAGAAGACAAAGCACCTTATTCGTCGCAAAAGGACTTCCCATCTTTATAATAGATCACCAGATCAGCCAAAGAACCAACATGTTCCTTACAAACTTTCTACCAGCAGGTTTCTAGCTTTGCTATCCTAACATTTCTATTCTATTTGTAAATGCATGTCACAATTTTTCATTGACAATTTTCCATTGTCAAATAAATATTATATATATATTTGATGAAAATATTTTAAAAATTATTTATGAAATAACTATTTAAGTGTGCATTATCGCCCTGCTGCTTTTTCCTCGATCATCTGGTTTCCGGCATTCGGCATTCCAACACGTTTCAAAACAGTTTGTTGGGTACGTTTACGCATCATGCGTTCCAGTAGATAGATCCCTGTGCAGATGCGTGCGGTTGAATTTTATTACAGGGCAAGAGGGGCATCGATAATTGCGCGATCGGTGCAATCAAACGTGGCCGACAATGAACAATATATAATATTCGTATCACATCAAACGGCGGGTTGATCTCGAATGCCTCGCGAAATTTTCAGACGCATAATGGCCGATTGCGTAAAGCAATTTCGCGGGTCATTGCCACTGAAAGGCATCGGCCCCTTCAGCCGTCTCGATGAATCGATGTCCTCGTGGGCTCCACTAATTTTTCCGTTGAATGGTTTAAATCTCTGTAACGCTAAGGTGTTACAATTTATTTTCTCTCGACTAAAATGAAGTTACTTTCTTTTATTAGCCGCAAATTCGTAGAATAATTTGGAACTTAAGAAAGTAGCGCAATTAAATATTAAGTTTTATCACATACATAATGTAAGAAGAATATAATATATAATAAGAAGTAGAGATTTTAGGTAAACGTTTCTGGGTTGCGCTTCTACTTCGTATAAAACTTTTCTAACAACGTTATAGTATGATTCTTAAATTATATTCAAAAACTAATCTAATACTTGTGAACGCGGGTGTACATCAGATTAGAAAAATCGAGATCTAAAAAGAGAAATCTTGAATCATGTCGTTATAAAACTTTGAAATACACAGATTTTACCATGACACCCATGACACCAAAGTCAAAGATCCCAATAGAGAATCAACCGATTCAACTACATACAATCGCCTTGAAGCTCACCCACGGTCCTCTGTTCTCGAGTAGCCTGTGACGAATCCCTTAGCTCCGGGGTGGTCCGTGGCTAGTGGCTCGACCTCGGCGTGGATCGAAGCCGCTCTCTCGACCTCGAGGTTATCCGAGTAGTTACCGCGATCTTGAGGTCATGGTTGCTGGGCTATCGCGACTCCCGGGTGGTCCGTAGCTAGGCGAGATCTCCAACTAGTGCTACATATGTTTTTCAGTTCGTGGCTCCTCCCTAATACTCCAAATTGATAGATACCAATAGATATCGCAAAGCAAAGTTATGAAATTTGAATATTTCTAAGCTCAACTTTTCTCGAGGTTAGTCTTTTGAAAAATTGTAATATCTCGCGACGTTGCTATGGAAATAGCGTAGACTAAATTGTATGCGAAACAACAAATTCTAGTTTATCCAAAGGTAATTTATTATACGACGTAGGAATATATATTCTACAAAAATTAAAGATTCTTATGGTAAACATTTATTTAACATAGTTTTTTAAAGCTGTACTGAGAATACTAACAAAGCTAAAAATTATAAAATTCCATAGTTTATTATTGTTATCACATATTTAAAATGATTGGTATCATTGCCAATCTAGATTTACAGAAAGGGAGAACCGTCAAATAGAGTATAGCGGAGTGGTTGAGTTGGGATGGAAGAGCACCTTTTAGGAGCTTAGAGATTACACTTGGGACGAGCTAGTAGTAATGCAGAGGTGAATCTCGCAAGAGCAAGCCGCTCATTCCCACGAAGGATTCGACAGAACTTATAATACCTACGATGTGGGATCGGTTGCGGCACGCTTCTACCACCTAACTGTCGCCCTCTTGACGCTATCGTTTCGTCTTTAGACACCCTTCCCTTACTCGCGTCGCTACGCATTCATAATTCAATGTCAAGCGCCACTTATCGAGCCCCTGGACCCTTTAACTCTTCAACGAATTTGATTTATTTCCTTTCTCCGTGCCAGTCTTCGTAGAAGCGACGATCATATCGAATTGAATGAAAAAATTGATCCATATATCAACAGATCGTGAAACGTACAGTTGCTATTAATTGTTCGTTTATAGATATTTGTAGAATTTTTCTGCATCTTCTATCATAAGTAAAAAAACATGATAAATCCTTTTTTTCGATTTTAATTTAATGCCACCTTATACCTAAAAAAGGATACTATTCACCTTGAACATATAAGTAGGCTACGGATGTTCATGCATTTATGGGAAATTTAAAAGTACAGAAATGCACTGAATTCGTATAATATGTAAAAATATATAAAAAATGTTAACATAGTACATATTATAATATTTGGTAAATAAAACATATTTCTATTTAGGTCTTGCTTCTTACATTGTATTCAATAAAACATAAATTTGCATAAACATCCGAAATCTATTCATAAGATATCATTTGCCAACGACCATTTCCCTGGTCGTAGTAAGTTTCAATTCGTCGAGCGACGTCAAACACTCGCTGGGCGGTCTGCCACCCAATTTCCGACGCAGCAATTTCCCTTAGCGTGGAGAGACGACTAAACACGAGACATCTCCTTAGGAAAGAGTCGCTTTTGGCTCATCTGCTCGAGCCAATATTATCAATCGATTCGTCGACGCTGATAATGAAATAAAACTGTCCGCTTATTTTCATCTTCCGTGATGCAGAAAAGTCTCGTAATGTTACTTTGTACCGTTTTACCAGACGAGTTGGATAATTGCTTCGATTATTTACAAGATTTTCTCTCTACAGATTAAAGTAGTACTGGCAGTTACGCGACGGTACTTCATCTACTTTGAAGCATACTCTTCTTCCTCCTTTCTTTCATCTTCTACCTCATCTTTATCGCCCTCTGGTCCCTTCCAATCGTTTTCGTTGCTCTATCTCGAACTCGATGCAGCCTCTCGTTCTGTCTTTCAAGGCCTAATCCGATTACGATGGAACGAGGTGTTCGTTCGGGTGTAACTCCGTGATAATGGATATTGCTATTCAAAGTATTTCTCGCGTTAAATGAGTTCTGCCTGGATTCACCGGAGGAGAAGATTTTGCGGTTCGATGCGACACTTAATTTCTTTTCTCCCCAGATGATTTCTAATATCCACGCAACCTGAACCGTTTTTGCGCTTCAGATGACTGTGGCGCGTGCGTTAAACGAGAAAGTATTCCGATAAGAATATGGGTGTCTTTTTTAAATACCAACGTCATCCCGCACATTTGAACTTATATTATTAGCGAAACCGATAGTGTTCAATACTACATACTGTTGTTTCATGTTATATTTTTATCTGATTATATTCACGGTCATAGTATTAGTCTGAAATTTTAATAATTAATTAATAATTAATATAATATTTATATTATAATATAATATTAACAGACATATGTATGTATTTTATTGTGTATAACGTATATCCTTTAGTTTAAGTATTATAGGAACTGAGAGTTGTCTCGAGATATCCCGTATAGACATATATATATATATGTCGGAGATGGAAGAACACCGGAACCTCTCCTTGGATTCTCGGAAATACCGTAATGTCGTAATTTAGATTAAATAAATGTCACTCCGATTGTTCAAGATTTATGATAGTGAGCTTGGACTCGAGGCGACAACCAGTCGCCGAACGTAGCCGCGGTCAAGGGATGAACGTTTTGTCTAACAAAGGCATGAACTTTATAGCTCTCCTTAAAAGAAATACTTGGAACGGGGCACGACGGTAAGCACTTCAACGGTTTCTGTCCCGTGGCCCGTCATACGCAGACCCTATTCTTTGGGTAGGTTGATTGTCGGATGTCGAGGCATATTCGCAAAATATGTTCAGCCAGCCTGATGACCCGTCATAAACCTTAAGCCTTAATTAACGAAAATAGGCAAACAGTCTTTTCCGCGAACGACACTTCCGGATACTGACCAATTAACAATAACGGCAATTTCCCTCACCCTCCGCGAGAGGAGAGTTCAGTTTTTTCCTAGACAGCATCACCGAGACGGAGAGAGGGTTTTGAGTACGATCTCATCAACTAATGTATTATTTCGACAGAGTGCTTACTCCACGTGCTAACTGCGAGTACAACCTAGACGTTGCCGACGAGTAAAGAGTAAAGAGTCCCGTTGACCGCGGATTTGTTTCGAACCTAAGGTCATTATCACTAGTTCTACGACTGCCTAATCTTGTTAATAAGCCTATGTTAATAAACTCTTCATTGTATCACGGCAATGGCGAATTCCGGTGAAGATTCATTAGACGCCCCTCACCATAATCCTGACTTTAATCCGACATCAGAAGTGGGATCAGGGCCATGTGCAACGATGGAACAACTCATGGCCATCGTGCGCCAAATAACTCAGCCGCGAGAACAAAGACCGAGTGAAACATCTAGGAACGTATCGCTTCCGCGTTTTAACCCCGGAATCGCGGATTCCGACCCAGCCGTATGGTGTGCGACTGTTGACTTGATCATGGAAGAAAAACCTTTACAAGGCAGTGCGCTACTTTCTGCCTTGAGTGGTGCTCTAGAAAGTTCGGCAGCGCAGTGGCTTACGCAAGTACCTGCTACCCAAGTTTCCTCCTGGCCAAAGTTTAAAGACCGTTTCCTTACACGCTTTGGTGAGAAAGAAACAGCTGTCACAGCGCTATGGAAGGTGAAAAATGGGGCACCACTGGAGGGCGAAACCATGGGAGATTACGGTAGCCGTTTCCGTTCCTTCCTGATGGCGAGGTGGGAAAGGTGTACCAAGGACGAGATAGTCAACGCTACCGTGCTCCTTCAAATGGGCTCACTGGACCAGCGCATCCAACGGATGGCACTTACAAGCGATATCAAGACCGAGGACCAGTTCGCAAGTGAAATGGCAGTGCTCTCCTACCCGGTGAAGAGGCCGGTGTCTTCGTTAAGCAACTCCTCCGCGGGTCCTGAAGCTAAACGACATAAGCCTCTCGACTCCCGACACAAGTGCTACCACTGTGGTAGGCACGGACATAAAGTATCTGAGTGCCGCGAGAGGACAAGACTGGAGGCGGAGAAACGCAAGCGAAAACCAAGGGAAAACCGGGCTGTCACATCCTCGAAGGTGTCCTGCTACAGGTGTAACGAGGAGAGGTTCCGGTGTTCTTCCATCTCCGACATATATATATTTAGTAGATCGTGCAAGCACAAGACAGTCCTTTTCTCTCCATCGCACGCGACGTGGCTAGACTACGGAAATCGATGATTTCCACATTGCGTTCCTTTACCGTTGCGTCTGTAGCGTTTCCAGCATGCACACAACAGCCTTCCTCCTGGAACCGTTGCTCGACGTACTTGCCAAAATAAATACCGTGCTACAGTAAACTCGAGGCACGCCTCTGTCTTACCTGCTACAGCAGACACATCGCCCATTCAGCTTCTGTGCAACGAAAGAGGCACTTCTTTGGCCACTAAAGATGTTTTCTTTGGCCGAACACGTATGTACATACTCTCCTATTCGTAAGTATTAAGTATTTTTTGCTTTCATAAAAGAAGAGTAAACGATTAACCGAACACGATTTTGGCTTCTAACCGATTCATATATTCTTCATATTTTCGTTCATATTTCATTTTCGTTCCTACAAACTAATTATACGCTTTATCAGTTAAACGGAATTCGTATGAAACAGAAGCTGTAATAATAAAGAGGCGTTAAGTGGTAGAGAAAAAGACGGGCTTCGAGTGATGTTCAAAGACGAAGAGAAACGTCTAATGCCATAGTGGCATTTGCATACTTGGGTATTCATGCAAGGAAAGCTTTCGTCGCCGCATTACACGATCCGGGATTGTTGTGCGAATACGCAACAGCTCTCGCAAAGTAACTAACAATAACCTTCAAGTGGCTGTAGATACGTTGCAGCTACCTATAACTTACTACGTGGAGTACTTGAAACTGTGCGTATAACGTACAACGTGACGTCAATCAATAAAATATCCTCATATTTTATATTTCGCTGGTGTTGAAGTACAAATTTTATTATCCAGTGACGGATTTCATTATTCGTCCGGATGCGGATACGCATTGCCGTCTTTGTTACACTTTCTTGCTGTGAAATATTAAGATTTTTTGTGCGATTCGATCTTATTTTGTACGATTCTCGAAAACCTATTATGCATAGCGTTTTGATAATCGATAGATAAATTGCGCTATTTACATTGTATTTTGAAAATTTAATTTTAATAATTTTCTGTAATGCCATCCTCATCTTTGGAAAAAAATATTGCCCACCGGACACGTGATCTCTTGTCCGTCGCCTCGTTTATAGGCTGCTTATCCGCTTTCCTACTCGAGAAGTTACGTGAACATCGTGTTTCTCCAGCGTCGTTGATTTTCAACTTCACGTCCACGTGTACACGCGCTTCTGTTGATACACGTGCACGTACGTACACAAATACTGACAGCTGTGTACATGGTATCTCTAGCTACGTTTCGTTCCAAGTAAGCTCTAAACTGACAGGCTATGATGTTACACAGCTGCTTAGAATAAGCTACGCACAAATATTTTAGTGTATTTTTTAATAACATCCTTTGTTTATTTGTAGAAATAAAGATGATATTCAGACGTGTATTGAAGCGTAGGTCAAGGATTAAAATCAGAACACTCAGTCAGATGTGCTTTTATATGATATACTTTCTTTTCCAAAATATAAAAAAAAATATATACGCCATTGGAGTATAATATGTTATTATGAAAACTAGCAATTGACTTAAACTAACCTAATGAAGACGAAAATTTGCACTAGCCAGTTTTCATCGGTGATTCGAGACAAGAGTGTAAAGATAAGATTCTTATTAATGAATTGTCATAGAATCGGAACACGTGAATCGGAACCACGGTCGCATTCCTATGTTATGAAGGGTCATGCAGTTCGTGGCCCTGGGTTCTAGAATCTCAAGGGTTCCGTTCCAAGCTTTCGCTCACAGCCACGGCCTCGTGAAGCATGGTAGTCCAAACTGCTAGGAAGTGATCCGTGGAAGGTCGTACCACTCGCGTTTCGACCGTTTCGAATTCCTCGAACGTCCGGGTTCGCGATGGCTATGCCATTTTGTGGTTTCATACCTGAGAAACGCCTAGGGACCGGAACCACTTATCGAAGTCCTCGAGTATTCGTATATTTCGTACTAGAATTCTGCTAGATAATAATTTGGTAGAACGTCTAGTCGATGCAGAGATGCGTTTAATACGCATATAAATTCCCAACTACATTGTAGGATATCGTGCCTGGTCAATTGAACCTGAATAATCGTCAGATGAATTTTGATTCATTCTTTGAATCGATGAGAGAATGACAAAATTTCGAAACATTCGAATATTGAATCTATACTATAATATCCCAGTGCTTCTTAAATTTTTAAGTTTCAATTGGAACTTTGAAAATATACGAAAGTTCAATCGTACAAGAAGTATACACGATTACACACAAAACTAATATTAGTTCAATTATACAAAATAGTCTAAGCAAGCATTGATACAAGCTAAAATAAATTTTTCAACTGATTTATTACATTATTAATGGACCGTACTTTATATCGTATTTGTACTGTATTTTTATAGAATTACGATTTCCAGGGAAAGTTGTAGCTTCAAAAGTAAGACCAAAAGAAGAGATTGCCTTGCGGTACGTTGTTTTACGACACAAAGCCTCGTAAAGAGTTCGTACAAGCGCATAATGGCCGTCGTTTGCTCGTAAGTTAATTCTCGGCTGGACGTTATCCGGTAGTAGGTGATGTACGCGTGCGTTTATAGTGCCACGGGGATTACTTCCGTTCAGCATAGACACCAACCGCAGAAGACAGCCGCTTACGGTGCTTTTCATTACATCGCCTGCGCGATCGCCCGTGGCTCGTCCCGTTTACGCCTGTCACACGGGACCAGCGAAGTCTTCATACCGTAGACATCCCACGAATCGGTCAAATATCCGTTCGCTCCCCGTAAATTCATCGAAAGATCACGTCCTCGCCGTATTTCATGTTTACACAATTTTATCGGTTCCTTCGCGTAAATGCGGGTATATGTTCCCTTAGCTTCATTTGGTTTTTCTGAAGGGGAAATACGTGGGTATATTTCCCGTATCAAATTAAAAAAAAATACATATTTATAAGTAACAGTACAATGAAAGTAAATGAAAGTTGTAGCGTTTTAGAGTATGTAATTTTCAATCTATGGAAGATAACTGTTAATATGTTAATATGTAATATGCCAGTGGTCACGTTAAATATGTATAAAGTCGTGAAAGCACAGCTAGAATTCATTAACTAAACAGACTTTGAGTTGATTACATCGTATGTTAGAATAGAATAAAATATAAAATAAATAATATAATAATAATAAGAAAATAAATCTTAGAATAGAATTTTAAATCTTGCGACTGATTTGTCTAATACAGATTCAAATAAGCATCTTTTTCTATTTGTTATAATAATAATTATAATATTCCAAATGAAATATTGAAGCATTGAAAAAATATTGAAACAAGGCTGTAAAAAATGAAATTTCATTAAGTTAAAAAATTTCATAAGGAAGACACTTATTTAGCATAATTTTATTACTAGTATTCTTCGCATCCTTTACAATAAACAAATTCCATCAAATGTAAGAAGATAAGGAACGTCATAAATACCGAAGAAATACGGAATTTTCCAATATTACTATCTCATTCATTTACAATGCTAATATATTTATATTTAACGAATAATTTATTATACTCTACGGAAAATGGTCTCATAATTTGGTCTTGTCATTCGCAATGCTTTTAACATGTATTGTAATTCCACGATTACATTCGACTTATGTGTTTTGACGATAGATTTAAATACAGATAAACGATCTTGAGCTTGAAACCAGAAACAGGAGACAACTGCAGAGAAGATGTACAATCGGTCACAAAATTCTACATATCTTACTCAATTCTCATTAAGACATAAAATGAATTTGATCAATATATTAACATATATCTAGAAGAAATTAAAATAATAATAACATTTAGCTCACAAACTCTTGGGACGAAATTTTAATTTTAATTTTATCAACACCAAAAGTTAAGATTTTATTTAACTCGTACACGGTTTCTGTGTAGCTAATGTATTAGAAGCTTTATGTGATTTATAAGTAGCGGTGTACGTAGACTTCTGTTTGACTGTAAATCGTTCCACCTCTTTACACGCATAAGAATAAAACGATTGTAAAAATACGTTCTTTCTATTCTCTCTCACGGAACGATAATTAAATCTATCAATCATCAACTCCTCAATGATCCATTTTTCCTTTCAAATCCTCACTCCTTCCTTCCCAAAATCCAGTCCGCTTCGTTTTCCCCTTCCCTCTCAACCAATCCAAGCAGAATAATTTACTTCGTTATATTTAATTTATAATCATTTTTCTTACTCCATAACTCACTCATTTCATCAAGTCTCTTCTCTTTCCCAGCTCCACTCTGTCTCCTCCGATTTACTCCTAGGACCGCTTCTATAAACTTGCTCCTCCTCCGATGGCCAATTAGATCTCAGAGAATCCTCCTCAACATCCGATGACTTCACACTATTTTTCTTAGAACTCTTACTCCTCTCAGTTGAAACTGACTCCGTTTCTTCAGACCTCGAACTCATTCTCGTGTTATCATCAATATCACTACTACTATGAACCAGCATAACCGATTCTGACTCATCATCAGCAAACATGCCAGTGTCTTCATACTGTTCTCCACTAAATTCCTTTCTACTTTCTTTAGTCTCCTTAGTTTCGTCATCTTTCGATTTCATTTCTGTTTTAGATTGTTCCTTAGATTCTTTAATAATGTATGCAGCGCTATCTTCCTCAGACCTAGACTTCTGCATCTGCCAAGCTTTCTTAAAAGGATGCTCCCTCTCCTGCTGCACCAATTTTGGCCTTTCGGGAAGAAGATACTCAGGATCTTCTTCACTAGCCTGGCTTTTAATAATCGACTCTCTTTTATACAAACCAGAAGAAGACCTAAGTAAACCTTCACCCTCTTTCTTTCCAACAGTCAATTCAAACTCTACAAAGTCAAAATCTTCCTGAGGTAACCTAGAAAGGTCCTGAACAGATTTTCTCTTACTATCTTTTGTTAGAACGAAGTTATAAGTATCAATATCGTCGTCTTCTTCGATAGAAGTCACCTGACTACTACTGGTATAAGATTTTCTTGTGGAATCCCAAATCGCTTCTTCTTCGCTTTGGGTGTCTTCTCTTGGAGGTGGAGCCTGTTCACGATATTCTCTTCTTCGTCGAATATAGTCGTCTTCAGGTTCACTTCGTTCTTGAGAAGAACCTAATTGAGCAACACGCGAACCTACACTAACCGTCCAGGAATCCATATTGTCATCTCCTGTTGGATCTTTTAGCAATGCTAGCTTTCCTTCCGCTGAAGATCTTCGTAAAGAGATCAAGTTTTCTTCTTCAGATGCAGGATCTCGTGTCGCCAATTTTTCCATGAATTGCTTTCGACGTATTCTCAACTCGCTCTCCCAATCCTCTTCGTCGCTGATCCTTGGTTCTACGTGTCTCTTTTCAATTCTTCTCTGTTGAGGAAAATGTTCTTCTTCGCTTTCTGAAGAAAAAGTTTTTGAGACTCTTGGTTGTCTTTGTATAGGCTCGCGTTCTTCGGATTTTCTGGGAAGTCTTTTGGAATCTTTAGGAAGGTCCCAGGAACGATAATCGTCCGATTCCCTGATCACGGATCTTCCTCTGGACTGCGATCGCCTGTACCTCGGATCATTTTCGTCTTCTTCATATTTGGTTCTTGGATAGTCTTCCTCGTCCTCGCTGTCCCGTGTAGATAATTTTTTAGTGTCGAGGCTTCTTGACAGAGAGCGTCTGCTTCGTTTAATTGATTCTTCTCGCTCTTGTTGCGCTCTAGAAAGATTTAGAGTAGAAGTTATGGTTTTAATCGTATATAACTGAATTTATATTGAAAAAAGTTCAATATAAAAATGTTTTCCAACAAATGAATAGTCACCTTAAAGCTTCGTTCTCCTGATAATCCCTTTGACTGCTTTTGCTTCTTCTTCCACGATCTCTATAGTCTTCAGTACTATTTGAGAATCTTTTGTTATCGTTCTTTAGCCAATGTGACAGATATTCGGCTTCAGATGGTTCATGACTAATAAATGATCGTCTTCTGCCACTTGACTTTTTTAAGATAGGCATGTCTACTCGTTCTTCGTCTTCTATGCTCTCATTGGAGTATTTTGCACCACCATCTACTATGTCTCTTTGCCAGTCCCAGCCTGTTGAAGTTACTTCTTCTTCTTCGAACATTTTCTTTTCATGGAGTTCTGATTTTGGAGCTTTTGAGGTTTTCGAGATTTCTGAGGTTGAAGACTCGACGATTGCTGATTTCTCTGATATTGATACTTCTGCGTTCAGGGAGTCTGTACTCTCCATAAGCACGTTCTTGATCTCTTGCATAGGAATATCGAAGAATAAGGTTAGGATGATAGAGATGATTATGACTATTGCTGCTTCCAGAAGATCTAGCTGGAAAGGTACACTTTATTTTAGTATCCTAGTTATTTTAACCTATTAAGTGATTCATCTTTTAGATACAATAGTTCGGAAAATTCATGAAATTGAATGTTAATTGCAACAAATTAATTGTAATTGTTTGCAACAGAAAATTTAATGTTTTTTCTCCTTAAAGAAAAAGACATAAAGACGCATTAAGAAAGAAGAAGTCTCTATTTTTTTTTTTTTAATTTTGAAAGGAAATATAGAGATTATTATATCTAAGAGATTAGGGATCTGAGTGACAAGTTAATTCATTTTACTCGGTTAACAAGAGATGTGGATGCTGTTTTTCGAGATTCATATTATACATACGCCTCTGTGAAGATGAAATTCGCTAGAGTGTCTGGTGGTCCCAACATTGTAGAAAAATACTGCGAATTGTGTTAGATATACAGCGTACGATATTCTGCTGAAGAGTAATAGCCAGTAGTTCGAAAGGAATCTATTTAATATACCTATAAATAAAAATTAGCATTGTTAATAAATAATCGAAATTGTGTGTTAACGCCTAATATTCAATAATTTAAGAAAGACCTCCGTGATTGGTGTAGCACGCAAAAATGAGCCAACATAAAGCCAAGGTCCAAAAGACTGGACTGATCACAACATAATTGGTTGCTTCTTCAGCATCGTACACATAGTCCCTTCTGGCTAAGTGCCATGGTGAAAATAACGACCAGGATCCCAAGGCCATCGCGATCAACCATCCCAAGATCACTAACACCTGAAATTAGTACGATACATCTCGTTTATTTGATGGGTCACGGTATTTTGAATTGTAGAATAAATCTTATCTGCAGTCTACTATACCTTGTGGATTCTGACATCTCTTCCTGTGTGCCGTAATAACACACCAAGTCCTATACCAAATATATACGGCGTTGCTCTATGTAATGGTAATGCGTAAACTAAATTGGCAGTCCTGTAAAGGTGCTTCAATCTGAAACCAAGGGCTTGCGCTTAAAATGATTGAATATAAAATGAAGAAGCTTATATTGAAAATTGGCAAGATATACTTACGACATTCCATGGAAAACAACAACGGAAAGATAATTGCTCATCGTTGCTACGTAACGGAGTGTAGCTGACAATAAGACGAAGAAAAATATTACAAGAATCCCAATGATAGGCCTGCATTCTAAGAAGAATACCAACATTGGGGCTAATAGTGACAATTGCATGTCTAAAGCCAACTGGTGGGTATGGGTTGCACACTATCGATCAAGAAAAATTTGTTAAATCGAATGAGGTTGACCGAAGTTAATCAAGTTGGTGAAACGCAAAGACTAATTTTATAATAGAATTCAAATTAACGACGATTGGTGCACTAGTAACATTGAAAAAACACAAGATCTAATTGTAGATGAAAACGAAGTTAATCTTCTAGAATAATTTGGAATGTTTTTGTTTATGATAATCGATAAATAGGATTATAATTGTGATTATGTTGCGAAGTCCTCGCACAGTTTCAAAACGACTTATATACCATCTCTTCGAAGGGGAAGAAATTTTGTATGTATAACAAATTCGTCCACGCGTTGCTTTTGCAAAGCTCTGCATTTGGTACTATGACGCTATTCCATTGTGGTCCCGATCCAATGTGCTCCATTATGAATGCGTACCAAAATACCACTGCGAGTAACGCTGGAGTGAGTCTAAAAAGTAGCATCGAAAGAATCAATATACTTTAATAAAAGAAATTAACAAAATGCAAATTCAAGAACTCGGCGTTAAAATTCAAATTGAGATATTTGATTTTATTATCCTTTTCTTATACAGTGAAATATTTGTAACGATTTTGGTTGAATAAGAATATAACTTTGAAGTCAAATACAACTTTTCAAAATTTTCTGAAATAGCGAAATTATATAGAAGAATATTTATACACTGATATAAAGAAAAATTTCACTGTTAATAAATTAATAAATGAATTTATTAGCGAGAACGTGAAATAAAATATCTGACATTGTTTTAATAGTCCTTTAATAATCTTTATAATAACTTTAATAATCAAATGAGTCAACCATAACTTACCTGATATATCTGGCAATAAAACGGCAAAACCATCGAATCTCGCCCCGTGTTATAAATTCGTGCGCCATGTTGAAAGCAGCTAGGACACCGCTAAGCAATAAAAACGCGTCTGTGTAAACCATTGACACCCTCATTATCGAGCTGATAGGAGAGTTCGCTACCTATTTTAACACCAGACATTAAACGCAAACTTCAAGGACACAGAAAACCAATGAAGAGAAATGTTAATTCTATTTCTTTAGTTCACAAAAACATGAATTTTCATAGAAATCCGCGGTATTATAATAAGGAATTATTTGTTTTAATACGTTTGAGCAAATATGTAAATCTTTATCCTTACCTCTGTGAGTTCGATTCGATTGGAAAATGGCAACATCGAAATCGGTATGATTTGATGACCAATGTAAAGCATAATCGTGACGAGTGTCCTTATTCCATGAATGCATGTAATATCGGCATAGTTGGATCCTTTACTGAATAAAGATTTGAGGGTTCTCCGTAAGGAAAAGGACATTATTATTCTCTCCGAATAGTTTCCTGTAAAGACCAACGATCGTGTAATAAAAATTTGTGACATCGTACGTAGAATAAAATATTTGAAACGAAACTACTTAAATAAATTTAGAAGATTTTTTAAGCCCATTAACTTGCTGAAAATATAAAACGTTATGAGAATCTACCTTTTCCTTCCGACACCACTAAATAATCTCTCGTGGTTGCTACAGCGACGAGACAGATGATCATTGCGTAGAAATATCTGTAAAGAAGATTGGAAAGAAGAAAAAAGAAATTAAATATTTCACTTTATTATTGTTATAATTTTTAATCAGATAATATGAAAATTGAAGAATTTTGTAATATCTGAATTTTGTGAAGGAACCCACAATTATCAATAAAAAGAAAATTATTTTCATTTTTGCCTACTTTGAGAACGTAATGTAAAAATGGATTTCTGTAGTTTTAATAATTTTATAAGAACTTCTATAGAAAACATATTTATGAAATAATCTAGTAGTTCTAACGTTTTAATAAAATTGTTTTAATGGTCTCTCATAAGAATAGAGCTCGATTGTGAATTCCTTAAATTAATTTAATTCGATAATTAAAAATATACTGCGGATTTTTATGCAAATTTACACTTTTGTGAACTCAATTGGAGAAATGGAAGTTAAGCAGAGATTTATTTCACTCACAGTAAGTATAACGAGTATAATTTGATGATTTTTGAATGTTATATGCATTCTGTACATTTCTATACCTTTTAAATTTCACATAAATGCATAAAATCCGCCATTTAATTATAAATATAAATACATACAGAACACCGATCGTCTCTTTCGAATAGCTTCGTGATTTTTGTTTGACGTAGCACATGTTAGGATTGACATCTACCATGAATGTAATTCCTACGGTAGAGTTATAGTCGTTCAATGCTTCCTCGACAACGATTCGTGCGTCTTCAGCGGAACACGCCGCTGGAAGACACACTGCCCAGTTCACCGTCGTGAATTTTGGAATGAAGTGACCAGGCTGAAAAAGTGAACGTTCATCATAATAGAATTTCTCGAAAGTTTGATCATTCATTAATCTTCACGGTATGAAAAAGTACGGAAAGTATTCACTGGTATTGAAAACAATGTGCTTTTGGTTGCAGCAAGAAGATCAATATCGTTGATAAAATGCAAACAAAAAAATAAAATCATTCACTTACATCATACATACTTCCTCTTATGAAAGAACGTGCCTGCATCATATTAACCGGAAGCTTCATGTCCGGATGAGATGGATACAAATCTATATTGGCCAAACAATATTTGCCCTGCACCCTTATCGTTTTTTCATTCAATTTCACGTGCGCCATCACACCCAAACACTCGTCAAAATCTCCAAGTTGATTCACGTTCCCTCGCAATAGACCCGATGGAATTTTTGCGCTCGAATCTAACACTGATCCCATAGAGACAATGAAACACAAACGGATAAAATATTGACAATATGATTCGGAAAATTTCCAGACGAAAAATCAGAGGAAGAATAAACTCAAACACCATGTTCAACTTTAGATTAATTATTTCATTTTCGAAAATATAATACGTTGACTATTGGACCGAAATCACGTGGCTTTTTATTCTGACTGAAATATTTCTTTTCAAACTCGTCGACCATTCCGATGCCATTTGAGAATTATTCATGTGTGACGCCAACGTAATGTCATCAATACTCAACGTGGTCGAATAGATAAAATTTGTTAGAACGAACATATGGAAAAAAGAGGTGACTTACTTTGCAACGCCCATAACTTATAACCCCGTAATTGTCGTAAGAAGATTTTGCCATGCTGCTGACATTCGGAGTTCTCAACGGCCGTGAAATTTGGCACGAATGTCGGTACGCGTAGTATCGCTTCGTTCAATCGAGCCAAAGTGAAAGAAGCTTCCACGTGCATTTTCGTTTTTACTTTCGACTCATCTTCTGCAACACAATATCATACTCATTTTACTCCAAAAATTCGACAAAGATTTCTTTCTGCGATGATTTTCTCCATGGACAACTGGATAAAACACGATTTACATTATACTGGATGAAACGATTTATATCGACGTAATTCCAATAACTACATTTGATCTTGTATTTACAAGTACTGTGTCTTCCGCAAATTCCAAAGAACAAATCAACAAATCACGACATTCAATCTTTCACGATACTCACTATCGGATCGCTTAACTTCTGTAACTTTAGCCGGAGCTTGAGCACTCGTTGTTTTCACTTTTGCCGGTTCCCGTGTTTTCGACACTTCCGGTTTTACCTTCGTCCTTTCTTCCGTCTTCACCGGAATCTTTGTCCTTTCTTCCGTCTTCACCGGAATCTTTGTTCTTTCTTCCGTCTTCACCGAAATCTTTGTCCTTTCTTCCGTCTTCACCGGAACCTTCGTTTTCTCCTCCGTCTTCACCAGAACTTTCGCTTTTTCCTCTGTCTTTACCGAAACCTTCGCCGTTTCTTCTGTCTTCACTGAAATCTGCGCTTTTTTTTCCGGCTTCACGACAATTTTCGATTCAGAAGATTCGATTTCAGCTTTCGTTATTTTCACGGGTTCCACTTTCTTCGTGGCTTCAACTAGCTTCGATGGTTCTTCCATCGACTTCTTTTCATATAATTTTTGAATCTTCTTCACGCTTTCCTCTGGTTTCTTCTCTACTTTTGGTATTTCCTTCGGTTTTTCTGTAACAATTGCTATTTCTGCTGACCTAACCTTATCTTTGTCCGCGTGTCTAACTTTTTCTAGTTTTCGTGGTGGAGGTAAAACAATTTTTTCTTCTTCGTCTTCGTCTTCGTCTTCGTCTTCGTCCTCGTCCTCGTCTTCGTCTTCGTCTTCGTCTTCGCTTTCGCTTTCGTTTTCATCTTCGTCTTCGTCTTCGTCTTCGTCTTCGTCTTCGTCTTCGTCTTCGTCCTCGTCCTCGTCTTCGTCTTCGTCTTCGCCTTCGTTTTCATCTTCGTCTTCGTCTTCGTCTTCGTCTTCGTCTTCGTCTTCTTCAATCTTCTCTTGCTTCTTAGATTTCATTGTCTCTTTCAATCCTTTTTCTAAACTCATTTTTCTCTTCAAATCCACTTTCTCACTTGTCTTCTCATCTCCCTCTATATCTTCTACAAGTTTCTTTGCAGCCAGTTTTCCATGAACATCTCTCCTATATTTCTTTCCATGTTTTTCTTCTTCATCCTCATTTTCGTCCTTTTCATCCTTCTCTTGTTTCTTAGATTTCAAACCTTTCTCCAAGCTTATTTTCTTCTTCGAATCCACTTTCTCGCTCTTCTCTTCGTCTTCCTCGGTATCCTCTACAAGTTTCTTCATAATTACTTTTCTATCTTCTTCTTCATCACTATCATCATCATTTCCACTTTTTTCCTCCTCTTCCTCTCTTTCATCCTGATCCTCATCGTAACTCATAATTACTTCGTCAGTATCTTCTTCTATCTCCACGATCACTTCGTCATCCTCATCCTCTTCAAGACTCTTCTCTATCCAATCAGAGTCACGTTCACCTCCCTCATGTTTCATATACTTTTCTTCTTCTGTTACTCTATCGTCATCCGTTGACGTCAGCTCGACAGGTGGTTTCCTAGGAGCACTGGCAAGCCGCGAAGTGTCGTGCCACTTTTTGTTCGACGTGGCCGTGATCGTCTTCTCCTGGCATCTGCCAAAGATGGAAGTGCAGGTGGCGCGATGTGGTTGCTCCGTCGACGATGGATGATCTCGAATACGGAAGCCATAGCAACAACTATAGAGAAGCAACACCAGAGCCAGTAATCCAACGCACTTGCCCAAAAGGGCGGCAGCCATGTCACCGCAACCTTCGCATGGAAGAACCCACGATTCACCACTGGAAGCTTCAAAATTTGCTTCTTTTCTTCACTTATAATTACAGATACAAACACCTATTTCGTAACAGTTCTCTTTAATCTTCGCAAGTTTTTCAACCTTTTAATTTGAAGGATTTTTAAAGTCTTAATTGGATGAGTAAATCGCACACCAATTTTGACACGATTCTTCTAATCGTCACAGGTTGCTCAACTTTCTCGTTTTGAGGAGAAGGATTAGTAGGCAAGTAAATAAATTACTAGAGTACGCAACGATTCAACTTTTCTCGATAGACGCAGCAACGATCGTTTCTAATCGTCATCAATTTGCCAGTCTTTCGTATAAAAGTACTCGCAAACGAGCTTTCCTGTATCTCGTTTCAGACGACCAATTTTTCTGTTGATCGAAAGAATTTCCCCGAATTATCACCAATTCTCCAATTGCTCATGTCGAAGGACTATCAAAGAGATCTTTTTGTTTTTCGCCGCGAATGATTCTAATAGTCACCGACCTTTCCGTGTCTCGTCATAAGCGTACGAGTTTATTCGCTTATCGAAACGATTCTCTATAATTAACACCGATTTTTCCTTGTTTGGTCTCGAAAGACACGTTTTCCCGTTTATCTATGTGTAAACTTCCCTCTCCTTGCCACGAAGAACAGGTAACCCGGAGAGAGCTTCGAAAGACTATCGAATCATCCGGCTCGAAACGACGCGGCGGATCACGTCCCGGGCCAGCGATCTGCCTTCGTGAAAATTAGAACGCATGGCATCGTCCCAACCAGCTAGGAGTTTTATTTAGCATCAACATTTCGGAGTCTGCTGAGCCACGACGCGGCGGCCAGCGAAACTCTTCTGCACGTGCGCGAATAATGGTCGCCTCCGTGCGTTCCCTCGCATTTTCCACTCTTCAGAATAATCTACAGTTAACTGTTCCAGGTCGTAACTTAGTTATCAGTGCAGTTAGACAAAATTCTCAAAGGAGGAAGATGAATAGCTGAAAGAATACTTTTGTAGAACTTTTCCTACAAATGCAATGGTGCACATGCATACCACAATTGTATTATTTTTTTCAATAAATTGTATTATTAATAATAATATAAATAGTAAAAGTTCCAGGATGAATTTTGCACAGAAATGTTGGTAAAATATTGTAACTATTTTTTTTTCGTTATAAAGTTGATTAGTGTGGTTTGTGTGTGTTCGATTGCGCAATGGTCCTCTCAGCTTGAAAAGTTAGGTTTCACCGAGGTTTCCCACCGTACAGTTCGAAAATAATGTTTCGTGGCGAGTCGAAGCGACGCCCACGATCAGACGAAGGTTACTCGAGATCGCCTTCGAGCATCTGGTTACGAATTTTGCGATAAAGTAGCGCGACGATGCGCCGTCTGGTATGCAGCCTTTGGGAGCCATCCAGATGTTGAGAATCGAGGATCATGAATTGATCGAAATTTAGATCTGACACTTGATGTATTAGCTTTTTTTGGTAGAAGAAAGGATAAGAGGTTTTGGAAAAATTTTAAAAGAAATTAAATCGCTCTTCTTCATTTTTTAATGATGGCTTGATGATGGGTTCAATTTATTGACATACTTGCATTGAAAAATTTTGCTCGAGTATTTGAAAGTATGCTTGACTTATTGTTAGAGAATTACGTGTACAAAATATTTCGTTGTTCAAGCTAAGATGGGAAAAAATAAATAAACGAAATACGTTTCTCTTTTCGTAGAAAATTTTTTCTACGTATTTTTGTTCGAAATTATCTTCAATTTATTTCGAAAAATACAGAAAATTTTCGAAAGAGCTTAAGAAACCTATATGTAAATTATGATTCATGCTTGGTGTCTCCAAAAATTTTCTAAATATTGCTAGTTGCTAAATTTGTCACTCAATCATAATATAGACGCACATCCTTTAAATACGTAAGATTTAATTTGTTCAAAAAATTAGATGAGAGAGAGACAGACAGACAGACAAGTCGATGTCGTTATCTTAAAAATTGAATAGTTCTTAATAATTCTTAAACTCCAATATTAATTCTAACGATATTTACTCCATATTAGACAACTTGCATTTAACGTACAATATCTTCACGATACACTTGTAATTCAAGCCAACTGTTACGTATTATGTTATATAATGCACTGTTGAGTACGATTTTCTAAATGAAATTCGGGAAATATAATTTAACGCTACCTATAAGAACAATAAACTATAAAATATGTATTATATATAAATTTATAATATTGTAACGAAACTAATGTAAAAATTATTGTATTGTTGCATATCGTAACTTCTAAAAAATTACGTTTGTTCTCCTCTATAATGGTAAAAGGTTACTATAATAAAACACAATATTATAATGTTTACTATTAAATTAAAATTATACGAATGATATATTTGGAATTTTCTAAGTTCCTTACATTTTTAGTAGCTTTTCTACTGTAATTAAAATTTAATTTTTATAAATAACAAGAGCGAAACTTCATAATGGAATTATACGTAACTATTGAAAGGATTGAAATACAGAGTACAAGAGAACAAGAAATTTTTTCAAACAAAAAAGAAGTAGCATAATAAATACATGCATGAAATAAAATACATAGAAAATTCTACTATTTTGAAACTTTTTAGTAACAAAATTCTGAGAATTTGAACTGAAACGAATAGCCACATCGCGGAAAATAGATAAAACACTAATAAAATATGAATCTTCTTACTTATATATGATATAGTAGAAAACTAGACTGTAACATATATCTTTTATCGATATCTTACCGACATTTCCCACATTTTTACGAATACAGGCGCGCTTTAGTCAATAAAATTGACTTGCAAATTTCGAAATCATATTCATTATTTGCAGCAAAACTTGTGAATTATATGCCGTCACTAGGTTTATTTTATAACTCATTTGCATTGAGATTGCAGAGAAGATGACAAACCTATGTAAATCTTATACAACCTTGTTTGAAGTGTATAAAATGTAAAAAAAAGAGTATAATATATTGACAGTTATTGATCAACATTTACCATATATAATCAACAAGTTAAATAAAAACCAAAACTCATTAATAATTTTATATGAAGTTAAAAAAAAATCAAAAATTATATAATGCGTAATACGAGTTCTGTATTATTTACATGACACGAATCGTGTGTGAAATTGAGCGCAAAAATTAAACATATCTACGATAGGATAGATTTGCTAAGCTTATGTACATAGTCCGTAATTTTTATGATGTAATCAATCATGAAATGGTATAGATTCTATCTGTTTACGTGCAGAGCAAAATTTGTCATACTTTTAAGGGCGAATTTCAATTTCAGATTTATGAAACATACCAAAGACAACCAATTTTAACTTTTAAGAAACCAGAAATACACTTATTCAATTTCAAATTACTTTACATTCATTTCATAAATCGGAACATTCTTTCTATAAATATCACCCAGCAACAACTTGTTCATAAAACATACACGCATGAGCATTACATCTATGTAGAAACCTAATCTAATCTTAATTTACAGTATTAAAGAAAACCTATCATTTCGTCTAATAAATAATAATAACACGAGGAAACAAATTGCAAATGAAAAAAAGAATCGGCTGCATATTGTGGCTACGAGTTTTCATTCGTGTTGCTTTTAATTTTTTCTTTTTTTTCTGGTAACCTAGTCGCATACATCATAAGGAGATAGAAGGTAGAGAAAGGCACGCAGGAAGGAGTCGAACCAGGTCCCCCATGCTCAACCATCTGTTTTCATTCTAAAAGCAGTGGAAGGAGAGATCACAATCTCGTAGTAAAAGTAAGATCTATTTTCATTTGTTACAGATTGTCGACAGACACGCGTTCAAAACGAAGTAGACTACGTTATCTCTGCATATAACGCATTCTGAAATTTCCGCATGACTTCACGCTTTCGCGGATTAGTCTTTCTCTTTTAGTTGCATTTCTTGCCACTTCGTATCATATTTTTACGTGTTCGTCCTTATATGATATCATTATGTGAGTCAGATTAAAGTAAAACGTTGAGTTATTTAATTTTATTTCATATTTTACATCCGAACGATAAAATAAGAGCTACAGTTAATAATCTCCCCTATATAAAATATGAAATATAAAATACAAAATAAATAACTTGATTAACTTGTTATATTTTTTACATTTATATATGACTTGATTGGTACTCGTTCAGTTGAAGATGCAAGAATGCATAAAATGCGTATGATATGCAAAATTACTAAATTTCATATAATAATAATAATAATAACAACAACAACAACAATAATAATAATAGTAATAACAAAATAATACAATATTATGGTATCAAAACACTGGAACATTAATTGATACTAAATCACTTAACGCTAAACTTTTAACAACTAAAAACACTCCTAAACACCAATTTCAAGATAAAGATGTTAAAATTACAAGAAAATCAAATTTTAAAAGAACAACGATATTAGCGAATCATAACCATGTTATATAACCATAAGAATTTCTCATATAATAACATCAAAATTTTAACCGTTATGACAGCAATATAATACAGAGTTTTTAAAAGATCATAATTGATAGCCTCGGTTTATTAACGGTGGCGATGAATAAAAAGTCTCACGCAAACAGAAGCTATACAAACTTAAGATGATATCGATCATTTTTAAACGGAAATTCGTGCGTAAAAACGAGCATACATCTTGGGGCTAATTATCCGGGTAGCAGAGAGAGGGAACGAAAAGCTGTTGAAGATAAACGAGCGGCTCTCGACCGGAACACGAGTTTGGATACGAACCCGAGCCGGAGCAGGAGCACAAGGTCTCTATAAATGCGTGCGTGCGTACGTTCATGATTTCCAGTCGGTGGGAGGTTAGCTTTCGGTGAGAACGATAGGCGTCCCCTTCCCTCTTCTTCTTTCCTTTCTTTCGCTCTTCTTCCTTTTCCTATTCTTCTTGTTGTCCCCAAACTTGTGCAGTATGCCTTAACCTCATTAAATCCGATACATCATACAATCGTTTATAGTTGCGTAACTTCGATAGTGAATTGTTGTGAATTTATGTGGTTGATTACATTCTTCCCGCTTAAAAACTAATGTTGTTTTGTATGCGTGAAATAGACAAAAGTGTAAAATTAATTCAAAGTGATAACCAATTGTAGTTTGTAGGAAATTTTAAAATTACATACGTTGTTTCAGTGATCATAGGAAGCATAACATCTCGATTCGACGTTCAAAATCGACGTGTAAGTCGATAAAATGCACACGCAGTAAAATTACAGGAATCGATTAGTGGAACGATATTAATATTCGAAATGGTGTTAAACGGAACGAATTAACGCTCGCTTAGCATTCGAACGTTGAATTCGACAGCCTGATAATCACGTGCTCGCACGAAACGTCAGTTGCGCGTGCGAACAGTGAACAGTTGAACGAGCGTTCATCACTGACATTTCACTGGGAGAAACAAGAGAGTGCAAATACTGCGTTCGTGAGTCAGTCGACAAGTGTACTTCTATAAACAACTCCAAGGATTCGATCGGAGTATCGAACTGCGTAATTCGAGAACTGCCACGACAAACGTCGAGTAATCCTTTGTTTTATACTATTGACCTCGCGACGATAACGTTGAACCGATATCCGCCGCTCCAGACGTAATACATTATGTATACGACTGTTGAATCAAAAAAGGGAAGAATCTTTTAACGCGGTTCATAAAAGTATCGGAACACTTGCCATACACAATTGCTATGTATTATATTGTACGCGTTATATGCAACATTTTCCTCATAGCTACCTCGTTACAATGCTAATGAGATTGTAAAATATGAAAGTATAACACACATAATACATTCGTAAAAGATTGCTACACCTATTTAAATGTTTGGTCTCGAATATACATATAGTGCACGAAAATTTATTTAAAAAGCAGAAAAACAACGAAGATTATGAGATGACATGTAGCGAATATATTGCTCAATTTTATAAATAAAGAAGGAACAGAAGAACGTCATAGTTATTGATTTGGAAAAATAATTTTATATTTGTATTTCGAAAAGAACTCTGTAGCGAATTCAAAATGTGGAGTATTTTGGAGAAATTTCTATTACCAGGATTATTGCTAGGTATTTTATATTGTTTTCTTACGTCGACATTCGATTTTTGGAAGAACCGTGGCGTCCCTTTCCGAAAACCTACAGTATTATTTGGAAATTTTGCGTCGTTGCTATTGTTCCAAAAATCGTTACCAGAAGGTATAAAAGATATGTATGAGTGGTTCAGAGACGAGAGGTATTTCGGAGCGTTCCGTGTTACGTCGCCTGTGCTGATCCTACGGGACCCAGACCTCGTGAAAGACATTTGCGTGAAAAGCTTCGCTTGCTTCACGAACCGTGGAATACCGGTAAACTCACAGGTAAAAGGAAAATGTTTTGTTATGTAAATTGGTCGTGCCCATAACGGGTTCTAACCATGATAAGTATTTTAAATATGAGAACAAATTTCGTTCTGCTAAAGCTAATAGAAAACTTGAATGAATTTAAAATTGAAAATTTAGTTATATTTAACGATAACAATACAAAATAGATTAGAATCTTATTATTGATATAGATTATTTGTAAAAAATGCAAAATTGAAGATCGTCGTACGTTGTAACAACATATATACACAGAATATTAGAATAGATCTGAAATAACCATAAAATACATAATATATATAAATACATAATAGAAAAACATAAATTACAATTAATTTAAATGAATAACCGTTTCCTAGGACTCGTTATCTGCCCACTTGTTCAACCTAGAAGGAAAAAGATGGAAGAGCCTGAGATCCAAACTGACCCCAGCCTTTTCATCCGGCAAATTGAAAAGAATGTTCTACCTGCTGGCCGAGTGCGGCGAGGAGTTTCAAAAATTAATCGACGCGTCCTCCGAGACCCATCGTCCATTTGAGATTCGCGAGCTAGCGGCAAAATTTACGATAGACGTCATTGGCAGCTGTGCTTTTGGCATACAAATAAATGCTCTCACCGATGAGGAATCCGAGTTTCACAGGGCTGCTAAGAAACTCTCGAAACCAAGTTACACAGCTACCCTCTGGAGAATGCTTAGAACAGCCATGCCAAAATTGTACAAATTTTTGGATGTTCAAGTGATAGATCCTGAGGTAAGCAAATTTTTCAAGAATGTAGTGTCGCAGATGATTAACGAACGAGAGGAACATGGTATTAAGAGACACGACTTTATGGACCTGTTAATTGAATTGAAAAATAAAGGAACATTGGACGAGTGTGGAAATGGACAAGTTTGCAATGACGAAGATGAGGAAATTACTGAAGAGATAGGTACGTTGTTAAATATGAAGATTAATGGTGTTTAAATTGTGGATGTTTATGTATTTATGGGAAATAAATGAATAGTATAGAAAATTAGATAAACACAATGTTTAGAAGTACAACATAAATATAGAAAATGAAATAACGTAGAAAGCTGATAAAATGCACGGAACACGCATTTCCTCAATTACGTTCATAAAAATGCACATTTGCATAAACATTCACAACCTAATGATAATAGGTAGAATTTGAAGACGAAAAACACAAAAACTCTTGCGAAATCGTAGCAAGTAGCAACAGGATAAACTGTCGTATGGGTGTATCGGCTTGCTCCTATCGTTTATATAGATTACTTTATACGAAGATAAATCGTACGCTTTACGAGAGAAATGTTGTCGTTCGCCTTAACATGTGGTCTGGTATGTGCTTGATACTGCTGCACCGTTTCACTGCGACACACATTTTTTTGGCAGACCAATGCCAAGTAACATGCACGTTTTTTGTACAACTATGCTTGTTAGAAAGTTGTTATATCAGTTAATATTTTTTGTATAAATGAACTTGGCACTATATAAAGAAATATCGATAAATGTAATGTATTCGCTGCTGTTAGCGTTTGCTCTATATTGGCTTCTATCGGTTCTGAATAACTTAATTGTATCAATGAAAGAAGAGAGTTACATAATTGATAAGTCTCCTTCAGTCAATAAGTGAACTATTTGCTGTACACTTCCAGTACTTGTAATGACTAACCACAAACGATATCATTTTGTAAAAATTAATCAGGATAAGATTGACAGTAAATGCTTTATACATATAGCCGCTGCAAGATTCACGTAATGTCAGTGAAATGTAGCAGCTCCTTTAATGAAACGTTTCATTAACTACGTATAAGAGGAGCTTTATCAATTCGTAATTAAAATTCACAGTTAACGTTGGTTACATCACAGTGTTACGTATATCAATAGCTTATTTATTAATTTTCTAACAAAATTAGTATTGTCTAAAATAATTAGAAGATTTTATATTTGGAAAGCAATCCGAAATTACTTTGTTAATTTCTTATTTATTTTTTATTTACTTTGAAAATGTCTAAAATTATATTTTCCCTATACATACTTATCCATAAATATTTCAAAATACGTCGTTTCATAATAATCTAATTCATAATTATGCCGATTCACGATTCACAATTAGCGATCAAAAATTACAAAATAGCTTTCTTCTTACGATTAGGAGTGTCCATATTGAAAGTTTATCAAACTGGTGACCGATAAAGAAATTTTTTGTCCACATGCTTTATCATGTATAGTATCGTTATTTATAGAATTGGACGAGAACAGCATTGCAGCGCAAGCGTTTGTGTTTTTCGCTGCCGGTTATGAAACGTCCTCGAACACCATAGCTTTCTGTCTTCACGAGTTGGCGTTAAATACAGAAATTCAGGAAAAAACGAGACGCGATATACAAGACGCCATTGACAGCAGAAATGGCAAACTGTCTTACGATGCTATCCAAGACATGAAGTATCTTGATATGGTTATTGCAGGTATAAATGCATTTTCTTTGACCTGATTGCACGTAAATTGCATACCTTGAAATGTGTCATAAGATATTCTTGTAATGATTACTCCTATTATTTGCTGTGTTGATATAGTATGTTGCTTGTCATCATTAGTTTCTGAGAAGTCGATTTCTTCAAGTTACTTATCTCTTTGAAAAGTTCGGAAATATCTATCTCAAGATATTACTAGAATTTCAACAATTTCTCGATCTTTTAACAAAATGAATTAATTATTTTATCAAAGTTACTTTATGAAATATTACTAGTACAGAGCGTAACCATTATAAGTATGCTATAAATTTTATTACAATTATCCTTGTTATAATTACCAATTACTTAGCGTACAAAATTTGTTAAGAACAGAAAATTTAGGTGATAAAATAGGCAATAGATCTTTATAACAGATTTCAGATTTTATTTAGATTTTATATTCCATATAAATGTTTATGTATGCATATCTTCATCCTCATGATTGTAATCTTTTTGTGTTTTACTATGACCTTCAATTGCACTGTGTCATTGATTAAGTTCTTATTCCACCCACAGTGAGATATAAATAGAACGATTTAAAAAGAGACGAAGTTGGCCTTGTTTACTTAACACCTCCACGCGAAAAGCAATTGTTTTCGTCATACACGTTATTTCGTTCGTCATACACGTTCGTGCTTAAATTGAGCAGGATATTGATTTAACTGAACAAATGAAAAAAGTTTTTAAAATTAGGAGTTAAAAGAACCAAAGAAATATTAAAGAAAAAATTGTTTTTCCTTCAAGGATTTTTGTTAATTACGGAATATCAAAGTTATAGGTATAATACTGCAATTTATTATAATAAACTAGGAAATAAATGCTGGAAAACAAATTATTTTATTATAGAATTATTATTATAATAGGATTTCATTATTAAATGATTATTTATGTCCAAAATTCATCTAAGCTTTTAATGTAATATTACTGAAAACATAGTGTAATCTACTAAATTCTTCTCAGAAACGCTACGGAAATATCCTCCAGCTTCAATGCTATCCCGAAGATGCGAGCACCAATACCAAATACCAGGAAGTAAAGTTGAATTACCAGTAGGCATTCGGGTGATCATACCAATTTATGGATTTCACCATGATCCAGATTATTACCCGGATCCAGCAACATTTGATCCCGAAAGATTTACAGAAGAAAATAAACGAACCAGGCATCCTTATACGTATCTTCCATTTGGCGAGGGACCTCGAAATTGCATAGGTATATTAAATATTATATTTCAGTTAACTTTACTGTTTAAAAATAAGCTGAACATTCAAAAATGTATAAATAATATTTTTAAAAAATTATTTTTGAAATAGTGAACATCATAGACTACAAATATTTTAAGATGAAAAATTGTCCATTGTGTAAATTTAAATATGAAAAGCAATAAAAAAACTATCACAAAATTCCATATAAAAAGATATCTTTACTTATCAATAAGAAATTTAAAATTTAAATGCTTTTTTTACTGTTTGTCAACTCGTTTAAGTCATTATTATCAATTATATAAATTATACATCAATTTTGCATTTATCACGCAATATGGTAGCATACTATAGTAAGATACTAACATGATTTATTGCGATCTAGCATAGATCACAACTTGTAACAAATCATTAGTGATGAATAACCTACAATACACTATATCAAATGACGTCAGAAAGATTACATTGTTATATTAACGGCACTGCATTTGTTTCAGGTATGCGGTTCGCATTGCTACAAATCAAAGTGGGGATAATTTCGTTTCTCAGAAAGCACAGAGTGGAAACATGCGAGAGAACGATAACGCCGATAAAATTTAGTAGACGAAGTCTCGTGACAACTAGCGAAAAAGGATTCTGGCTTAAAATCATACAATACTCTTAAACTTGCAAAATTTAAAAAAGGACACCACCAATGTCTGTCGTGTACTTAAAATACCTCAAAGAAATTATCAATATTATTAACTATCTTAGTATTAATGCGGCCAGTAGAACAATTTTAATCTCACTTTTTATATTTTATTTTTTTTTTATTCTTATATTTCATGAATATTTATTAAAAATTATTAGTGTTACTTTCTACAATAGTTAATTTTCAGTGATATTTTAGGTTACCATCAGTAATATATTTATAATTATTAGTAATTATGAACGGGATAATTTACTTTGTACATTCTTAATGGGTCGTATTTATAGTTAGTGTTATTGCACTGTTTTTGAAAATGATATTGTTACACAAATGAAACCTTTATATTTTTGTAAACATTTTATGCATTAAACATTATAATGTATTAATATAATAAATATCATACGTGTATTAATACACGACAAATATCTGAATCCGTGTATGTGTTATTGTTATAGACAATAAATAACCGATGTGCGAAAGAGATCAAATGTTTCGTTTAGCAGATCGATTACAAATGAAGACCGATTTTGGCAACCTATATGCATAAAATCGGGATGCATGATCCGATGTATCAACACTACTTGACACAATTTGACAAATTTTCAATTTTTATTTTCTCGAAAATAGAGCACCATATGAAAAAATGTTATTCCATATTTTCGGCTTATTTTTTCCCACAAAATTATCCTCCAAAATTATTTAAAATTATCCTCTTCTCTATTATACCACAACTAGACATCTTGTATTAAAAAAGAATAAAATTAACGGACATAATCTTTCGCATAAGAAGGTTCACATAGAGCTATACATATTACTAACACAAACTTATATATACTTATATATACATATATATATAGATAGATAGATACTCCTAACTGTAAACAATCCTACGCGTTCCATGTATAAATCAGCTTTAATCAAATAAGGTTCGCCGTCCAGGTTAAATAGATTAACCATCCAAATAGTCGATACACCGGAAAGAGTTAATGTAACCTAACTGTATACCGTCACCACTTTCAATTACATCCGCACCATAACCAGTCTTTCGTTACATCGTATCGTTGTATTGATTGTAAGACGTATCGTGCACGTATATACGATACATTCATTGTATGTACATACGATACACTTATTGTGTCTTCTACTTCTACTCTACCAGTACATTGTCTATCCGTGGCAGCAGCTTCAAGTCAGTGCACTTTTCGATTTGTATACACATAGTATCTACGTGTGTACAGTTAGTACAGTAGGTCGTTTGTACACGACAGCTAATTATACGATTGAAAATGTCATTTCCTTGATTAGGTGACAGTGCTTTTTCTCAGACTGTATTGGTCTTTTGCTTGAAGATTTTTCAACAGCGAGACACTTCGCTGAAAATAATGCTAGGGTGAGCCGTAAATCTGTTTACCTAGACGCATAATACTCCTGGAACTTTAAATTGATAATGCAGCCCTTTAAATGATAAGGTCTATACCAACAATATGTTTCTTTCACTTTTATTAATTCATGTGATACATAATTGCAGCCAATATTGAGAAATTTCTTTTTTATATACTTTTTTTATCTTCTTCATCACATAATTTTAATACATAGAACTACATTATTAAGATACATATATGTGTAAATTAGTAAGATATATAATAATAACATAAAACTATGTTATTGTATTAATAAATTAATGTTATTGTTTAATTTAATTTCGTTAACAATGTATGAAAATACTTACGTGAATGCACTTCAGGTATAGGTTAAAGTATATTTAAAATATATGTATTATGTTTATATTATTAGTAGCTTACTCATACTAGTTTGTCATATTTACATCTTGAATATATATACATATATATATTAATTTTCTTCATGCTTCCGTCATTCTATAATGTAGTAACAAGTTTTTAATTTAATTTTAGATGTCACACTACAGTAGAAATACAAGTACTCAAAGATCTGCGGTGATTGATTATGAACGTCAATTCCAAGAGGATTTAGAACTTGCTCAGGCAATGAGTTTGGAAAGTCTGGCACTAGAAAAATTTAAATTACAAAAGCAACGATCAGATTTTAATAATATTCAGCAACAATGTGTTCCACAGAGTGATGGAAACAGCACTGTGCATAGTAGTTCATCAGAAAGAGATAATACACCACAAACCGAAAAGTAAATGAAATTTGTATCATTTTTATTTTACCATATATTTATTGCACAAATTAAAATGAATTTATAATAACAAAAATTATGTAGATTTCAGTGTAGAAGTAGACCAAGGCCTGGTTCCTGTAATACTAATCAATCTAGAAATGCTGTGATATTAGCACCGCCACCAGTTCCATCTAGAAGAAATTCAACAACAGCCACCACAAGTCAAGAACATACTGCTGATTTGATTACATTTACAAGTCCAGTGAAGCAAGATAATTTAAATGATTATTGTTCACCTCCACCTCCACCTTCGTAAGAATACAATTAATCACTCTGACAAATTATAAATTTTATAAAAACATTGGAGAATTATTAGTTAATAGTTATTAATTAATAATTATTTTTCCATAGCAGAAAAGCGACTGTAGAGCCAAGATGGGAAACTCATCCCTCATTATTGAAAAAACAAGGGAGAGTGTCACGTAGCATTAGTTCTGCAGGTTATCATTCTCGAGACTTCCGATATCAATCACTTTCCCCAGGGCCTAGATCTTCCACTGCGCCTTGTACACCAGGAACTCCAAAAATTAGTCCTGTTATGTCAAGATCTAGTAGTATTAACAGTAATGTACCTGATATAACGCCACAGGTAAATATCATAATATCTTCATCAGTATTTAGTGGTTAATGTGGAATATGTTTTTTTTTTTTTGTTGTAACAATAATTTTGTTAATGATTCTTGCAGCCTGCATGGAATCTTAATGATTTAAAAAATTTTTTTCTTACTCATTCTCAGGTATATATTATGTATAAATCTTACGTTCAGTTTAATATCTTCAACTATCAATTTAATAATGTCAGGTATAAAAATATTAGTTTTAAGTTTATCTGTAACTTATTTTTTATAGAAATTTTTTAAAAGACAAACATTCAATAATATTCATCATTTTTTTAAAGAATAAATTTTAATAATTTTTTGCAGATACCTCCATTACCTATGAATTATAGACCAAGTATTACTCCTTCTATATGTGGTGTCCAAAAACCTACATTTTGTATGGATGACGAACAGCTGAATGTATTAAAAGTGATAGAGAAGAAGCCAAATAATAATCTTATAGATTTGAGTTCTTTTGATCAAGTAGATGATAAAACAAATGTTCGGGTTAGTGTACTAGAAGCATTTGATCCATTACTTGTTAAGATTGAAGATCAGAATGATAGCACACAGGGACATAAAGATGGTAATATTTTATTGAAATTTTATAAATAAAATAAAGTAATTGTATAAATATCTAATAATAATAATATGATATGTTTAAGCAGAAATGCAATCGCAAGTGAGTGGATCAGTGTATGATCCATTCGATCCTTTCGATTACATGTATAGCACAAATGAAAGTGTTAATTCAGATCCAGTATATGTTGCTGTGGAAAAGTCTGCTAAATCTCCAGCAGTATCTCCAGCTGCACCACCACCACTACCTCCTAGAAATTCATCAGCTTGGAATACTATTGAAAGAAGAAGAACTTCCTTAGATAGAAGAGTAAAATTATTTTAAATGTTTAATTACTTAAATGAATAATTAATAACTAAAGTTTTAATAATCTTCATCGTTTATATTACAGAAACGACAAACACGCTTGTATGAAAATGTAACAATGAGAAAAACTAGACCATCACTTCATGATTGCGATCTTAGAGCTTTCTATGACATGATCAAATCTGTTCGAAGTTAGTAAAGTATAAGTAAACAATTTAGTATTTTTATAGAATTTACAATACATGTATATTAATTGACAAAATATGTTTAGGTGAATTTCCGTTCAATGATCCCAGTACAAACATTGGACATGTAATCAGTCCAATGATGGAAAGTTTATATCCTGAAGGCACAAGTATAAAATTAGTTGTACATCCACAGTTAATGGATTCTGACGAAAATACTCCGTCCATTTCTTTTACATGCGATGGTAAGTTTACACACATAGAATTTATAATAAAAAAATTATGAAATAAATTTCAACAATTTAACACATAAAATATCTTTTTTCAGTAAATTGTAGTGTTGAGCATGTTATTCTTAATGTCGCTTGTTCCTTAGAAGATGAAGATATAGTAAATATAGAGAAATATTGTCTGAGAGTATGGGGTTTAGCAGAATATTTTGCATCTAATACAACTTTAGCTCAGTACGAATATATACATCAATGTATCAAATTAGAAAAAGACATTGAATTAGCTATCCTAACTAAAGCGCAAATAAAACGGTCTATAACACGAACAGTAAGTATTTTTTTGAATGTAAGGATATCTTAATTAATAATTAATGTTATACGTACACAATTTTGTTTAAAGCTCCAAGATGATAATCGTGATCAATGTCTCAAGTTAGAAGATATTCTTCCAAATGAACCAGTACAACCTATTTCGTACGATACACTTCTTATTTTATTAGGTATGAAAACAAAAAATAATTTTTATGAAATGAAATTTTTATGAAAAAAAATGTGACATATTTAAGTAATAGTTACGCATTTTCATATAAAAAATTGTAGAAACTGTAGAAAAAGAAATGGAACGCGTGGAAACTGCTGCCATACAATTAGCAACTACTAATCATGGTTCCAGCCTTTTACCACAATTGCAACCCCGTAGTGTTGTCCAAGCAGTAAAAGCAGTATGTGCATTAATGGGAAACATAGAGACATTTGAAATTACCGAAGCTGTTGATAATTTCGTAAATGCATGTTGTCAATTTTTACCCCAAGTTCATACAACAAATATAGAATGCAAGAAACCAGAAATTCTGCATGAAGATGGTGATTATTCCGTAGTGACATTAAGAACAAAATTTCCAGATGTTATTGCATCTCATTGTCGAAAAATTCGCGATGCAATTCAAGATCTTGTAGAAACTTACTGTCATGCATTTAGGGTTGATTTTGAATTAAATAGCAGGGGAGAAGTTCCAACAAGTAAGAACATTAGAATTATAAAATTTCATTTTGACAGATAATGAATTATAGAAATGATTAATTTTATTATATTTTTGTATGATAGATACATTAATATCGTCTGAGGTATTAGATACCATCCTAGTTCGTGTTGGAGCATTACATAGACTGCCAGGATCATGGAAACATGACGATTATATCATCGCAGCTCAAATATTTCACGGAACAAGACCTGTTGGAAATCCAGTTTTATCTGAACCTATGGCAGTCAGTTCTAATTTTCATCCAAGAATTTTATTTAATTCATGGTAATAAAATTAAAAGCCACTATTAAATAACATTACTATTACTTTTAATTAATAAAAAATATTACTATTATTTTATTACTTCTATTACTATTAATAATAAAATTAACTATTAGTATATATTCTTTTTTGTATAAAAGGCTAGAATTTCGTGGGATAAGCGTATGTCAAGTACCAAGAGAAGCAAGATTAGTGTTAGTTTTATATGGCCGTACATTGCAACCTACTGATCATGAATCTAATTCATCAGCAGAAAATACCATGCAAAAAGAAGAATTGGGATGGGGAGCTATACAATTTTTCGATTATGAAGGGTAATTGATTACATCTATTGAAGTGAGAAAGTATTTTACTATATGTTTTTTTATATTTTTACTTACAGAGTTATGAGTCAAGGAAGCTTTTTCTTGTCACTTTGGCCAGCAATTGCTGATAAAAGATTAGGCCCAGCCCCAGCAGCTGGGATTCATCCTCATGGAGATACGCATGCTATTATTGGTGTAGAATTACCTGATTATGGTGGCAGAGTATTATTTCCTACAGAATTACGTGATTATGATGTAGAATCTCTTGATTTTAATTCATTGGATCAGAACACACAAGAATTATTAATAGATATCACACAGCAAACTACATTTTCAAGGTATACATATATTTTTTAATTACAAATATTAATAATAAACTATCTATATATCTATTAATTAATTAATTAATTTTTTAATAGACCACTTGTTGAAGAAAGAGAAATTCTATGGGAAAAACGACATTATTTGCACAATAGACCTGAAGCTTTACCTAAAGTACTTTTGGCTGCACATAGTTGGGATTGGGCATGTTTGCCTGATCTTCATGCATCTCTTAGAATTTGGAGTCCTTTACCTCCTGTCCAAGCTCTGCAATTATTGTTACCTTGGTATATATATTTTAATGTTTTAAATATATATGTTTCAATGTACTAAATATATATATATGTATGTGAGATTGTTGATAATTGTACAACTAATCAAAGATACTTTATAGTTTTCCAGATATGAAAGTTAGAGAAATGGCAGTTGGATGGATTCGAGAACTGAGTAATGATGAACTTGTAGATTACTTACCTCAATTATTACAAGCGTTGAAGCACGAAACATATGAAACGTCCCCTCTTACAAAGTTTTTATTAGAACGAGCTTTACTTTCTCCACGGGTAGCTCATCACATCTATTGGTTACTAACGCAAGCGTTACCAGGACAAAGTCCTCAAGTAATTCAGATTGGAATAATTTTCTTTTAGTTTAGAAATTTAAACAAGTATATTTAGTATACTCTATTTTCAGAATTCTGCTGAAACTACACCAGAGGATGATAAAAATATTAGTTCAGCACGTTATCATAGAAGGTTACAATTGATGTTACGAGCGTTACTAGCCGTCATTGGGGATGCACTAAGAAATAGTTTTCTTACGCAACAATTACTCGTTAAAGTAAAATTTTTCCTTTCCTTCTTTCTTTAACGTATATTTTTGTATAAATTAGCAAATGTTAACGGTGTAACTCATAATATTGTAGAATTTATATGAAGTAGCGGAAAATATTAAGCAAACGAAAGAATCATTACGACTAGATGCGCTCAAAATTGGTTTACAAAATATACATTGTCAATTAATGGAAGATGATGGCACCTGTTTACCGTTGTCCCCTAGTAAACAAGTATTTGGTATAAATGTACAAAGTTGCTCATACTTTTCATCATTTACACTTCCATTGAAAATCAACTTTATTAGCTGTGATGATGTAATTTGTCCAGCGATTTTTAAAGTATGTTCAGTTAACAAATACCTACTGTTATAATTTATTATGATTTATTTTATACTAAAATAATCTTTAAGGTTGGAGACGATTTACAACAAGATATGTTAACTCTTCAAATGATGCGCATAATGGATAAACTTTGGTTAAAAGAAGGTCTTGATCTTAAAATGGTAACATTTGCTTGCGTACCTACTGGATACAAACGTGGGATGATAGAAATGGTTACAAATGCAGAAACATTGAGAAAAATACAGGTTGAGTTTGGACTAACTGGATCATTTAAAGATCGACCTATTGCCGAATGGTTGGCAAAACATAATCCTTCAGAGTTGGAGTATGAACGAGCAGTAGAAAACTTTACTGCATCTTGTGCGGGTTATAGTGTTGCTACCTATATCTTAGGAATTTGTGATAGACATAACGACAATATTATGTTAAAAACATCAGGTCACCTGTTTCATATTGATTTTGGGAAATTCTTAGGTGATGCTCAAATGTTTGGAAATTTTAAAAGGTAAATGTATCCTTATTTATATGTATTCACTACTTATAAAATTAAATTATAATCTTTCATGTTTTTAATTAGGGATAGGACACCATTTGTATTGACATCTGATATGGCCTATGTTATAAATGGTGGAGACAAGCCATCAGCCAAGTTCCATCATTTCGTGGATTTGTGTTGTCAAGCATTTAATGTAGTGCGGAAGCATGGAAATCTAATTCTTCATCTTTTTGGATTGGTACGTCTATTCCTGTTATATTGTATATGTTAAGGATTTTGTGCCATTACAATTTAAAAATTTATATCGAAATATTATTAGACAGTAGTCTAGTCGTTTACTATAAAAGACCTAATTGTTTACAAAATTGAATTAAAAAGGCAAAAGGATAGTTTGAACTTTTTTTGCTGGTAGTATAATTTAAACCATTACTAAGTTATGACAACAATAAAACCGCAACGGAAGGACCTATCCACGCGTTTTATCAGAAAGTGGTCCGCCTATCACGCTAAACTATATACAGTCCGTAGTTAATTAGCGTTTATCGTCTGAGGTTCCGTAATATCGAACAATGCAGCAGTTTTAATCATTTATACGTAAAGCAAACAAGCGACAAACAATATATTAATAACAAACGGTTATAATATTAACTTTAAAAATATCATAGAAGTTATTGTATCATAAATAATTTTAACAAACAAGAGCATAGGTGTTAAAAATGGATGATTTATTGTTTGAAAAAAATAACATGACTGATTTATATAAATCACATATTATACAACAAAAGCTCAGTGACATTGAAATCAAAGAATTGGTGAACAAATCTAAAATGAATAATTATACAAATTCACAGATGACTTCGTCTGGCATTCCTGGTGTGACTGTGGATGCAGTTAGTTACGTACAAAAAGCTCTTCTTCCAGAGCAAACAAATCCTGAAGCAGCTGCAACATTTGCCCGAATGATAGAAAGTTCACTTAAAAGTTGGTTTACACAGTTCAACTTTTTTCTACATAATTTAGCACAACTTAGATTTTCGGGCGACCATAATGATGGAGCATTATTATCTTTTATACCACGTACATATACGTAAGTTTGTTAATATACTTTTTAATATTTGCTCCTAAATGTAAATTTAAAATTTAAAATTATACTTCTTAAAGTACATTGAATGTTTGAAAAATGTCTATATGTTCACTGTAGAATGCAGCAGGAAGGTCAGTTAACAAGTGTTCAAGTGCATGGCTACCAAAAACGATATGATCCTGAAAAATATTATATGTATATCTTGCGTATACAACGAAAAGGTCATGCAGATCCTACTTATTTATTCCGATCATATAAGGAATTTTGTGAATTTTATCAAAAATTGTGCATTCATTTTCCTCTTGCAAAACTTGCTAGGTAAGTAAAGTATATTTTATTGCAATTTTATGTTATGACACGATTTTTATAGTATAAATTAAAGTACATATTACAGTTGTTAATCAGCAATAATATATTAATAATAATTTATATAATATCATATATGATTCATATCTGTAGAGATTAAGCGTATATAGTAATTTAATTTATCTACATCATGCAGAAGATTTTATGTCTAATAGTCTAGATTATTCGACATATTGAATCCAATGCAAATAACTTTTTACTTTATCTTATTTTTCTATTGTTAGGATGAAGACTTGGATTGTTTAATATCAGTGCTAATAGTTTTCTTGTTATTTATATTGTTATTTATGTTTTTCTGCGATTGTGATGCAGTTTGTGATATTCTTCGATAAAATTCAGGCGCAATCGATTTTCTAGACGAAGCTTTTTGTACCAATATTTGAGCACGGAAACGTTTAATAATACCCATTTTTAATTTGATGTTCTTTTCTAAAACAATGCAGAATTAAATGTTATGTGTATATATATTTTTTAATTTGATAATAATACATACCTAGTATAAAATGTATATAAGGCATAATACATACCTTTTTAGTATAAAATGTATATTCAAACACTTCAAACAAATGTACAATCAATAGTACAAATTTCAATAAGTGTAAACATAAAATGACAATGCGTTTTATTATTGCTACTTGAATTGTTTGATAGATTTTTATAATATGATATCAGAATTTTGTGCTATCTTATATTTCGTATTATCTAATCAGATTAGTATCTTCGATATAAAAAAAAGTTCCTTTGAAGTCAAATTTACAAGAATAATTTAGATGTTACTTTATCTTCGTGAGTAATCATAATTAGTCATAATTCATAAAAAATTGATATAATTTATTTGTAAAATATTTATTTATAAAAATAGCATTATATGATTAATGTAAATAGATATTTATTTTACATAGCTTACCAAGTGGTATAAGTGTTGGAAGATCTAACATAAAGCAAGTTGCTGATAAACGACGAGCGGATATTGAGAAATTCCTTGTAAGTTTATTCAAGATGGCACCAGAAATTTCTCAAAGTGATTTAGTATATACTTTCTTTCATCCTTTGTTGAGAGATCAACAAAATGCAGATATTCATTTACGTAAAGTAAAAGGTATATGCTTTTTTTCACAATATGGCTATCTAATATTTGGAGATATTGTAAATGTCATTATCATCTTTTTTTATTAGTTGGCAATTGGTGGGCTGAAAAACCTGTAAGAGACAATGTACAAAGCGGACAAATTAAGATGTCTCTTCACTATACACGTGGAGCATTTTATGTGATGGTCTATCATGCAAGAGGATTACCCAAAGTAGCAAATTGTCAGGAACCAAATACATATGTTAAAGTTTATCTTAAACCTGATCCTTCAAAAAAGACAAAGCGAAAAACAAAAGTTGTAAAGAAAAATTGTCATCCTTCGTTTATGGAAATGGTAATGAATTTAAATAAACAAATCAGTAGCTGTTGTTTCTTTTTGGTTGAGTTAAAATTCTCGGATGTATAATATGTATATGTTCATCACAGTTGGAATATAGAATGGCTCTAGACGTGATTAAAGAGAGAACTCTGGAAGCTACAATATGGAATCATGACACATTACAAGAAAATGAATTTCTTGGTGGAATACGCTTACCTCTTGGACGTATCGATTTAACAACCGAAACAATTGAGTGGTTTTCGCTTGGAAGTATTCGATGAATGAATCGTCCAATGAACGAATTAACAAATTGAAAAGGAGATTTATTAATGCTCACAATTTGTTCTCGATAAGAGTGAAGAAAATGTAATTCTAATCGCACAATACTAATTATAGCATTTCTATACTATGCACGCAATAGTGCAATAAAAAAATAGTGTTTATGTATCACTTTAAATGACATTGATACATGCTTTCATGTTTAGGGAAGACGTTTCTTAAAAAGTTAGCTAACGTCGTACAATCAATTATACATATAAAATCATATTCAATTGTAACATTGTAACAGCACATAAACAGAAGAGGCATATTTCATAAAATTATTCTGCCTTTGCAAGAAATTGCCAAAATTTGACAAGTAATAGATTTCTCGTCTAGCATATATTTAGTCACAATATTGATAATGAATTTGAATTTTGTTTTACAAGTATTCGATGGAAATTATTAAAAAGCATAGACCAGTAAGTTTACAGTAGGAAATTTTATTGGCATCTTAATAAGGATTTGATAAACAGGTTCTTATGAAAGATATTTTATGCTATTTCTACCGAGAGATACTTTCTAAGTATGATATATATTAATAATTGTAAATTAAAACTTTATTGTGCTACTCTATTATAACAAAATCAAATACAAGATTTCCTAAATAGCGAGATGTAACAATATAGATCTTTATAAGTGCGTAATATTGCTCGATTATAAGTTATTTGCCTACAGTGAAGAAGGGAGACATTTTTTACTTTCGTATACAAATTTTAAATTATATATAAAAATCAAAATATGTCTATATAAAATAGCAAAATCTATATAAAGGAAAAATTGCATATGTTTGTGTGTATTTAAGGGATATTTTATCCTGAAAAAGGAGAATGAAATTATGTAAATATGCTTTAAAATTTATAAATGTTTTGTAATCAGTCTACGTATTGTGAATATATTTTATGTTGGTTCTTTAGATAAAAAGTATACACTATAACGAAAATGAAAGTTTGTGTTAATACATTATCGACGGAAGATTATTAAATATTAATTTGATTATACATGTAATACATTAATATTTTTCCATCACTTTTATTTTATAGAAGAATTTTATTACGGAACTTTACTATGAACAGTTTGACTATCATAATTTATTATGAAACTAATAATATTATAAAGTGCAAAATACAATTAATATAATTCTTCTATTATTATATTTCTTCTAACCTTCTGTCATTAGTGTATTAATGTAATTAACTTCGATCTAATCTTTCGTTACAAATATGTTTAAAATACAATGAGATAATTTAATAGTACAAGTTGCACCGTTTCTTCGCAATTACAAAAAATTTTAATATTATAATTGTGAGAAAGGAATTGCGCTAATAAAATGCTCAAACTTTTTGCTTCTGCATTATAAAATGCTTTTGCATGTGCTTTCTATAATCTTTATATTGTGACATAGAATCATGTAAATTTGGATAATTTATTTATATTTTGAATTTACTTTTGTTTCTTTAATCATGTGACATAAATATAAACAAAAATAATTCAATATTGGATTTCAATCATTTCCTTAATATTTTTGTGACCAGCCAAAAAATTAGAATCTTTTTTACGTCCTCCGTAATTCCCCACGGCGAACATAGCAATCATTATAAAAGATTCGTCAGTGTCAATATCACTGATGAAGTACAGGATGGATGTTACATTTATGATGTCGATTTACCAACGTCTTGCTGGCCTTTCGATATAATTGCTAAGAATTTTTGTATCTGTCACTGCTCTGCGACACTCGAGGTGTGCGAGCGCGAGCCTTGTTGTCACCTTTGATATCTGCAGCTATGAAAAGCAGAGTTGAATCTTTACATAAGCCAACCTTTCCCCTACGATGAAGGTCAAAGTATAAAATGATCTGTTTCACTGGTTCTTGAAACTTTATTTTTTCATTACAAAATCTCTATTATTTACATTGTGCTATTTATTTAGATTGTTTTATTTATTTACATTGTGTTATTTATTTACATTGTGTTATTTACCTACATTGTGTTATTTATTTACATTGTGTTATTTATCTACATTGTGTTGTCAATGTATTAGTGCATTACGTAGCATATAGAATTTGTAATATTTCGATTAGTCTTACTAATCTCGTCCTTTATTACCACATGTAAAGTCTTAAATACAATTTCTCATCAATAATTCAATACTCTATAAATTGCTTAATTCTATTCTTTTTTTGGCATTAAGCCAAAACAATTTGAAACTATAAATTCGATACCTACAAATTTGATACTTAAAGCTAACTACAGTTTGGTTTCTTGATTTACTGGAGATTCCTCTATTGCAGCTCCTTGGTGTCACAGCAAAACCGATCCTGTATCACACAAAAGAATAAAGTTTATTAACAAATTGCGAAATGTAATAACACATAGCGTAAGATTTATTCTAGTATTGTTGATTAGATGAGTTTGATTGAATAAGTTTATTCTAATATTAAGTTTTAAGTAAATTGTGTGCGAAAACTTGATGAATCATGAAATTAATTTCAAACAATAAAATAAAAATTGATTTGTAATATTCGGATAATCAAAAAAATTACCACTCCAATCTGTTGTATCATAATAAGATTGGAGTACAAGTACGTATTGCAGAAGTATAGAATTCTATACTCAATGCGCAAAATGTTCTGTTCTCCGCCTTATTTGTAATTTCATAAGGAAACAGTATGAAACATCAGATGACCGTCAAAAAGATTTTTTTTTTTTTTTTTTTTTTAATTAGAATATTTACAATCAATTCTCGTTGAGAATTTTCAGTAACTTAATTTGGCGTAATACTATGACATCGATTATAATAGTTTTATATTGTTGGTTCTAGTAGAAACTAAGGATTTAATCTAGAGGGTATTTTCTTTTTAGTCTGCGGATCTGGTCTGCGGTCCGTCGTGTCCAGTAGTTGGGTGACTAATGGGTTGTGGTGGTTGTTGACTCTAGTGTTATATCTGCTTCTGGATTTGTGTATTTCATCTTTGACTGTAGGTATCTTGAGATCACGGTGGATTGTTTCGTTGGTAACATACCAGGGTGCATTTAATAGGGATCTTAGCGTTTTCGATTGGAAGCGTTGGAGTATTTCAATGTTGGAATTACTTACTGTTCCTCATAATTGGATTCCGTAGGTCCAGACTGGTTTTATTACGGCCTTATAAAGCGTAATTTTGTTCTGCGTGATGACAAAAGATGACACCAAAAAGTATTGAATATCAAATCTATTCTATACCTCGTTGGTGATATTATCGATCTTTTTATCATTTTCCACATTACCGATTATAGCGCAGAATAAGATTACAACATTCACAGCGGAGAAAATTGGGACTAAATACACGAAAACTTAATTGTTTCTAAAAAATAACATGTGGAACAATATATAGGAAAAAGGTATTGTTATAAATTTGATCATAAATAAGATATGAAAAACTTAAATCTCATATGAGATATTTTACCGGAGAAATAGAAATACCGACCGGGTAAAACAGTCAATGGATCCATAGGATTTTTCCACCGCTTGCAATTCAGAGCGGTGAGTTTATCAATTATGTATATATATATAAAAAATTATAGAATTTCTTCTCATTTGAAACATTTAAAACCAAAGTAATGTTTTTAAAATTTTCAGTTCAAAAACAGAAGTGATTATGTAGCGAAATCATAAAGAATAACGCTATAAACAATTAAAATAACCTAAAGTTATACAAAAGTGTCATTCCGAGGTTATGATTTGCTCTATATCAAGGAAACGTCAGTTCCGATACCTTATTTATACGTATATAAGTATATAGAAACGCAAGGTGTATAATCTCGTAAAATTTCAAACTAACCTAAAACAGGGGAACAGTATATGTTTTCCTTTAGGAAAATATTCAGGTCAGGGTGCTACCTGAGCGCTCAAAGTAAGGGCGCGTATTACTGCAAAAGGATTTCAGATACATACGCAGGTCGGACGTTTTATTACAGTTTTCATCCGCAGATTAGCCCCTTTGGAACCATCGATACTCGATTCAGGACCTTTATAGCCCCCCATAAAAGTATCTATTTGGTGTTTTCGACTGGACCGACTGGACCGAAACGCAACTCGAACAAAAAGCTATCCCCCGGAATTTCTCGGTATACGTGAAACGTTGTTACGTCTCGGGGTCCAATTACGTTAGGATCGCCGACGTACCTTTACAATTTCAAAGACGTTGCGCATCCCTTTCATTTCCTTTTTTATCTTCCTCTACAGATCCTGATTTTTACTATTTCATGGCGCGATACTGTAGAACTTAGTATATACGTATATATGTATGTATGGGAATGTTAAAAGCTTGTGGTTATACGATTAGAATTGTATGTGTGAGTTTTGAAGAAAGAGGAAGCACTTTTTGACTTCTTTGTGTGCTTAGTGAAGTTTACGGAATCGTGGATTTCCACGCTTAGATCTTTAGGTTAGGCTGTTCCTTTTTCCTTGTTTTGTATAGTAAAGATTGTAAATCATAGATATTGTGGCATACAGAGAAGAAGTTGTTGGAAGCAAGCAACATGTATATAGTTTGAAGTTGTATTGAGTTAAAAGGGTTTGTAGAGAATGGTCGTTTGGAGATTAATAATGAAACTACGCTTGGAGTATATCGAGATAAACATATGCTAATTTAAATATATTAAAGAGTATTTAACACTTATCGTACATATATTTATACGTAGTGTTTAGCCATGTATACGATTTTCTCATAAGTAATTGTTTTTCTTACAGTTGATAGGTTTGCGAGGAAAATAGCAGAAAAATATCGTGACCGTAAGAGATAAAAAAGAGACACAACGAATAGGACGAAAAATGAATGAAATACACTAAAGCGAAGTCAAGTAAATTAATGAAGATGAACAAACATATCAAGAGGAAAAGTACACGAAAACATAAACAATATTTAGAAGAAGACTGTTCAAAAGAACAAGGATATAAAACCATAATACAACATAAAAAAGGAATACACAAGAAACAATACGTATATGTATATACAAAAAAATGAAGAACGAGAAAAAAAACAAATATGACGAGTAGAAGATGGAGGACAGAGAAGAGAGGGAACGAGTACTCGGTAGCGTGTAAGCCAGCAGGGGTTGGTTTCAGGGGATGAAGCGTGGTCGGGGTTGGACATCGATCTGGTAGTTAAGTTGAGGGCTCCCATGGGACTCGTTGCCACCTTCGCAGCTTCGTCTCGTCTTGCTTTATTTGCTCCCTTTCTCAGTATTCACTGAATACACACTTTGGAATCGGTTACCGCGTTGCCTGGCCATTCGCATAAACCGCATTACACGTTTTTATGCTTGTATTTATGTACGATCTAACGAGAGCCATTCAAGAGCCGTCATTGAAACAAACCAAGGAACTTTTCCGTATCGCAAACAAATCGCCAGGTCGTAAATGATACGTTATTATTCTACAGATTTGACGATCTCCAAGAGCGTTTCACGATCGAAAATTGACCTCGTTGAATTTTAGTAGTATTCTAGTAATTGCTGGTCGTTAATGATTTGTATTTCTAACGTATTTATAATGTATTTGTAAATTTCCGTTAACGAGCAGTATATAAATGAATACAAGCTCAAATATCGCGTCAGTCGTGTGCCAAGAGTGTACAAACATGTAACATACGATCGTTCTTATATCAATTTAAATGTGTACATGTATTAATTTCTACATTTTATGACCCTGATCTTCGAGTTTTAATATAACGGAATTTAAGAGTTTTAGAGAAGAGACTATTAATCTGTACGATGATCGTTAAAAATGAATGGTCCTATATATATTGGTCTGAAGGTAACAAATATTTGGATTACACAATTGATATTTATACGATTGTTAATACCATGTAATAGTGTGTAACAATATTAATTGCTATATATATTACAAACAATTTAAATATTCCAATCCTATTCGTTATCTGACCCCTGGTTGCAATAATTTAAATTAGAGAAATGAAAGAAATTAATTTATAGCCGGCTAAAGAATAAAATGTCTCTTACTAAACTTTGTAAACGTAACACCGTGTACTTTAAAATTACCAATGTATAATGATCACATATCAAAATAATATTAGGCTTAACGATCACATAACACTCACAGTATATATTATGATAATTAATTATTATATAAAATAATTTAAGAAATGCTTACGTAAATGTATTTTCACATAAACCATATGAGATTTTCCGTAAAATACATTATGATTATTCTTGCTATTTCTTCGCATAAACATCCTATATTTATACTAACGTCGTAATTACAGATTACAAGCTTGCAAACGCTCTTAAAAGCACACGGTACGTAAAACCGCGGAATTCTTATTTTCTGTTCTTCGCAAATGTCGTTCGTTTCTTTTATTGTCGTTAAAAATTCGAAATATTCAGGACCGAGAACTCAAAAGGTGTAGCAGTAAAGCCAGCATAAAACGCGTTAACACGGAAAGAGTGGAAAAAGGGACGAGAAGAAAAACAAGTCCAGACGCGGAGTCTCGAGATGGTAATAAAAATGAAGGATTAAAATTGGCCATGATCAGAAACAACAATGCATGCTAACATTTCTCATGTTCTAAGGCATGCTTCACCTACGTAGGTAGGTACATTCTATAGAATTATACTATTACTATATCGTTCTCCTTATATGATTCAAATATCTTATCTATCTTTATTATATGAACATCTGAAGAATCTGAAGAATTTCGAAAATCCTAGAATTTGATTTAATATATTCCATCATCATGTCGCGAGAGTTTGTACAATGTAAATTTTCTATTTCGGAAGTAAAAAATAAGGGAATAATACTTTAATTTTGGAAAGTGAAGAAAATGCTATGTAGGATATTTTAACTGATTTATAAATGCGATAATTTATATATGTATGCATATATATATATATATATATATATATAGATATGTATATATATATATATACATACACACACACATGCAGTGGTGCTAGTATATAAATAAAACAAAAAATTTTTATATATACTAAATTGAATTTAATTTAGTCATGACAAATATAATTGACACATTCGAAAGACAAATTAAGTACCTCTATCCTCTGAATGATATTTTCAGAATTGGTTACTAAATGCGAATTTGATATGATCGAACACTTAGTTATTTTATATTTTTCAATGACGTAATTAATTGAATTTATGAGTGGACATTTTCTTTTAACTATTCGTAAGCTCACCACTGTATATAGCATAAGCCGATGAATGAAAAATGAAAAATTTCGTGTTTTATCGCATTTATTTTTCGATCTTCTATTCTCTCGATTTGCGGCGAACACGATTTCGAACGATTTCCTAATGAATTTACGATAATATGGCACGTATGTAACTGCACAATTTTCTCTCTGATTCGGATACGTAAAAATTAGAAATGACGGGCACTAATAACAATACACTTCGTTAATTATATCTCAAAAATTAAGAATATAAAGATAAGTTTGTAAAAAGAAGTATTCCTTGAAAATAATTAATTCAAGTAATAATAATAACAATAGAAATAACAGTAGTAACAACAACAACATTAATTATTATTATTATTATTCTATTATTAATAATAGTAATAATAATAATACTAATTAATAATATTAATAATAATATTATAATATTAATAATATTAATATTAATATTAATAATAATAATACTAATAGTGATATTATTAATTCAATAAATATCTAATTAATTCATAAAATTATTAATAATCACAGTCGATAATTAATTAAGATACTTCGATATCATGGTGCTACATAATCAATAAGAATAATTAAATTATAAAGAAAAACATTGTTTTGTATAAAAACATGCTTAAGATTAATCTTATTGCTGTTAATTGTAAAATCGATACTACATGGTAGATATCTTGAGTTATAATTCACGAAAGTGTTAATTTTACCGTTTCTATTAATAGGGGTGAGAACAGAATTTGTAAATTGTAAATTGTTTACGCACTGTAAATTGTACCATCATATTCTGTCGTTTTCTGCATGCCAACATGTTAACATAATGTAAAAACACAAATTTGTACTGATTTCAAAATGAGTTCATAAACAATTCTAAATTTGATCAAAATGCATGGTGCCTGTTTAAAAAGAAACTACGCTCTTTATTATAACGAGAAAGTTTATTTATCAATCTATATATAATAAAATGGGACGGAAAGTCATTTGTTATTGTCAAAAATTAAAAATTCTCTAAAGTCATTGCGTTGAATTGTATCACAAATTTAATATATTCGATATCTTTTATCGTAAAATTGCACAAAGAAAATTGTACGAAATAAGTGATTGAAAAAGATCAATTTACACACGAAGTTTGTTTCTTCCCACACTAGAAACGTTTTTAATTTCGTTTCTCTTCTCTTTTTGTTTGGCCAGTATATCAACAGACTAATGCGTACCAAAGGGGTTGTCAGCGTCCTAAATTCTTTTCTATTTACAATTCGTAACGAGATGACACGTTACAAATACATTAATAAAATGTTATTGATGTATTTAGTATAACTGAACGAATGAATTAAATGAAACAAATATGAGATCTTCGATCTGTGTAACTTCTCATCTTAAAATTTGAAAAAGGTGTTTTAAAATATGCTTTAAGCATAAGATATACATAAGGTCGTCCAAAACTACCTATCGTTATAATCATGAGATAATGATTATCTCGTTAGAAAGTATTTGGAGAGCCTCACAATCATATTTACAACAAAGAAGTTCTCGCTATATAACGCGAATTATTTGAAAAAAAGATCGAAGAATTTTTCGTTCATTCGTCTAATATCATCTTACGATTGGCGAAAAAGAAATGAAAATAAAAAAGAGTATCCAAGTTTTTTATAGGAAAAATAAATAAAAAAAAGAACTGGAGGACTTGACGCTAAACGTTTTAGCTTGTCTAATTTGTACAAGCGATATTTAAAAAATTTTAAAGATATATATACAAAAACGATCTTTTATGACGCCTCTTAGAACGTAGCATTAGATTGATATACAAATAACTAAAAAAAATATGTATATATATGTAATATGATATATATATATATATATATATATATAATATAATACACATACACACACACATATAAATATATATATATTATATATATATGTAATATAATATAATATACATATATACATACATACATATATATATATATATGTGTGTATATATATATATATATATATATATATACATATATATACATATTTTTTCACCATCTTCTTTTTTCTGATCTTTTAATTATAATTTTCGTATATGATTCAACACATTACTCGGAGTGCACGAATATGCCGATATCCACAGTGGTTCGTGATTTAAGGCAAACGCTGGACGTTCCCGACACCATTCGTGTTTTGTAAAATATCAGAAATTTGATAATCCAAGAACTGATTATAGCCGAGGGTATGCCTTAAATACGAACAAACTGTCATATTTTGCAAAGCGTTTGGAAAAAATGGCGCACGATTCGGAAAAGTGTATACATATATATATTTTATAAAAATTTTGTATTCCGTTCCGTCCGTTGAAAATTGAAATAATTTTGTTTATAAAAAGTAGAATACGGATTTATATGGAAATTCATATTTATGCGTACAAACAAAAATTTAACTTTAATTATCAACTTTGATATTCATTATAATTTTGATTAAATAAGGATCTTTTTCCTTATTAAAGACCACGGCAAATTTTTGAAAATTTTGCCACTTATTTTTGCAAATTTGTAAATTTCTGTAAATTTTTTGTATAATTTGAAATTTAAAAATCTGCTGTTTAATATAATAAAAGATGAACGCAAAACGTCAGAATTGAACCTGAAAGAGCTGAATATGGAATCTTCGAATTTATAATATCCGATTCCAACAAATATCCAAAGGATAAGAAAGAATGTGCGAAAATCTAATATCTCCTACAGGTTCTAATCTTGACAATCCGATAAATAATTGTTCTCTTTTTATTTTTATAATTAAACAGCAGATTTTATTTTATATAAATAAATAAATAAATAAATAAATAGATTTTAGATGGCTCACTATAACTGGTAATTTTTATACGCTTTTTGAATCATTGTTAATTATTCGAGTTCATCTTATTATTCAATTTTCTATTAAATAGATATAGAAAATTTCTTTCACATTTTTTGAGAAGCTATAATTTCAAGGAAAATATACAAGTATCTGTTCCAGAACTGTTTAGGAACCTGATGAGATACTAGTTTCATTTCTATCGAATAAAATTTCTTTTATTATAAACGATTGCTTCTCTTTCAATGTTTCATAAGCGTATAAAAATTACAGATAAAGATTGTGAAGCCAACTAAGAATAGAAGTAAATTAAAATTAATTCAACTTAAACAATGAATATCATATTTAACGTTATAAATATAATTATCGCTACATGTACATAATATATGTACGCATTTTTCGTTAAAATTTTATTATAAAATATTGTCATAAATGTATTTACAGAATTTCCATGAAATTACATAAAAATCCGCATTCTACATACTATAAACACAATATATTGCATTTCATTCATCAGTTCTATATTCCATAAACATTTTCAAATATCAATTTATTTATTTTTTATAACCAGGAAATTCTAGTTATTATAAAAGTCTTTTTCTCAAAAATATCACATTTTAGATTTTAACATTCGATTATTACATTTGATTTAACATTCGAATTATTTAAATATTCTCTAATATATTTAAAATCTGATGAAAGAAAAGTCTTTTACATTAATTTATTAGTCAATGTAATTAATTTTTCGCGAAGATTTTATGCCGGTCGCTTCAATTCATACGTCTTCTTACCAGCATGTGTTAGATGGAGTTTGCGAAATTGGACGAAACTTCTGTAATCACTGGCACTAGGTCACAACCCCACAGCAAATGGGAATGGCTACTTGGGTGGACAGCAGCTATCACGCACCTTAAATGACTGGATGCGATGGTCCGGGACGAGGAGACGGCGGACTGCCTTCATAACCAATCATTCCACCCATTTCGGCTAATCCTCCAATCGTTAGATTAGCCATTGCATTATTCGGTACTGCATCTGCTGCTCTTAACTCTTTCTGTTCCAATTCTTCGCGCTTTTTAACTTGTTTTCGTTCTTTTGCGCGACGATTTTGGAACCAGATTTTAACCTATAACAGAAGAATGGTGGTACTTTTAGATTGTGTGTTTAGGAATATAGTCGGGAGATAGAACATGCATTTAAGTAATATTTAAGGATAGAAGATTCGAAACTATTTTTCTAGACCTTCCGAAATACAAGATATAAATATTTTATACGAATATTGCCACAATACAAATGCAGTTTTATTTCACTAATGCCTACTGATCCAATTAAGTTTGTGTTTAGATGTTAGATAAATTTTAACGATTTCGCCGTTTATTATATATTGAGAAATGATTAAGGCGGCTTCATATTACAATAATTTCAGGGAACCAGCAAAATCAAAATCAATCAAAGTTATGCGACTTTATATATATATGTATGTAATATTTATAGTAATAATTTTTCGTGCGTTTATAAAATCGAATATAAAATCCATAAGTTTCTTTAGATACGTTGAACATATAATTTAACAAAGAAAATTGTACTTACTTATGATATCATCATATGGTAAGTATACGTATACAGCCTATACTAATAAGTCCAATACTATCTAATAATCTGATAGAAAATATTACCTCCTTAAAAAATACAATTTACATGCCGAACCTGCCTCTTTATTCCTGAAAACTCTTTGTTTTCTGCAAGTCGCGTTTTATTTTAATATTGCAAATATTTTTATCTATTATTTTTGTAAATTTCTCACTTGACGTTCCGAGAGCGCAAGATTAGCGGCGAGTTCAGCTTTGCGGCGAATTGTGATGTAACGGCTATAGTGAAACTCCTTCTCAAGCTCCAACCTCTGATGATCTGTGTAGACCACTCTGTATTTGTCTTTAGTTCGGGTTTTTCCTGTAAAAAGTACGAAGGCGAAGATAAGATCGACATTATTACACGTTTAATATCTGCTTCCCTAATTCTCTTGTCAATAACGCGTATAACGAAGATAACGCTTTTGACGATCATACAAGTAGACACATCTCGTACTAAAGCCCATTAGTAATGTAAGTAAAACATGATTTATAATAATTTTAGAAAAAACTATTTTTTTAAACTACAACTAAAGAAACTACACCCATGACACGTGTGAAGGAATCCTCGAAAGAACGATAAGTCACGACGTAACTTCAAAATGGATAATACTCGTCCGAAATTTCGATAGAAATTTCATGTATTCAATTATAGGAAGATTAAAGATTACATTAAAAATTAAAAGTAATACATATAGAAAGTCCATATTTGCATAAAATATTAATAAAGAATTTTCACAAAATTAGGAAAAATATGTAAGTTTAATTCTAATGCAGTTAGAATACTAAAGGAGAAGAAATTTTACCTAATATCAAACGGTTACATTATCTACTACATGCAGTGACAGGCATATCAATTCAGCTTGTATTAATCTTTTTAGAAGCTTAATCAAGCATACTACTTAGACGTTTCCTACAGTAAGCGTCCAAATACTTTAGCGAGCCATTGTATATGAATGACAGAGAACGTTCTGTGGTTCATTACTATATAGCAACGAAGAATTTGAAGAAAATGAGTGAGAAAAAAGATACCGATAAGTCTGTGTCGTTGATGGTGCGAATTCAACGTGGCATTCGAAAACGATTACTATACACCAGAGTACGAAATACACAAAATGAGAAGGAAACTGAAACGCAGCGAAACTGACGGAGAGGGCGGGAAGAGACGCAACGGGAGAAAGGAAAACGATTAGATAAGGCCGGTGGCCGGCGAGATCAAAGGCGTGCACGTTAATCCACCACTCCTCGATAACAGTGCTCGAGGCCTTCGAGACATCACGAATAAGCTTCGACCTTAGACTTTTCGATGGTATATACATGGATACAGCATGGCTGGCATCGAATCACCGAGATTACTATATAGTAACTCTTCGTTTGTGCCAAAGAGAAATTAATTTCTACTACCATACATGTAATACTCAAATTTGATACTGCGTTTTCTTTCACAAGTACCGCAGACTCTTAAAAATCGTAATAGTTTAAATCCTAAAAAAATGAAAATTCAAAGTCATTATATTTAAAAACCATTCCTTATAAAAACAATAACTTCATTTTTATGAGAAATGTCCCAGGATTTTATTTATTTGATTTTAGAACCAAATCAGCGATGTTATCAAATTAGCGATGCTATTTGAGACCAAGGTATTGTTCTCTCTTCATATTTCGTACTTTTGTTATGACTTTTCAATAAAGCTTTAAATGACGTCTAGATATAACATCTTTTACTCGATTACAGGTACCCGTAGAATACACTGACAAAGTTTGATTGTATAAAAGCCATTTATAAAAGCCACTAATTTTAAATTTTCTCTTTTTTCTGTTAAGATTATATTATTACGATTTTTGAAGAGTATTAACTATGTGTGGAGGAAAATGGAGACTTGAGTATTGTATATTTGAATGGGGTTGAAAGATATGTTATATACATAGGTATCATAGCTGTTCAAATATTAGAACAATATATTATGACACGTCGAATTTCTTACTCAGATTGCGCTCGACCGTTATCGTGTACCTATGAGCATTTAAAATTTTTCGCGGTAATGATAGTGAAGTAATGAAACGATCCCCGTCGCAAATATAAAATGCGTTTTACGCATAGTATATTTTTGGAAATTTGATAAAAAGAACGTTTTATGGAAGAGCTTCACAAAGTAAGAAGATTCTATGAATGATTTATACTGCCTTTCTAAGTAAGTAAGTAAGTAAGTAAGAAGAAGAAGAAGAAGAAGTTCTTTAGAAATATTAATTTGAAAACTATAATGATACAACTTTGGCGAATTTTTCGTATCAGTTCGTAGATCCTATTTTCTTATACTTCGTATTATTTACAATAATTATATGTAGGTACTTAATATAGTATTAGGTTGTCCAGAAAGTGTCTTTCTTTTATAGACACGTCTTTTACAACGATGCATACAAACATGAAACCTAATCTATCAAACGTTGTGATCTTTATCTTGATAGAACAAAATGGATCATACGTAATTTGATAAAATAATATAAAACGGAAAATATTGTGTATCCATTATTTCCTTATAAAACGAAAGAAATTTTTCGGACGATTTAATATGTAATAAAATACATATAATGTGCAGAAGTCTAAGTATAAAACATTCAAAGTATGCCATTTCTTATAATTTTTTTTCATTCTTATTGGTCATGATAGAGACTATAGAAAACACAATTTAATCGAAGTTACCAATAATTTTCCACAAATTCAAAGAAAATGAGAGCATGTATACTTATACAATACCTTGTAGGTATACTACTATTGTTTTAAAACGATAATTAATATGTGCAAATCGGCGAATAACATTTGTAAATAACAAGAAGAAAGTCAATCGTGTATAAATATTCGAATATCATTTCTTTTTCGACAATGCGCGTACACGTATCGTTCGTCAGAATCGCAAATATTTGCCATGTTAAGCGTAATTGTCGATGAAACTTAATGCACAATAAACAAGCATAAAACATTATTAAATCTTATCGACAGACATTTCGTCGTTGAAGATTGTCATCGAAACGGAAAGAAGAAAAAATTCCAAACGCTACGGCATTATGTGTGCTTCAATTTCGACAGATCTTTCCACGTACTTTTTTGATAAGTTCTTTTTTTGCAATGCATTGTTAAAAGAAAATTTCATTTCAAAAGATTTAAAACTGAAAAATAAAATAGAAGATACAAAGACACCAGTATAATAAAACGAAAAAGTTTGCCATCCAACACGAAATTAATCCGCTCGATGTAATAGGTGAAAAGCCAATTTCTTTGCAACTGTTTGATTTTTAACCGTCCAAAGTTGTATACACTTGAACTTTTACATCCGAAAAAAAAGTCTATCGGAAATCCCAGAGGAGAAAACGTTGTTTGAAGGGGAGAACGGTCGGTTTTTCGATGTAAGAACCGCATAGTTGTGTGAGTCGGCAAGGATTACCGTCGGCTTTTTTCATCTCTCTGATATCGGAACTCGCACCTACGATTATCCGACCGGTTTCTTGTCAACACTCGATCTACTTATACTTTGAATAGCGTAATTGTTACACCAGGTCAGTCATGATAATTTCATTTCACCCATTGTAAGTACCTACTCTATTACGCATTGACATATATATTTCTTGTAACGCCGCGTGCATCATTCATCTTCCCCTTTCAGAAAAGAACTTCATAAAAATCAGTTCTGATACGAATTTTGACACATTTTTAACCTACTCGCGTTTGTTACTAAAGTGATCAAAACGGGCAATTCGTTATTTTCCATACAGATATTGTTATTTCAAACAGAATATTATAATCGTCACAAAGATGTTCATAGAAATGTTATTATTCGAAAGAGGAATATTACAGAACCGTGAATTTTCAGAGATTTCAATAATTCTCAATCATATGGATAAAATATACGAGTCAAAACTTGTTTTTCTTCCTATGTATTTGTTCATGTATCTTACATTTTAGTTTCTTTGATACAATTTTGATACTTCAAGTGTAGCAAGAAACTCTGCAATTTCAAGAAAAGTACGAAATCGAGAACTACTGTGCGAGAAGTTTCTTAGATTTCTCCTTAGAAGTTTCTTAGATTTACTGTAAGGAAACGTATTGCTTAACGTTTCAGCGTTAGCCAGTTGTTCTTTATCCAAATAATTAATTCACAAGATTTGTATGGCACGTATCTCACATAGATATTCCTGTTGTAAGAACTTCTCTACTATTCGATAAGAAAAAACAACGTGAACGGAAGAATGTAAATCGTCAGCACGATGTAGTACAAATGGAAGAATTTGAGCATCACAGAGGAACGTGTCGTGCAATATTTGTAGAGAGATTACAAAAGAATCTCTTTCGAAAGAATACGCGCCTACCTTTAACCAAGTGTGAAACATCTACTTTTCTGAATAATTTTACGAATCTCCTGAAAGTCGACTTTAGGTATTCGCTACGAAATCAACCCTTTATGTTGTAATTAATCTGATCCGTACAAGCATAACGTTTAGGACGTACACATATAGTTCAATCAAAACGAATCCACGTCATGATTTTGTGCCTCCACCTCGCTATATATGTATTTTGATTGAGCAAGAGGGAAGAATATTTTGCGTACTATCCGGCGGAAAAGTGAGACGAGAAGAGAGCCCGAGCAAGGGAGCAAAGAAAGAGGACTCCTGGGGCTCGTTGCTACCCCATTATAGCGTTTGCTCTTCCATTTCGCTATGCGAAATGGTGAAAGCGCGTGTCCCGCTTTTCCTGTCGATGTCCTCGAGTTCTCTTTGCCACCCCCTTAACCGCGACCCCCATACCGCCACTCTACTTGAACCGGCGCTTCTCTACTCGCACGGGTACTATTCGTCAGTGACATCACAATTACCTCTATTGTGCCATGCAACATTTGTATATTACATATCAAGTGTCTTCTCTATAGTTAGCTATACAGTAGTCGCTTCGTTGATTAATCTCGTTACGCGCATACAAGATTTTTTTAATATTGTTGAAAATATTACTTAAAATATACAGGAGAATACGGTTTATTTAAATATGTGGAATATGCTTTAATCTTTGTGAGATACTGCTAGAGTTTGGATTTCTAATAAATGGACTGCTGATGTTTATACGAATTTATACTTTTATAGCTTTTTGTATCTTTAGAAATCTAGGCAACCTGTCTAGGTTTATATTGAGAATCATATCATTTTACAAGAATCCTTGGATAAATACTACACGTACTCGCTTGAATTGCTCGGAGAAGCAAGTTTACATAAATCCTAACCTTGTAACTAACATCGATAGGACGAGAAATTCTTGGTGGTCGAAAACAACGATCAATCACGGCACGGCGCGCGACGCTCAAAATTCCTTGACACACATGCACCTTTTCCAGCCGCAAAGGTCCAGATCACAGAATATACAACGTAATATTTGTAATTTTCTGAATCGTAGAAATCGTTATCGCTGTGCAATTTTATCTCCGATAACGGCGCTCATACGAGTGCGCGATATTTATAGAAACCATGATTTGCAAAAATCTCATCTAACTGATCCGACGAATTTAATTGAATCATAATCTCGAGTGCCTCGCACGTGCTTCGTAATATGCACGATGATGGGTTTTAACCTGTTAAGCGAAAAAGACGAGTTAGCTCGTCACCAAATCGCTCAAACGTTTTTTGAACGTAAGAGTTTCTTTATTTATGGATTCCATGTTTTCCGATACGCATTTTTATTTCTGTGAAAAATCTCCTGCTTATAAGGGGATAGAAAGACAAAGGAAGGAAATACAAAGTTCTCTGTAATAAGCGTCAAACGTCTATTTTAGAACTTTAAGTTTGGGTAAGTTTAAGAGAGGATTCTCTCAACGGCGTATCGAGTCAGGTCAAAATTCAGATATTTAAATGTACAAGGCTAAAGTAACGGTTAGTAACAAGGATGCCTAGAGGTTCGGGGTATAATTATACCTACAGTGTACTTTTCGAATTGAAATTTCGCCAACTCTTTGTACATAGAAAATACCTAGAAAGTACAATAGAAAGTACCTAGTAAAATTTCTTTCCTTGTCCTTCAATTGATTATTGACACGACAAAGTTCATTAGCTGGTTCTTAAGCTGCAGGTATAAATGGATGAAATATAACATAAAAGGATCGGTTTAAGAGGATTAGGAAAGCAAAGTAGAAAGTAAAAATTATCCTGGTCAGTCATAACAGGTAACCGATTTAATGAAAGTTCATTGTTGGCAAAACAAACCGTTTGGAGAAGTTTTATGACATAATAGTCGAACGTTTAGATGGACTTACGCTATAAAATTGCTTCCAAAAGTTTTATAAGCCAATTGATTTATATTCGAGTATATTTAGCGTGAATTTATAATTATAACGTGACCGTCATGCATTCGTGCGAAATTGACAATTAGGGGAAATACGCGGAACATTAAAAATAGAATATTAATAAGATTGAATAGGTAAGACCGACCTGTATTTGGATTTCATTTCTATAAAAATACAAATTTGCATAAACATTTTTATTCTATCTTCAGCTTCTCACGAGGTGACCAAAATGGCGTCAGTAATAAAATCCGAAGAAAACGCGTTCTCTATCACGATGACTCGAGCAGAATGCGGTCGTTTCGAAGGAGCACGCCAACTATAACTAATAATCACGAGGAAAAATCGCATACAGCCAGAAGCGTGCGAATATACGTATTCTGAATCATCCGAGTGTCGTCTTTATACGAGACAGCGGCTGCCTGCAATATAACCATAAAATCCGGGTAATAGTCGGTAGAAGGTATTGAAGGGACGCTGGGCTGTGAAACGGTCGAAAAATGAGAAAAAGGTGAAATTTAGCAGCAGGAAGGAAACAGGGTGAGGAAAGGAAAGTCGTGATGTCCTCACGATTGTAAGGTGCTACACCACTGATGATTTGGCTGTAGTTATACTTCGAAATGAAGCAAATACTTGGAAGTTTGCTTCTGTATAATATGATTCATGGATTCACAAAGTGTGTGGATCGCTAGCTGATTTTGGCCCAGTTAAATATCAAAATATGAAAGTTCTTTAAATGTTCATTAGAAGCGTCTTATTCATCGAGAATCGTTGGTTGCACAATTCAAAATTAATTCGGTTAGAGATCACGCGTGGATTACTGTTTTTGTCTAGTTTCTCCGAGTCAACAATCTATCGCGTCAATTGTGAAAATCAAGTCTCGATAATAATTGTGCTTCATGCGACCTTCGAATGGATCGTGAAAAATTATTGTTTTCCAAAGTAGGTGTCGATCCGTAAAAGTTTGGGAGCCTCACTATGGGCGATTTAAACGCCAGAGTTTACAGCTTAGAGAATTGAAAATACTGGAAACTTCGAAAATCGGATGTCAGAGAATTAGGATTATTTAAGAATGTTACGTCTAGTAGCAGTAAACTTTTCAACGATTTCGATCTTTAATTTAATTGATAAATTTAGTTGAAGAATTTAATCAACAATTATGTACATAATTGTCGATTTTTATTACTGGCATTATGCTACTATATGAAAAGCAACTGCGTTAAAAGTTATAAATATATAGTAGAAGAAACATTTAGATCGCTTATAAATTATCGCAGCATACAATTCATGCAAATGATTATATCATGCAATAATTCCATCATCGATATTCGTATCATAAACATGAAATGGTTAACAGATAATCTAATATATCCGCAATATAAAATTTACATTCGGCAAGGCAAACTTAACGACTATAAGTTTAGATGTACTTAATTGAGACATGCAAACTATCGAATAATCTCACTTTTCTTCTAAATATTCTGTATAAGTCTGGTTCTTTCTTCAATTCTTTGTAAAGCAACTTTTGAGTTTAAAAGAAAAGGCAATAAATAAAAATAAATATTGAAGGCTACAACGAAATTACAAATACAATTTTTAGAAAAACACAAGACTTTAATTGCTTGAAAATTAATTTAAGAAATTAATTTTAGAACTATTTTGGAATAGAAGCAAAAGTACGTATACAAATAAATTTCAGTTAACGGTTATCAAATATAAACATTTCAAGAAGCGAAACCGATATCATAATCTCCTGCGTCCCTGAAAAGTGATATTTCATAAAAGAATTAAGTAAAAAATCATATATATTTACGAGAGAAGCTAGTCTATATGAATAAACACTTTTATTCATTACTAATTAACGACATATTCACGAATAGCTAGAAAATAACACAGTGCACATCCGAATATCAACTATTGATATCGTACCGTCAATGATGCAGAGGTCGTGAATCGGAGAACTTGCATTTGCGTTGCAACTTGCAGTTATGTTGCATGCTGCAATAGTAGAAAATATTTGACTGTTTGAGCGTATAGATATCTTCATTCTAAGATTATTCCACTAGAGATATATGAAGCAAGTTCTTTCCCGTAGCGTGAGTTTTATTATGAAGTTTAAGAAAACCTCAATCTTCTTTATTATGGAGTATAAAAATTGTAGTCTTCTTCATTACGAATTTTAACAAATTCCTGTTTTTAATTATAATTACCTATGAAAATAACAATAATTTTAATAAAGATATACAACTTTTCAAGTGGTATTTCAAAGCTGTAAGTAATATCTAGAGACAATGTTCTACTCTCGTCTCGTTTCCTTTTAATTTTTCAGTGGAAAAGTTTTATGCAGAGAAATTTTCTAAGAGCTATAAATCTTCTCCATCATATATACATACATCACGTAATACGAAACTCAATCCATAAACTGTACACGAAGAATTAACAGACATTCGAGAGGTTTACCGAAACAATTAAAATCCACGTAAATCAGGAAACATGTATATGAACATATAAATATCTATGAATCTATAATGTCAATTGCAACAAAATTCAACGTGAAATATGTAAACGTATAGCGCTAAAAAATTTGATTAATTTTTATTTTGAAATTTTATTAGTAAGTATTGCGATGAAATCAGGCTGTCGTGACTCTATCGATAAAATTTGAAACAAAAGATCTGAGAATATAAAAGTTTTCTATGGTAATTTATCTTATCATGTATGTGATTTATCTTTAGCATTGCTACAAAATGGAAAAATCCGCGTAATTTTAAAATTACGTTCAACTTCGTTGTGACAACTTTCAAACTCGCGGAACTCGGAAGAAAATTACTTGACATGTTTCTTGACTAACTGTGGATGAATTTTGAAAGAAACGAATCTTTTGTACTTGAAGATGACTGGAAAGAGTAGCGTTCTGAGTTTCGTTGGTCCGGTTAAAAATCGAGGCGACAGCAAGAGGACGGAGATTATCTCACAAATATTTGAGAGCAATTAGATGTTTGCTCGTCTGTTACCGTGTTTACATTGTTCACCGTATCTAGACCGCAGAGACGTGTTTATGTATAGTCGAGTGCGATGTGCGCCGAGTTCTCCACGATTCTTTTTTAAAAGTCTTTCTCATTTAACACTAATTCAAGTAAACTATATTAAGATTATGTGTATCGACAGAAATGATCTTTCGCGTATCGTGAAATAGAGTGAATTTGCTATCGTTCGATATCGTTTGATAGAAGATCGGCATTATATGAATTTTCAGTTTCGAGATATCTACGAAAATAAGCTCTAAACGTGAATTTATCAATCATTCTGAGAATTGTTACTCATCTAACGAACCAATAATATAAGTCATATATATATATCAATAACGGGATACTTTATCATAATTCGTCAACTTTGGAACAAATCTGATAATGCACATGGAAACTGCAAGATATTTAGGATATATTTGACAATGATCGCAAAAGTATTTAAACAATCCATTATATTAATAAGTTTGAATATCCAATGGGACCATCTCATATGTTTAAAACGGTTGTGTTGTGTATCAATTTTTGTATTGAACATATGCTTGCAGTAAATTTCTCCTAGTTTCTTGTATGTATTACATATAATATACATGTCATATACTTATATATACTTGTCAATACATATAATAATGGCAGTCGTGTCTCATTATAATACTGTGTAATGAAAGTGCAAAATGTGTTATGAAATACATACAATATGAACATACAAATTTTTTATGTTAAATAAACCTTCAAATACTTTCATGAGACACTGTATGTATTATACTGTAGAATACTGTACTAATATATAAATATCATATCTGTTGACATAGAGACCCAACGTCCTAGGTTGCCATAGTTTGTTGTATTATTGTATTCGTAACTTGATGTTTTGTTACAGGCTATATAGGTAATTATTTAAATAGGCATCTATCAAGAAAATATAAATGATTTTTCAATCGATTTATACATCAATAGAATCTTACGCTCTACGTTCTTCAATTAGCTATTAATTAACGCTACTTTTGAATGATTTCAATTTTAAAGAACAATTGTTATAATTACGATTTCTATTTAATTAATAATTCACCGATAAATTTGACAAATTTCTTGCATTTCCTAATAGCTCGATTTTGATTATGTCAACTGATTTTAATTTATTTGACGTTGATTGATACGTAGGTAAAGTATTATTTGCCAGATATATAAATAATAGAATATTTTATGAAATTATGATTATATTTTGAACACAGTATTTAGTGTGTAGCATAAAATAAAATACAATAAATTATAGTAGGAGGTAGCAAATTATATATATAATCTATACTTGATATTTTCATATCATTGTTAAGGGGTAAACGAATGTAATCATGTAGAAACGAAATGATATTTTAAAGGTATAATCGAAGCTCCATTAATGCGGCAACCTTATCCGTATTAACGAGAAACGTTTTAATTCGTCTCATCCCATCATGTCAGTTATCATTCTTTTTAAATACCAGCAATTAGAATATTGTTTGAAGCAATTTGACTTTAAATCGTGAGACATAAACTGGCAAGATCGTTCTAAAAAACTGAAATTCGTTGCATGAATTTATCAATGCACTTTCAGATACCCTTGCACAATAATTTTCCAAACAGATTGCATCAGCGAAACTTTTTACAACTATAAAATTGTTCTTTATAATTCATAAACTTCAATTCCGCAAACAATATTTTGTAATTTGTGAAGAATGTCTTAAATTTTCTTAACTACAGATCGCAAAATTGCACTGTTTTAACGTTGCTCAGAAACATCTTTGTAACGTCGTTTGCGTATTTGTATTAACGTAAATTGCAATTTACGATTTTATGTAAAATAGGGCAATTAATTTGCGATTTGTTTAATTTGTAAAATTACGCTTATAAATCTTTCCTTCATTAGCAAACTCATTAGCAACAAGTATTTCTACTATATAGAAATTTTATTACTGAGTTTACTACTTTATTATGAAAAAATTTATTAACGCTACATATATATATATACACACATATTTATTAAGATTTATTATAGTATAATAAGAAACCTACTACATTTATCATAATTCTAAAAAAAAAAATAATTTACTAATTACTTGTAACTTGTAAGATTGCGCTAATACCTAGATTAATATAAAGTAAATTGTGCAAGAAAGCCGTGATCGAAATTTGTTCATCATTTTCTTCCTATTATTCGTTAAATCTCATTCAAGGTACGATTCTTACGCTAAAAAGTATTATCAGTAACAATAATACGATGTCGCATAAATATCGCGTTATCTACTTTTTTCTTGTATAATGTTACCTACATCAATTAATCTTACAAGTTTAATAATTATCGTTTTTGGTGTTTATTATTAGCGAACAACGTGATTCGCGTGTCTCTGCTCATTGTCTTTTGTTTAATTACTCGTAATTTGTTGATCAATGTTTGACCTTTCGCGACATAATACGATATTTTATATCTGTAGATCTAACTTTGGACAATATCAATATCAAATGTTAGCATAGTGGTTAATTTGATTCGACGTTTAAATAACGTCTTTTCTCTCAAAAATAATAAATTTCGAGATAGAACGATATCTGAATATTAATACGAGTACTTGATTGTAGATGGAAGATTTGTATAGGAATCGTTTGCACTGCGAAGGGTTAATAAACGATATAAGGACAGAGAAAGTGAAGATCAAATTCTCCAGACTAAACTTTCCATTTAATTATTCTTAAGCCAAAAATGACTACCAATCTCGGATTCTGATTAGAGTGTTGTGTAAACAGTATCGTGTACGAAAAATCAATTATTAATACATTCGTGATCAGTAATTTTATACGAATTATAACGTAGGAAATCAAAACACTCTACAATTCAGAGAAAGAATTTGAAAATTTCGAGGAGGAATAAAAATACGTATTATATTTTGAGCGTTATTTTATACGATCAAATAGACGCAACGAACGTTGAATATTAAATGGAAATTCTCTGTTACTGCAATTAACGAACCAAATTTTCTTTTTACATATGCTACCAATTCTATAACCAGCCGACACCAAAAACTAACAAGTATATGCTTACCAATAATATATGACTAACAAAATATACCAATGTATATCCAATAGGGGAAACATGTACAAAACCGTATAGCAAAACAAAATCATATATCCATACTCGTTTCCGTAGTTAATTAAATAAATCCGGTGTAAATTAAAAATAAAAAGGATAAATAAAATAATTAAATAAATAAAAAATAGAATTTTGATTTACACAATTTGTTTCATAAAAAGAAAAATTATCCAGAACCTTTAATATACAGTTTTGTGCGGATTTCCCCCAAATACGAGAAATAAATCGTATCCATAAATGAAAATAAAATGAACTTGTAAATAAAATAAAATAACTAAAGAAAATACATAAAGCAAGAAAGTAGAGCATATAAGTAATAAAATAAAGTAGATAAGTAAAGCAATAAAATAAAGTAGATAAGTAAAGCAATAAAATAAAATAAGACTAACCAGGATTGGGGTGAGACTGGTAGGAAGTCTTCTTCATCCACTCGTAGGGACTTCTGATCTGCGCGGCTCTCATCGATGTCGCGCTATTAATACTGTTCCCACTATTGCTAGTGCTAGACGGTGTAATATTTTTACTATTCGTAACATTACTGCTGCCGTTATTCCTTGGTGGAGTAGACGAAGTCTCTGGATTACTAACTTCGCTCCCGCTGGCAGTAACGGGAGGGCTTGTTTCTTCAGTTATAACAGGACCACTTGCTTCATTACCCCAATCATTTAATCCTGCCAGCTGAGCCTGTTGGTACTGGTGATACTGATACTGATGAATGTGTGAGTACGGGTAAGCGTGAGGAGGCGGCCAATTAGGAATCATCTCTGCCGGATCCAAATATTGTTGTGGTCCAGTTGATTGATAATGGACATGTGGATATCCATGGGGATGTGTATGTGCATGTGCGAGTGTTTGCGGAAGTGTATGTGCAAGTGTTTGTGGAAGTGTATGTGAAAGTCCTTGCGAAAGTGTTTGTGTATGTGCATGTGCGAGTGTTTGCGGAAGTGTATGTGCAAGTGTTTGTGGAAGCGTTTGCGGAAGCGCATGTGAAAGTGTTTGTGAAAAATTTTGCGGAAGTGTATGTGAAAACGTTTGAGGAAGTGTATGAGAAAATGTTTGAGGAAGTGTATGTGGGAACGTATGTGCATGTGTATTTGGATGTGCTTGTGCTTGTGCTTGTACTTGTGTATGTGTATGTGCTTGTGCTTGAGGTTGTGCTTGAGGTTGTGCTTGAGGTTGTGTTTGTGTAAGTGTTTGTGTATGTCTTTGTGTATATGTATGCATATGTGGATATGTGTGTGGATGTCCATGTGAAGATCCATGCGAAGATCCATGCGAAGATCCATGCGAAGATCCATGCGAAGATCCATGCGAAGATCCATGTGAAGATCCATGTGAAGATCCATGTGAAGATCCATGTGAAGATCCATGTGAAGATACATGTGGATGCTCATGTGGATAACTATACCAATATTGCTGACCTCCGTCGGCTGTGGTGTTTGTTTGTTGCGGACCATGTTGTGCAGAATTATGTTGCGCAGAATTATGTTGCGCAGAATTATGTTGCGCAGAATTATGTTGCGTAGAATTATGTTGCGTGGAATTATGTTGTGTAGAATTATGTTGTATAGAATTACTTAATTCAGAATTATTTGGTGCCGAATTATGTTGTACAGAATTATTTTGTGGTATTTGTTGTGGAAGTGGCTGCTGGCCAGGTACTTGTTGTTGGCAAAGCATCGCAAGAGAATTATAGTAAGATACCATTCCGATATTACATGTGTCTCCCATTTAATTCGATTATTCTTGTACACCCTCGACAAGAGCACTTTTTTTTAGTCAATCCTTATTAATCAGTTGAGCAACGAATTTCGAGGTTCGTATAGACTAGATTTCTTGTATCACAATTACGAGTTCTTTTTTAGTAAATATAGTTTTTCTTAGTAATATAAAACTTAGTCATATAAAACAATTATTAAAATTTGTTAAATCTTATGTAACATTAATTTATTAAAAGTTAAATTTATCTTTTTTACTGCGTTATATCGCTAGTTCTTGTCTAGCGATAAATAAACATAAATTAAGCTTTATAGGAACAACTTGTTTTTAAAATTTGTGTCGTAGGTTAGAAACCTTCGTCATTATGTGCCTGCCACGGTTACATCTTATTAAATGAATAAGTGTGGTTATCAAGCAGTCCGTCTCATAGTGTCAATAATGTTGATGCAAGTGGTCAATCTGGAATTACCAGATTTATATGTCGAAAGAATTATTTCTGTCACTGTGACGAGTTCCACAGTGAACAGAAACCAATTCTAAAAATTTGATAACTTCCTCATTGCGAAAGTTTTGTTAGTTTGACCTAACTCGAACTTTTTAATTGTTTAGTTGATCACTTAAACCACGCACCTTTCACATCCAGAAACAATCGAAGTTTTCTCTTCAATTTTCGAAGCAAAGTAGAGATACACAAAAATTTTAAGTCCCGTACTATTGAGTATAAATTCACGACTAGACACACTTCTCTCTAACAACAAACGCGTGCGTGATGTTATAACAACGACGGTTTACTAGACTATGATCACCAAACTTGCGAAGCTATCAAGAAGTAGAGACGCCCGGGGTGGGAACTTCTCCCCACCACTGGTACCACACAACCAATCAACGCGTTGCGTGGTTACCGTTAGCTGTAATGGCGTCGCACGAAAGTTTCGACGGCCAGAGATATCGCTGGCAGATAAAAATTGCTGGAAGGCAGCTCTCACACCCCCGCGAATGTAAACCAAACGTGAAACACGCGAAATAGACAACATTTTTCGCACTTGTCGCCATTTAATAGCACTTGGACGAGGTTATGGAAATTTATCTGAAGGATCTCTGCATGTTTACGCGAGGTGATGGTGGGGGACGTTTAATGAAGATCGGTACACACGCGAGAAAGTTCAGTTTCTGGGCTTCATCGAGATTTTATCGTCGGAGGAGATGGATTATTTTAGGTTTTCGAATATAGAACGAGTTCGTGTTATATAATTGGTCTTTGGAATCAAAATTCGTCGACACGTTTGTTAAAAATGGAGGATTCAATAGCTTTCAGGGTTTCAAAGAGTTGCTATTGAAGTCAAGTTGCTATTGAATGAATACTTAAGTGAAACGTTGCTTTAACTAATAGTTATGTAGAATATATGTAGAAGATTATGGACAACTATAGATACATAGTTGTTTATATATGTATTAGTTATATATATATAATATAGCATATACATTTTAGTTCTACTTTTGTCCGAAACGCTATATAGTTTTGCAAACTTTCCGTCCTATAGTATAATAATATTATTTTAAAGAAAGATAGTGTAGATCAGCGGTGACCACGAAGTCCTCACACATGCAAATTGTGATCATATTATTCGGATATGTGTATTTATTTATTTATAATGAATCTCTTCCATTCAGAAAGATTGTTACTTGGTACATATTTGGCATATTTAGGATATAAATTTCCTGTCATGTCTTGGGAATCTGCGAGAACAATGTATTGTTTAACGAAGGTCTGTGGTAAATAAAATGTTAAGAACCGTTGGTATACATGTTTTATGCGAATTATGGAAATAAATTGTTTCTATTGGCGTACCCATCGTTGTATAATACCTATAGGTACGTATTAATTTTCATTAAAAGAGTAACAGGTGATATATATATATATATATATATAAATAATCGTTTGCAATTCAATTAAATATTTCATATCTGCATAAATATAATTTAATAAAATTGAAATTAAATTGCATAGATATGTACAGGTATCGTTTAATATTTACATACGTATAAATCATATTCATTGAATATAAGTGTTTATATATGTACCTATAGATATTTTTCGTAGGAAATGAAGAGAGAGAAACGCAATGAGAAATTGCATAGCTCATCGCGTTCGTTGCACCAGGCCAGCAAATTCTGATACTTTATTGCGTGGTCGTAACAAAATCATACATAATTAGGAATGTATAACAATTATAAACTGCACTGCGCCGACTTCATAAATCACCCGGCCACGGAAATGATTTAAAGCCAAAAACTTGAACTTGTGTGGTTTCATAACTGTGATTAAAATCGATGATTATCGTTTATTACGTTTACATAAGGTATAATGTGAGTATTTAAAATGAGAATGAAACGATTGCATGTAATTCACGGACAATCCAACTAAATTATATAGGTACTATTTCCAAGCAATAATAATCGAGATATCCCTTGCTTATCAGTACTCTATATTTCTTTCAAGTGACTTGGAAATAGTGTTCTTTACGTTACACGCGTGTATATACACACTCCCCATTGAATTAATCTAAGCTATATACGATTCAACTGTTAGCTACTATTGAAATTTATGAGCGCAGATCGTATCTTCTTTGGAAATTGATTTAAACCAAATTATAGCACTACTATATACTTTTATTAGGTATTGTATATAGAACACACTGACAGCGAGAGTTCATTGAAGATCTAAATTATTACAAGTGTTTTCTAAATCATCGATGAGTATGAAAAATATCGTACATATCTAACATAGCATTAAATGACAATGAGGATATCAACGTTGATGACGCTAAATATCAAATAATAGAGATTTTAAAGAAGAAATGTTATCATTTACCTATGTATCTATACATATAATGCATTGGTGTCGAAGATTTTGCCGATGACTTACATTTTTTACAAAGCTGGAATAAATCATTAGGCGGTATTCTTATTTGCATATATTAGGCTTGCTACCAGTTTATCGTGGGATAATCCTAAGTCAGAAATCGGAGCAACAATGCGTATATTTAGTAGTATGCATAAATTATCGGCAAAATAAAATACCTATGAAACATGTGTCGATTATATATCTAAATAGTAAAAAAACTGGCACAAATGCACCGATAGTGATGAGTGTCACAATATTGACTAACAACATGACAATGTAGCCAACGCTTGACAGTCCGTTAAAGTCCCTTTTTATTGTTCAATTAGATACGCCTCGACTATCGGTACCCGTTCATCATGCTCCCTTTCGACCGTTTATGATGTTTCTTTTTTGTGAATCCGTATTTTTTACCATCATCCCTTAATCTTCAGCCTTGTTTCAGCATTGTAGGTACACAAAAATATCTAATTAAAATGATTGCTGAGGATAAGTTTTGTTTTTTCTTCGTTTATTTTAAATTTCTTACTTCGAAGATTTAGAAACACTGTTTGTCTATAAAAAAATTTACTGTGAACCTTATACACGCTCATAGCGTCCTTTTTTCTTCGTTACTCACAACTATCTAAAGGTAACGCTAAAGATATGTTTTTCATTTAAACTTCCACTAAAACTTAAACTTCCACTGTATAAGTTCTTAAGGAATAATCATACACCTGTATCATTATTTAATAATAATGGTTGTGTGATTCTATTTCTTATTGTTCCTTAGATTATTATGTCCCAAATGAGATTTATGGGATATTAAACATGTTTTTTTATGGTGAATTACTCGTTAGAATTAATGGATAAATAGATAAGTAGGGTAGTAGGTAAATAGTATCAAATATTCAAAATACTTTGTTACATTCACGCTTCATACATTACTTCGTACATTACTTCACACTTTGTTGTTATTTATCTAAAACTATTACGTATTGCATTTGTTTACTTATTTCTTTTTTTATTAACTAATATCTAGCTATCAGAAAAATTAATATTACGCACGAAGTAAAAACAATTAAAAACCTAGTTGGTAATAGATATATCCATCATTCATTGTAGCGAATAATAATCGGGAAAACCAGAAAATTTCTAATGATCGACTAGTTCATATTTCTGTTAGTTCGCGCAACATGACGTCGTGATTTTCCCTTTGTCACATGATCGATAGCGTACTAACGCTTCAAAAGATATTTGAAGTTGCTAATCGTCGAAGATGTCCTGTGTCAAGGTATCATTACAAAATCTTGTAAAGAGCGTTTCGGCCTCCTTCGGTCTCCTGCTATTTGCCACATGCTATGGTAAACATTATAATTACACGGTTAGTTTACGACTTTTGAGACGCGAAAATGTTATGACATCGCGATAATGGCAAATTACAGGCAAATAAATGTGTTAAAACATCAGAAACATTTTATATTCTCTCTACTTGCGAGTAGTATACGTAGTTAGAAGTAAAAATGTATATCGATGCTAAAAAAAAAATTTGTAACATAACACGCGCGAATACAAATTTCAATTGTTATAAAAATAATTCCTACAAAATACGAAGTACCAGGATTTCGCTTAATCGTAGAATGAGAAGTAAATGTACATATATCTCCTAAAAGATATTCACTTGTGAAAAACAATTAAAAGGTAGCAAGTAAATGCGAATTATTTATATCTATATAATACGATACATACAGTTTATATGTATCGAGAAATGTATGTATAGTATCGAGAAATTTCATAATATTTATTTGAGTAGCAGCTGAGACTAACAAAACTAAACAAATCGTAAATGCTTAATAGGAAAGTCGGAAGAAAGTTTGAAGTCGCTAAGAAAAGGTAAGAAATATTAAAAATTTCTAGGTTCGTAAACTGTTTTCCCTAACGGTAATGAGCCTTTAAGGACCATTTGTTGACTCTACCGTATTGTATAATTTTCGCCGTTAGAGGTTGAGGAAATGTTTGGTCCAAGAAATAAGTTAGGGCTTAAGGTAATTTAATAGTGATACACAGATGCGAGTCCAAGAAGGACCTTGAAATATTACCGTTCTGATCAAAAATAGGATGCAATTGTACACAACATTGCACGGACAGACTAAACATGCCTTTTGCCTTCTGCTTTGCATTTTTCGTCGTCTGGCTTTGACCTGATGATGCTCTATATTATATTCACCTCTTTAAAAGTTTCGAAACTAACCGTAATAAAATTATTCCGTTTCAATAAATCATAAAATTGTGTCAGCATTGGCATTTCTAGTGCGTAAATGTTTGTCACGTTTCACTATCTTAATTTGAATGTTTGTGTCTATCCGTAGCTTTAAAGATACAATTACAGAAGTCTAGAGAGAACTTTATTTTATTCATTATTTGGAATGTATTGCCGTATACTATGTACATTTAAATATATTTTGCAAATTTTTAGAATCTCCTTTACCATAAGTATTCCATCCCAATGTAATTTAACAACTTTTACTTTCTACGATATCTGCGCTTCACAATTTATTTGTTTTTTTAACATAAAACCTAAAACTTAAATTTAACTTTAACTTAACTTAAAATACAGTTAAAATATAATTTTGACCTTTTACCAAACTGTACATACAATATTTTGTAAATAGACCGACGTTTCGTCCGGAAGGTTGAGAGAGGTAGAAGCCGAGGGAAATGGAAAATTTATTGTCGCCTATAAAAATGGCACTTCGAGAACAATAAACGTTTGATTTATTATTCGGTTTCCGCGATGAACTTCCCACTTAGGAACTTTAAATTCTCCACCTTCCAAAAATAAAAGAAATTTGCAAGTATCCCATTAAATGCCAACAATTTATTTAAAATTTTCTTCTTCGTTTAATTTATTTTACTAAATTTTTCCATTTGATAGTTGCTATTTTGAAAAAGAATTCCAACAATATTCCTTGATATTTTTTGTCCATATATCTTCTTGCATCTAGTTACTAACTATACGAAATTTTACAGTTATCATATTTTGCAATCATATCGTGTTAACGATCAAATCATATTAGCAATCATGTACAGGATGTACGAAAGAAATCTCGCGCGAAGAAGAGCTGAAACGCATACACGTAAGACGAGATAAGAGATAAACGATTTAAAAAGTGACGGCACCTATCTTTGTGCGGTATTACGCGTACTTAAAAGAGTTTTCAAACCGCTGACATTTGCGTCAATCGTTTCTTTACGCAGATTACGCGTAATCATTGAGAACACAATTGGACAGCGATATTTGCATAACAACGTATATAAGTCGCGGTGACTCGACAGTTTTATTGAGAACAAAACATTAATCTTGGAAGTTAAGAGAAGCAGTGCTTACTGCCCATTATGTAGATTTATAAGACTGAAAGGCAGGATTTGTTAAAAATGCGCTTCATTGGAAAGCAAGAGTATATGAAAATGCTACAAAAAGTATTTGCGAAAGTGTGTTTAGTATAGAACGATGTACATATACGTATGAAACGAAGACGAAATAATTTCTTTTCTCATTTATTCCTCTTCCATATTTTTGCACGCGTATGTATAAGGATCACAATTGCGTGAGCTCGAAAAAACATTAATTTACGAATACATCTTTCTTTCTTCGCCAAGTTGATTTTAATGATCGGTACCGTAAACATGCTTTTTTCTTTTATAGCGCTATAAACACTTCTTTGGTGAAAGCGTACACAAGCGCTTACAACTGCCCTCCACATGATGCACTTTATTTATTTCAAGTTTCTCACCAGTAAATACTTCGATAGATTTTAACATCGAATCAAATTATAAAGTACATTATACACAATTTAACAATAAATTTAACTCTAAAATTGTGAAGATTTACAACGATATATGTGTATAATTGTTTCTTCACGACTATATTACTTCTATTTAAACGTTAATTGCTTCTGACATGCCGCACTGTGTCCGCCTCCACTTACCTTATTGTCATAATAATCAAATAATAAATCAAACGAAACATAAAACTATACATTATAATACTAATTTGCGAGATTATAAATTGGCACATAAATTTCGAATGAACGTCATTATCTAGCTTATAAATGATAAACAAGACAATGGATGGATTATTATCATTTCAATTATTATTATTACCCTGTTTAGGAACATAGACAAATAAACTCGTCAGTTAAAATATATATTACCCAAAATCGACAGAATCCATAGATAGCGTTTTATTTATATAAATTGATGCGAATGAATCAATATAAACGAATCTACTATCTATATCAATCTACCTATATGAATTATATATATATATTTATATAAACATAAGTTATATTCATATACATACATTATTTATATGTTTTGATGAATATAAAAAGACAAAAGATTGAATTAATTACAAACTTAAAAGGAGATCTCCTTGATGACCGAATTAGAAAAGGTGTTAATAAGTTCGATTGCGTTGGTTATCCCAAATTCCATGCAGAACATTTAGTTATACTGCAGCACAGTGGCTGTGAGTCGCAACCACTTGATTATTGCACCTATGGGAAACATGATGGCACATAAGGGCATCGCGACGTCTCGTAACTTTACATAAAATTAGTACCTAAAAGCCCTTTGTCTTCATGGAGCCCATGAAATAACTGTACTCCTGCGAATATTATACCTAGGCAATCGTTACGTTTACTCGAAATAGATTAGTATTATAGAAATCCTAAAAGAATAAAGAAAAAGCCACACTTATACACCTTGTGGAAAGGATTGAAACTATCATTTAGAAAGAGAAGGAGTAAGTGTAATAAATATCATTCTCATTTATGATACTTAACGTGTGTGGTACTTGTACAAAGTATTTCTGTATGTTTGTGTGGTTCTTGTACAAAGTATGTTCCTGTGTAAAATTTGTATCTAACAGCACTTTGTCTTTATGGAGCCCATGAAATGATTGTATTCCTGCGAATATTATACCTAGGTAATCATTGCGTTTATTCGAGATAGATTAATATTATAGAAATCCTAAAAGGATAAAGAAAAAGTCATAAGTATACAGCTTCTGGAATGAATTGAAACTGTCATTTAGAAAGAGAGGGAGTAAATGCCATAAATATCATTCTCATTTATGATACTTAACTTGTGTGATTCTTGTACAAAGTATTTCTGTATGTTTGTGTGGTTCTTGTACAAAGTATGTTCCTGTGTAAAATTTGTATCTAACAGCACTTTGTCTTTATGGAGCCCATGAAATGATTGTATTCCTGCGAATATTATACCTAGGTAATCATTGCGTTTATTCGAGATAGATTAATATTATAGAAATCCTAAAAGGATAAAGAAAAAGTCATAAGTATACAGCTTCTGGAATGAATTGAAACTGTCATTTAGAAAGAGAAGGAGTAAATGCCATAAATATCATTCTCATTTATGATACTTAACTTGTGTGATTCTTGTACAAAGTATTTCTGTATGTTTGTGTGGTTCTTGTACAAAGTATGTTCCTGTGTAAAATTTGTATCTAACAGCACTTTGTCTTTATGGAGCCCATGAAATGATTGTATTCCTGCGAATATTATACCTAGGTAATCATTGCGTTTATTCGAGATAGATTAATATTATAGAAATCCTAAAAGGATAAAGAAAAAGTCATAAGTATACAGCTTCTGGAATGAATTGATGCTGTCATTTAGAGAGAGAAGGAGTAAATGTCATAAATATCATTTTCATTTATGATATTTAACTTGTGTGGTTTTTGTATAAAGTATTGTTCCGATGTAAAATTTGTACCTAAAAGCCCTTTGTCCTCATAGAATCCATTACATGATACTCCCAACAATATTACACCTGCGCAATCGTCACGTTTAATCGAAATAGATAATTATTATAAAAAATGCGATAAATCTAAAAGGATAAAAACAAAAATCGTCCTGATACGAGTTGTAGTACGAATTGAAACCGTCATTTGGAAAGCGAAGAAATAAGTATCATTCTCATTTGTGTTAGTTAACTTGTCATTCCTGTGTAAATTATTAATAATATCGTTATCCACCGATACAATGCGGTATATATACTTCTTTCAAATAGATATCGCTAACTTTTATTATAAACAATACTATATAAGAAAGGTTTAATGCAGATGAAGGTGTGAAATCTAAATAGTTGAATAATAGATAGCACGAAGTTCGAATTTCCATTCCCTAAACGATTATTATATATTTGATATAATCATAAAATGTTACGATCGGTTAATCGGCAAGCAAAGAAATTAACAGAATCTTAACATAATTTATGGACGTGATTATCAAGTCAAGTATGCAAACAATACATTGTACAATATAAATTCCTTTTTTTGTATATAATTTATAGCTCATGTAATCGTTATCTAGTAGACTGATCAATCATATCATTCCAATCATCGATCGAATGAATCAAATAAATCTAAATTATCTTGAAAAATGCATACGATACGCGCCAATATACGTATAAATTATCCAAAGTGGAGTATAGTTATAATTTTTAATGTCAAGTGTATTTTTTTCGCAACAACGTAAATTTACATAAAAACACGCAGTCTGGTAGTGTAATAAACATATTCGTGCGAACGCATCGCTGTAACTTCGAAAATATTAATAAACAAAAAATACCAGACAGCAGGGTACAAAAGATCGTAGTAAAAAATATTGAGAAAAAAAAATGGTAAGTCCCTTCCAAAAAAAGAAGAAATTCGTGAAAGCTACCTGACTACGGTAAAAGATAAGGTACGTTTATTTCCAATGGACGTTTAGTTCATCACTTTTCCTTCGTGTACCAAAAGGTACACGACGGTTTCAAACCGCATTTAAAGGGCTTTAATTTTATTGCATGGTAATTACGTTGCAACTGCCGTACCTTCGAGGGACCTTTGTCACTGCACGTGTAGTAAGTCCAGAAAATTTTACGACCGAATTTGTCTGAGCAAATTATCCTAACTTCACCCTAGATAAAAAAAATTGCATTTCGTACTCGGAAGAAACCCAGGCAGCGTCGCTCGTCCATTGAAAAGGTATTAAGCTGAAACCAAGGCAGCTAAGTACACATTTCGGGAATAAAGAGTGAGCGACTACCGGATAATTTCTTATATGAATTCGTTCAGCATCAAACTGCGTGAATTATCGAAGTTTCTCCATAGCTTTAATTTACTGCAATCACTCATGAATTATACGTATTGTGACATAAAGCGAAAAATTCGATATAAGGTTTACTACACAAGGCATGATACGAAGCTAATTGCGCGTATAATACAATTGGCAAGGGGACGATGCAACATGAAAAGATTATCTGAAAATGTAGAATACAATTTCGTTTTACGTTTCCGTGTTTCTCATGCACGTAGATTTATTCTAGTTCTTGTCCAGTTTGCAGCTTGACAAATTTTTCAAATCGATTTCCTCGAAAATGAAGCGTCGGACAAGTAAATTCTATTTTATATTTTCAACTTGTTCTTCATAGAGAACCACTGCATTTTTGGTAACGTTAGCGAGTACCAGATAGATGGCCAGGAATAGATTTGACAACAATGTCAAATGAATTTCAGGTGTACAAATAGTACGGTCTGGTTGACAGCGGTTGATGAGAACCTAGTAAATTATAGGTACAGGAATTACCTTGCTGCGCGCAAAGTATAATTATGAATAGACAATAAGTGTCGTGCCATCTTGAATATCTATTCCATCGTATAAATTAATTTAAACAATAAATACGTTTCTTGCGAAATACGTTACAGAAATTATTTGAAAACTGTAAAAATACACGTATCTGAGTTGCTTGATGAAAGATAGGATATATTTTTATAAAAGAAATGAGATAAATGAGTTGTTTATTAGATAAATGAGATGGATTATGTATGAAACTAATAACATGTGCATATGCTCTCTTAAGAAAACGTGTACGAAATTATTATTTCGGTTAAGGTATCCTATATACAGTGACGAGCAAAAGTGTAAACACACTCCGCTGATTTTATGTAAAAGGCGATAATACGACTAATTTTTCAAGTGATCGGTAAAGATTAGGTAACAGTAACTACAAGCTGCATCTGATTAACGAAATGTAATAGTTCATTATCATTGACATTAATAATGTACAGAACATTTTACAAAAATGGACATCTCAAAACATGTTTACAGTTTTGCACTTTAATTATCCTACGGGACCCATCAAATTGACGGATAAACGAAAATACGCATTTTTCATTAAAAAATCGATTTATTCAAATTAAGTCTGAAAGGAACAATATTAGGCTTCACGTTTAAATAAATTATTAATAAATAAAACGTCTTTTTTTTAAATTATCACTAAAAAAATAACAATAACATTAACGGGACCCGCCAATTTGACGGATTTCGAACTTCGAAATGAAATATCTCAAAAACCATAGCATTAATTTTAGCCATTTTGCATCGTAAATTAATCATTTCATCTACAGAATTTATGCACAAAATTATTTTTTCCTTGGCTTTCTAATTTTTGAAATCTGTATATAGTATATCTATCTCTACGAGACCCGTTAAATTGACGGCTTAGCTGATTTCGGAAATAAACCTTATATGTTTGCTTCGTTCGTAAAGTCATTCCTGCAATAATAAATATAACAATGAAAGAAAAGTCTTTACTAAGATACCTCCAATTCGGCATCTCTCAATCGTGATTGATATCGATCTCGACAATGTAATCTAAAGCGGATTGCATGGCCCGAGTGTTTATTTTAGTCTTCAACGAAATCGCTTATGTCTATGCCGACGAAATCTCTAAAACAAGAAACGTTTCTCAGTATGATTTCTACAGTGACAGTGTCAGAACATTTCTCAAAGATAGTGTGCAGAAGTTTAAATTATTGTAGACAGTCTCCGTTTATTGTAAGTATTTACAATAGGGTAATTGAATTTGGGCACAGTATTTTTTTATTTTCACCAATCCAGCTTTTCTAGCAATCATGAGTAAATCCAGGAGATATAATAAGACATTGAACAAAATTATCAACATCAACGAAGATTGTTCTGTGGATACCTCCGAAGAAGATCAGTATGAATTAGGCCAAAGCGAAGACGACAGCGAAAGTTCTGTATGCATTGAAAGTGAAGAGATAGAGGAATCTTCGGACAATGCAGAGGAAAGCTTCTTGTATCGTAACAAGAAAAGAATGCGTATTTTTTCTAGTTCTGACTCCGAGGATGAGAAGACGAGCATTCCAAGCACATCTCGAAATGTAATGGATGAAGTTGAAATTGCAGTTGACGGGACACAGTGGATAAAATTGAAAGCAGGCGGATCTAGGGGTAGGACGCCCATTCGTATGATATTCAAGGATATCGCAGGATCTACTGGCTATGCTAAGAGAAATATCATGTTGGATTGTGTAATTAGTGCTTTCGAATTAATAATTGACAAAAACATAATGAAACACATAAAAGATTGCACTGAAACCAAAGCACGCCGAGTTTTGAATCAAGACTGGACAGTCACAGTTGCTGAGTTACATAGTTTTCTAGGAATTCTATATGCTCGGGGTGCATATGAATCGAGATCATTGAAAGCTTCTTATCTATGGTCGAAAAAATGGGGACCCACTTTCTTCGCAAACACAATGCACAGAGATAAATTTACAGAAATTCTGAGATTCATACGTTTTGACAAAAAAAATCAACGATCCGAAAGATTACAAACAGACAAATTTGCACTGATATCTGAAATATAGAACAGGTTTATAAGCAATAGCCAGGCTTGTTATAAGCCATATGAAAATATTTCAATAGATGAGCAATTATTTCCAACGAAAGTCCGGTGCAGATTTACACAATATATGCCGAATAAGCCCCATAAATTTGGCATTAAATTTTGGTTAGCAGTTGACGTCAAAACAAAGTATATTTTGAATGGTTTCCCTTATATGGGGAAAGATGAAACTCGATGCTCAATACCGTTGAGCGAGTTTGTAACACTAAAATTAGCCGAACCATATTTACAACGAGGCAGAAATATAACGACAGACAATTTCTTTACAAGCATCCCGCTAGCTAAAAAATTGCTAGCACAAAAAACAACTTTGGTTGGGACCATTCGATCGAATAAAAGGGAACTGCCAAAATCAGCGAAGGAAAAAAAGGACAAGATGACTTTGTTTCCCTCAGATTTATATAAATCAGAAAACTGCACACTTACTGTGTATAGAAGTAAACCTAAAGTAAAAGTCCTCCTTCTAAGCACCAAACATACAGGTGTACGAATAGAAGATAATTATAAACGTGTTCCAGAAACCATTGCTTTTTACAATAAAACGAAGTTTGGTGTGGACGTCGTTGACCAAATGGCACGCAAATATAGTGTGAAAGCAGGGAGTTTCCGATGGCCCCTTCAAGTCTTTTTCAATATTTTGGATTTGGCAACGATAAACGCGTGGATACTATATAAAGAGTGTACCAGATCGAAAATATCCAGGAAGGAATTCATATTTTGTTTAGCCGAGGAATTAACTGGGGAAAACAAGGAGAACATTTGCCAAAGATCAGACGCTCCATTACTGTCACCTTTAACGTCAGAAGTGCGAAAAACTTGCCAAGTGGGTTATTGCAAAAAAAATAGAAGTAATAATTATTGTATATGTTGCAAAAAGATCGTATACGGAAAATGCACAGAGAACACTCAATATATTTGCAAAAAATGTGCTCAATAGATATGATTACCCTGTACCGTTAACGTTATTGTTATTTTTTTAGCGATAATTTAAAAAAAAAGACTTTTTATTTATTAATAATTTATTTAAATGTGAAGCCTAATATTGTTCCTTTCAGACTTAATTTGAATAAATCGATTTTTTAAAGAAAAATGCGTATTTTCGTTTACCCGTCAATTTGACGGGTCCCGTAGAGATAGATATACTACATACAGATTTCAAAAATTAGAAAGCCTAGGAAAAAATAATTTTGTGTATAAATTCTTTAGATGTAATGATTAATTTACGATGCAAAATGGTTAAAATTGGTGCTATGGTTTTTGAGATATTTCATTTCAAAGTTCGAAATCCGTCAAATTGACGGGTCCCGTAAACCTAGTGTTATACTAGTCGAATTAAGGTTTCAACCTAGTATTTCGTTCACTTTCCTCTATTTTTTTTTAATGCTTTTAATCTACGAGGCATACTGTCAATTAAATTTTTAATTATTTGTGGTTCAATATTGTACCATTCCTGTTGTGTTCTTTCCCATAATTCATGAACACCTGAAGGTAGATTATTATATTTTGCCAGCCTTCTTTTCAAAATGGACCAGAAATTTTCGATCGGATTCATATCTGGACTTTGTGCTGGCCACTTCATCAGAGAAAAATTTTGATTTTCTAGCCAGGTTTTAACTATTTTTACAGTATGCTTTGGATTCCCGTCTTGTTGAAATATTACTTCACCTTCATTACATCCAATAAAATTAGTCACAGAAGATAAATTACTTTGTAGAATGGTCAAATAATGCTCTTTTCGCATTATACCTTCGATTCGAACTAAGGGACCAACACCTCTGTGAGTAAAGCAACCCCAACACATAATTGAGCCACCTCCAAACTTCATAGTTTGTTTTATATCACCTGGTTGATCATTATTCTCGGATGAAGTCCAATAACCAGGACCTTCCGTCGGATTCGAATCTGTAGGTGTCAACAAATTGTTTTCGTAATTTAATATTTTTGCTTGACAGAGCTGGTTTACTTTCTTTTTTCTTCGCTCTTAAACCAATTCTCTTTAAAGAGCGACGAATGGTCCATCCGCTAGTACTTACTTCGATTTCCTGACCAGCAATTTTTGGTGTTTTGTAACTATCCGACCGAATACAGTGTGCAATTTCACGTGCTGCTCTATCCGAAATAAGTCGCGGTCTACCGTTTTGTGAAGAAAATGCTGCACTAACATACTTTTTTCTTATTCTTGCAACTATCGTATGACTGACACCACATTTCTCTGCAATTTAGCCGCAACGACAAACCTTATCACACAAACAAATAATACTTTTCTTTTTATCTTCACTAAGTGGCTTCATCTTGGATTAAGCATATCAAACTGAAAAGTAATCTAACAATGGAGTGGAACAGTTAACTGCGAAGTAGTGGACAATCAGTGCTTCTTGACAGTTTCGTTTCCCTGACATTTACATGCTATCATAAACGTTTCTGACGAAACGTGCAAAACTATAAACATTGTTTCGAAACACAATTATTATAAAATATTCAGTATATTATTAATGTCAATGAAAATTACATTACAAAATTACATTTCGTTAATCAGACGTAGCTTGTAGTTACTGTTACCTAATCTTTACCGATCACTTGACAAATTAGTCGTAGTATCGCCTTTTACATAAAATCAGCGGAGTGTGTTTACACTTTTGCTCGTCATTGTATATATATATAAATATATACATAATATATAGTACGATTTCTATTACATAGGTATGTATAATATAAAGTTAGATTTGATCCGGAGCTTGTAATAAGACTGTCCACGTTAATTTATATCCGCGTTTTATGTTTCGAATTTGATAATAAATCCATGAACTGTGAACTAGAGGTCATTGGGGATTCGATCATTTGACTCCGCCTATGAGGGCACAGATATTGGGGCACCTCTTTATCTTGTTTAACGTTCGTATGAATGCAACGGCACGGGAATTTCCAGGATAGGTTGTCCTAAGTTGAAGGCATGCCTTGGAACAACCGGTTCGACCACTCTCCAACGAAACCAGGACCCGTTCTTTCAAATAGAATCTTATGGACGTGGTGAAAGATCGAAGACGAGGATTTCAAGATGGTAGACAAGTCTCGAATCGTTGGTTCAATTTTGTTGAACCTTCATCTATGAAGTTTGATCTATTTTTAGATATGATGAAATATTTTTACGATTCATGTGGATATTTATAAATTTTAGATATGTATAGGGACCATGATATTAAAATAATATTTTTACTCGTGATAAAGAAATTGGAAATTTCAAAATTGTTGGTTTATATATAAATTGTATTAAATAATATAGAAATTGAAATTTGCATTGTAGATTCGTGAAATTTGATTGTTACATGTCTAGCTTTACTTACATCTTCATCTTTTTCTATTTCATGACATTAAATTTATTAAAATATTTTTAGTCTTAGTTTCTTATTATATTCTTACTTATAATCTTATATAATAGTATTTACAATCTTTTTTCATTAAATCCTTCATTTCCTATACAAAGTATGCATTTATTTTAATAAAGTGAAACCACAGCCATCCTAATAGTTTATCATAGAGTAACAAATATTAGCGGCTATCTGTAACAATAAATTAATATTAATATATGTTTGAATGAATCTTTTCAAATTCGTGGAATCTTTGTACATAACGAACCAATCAGCATCATTCGAACGCCGCCGAATATTGACGACGCCGTACGAAGTTGGCCGAGATCAGGTTCTTAGCGCTGATAAGAAAATGAGCGGCAAAACCCTGCACCGTACGAGCATACAAGTTTTTGATCATTTTCGCATGACAAGAGTTGATTTGGCTGCGAACTGTCCTGTTTTTGCGTCCAGGCTTTCAGGACATAAATTAAAATATCGTACATAAGCACAGCGCAACAGCGACTTAAATTTAAGGCACAATAATAATCTTAAAAAAAAAAAAAAAAAAATGTAATAATGCATGGCTACGTCGTACCGTCGCGTATCGGTACTTTTGCCTGTACCACCCTACAATTAGAATTCAGCGTTTATTCTGGAAAAAAATCATGTAAAAAAAATATGTAAAAAACCTGGAATTAATAAACAAAGATTTAAAAAAAAAAAGAGTTGATTTGGCTCTATCGATCAAACAGCAGGATCAAATCATTGCAGAATTACATAATTACACAAATTATTGTACAGAAAATGATGAATTTATTGTACAATTGTACGGTTACTGCAAATTGACGAAACATTTAATTGTTTAAAATCCCTCCAACATCCACAATCCTCAAATCCTTTTTAACTTCCATTAGTCTAAGTAATAAGTTATAAAAAATGACGAAAATTTTTGATAAAATTGGTGAATATTAAGAGGATAAAACAGCATTAAAAAGTATTCGAAACCTTCTGAAATTCCTGAAAATTCATTTTCCAAGAAAAATTTAAGAGCAGAAAATTTAGCGCACGAATGAAAAAATTTGTAGAGACAAAGAGTATGCAATCTTGAAGGTGGTAACAATGTGTCGATAATTTTTGGAATTTGATGTCAATTTTCAGAATTTTCGACAGTTATTTCACGGATATTTTTTCATACAATTTCGCTTAAAATTTCATGTGTTCTTAACTAATTTTTTCATTAGTTTCAATTTATTTTATTTATTGCTTATCATGAGTTCCTACTTCAACCATTGCTGGCGGTGCAATCTTATTCTATACTCAATCGATAACGTCGAAAGTGATACTTAAATGGTAAAACATTCGCAAGTTAATAAATAAAACAAATCGCAAAACTTCAAAGTGTGAGATAAACAGATAGAAAAGGTGGGTTATAGAATATATATAGAATTGTAAAGAAAACAATTTATGCAAATATAACATTTTTTTATTTTATAAACGCAGAACAAACGACGCAGGTCATTACAAAAATAAGATTACAAAATATAATATTTCACTTAAACACAGTACGTAATTATTGCGCGTACAAACGATAATAATATTAGTGTTTAATGATTACAAAATGTATGTCGAATCAGCCAGTATTACAGACGCATTCGCACATCTTTATTTTCTTTCTGCGCTCTTGTAATTATTCAATAACTACTAGATTACCTTTCGCACCTTTTTCGTTAAGAAATTTTTATGAAATCTCAACTTACTAATAAATGCTTTTCTGAATATCCAAACATTTGTTCCTTTCGTTTTTTTTTTTTTGGACATAACAAAGATTAGATCTTTAATATGGCTGAATTTTTCATTCACAGCACAGTTCTTATGTTTTTCTTAACCCTTAACAAAAGTACTTTTTATTCAAAATGTCTACTTTTTAAAAGTAAACTTGCTCCTTTCTTTTATTGCTATTTATATGTATATATCTTAATCGAATCATTCAATCAAAAAAAAAAAAGAAAAATAATAATAATAACAATAAGATTAATGACGATACTGTAACATAAAATTTTTAAATGTAACATCCTTTTAATATTTAATTTACATAAAATATTTAAACTCACTTATTTATATAAATTTAAACATGCTAAAGTGCAATCAATTTTCTAGGAAGAAAAATAAAGAAAAAATACTTAAGTATAAATCTTATCAATAACAAATAACTAAATATATCTGCAGAAATGCGATAAGAATCATTGAGTTTACAACTCACTTCATTTCTTGTTAAGGGTTAAATGAGTCTCTTTATCTCGATTAATAAAGAAACAGAGAGCCAAATTTAGATTCTACCAATCCCGGCCTCCCAGAGACATACAAATGGAGAAATTTTTATATTTTGGGAGTATAAAACGTTGTTTAAAATCATTTTACGTTTCAACGATTCTTACACGTAATACGGTATTTACGTTATATCTATATATGTATATATCTATGCGAACCATTTAGAACGACTCTTTTAGTTCTGATAAGTTGTTCGCGTAAGGATGCTCAGGCCTATGTGTAAGATCATAATTTGCATTGTAGAAATGAGAAAATGAGAGAAATAAGAAGAAACAAAGGGAACAACAGCGTTAGGAATATATACCTTTGAAGGATGTTTAAGCACTCCATTCCAAACGATTCGTTTATACTTTCAATTCTTTATGAAACAGCACAATTACACGTTACGATGAGTTCAGACTTTTGCCTGCCAATGCAGCTGCCTTAGAAAGTACTATTTGGATGTCAACCGAAGGAAAATTCTAAAACAAAATCAGAATAAATATAAGCATTAAATTCAATAATATTTCAAAGGATATCTTACTGAATATAATTTTTTCGTTTAAGTGCAAAAGATATACGTACATTCAGTTTTAATTTTCTATGTGGTATAAAGGAAATATAACTTACTTGTAAAAGTTTAACATTTGTAGCAAAGTCTCCGGCAAGTAATTGGTCCCTCAAGAGTCTGAAAATTTTCACATGCTTAAATTATATTCATATTTAGAACTAAAATTTATTACAACAAAAGATACTTACAAAATCATGGCACAGCAAATATGTATCAAAAAACTGAATCTATTCTCGTCAGCAAAAAGAGAATCCCAAATTCTCATGACATCGGGTAATGGAAATTCTTGTGAAAGAAGAAGTGTTAGCCATCTAGAGAGAGGATAATTTTTATTTATAAAAATAATAATTTCTAAAAAAAGAAAATTATTTCTATTAGCTTACCTAAAGCTATAGTATTGAGGACATAATTCTTGTTGATGCAAACGCATCCAAACTTCAGGGTCATTAACTTTGACTTGAGTTGTGAGCTTACCCATCATCGAATTTATTCCAAACTCAGCTTCATCCAGTGATTTTATAAAGAAGTCACGGATCTCACTCATCAGATTGGTGAAGCAAAAAAATGTATCTGCTTCTGCATGTTCTATAAGAAATATGTAAATGTGAAATATAAAGAATTTAAAAGTGTGTTTTTCCATGATTACCTCTCCAGTTTTGGTCAGGATCACAAGCAAATGCATGATATATAGGTCCAACAATTTCATTCATACCCTGTACATATCCTTGTCCTGGATTTAATTTGGCATACAGAAAGAGTATCCTTTCTAAAACTTCCCAATGAGCTTCACCACCTTCCGCTAGTGGTGCATAATCTTCTGTAGCTTTTCTAATAGATACTGCTATCTATAGGTAAACAAATGAAGTTTTTTCACAACACTAACTTAAGATATGAAATTGAAGTAGTTAAACGGTGTTACCTGCTGCTTTCCATCCGCAATAAAGCATAAGAATCAACATTAATACCATTTTTTATTTATAGTATCATTAAATATGAAATACCTTAGTGATACCCAGTCCCTTTCTCTCTACATTTGCACTTCTTAAAACTGTATGTTGCACTCTATGATGTAAACGTCTCTGTCCATTAGCATTTACAATCTCTTTACGTGGATAATCGGTGCCTTGTTGGAAGAACGATATATCAGGACATAATCTCCTATAAATATAATTCATTATATTTCTAACACATAAGAAACTGTTACAGCATATGGTCAAAAACATACCTAACATCTTTGTCTATTTGTAGAAGAACTTCATTATCCTTAAAGTAGGTTTGCCACTTACTATCAGGATTTAAATTTAATGGATGATCGTGAAGTGTAACATCTACTCTTTCTCCATCACTATTTGCTTCACCTGGCGTAACAATGAGATCCTCTGCAATGCAATTTCATTACTGATTAATTTCATTATTTATACCTTTATGATCAAAAACCACAGGTGAAAAACATCATGAGTTACATTTTATTTATATATTATATATATATATTTATCTTTTATAGAAGAACAATAAAATTCAATATGATGTTAATTAAATTCACATCAAAACTATCTTTCCATCTGAGTTTGGTATTAACTTATCATATTTTTCCATGTGATCTTCAACTGTAAATCAAATAAGAGAAACAAACTGTACCAATAAATGTTTTATAAAGCGTTCTTTTACGAATAAGCGTTTCTGACCAACTAGCTCTTGTTGAAGGTAGATAATTTAATAAAAGTTTCCAGCATAAAGGTCTCAAACCTCCTTCATCTGGTATTCCTATAAATAATTAACCATCAATTAGTAAGCTTTTCTAATCTATCCATTTATTACAACATCCACTGCGACACACAAAGAAGATTAAAAGATATATTTATATATATACACATATATAAAACACATACCATGGAAGCATAATCGTTTGAGATTAATAAGATCTATTTCTTCAGCGTTTAGTGCATCATCGAATTCATATAATCTAAAGAAAGAACAAGTATACATAACTGAAAATTTTTCAAATCAACTAAGATTTCGTAATATAATTACCTCTTTCTTAAAATACTCATGGTGACTGTGCGCGGCACATGCGGTGCTTAACAAGAAATCCACTATGTTCTTATCGGCATTCAATAGGCATGTGGGCGTAGAGCAATACCCACTTCTTACATTATTGTCAGTGGCCGGCCAGATTGACAGGCAAACTAACCGCCATTTTTCCTGTTACGCACTGATCGACCGCTTACATCAAACAATGATTCAAGGGTCTCGTATTAGGGTGCGGAATAATCTTTCTTATCATAGCAATATGGCACTTTATACTCGTGACTTCGTAACTACAAGCACGTGAACTACAGTTTCTGCACAATCTACTCGCAGTCGTGGTGGCGGGATAGCGACGGGTAACAAGGGGAAGATACAGGTGTGGAAATCGCTCTCCAAACGGCACTACGTGAAAGTTGTAGTAATCGTATAGTGTTACAAAAACCTTATAGGTTTTCCTAAAATGGATTTTCGTTTTTTAAATATCTTTTGTCTTAAACTTTATATGGATCGAGTAACTCAGATATATGACACAGATGCCTCAAAACGTACTGTAGCTATAATGCTACGATACGTATTTACTACGCGGCTGGTTCGGGTTCAAATCCGGCAGAAGGTTTACTAATTCTCATTTATTTTTCTACTTTTTTTGTTTTCTTTCGTTTCTCTTTTTTACGAATCTTACCGTAAAAATATTATATATTACGTATTATATATATTTATAAATATTATATACTGTATTACATATTACATATTATATACCACATATTATACATTATTTTACATAAATTTCAAACTTGAAAATGCATTTATAACCTAACATATTATCCTAATCGCCTCATTCACAAGTGTAAATATATTATTAAATGATACAAAAATAGATAAAATGCAAACTTCTGCTGGATTCGAATCCGAATTAGCAACTTTCTAAGCAACTACCATAACGTTATTCTATTACTATTGGGTTGTCCGGAAAGTTCGTTCCGATTTACATTTCGATTCATTATACATTTATTGAATTATATAGATGGCATTTTGTTCCACAACCTTTCTCCATCTTTCACGTAACTCGAATATTCCATCCTTCCAGAACCTCTCAGGTTTTTCGGCGAAAAACTTCTCAATATGATCTTTCATGTCGACAAAATTCCTTAAAAATCGAAACGAACTTTCAATCAAAATCAAATAATTTACAATATGTAGTATTCTATCGAGACTTGAAGCTAAGACAAAGACGAATTAGGATTAAATATTATCAATAATTAAAGATTATAATCAAATCTAATCGAAGAATATAATCAACTATATATAAATCAATACTAATATAAATATATCAATAACTAAGGCTAAATACTATCGAAGACTTCTACAGACTATAGTAATACACACATATACTTATTATGTGTTAGTTGAATAGTATGTACGAGGATTCTACATATTTAGTAATTGCCATATACAGTTGTATAATATGTATTTATGCGCAGAGCATACATAATTCTATTGAGTACATTACTTGTCGCCTGTGGTTCAGGTCAATCATCAATAAAGGTTGGTATTCTTCCTATAATTGTCGCAATAACCAATGTCTGAAGTCGAACAGAATAGTTGTTCAGTTCGTGAAGTATTCTTTTGTCTTGTAGTTTTCGATTGTGATGGTAAGTTATAAGCATATTTTCTGACCTCTGATTCAGAACTTGCGCCTCTAAATGTAGGAATTTTTCAGTCGAGGTGTATCCAGTTTATTTTGTAATTTCGAAGTATTAAGGGTAGTTGGAACTAAACATTAAGCTTAACACTATCTTCGATGTCTCTTACTTTGATCCAGTGGTTTCTAATTATTTTCAGGATGAGAGAAGTCAATTCTTATCATATTAGCTTTGTCGTGTAGATCGCCTTTGTTAACATATTTTGTATCGACCTTTGCCCGTGACTTCATTTACGTTTGGACTCTGTGAGTTTGTCGGATATTTATTATATTTGTTTTCCTGTATTTGTTTTTTACCATCTGTAAACAAGGCCGCCATCTCAAGCATTATCTGATACTTTGTGCAGGTCAATTAGTACTGCCCGCAGCATTGATTTATATTGTTTGTCCAATAAATATCATATGTAAACTGTGTTGTGCTTGAATTAGTTACATAATGAGCTTATTGGTTTCAATTTACTTTGGTGGAATTATGGCTTAGAATACTCTGCTTATTTTCAGATAATAAACAAATAGCACGATCATCCGACAAGATGAGAGGTTTGCAGTTATCCAGGAAAGTATTTCATATTTAAACAGTTGTTGAATGATACTGTTTAGTGGTTTGTTAATGTTAACTATAGCTTCCATGTAGTGCCATTACAAATGCGATGTCCACAACTGTGACTCCCTCTTGTAAGTATTTAATCAAGTGATTTTCCCAATGAAATAGCCAACTTACATATTGGTACACCAACAGGATGAGAGAACTTATAGATACTCAGCATACTGACTCAACTGTTTCACATTTTTCGCAAGTGAATGTGGCTGATCTGTAACGTGCATATACATACTTACATCAACACACATACGTGTACACATATACGCGTACATACATTCGATGGATACGAAAGTACAATGGAGATGAAACTGTTAATGTGGTAAGTTCATAAGGCGTGAAATAAGAAACCTGGAGGGTCATTAACATAGGTATCTTTTCGTTCGAAGGGGCAAACAATTGCGAGAATTTGATGACGGAGATAATTTTATGGCGCACATTTCCGTAATTAAAAGGCTATTTCTGAGTCAACGCTTTTAATTTTCCATGTTTATGGTGTTCTTAATAGGTGAGTAATAATAGTCCCAATAGCATATTGACTCGTCAATCCTAATCGAAGTTCGTTCGGGTATCACTAGAACTTGTGCAGAACCTGTATATCCTTGGTAATATTACTCACACTTTTCTCGCCAAAGATCAGGGTAATAAACAATGTGTAACGCATGAGCATTCTGATCAGGCACTTTCGTTTTGAGACTTGCTAGACATTGAATCTAGCAATGTCAGTCTCGTGCGAGCTTTTTGGAGCTCCAAGCAGTCGTAGAGTAAGTTAGTCTCTCAGTAGTCAGAGAGAACAGTCTCGAATCGCTAACATCATGAAGCAGTTCCCGAAGAGCTTGATATTGTAGATTAATTTACTCAGTCGGTAACGTTAGACGAAGCAACGGATCCTCAAGATAAATTAAATGTATTAAGTTTAATGCAGAATATATTAATAATGAAGGTAGAGATGAAGAATTAGGTAAAGAAATATTAAGTTCAAATGTTAAGGGCAAAAGGGAAAGAAAACACGATAGTAGATAATACAGAGACAAACTTAACTGCGCATAGGAGAACAACATATTTAACAGTACATTCATGAATTTGAATTTTGATTTTGAATAATGTGCAGGCAAATTAATGAAAAACTATAACCTGGACAATAAAGTGAACTCTGTCAGGCGCTTTTAGATTGCCGTGTAGAAATGAGAACATATAAAAATTCTTTAGATTTTTGTCTGGTCGGTTTTGTGCGACCAATAAAATGTATGTCACATCATTTAAGAAAATTTCTCAGGATTTGTATCATACAGTATGCCGTTTAGATACAAATAAATTCCGTAATGTAGCAAAGTTTCTTTGCTCACTTACTATTTACCGATTCTATATCGTGGCAAGTATTATGTCGTATAAAATTAATCCGACAAATTCCAACAGGATATTCATCAAAATTTTATTTCAAGAACTTACCGAATATGTGCAAGTATCTGAACTTTAATCAAAGTGTGAAATACATTACGTTAAAGCATACATTTGAAGATTTGTTATCGCAATAAATCCGTTTGTTTCAGTTGTCTCGCAGATGATCTAAGGAAGCATTTGAATAAAATAGAATTTGTACAACAAAAATAAGTAATAAATATTTTTACCTTTTATTAATCCATATTGTTAGTATATTTATCGTACCACAAATCCGTACATTATTCAATGTCTTTCGGATATGTAATGTACATAGTATAGTCCTACAATCCTATATTGCAACAAGTACATAAAATATAATGCAATACAAAAAACAGAACAATGTACTATATAGGTAATATTCGGATAATCGTATAGCCATGCTTCTTGTGTTTGGTTGCTCTTCCTCCCCAATTTTCCGTGTTGTGGCTCCTTACTTATTCTTTCCAGAAAATTTTTTTCTCGTATATTCTAGCCTTTCGATGATTTATATACAACTTGTAGGAATGGATATTTGTAAATATCATTGAAATATGGATTTTAGGGGAAGAAGATTTGATATACGATGTATACGCATATATACATATACACGTATGTATATACATATATATGTATTTAAGGAAAGAATGTTAAACATTTTTTTGAAGATTTGTCGTATTCAGTCAACAGCTTTTCGCAGGATTTTCGCGTGCTCCTTCATATTCTGCTAATATAGAATAAATCATTGGGAGTAGGATAAGAAAGACAAGAGACGGGCTAACATTGTTTATTACTTTTTGTATTCAAGGTATCTCGAATGAATTATTACAAGCAATAATATAATCAAAGGTAATGAATAAAAAGCGATGAAACTAAACAATCAGACGTTACACCTCACTCGTTATTGGTCACAATTATCTCATTCTCGAATGATTGATTTTATTTCGCATTTTTACGGTTCTTCTCTCACGCTCTCTCTCTTTCTCTCTCTCTCTCTCTCTCTCTCCATTTAATAATTTGTACTTCTCTATTGGCGCAATCCCTTGCCTCTCTATAGTCTCTAAGAAACCGGTTGATTGCTTCACCAACGTCGACAGATTTGCGAGGTTTTACTATACGTTATCTTTACGACGATAATAATGTCGATGAAACGATGCGACTCGATTTCGTATTTATTACCAGTCTTCGGCATCTCTCAAAACGCGTATTCTATCGCACGAAAAATATAAAAAGAAAAAGGAAGAAAAAAAAGAAATAGGAAATATTAAATAAAACGAAAAATATAGTAAAAGATCATCGACAATGATTACTTACAAATAAAAGATACAAATTCTATTTCGTTGATCGAGAAAGGAAATTTCTCCTTTAGAATCTAAAGAGAAACTCCTTTAGAATCTAAAATGTAGTAGAAAATTAACGGAAGAAATCGGAGTGAAAAAGCATTCGAAAGTTTGAGGCGGCTATTTTCTTGTTGAGATCATTTTTTCTTGTCTCTTCGTAGTACGCGTGATTCCATTTCTATGCACGCGTGCATACGCATCTGAACAAGAACAGGGGGTGGTTAAGTCCGGAAAACTAAATTGAGTCACATCGTTACGAAGATCATTACGTTTAACGACGACAAATTAGTCGTCGTTTACATCAACGCGTTCGATTCAATAAAATCTGGTTGATTAACAGTAAAATGAACGTGTTTTAGTCGTAATAATTCTCTTTTTTTTTTTTTTTTTTTTTTTTTTTTTAGTCCATAATTACATACCGTCGTTCTAAATGGATGGTTATTCTGGGAATATACAAAGTACGTAGAAAAAGAAGGGAAAGTAAAACGTTTCCGTTTTTACCTATGAATTAAAATGCTCCACCTTTGTAAATATGTGAACGAATCTCGCGTAATAGCTAGAATTACGTACTGGCGGTTTTAAAGCGAGCCTTCTCGGGGAAGCGGCAAAATTCTATGCGTGGGCATAACCAGTGCAGTCATTTGAGGGAATTCCTGACGAAGGTTCACGAGGTTCGTACTTCTCACACTCTGCATATATCCTTCTTCCGATTTTTATTTCTTCATTCGAATAAAATTAATTTTTCAGAAGTCGTTCTTACAGTCTCGACTACCTACATATTTTTAAAACTTTTTTATTCAAATATAAGTTTAAAAGTTCGAAATGAAATTACGTTTTCATACATAACATTTTAAATCTTGCAACTTCATTAAAAAAAAAAAAAACGATCAGTGAACAGATTTTAAAGATTATCTGAATACCAAAATGGAAAAGAAAGTGTGAACAGTCGACAGTGTGAAAGTGTCGAGAGACAAAAGTCGAGCCTCGTATCTTCGCGTAAAAAATATTTCGGCAAAATACACACAGTAATTTCTTGAGCACGGCTTAAAACCGCCGGTAGAATCGATGGATACCGCCGGGTTAATATTCCTTTACTTTTAATCATAATGTATCGTTACAATGTTCGTATAACAATAAAGCAATATGCAAATAGTATGAAGACATTTTTTCTCAAAGTGTTTTCCGCTCGTGTGGCGCGTTCCGTGCATCGCGCGAGTCGAGTTTAACAATAAAACATTGCACTTTCATCTGTTTCATTCGTTATCTCATTATTTTCATTTCGATACCTCCTTTCTTCTTTTTTTTTCTATTTCTAATTCGTCTACGTCTCACAATTCACATTTTTCATTTCGTATTTACCGCGCAACGAAAACAGCGCGTAATTTGAAAAACAAGAATACAGGCAACCCTCGATTCTTCTTTTTCTCTTGTTCTCGTCTAATTTTTTTTATTGCTGATCGACATGGTGCAACGTTTCATCGCCGTTTATATAATAATACGTTATTTAATATAATAAATTATCTTTCATATAAGGGTATAATATATTATCCGATAAGATAATATATTATTCTCGAATAGTTATTTTCTTATGCGAGTTTGCAAGGGTTCGCGTGTCTTTTACACATGCCTTAAGTCAAGTCGTCTTCTTGTTTTTATCAACTATTTCTACCTTTCTAATTAATTCTTTTTCTTCTTTTTTTAAGTCTAGGTGCGTTTTAAACGTTTCAAACACCGCCTGGCGGCTCTTTGGAAACGACCGGTCTTCGAACCCGTTGCGTCTGCACGAAACATCCGCTCCGAGCTTTCTCCGACGTTTTTATTTTTTCTAGTCGTCGATATAGTAACCAAGTACATCTTAACCCTATCGGTCGACCTGAGCGAATTCGAAATCGCCAAATGTAAGTTAACTCTTCGAGGATCATTGTGACGCCGTCATCTCGCTTTCCAGCTTGCAAAACTTTGTTTCGCTACACGATTTATGAATCAGCCGATAACCTTTAATCGGTTGCCATCATGATTTGCACTCTTTTTTTATTCTCATTTGTTACTTTATCCAATTTAATTCTAATCTGTTAAATATTTATAAAATATCGTGTGTCAACACCTGAAGCCCGGAAGAGTTAAATAAAGTGGAAAAACGAGATACAAAGTCGGCCAGTTTTTCGCGATTCGCTAAAGTCGCTCCAGTGCAGTCGTATGTTTCATACCTTTTTTATTTTTTACGTTTTTTTTTTTTCATCCTTAATTATTACGACGCTTAGAATACACCATTCTATCTCTTTTCCTTTCTTTTTCACAATTCTTGCACGCAGACACAAATATACACGACTTTCTTTCGCCCCATCTCTCGCACATTTTTCATTTTCGTCTGTACGCACGCCTAGTTCTATCTAAGTTCGCGTCCTTTCTTCCTTTTCTTTAATCAAAGTTCAAAGAAGGAACGCCGTTTTTTAATAACCAGTCTCTGGTCTTCTAGAAAACCTTCGATTTTCTTTTCTTTTCCTTTCTTATTTTATTCATTTACGTCGAATTACAAGATTCGACGATCTTTCTTTCTTAATACTTTGATGACCGGAATAGATCTTCACGTTGGAAGTCATTAGAGCTCGTTTCAATAAAACAAATTATGCCAAGTAACGCGTGTTATCTTATCCCCTAAAGTGTCTACTAAAACGACTAACAATCGCGTGACGATAGATGAGCAGACTGTGGATATTTATGCGTTTGAATCTAAAAAATTCTTTAGAAATTTCATAAGTTCATCGCCTATTGTCAGAAAACTTGCGTCTCTGAATCTAATTTAACTTGACTATCTTAGCTAATTGTAACTGACAAAAGAAATAAAAAAAGTCAAGGGAAATATACTTTTATGCTTTTCTCTTATACTCATCTGTAGTATTTTGTGACTGAAACTAACTTTCATTTAGGTTTCGCTTCCTTCGATCATATTTATAAAAATGTTAATTTGCATAAACATTCGCAGTCTATAGACGAGAGTCCGTAGAAATAAATAAATAACGACTGTACGAAATAAATTAGAATTTCTTACGATTCGTGAATTTCGGTCAGCTTTCTTCTCTTTCGCTTAATTGGAAGAAATGCATCGATTAAAAATCTAGTAGACGTGTTTACATTAATTAGTTAAATTATATTTCAACAAAAAGGATCGCTTGACTTAGTTTAAGCAAGATCCTTTGAAAAGCAAAGAAAATATCCGTTTTTAACAATAGAACTACCGATTTATGTGTGTGTTTAAATACATTACAATCTAATATACATACATTTCAATTTCACAATAAAAGTAAATAGATATATCTACGAGATTATGTTTCTATCTCAATAAAAATGAGCGTTTCAATTCTTTAGAAATGGAAAAATTCACATTTAAGTGTTTAAAAGTGAGAAAACTAATTTACAAGTTGTTGGAAGTGAACAAATTTTGTAAACACGAGATTGTAAAGACAAAAGTACTAAAATCCGCGATCCTGACAAGTTTGATAGTTCTAGTGTTAAATCTACCATCCCCTGCTTGCTCGTTCGAGCATCGACTCGTTCTGCGAGTTTTCTATTAAAACTTTAAATTCTCTTTTTTTTCCTTTTCTCTAACTACGAGCAGCTTGGAATATACGCGCTCTCAACGTTTACGCTCTATGTCGTTAATTCGTTTCACCCAAGAAGTTTCTTTATTCTTCACATTTCCTGTCTGCCTTCTCATCCCCGATTTCTCTTTCGTTCCGACGAATTCATTCGAAAAACGTACGAACAAATCGCGTTAATCGCCCTCGATTACCACGAGTCGATTTTTGCAATAGACATCGAAATAGAAAATTCGTGAGAAAAAAATTGATTCTTCGTTTTCCTATAAAATCAACCGATTTCTCGGGATAAAACAACTTATTTCACCGATCTAATTAACGATCTCCGTTGAATCTTCGCTGTTTCACGCGTGCTTCGCTTGTTTTCGCTTTCTTCACATATTTTCTCAGCGAGCACAGTGAATTTATACGCGTTATTCATCAAACAATAAGATTCGATGGACAGAAGTACGCGAGGGAACGAAATCGAACATTTACAACAATCTCACGTTAGTCTACGCCTATATAAATAAAAGATAAATTAACGATCGGCTATCTAAAGGCGCGATCTCCTATAAGCGTCAGACGCGTACGTCTGACATACGCGACAGACGCATTTATACCGATACAATAAAGTAGTACGTTCGGCTTGTTTTAAAACTGTATTCCACTTTATTTATATGTAAAGAATCTTTTCTTTTTTTGCTAAACAACGATACACTAAATAACGAATGCATAAAGAAACAAATGCTTCACGTTCATATTGAGTTAAGCGATTTGCGTTTAGTGGAACCGAAGCACGCGGCGTCTCGTGCTTGCAGAAAATGTCCCATGTAGAGAGGGATGCAGTAACTGTGTCTAATCGAAAGCAGTGAACGTGTACGTCTGATGCTTATTGGAAATTCAACCTTGGTAAAGTAATCGGGTTACTTTACTTTATAGAGAGTTACATTGTTCTTTCCCGATTTCCCTCCATCCCTTCATTTCTCTTCCTCTTTTTTTTTTTAATTTTCATCTATTCATGAATTTTAATTTATGCGTAATTACATGTTTGAATTGACTCGGATCTGTTTGAATTTTCAATTGTTTCGTTGCCGCACGAGTTGTCTGGAAAACGCAACTCGACAATCTTTGCGATCTCTCGTGTCTATCGATTGATTGCACTTCATTGAGCTTGTCGTTAAAAAGTGCTTGAGGAAAAGAATCTCTTTGATTGATTGTTATCGATCGATAAGAACGTAGCATCTTTTTTTCAGTTCTATTGAGAATGAAACGAACAGGCTTTTAAAACGTTGACAAGCTTGCGTGGACGTGATTTTTGGCAATTAGAATTTTTAAGTGAAAAAAGAAACGATGTTGCTTAGTATATCTTGTATCTTCCCTCAAAGAGATTTGTTCGGAACTTGTTAAAATATATGTACAACGAAATTGGTGGATTTGATGTAACATTAGATTATCTTAAAAGTTTCTTTCGTTTTATACGGAAATAATAGGACAAAATGGACCATACATAATTCAATAAAATAATATAAAAGAAAAAAATGTTGTGCGTCTATTATTTCCTTATAAAACGAAAGAAACTTTCGGGACAACTTAATACATTGCCAGAAATACACGTGAACGTGACGTTCTTGTCGCATCGAGTGCGAGCTGCGATATTAGGCACTTAACATTGTCACCAGAGATACATTTGTTATGTGCAATTTAAAACTAGGGCGGTGAATCGTGTATGACTTTAAGAAACTCGTAGAAAAGATTATTTTAGACCCGCGTTAACCCGTGTTTTTACAATATTTTAATTAAACGTTTAATTAATATATTTTCGTACTATTTTCATATTTTCATTAAAGTAAAAAATTTGATATTTTTATTAATTTTCCTATAATAGAGAATAAAGAAAGACGCGTGTATAATTTCATTTAAAATGATTTTATAAAATAATTAATTAATTTCGTATTAGATATTAAATCTGTATTAGGAATTATTTGAAAAAGTAAATTTGATGCCATTTGTAAAAAATATTTTTCACTACACCGGGCTAACGCAGGGCCAAGTTAGTCATCATCATATATATATTTTTCATTCCTGTTTGTTAAGAATAAAAACCATTGGACAAATTTTAGAATATTTCCATATCGAATAAAAATTCGTCGTGTTTGCATGCGTAAGGTAGAACATTCACGTATATCCGTCTTACAAGCTATCAAAAACTCTGTAAAATGTACAAAAAGTTGGTCTTCCTCGGCAAATTACAGATAACAAGTTGAGATTCCATTTTAATTATCTTTTTCGGTTGATCTTCATGACTTTTATTCCCTTTCGGGATGAACAGAACGACAGTCTTTCTAGATATGCGCAGAGTCCGGTGTTTCTTGTAAAAATTCACTAGATCCATTCTCTCTATTCTTAAAACGACACGATTAATTATTATCAAATTACGGTTTATTATTCGTAACTGCTTATTCGTAACGGTCGTTGGCACTAAATGCCCTGTGTAAATTAGATAGCGGTTTATCGATCATCGAACGTGGTAATTAAATCTCCGAGCATACACGCACGCACACTTTTCACCTCTTTCCACATTTTTTTCGTTTTTCTTGTTTTTTCTTTTTTTTTTTTTCTTTTTGTTTTTAGTTTAGTAGAATTTACGAAAGAATTTATTTATTATCCCGCAGAAATCGACACTTTGTTAACCCACACATCGATAAGAATACTGTAAATTTAAAGTTATCGATCTTTTACACGAAACAAAGTCGTCTTCTTGATGCATTTTAACAATTACTGTCCGACAAATTTTAAATAAAAGTCACTATGTAAATGATGAATATTCGAATATGGGTAATAAACTTAAGGATGTATTAAGATTGAAGAAACATTTAAATGTTAATAATATTATTTCGTTATTTCACAATTCCATTTTTTATCTCGGATTTGGTTGACTCAATATCGCATTGTTTGACTGTTAGTACGTGAAATTCAATATCTTATTGAATGTTCTCATTAAAAAATTAAGAAGGAAGAAAGTTTAGAAAAGAATAGCGCTGTACCATTGCGAATTTATTTTTTCTCATTTTTTCCTTTTACGTGAACATTTGATAAAAGAAGAAACATATTTAACAGAAGTATCGAAAGAAATAAATAAAAATCAAGAACATTCTTTCTCGTGATCGATTACAAAATAAACCTTACGAATTCTAGAATAAAATTAAGAATTACAGCCTAGATTACAAAAAGGAAAGAAAAAAAAGATGGCAGAACGAACAGTATTCTCTCCGCTGTGCGATTTCCCGTTTAAACGTTCGTCCATCCAATGTTTCAATAGTTTAATCAACAAAATTATATCGATAAAAATCTTCCTATAGCTACAAGGAATCGCAGAATCTTCTCCAAAACAAGAGCCGATCGCAAACAAAACAAAACAAAAAAAAGAAAAAAAATAATAATCGTTAGAAACATCGTTTTCTCTCTAATATATTTATAATTTATAAATCGCAGCTTTTAAAAGTATAGTTCTATATAAATCTATGATAAATTAGAGTTCGTCGCTCGGAACAATGATTTATTTTTACAAGCTTCCCCGTGAAATTTCGACGATTAATAAGTTACGCACCACGATATCAAAGAAAAAAGAAATGCAAGAAAATTACAATCTCTATCGTGTCGATGAGTTTGAAATGAAAATATTGTATATAAAAGAAGGAAGAGAAAGTAAAGTTAGAGTTAAATGTGGGAATATTTTGAAAATGTTATTTAAGTGAATTTGCAAGTGAGAGTAAATGTGAATATTAATTATTGGAACGGTTTCACGCGTTCTCGGACACTCATTCATTGTTCTCTCCCTTTCCGTCGTACACAGTTTGTTTCTTCTCTTTATACGAATTGATTACAAAACGAGTACATTCGAATCAATGGCAGTCTGTTCTTGTTCGAAACATTGGAAACAAAAGTGGATTTCGCATTCTTCTTAATATCGTAGACCATTCAATTTTTGATGAACGAACTTTTCATTGCGAACTTTTTAATATTCCATAATGTGTCGCTTATGACATTAATTCATTTAGGAATTCATTTGTTCCAAATGAAAGCCAAATAATGAAATCGTCGATGCAACGCATATTTTATGCCTACCACTATTTTAATAACGATTATTGTTAGGTTATTTAGAATTGTTTGGTTTATCGAGCCAGTTCACTTTTGTTCTCAATATTTCATTTCATGTGTTTATATAGACGGAATTTACGGCGCGTTGCGACGTTCCTCATTTTCTTTTTCGGCTTTCTCTTGTTTCTTCCGTGATTCATATCTGTTTTCGTCTAATTTGTTTCATCTCTATTTTCGTTTCTTCAATTTGTTCTTTCTACGAGGGAATGCAGACGCACGAAGCAAACGTAGCGCTTGAACTTGAGGAACATTTTCTTCTTTCCTTTCATTGTTTTCTGTTTTGTTGTCCATTATATTTAAGATTATATAATCTTTCTTTCGTTTCGTTTCAACAATAAGTCGATGTTCGAGGGCCTGCCGAAAATTAAACGATGAAACCTCGATCACAATGGATTTCTTCTCGATTTTCTTCTGAGCGAATAAAACAGATTATCATATACGTATATTAGCTCCTAACGACTAGACATTCTTCAACGATCGAAACTTACGAAAAAAAAATAGCCGCCAATTTGTCAGATCGCTACATAATCGAGGTATCACCGCCATTTAAATCGAATTCTTCTATTCCATGTCCTTTTTCAATTTACATTCGTGAAATAATCGTAAAGAACAGAGAAAAAAAGACTAATACTGTTACAATGTTCCCTTCGCGACAGCTTGTAATTTTCCACCCATTCTTCTCGTTTCTATTTGAACGATTAATTGGACGGCGCTTCGAACTAATTAGGTACATGGTTTTCATCGATCTCAAAGTCAATAAAATTGTTCCATCAATTCTTCCCTCTGTTTTTTCTTTTCACGTCCCTGTCTTTATCAATTGTTCTGTTTTCAGTTCCAAACATTTCCATTAAACATCGAGTGAACGTGTTTCTTTGCCACTGATACGAAAAAATTTATTGATTTTTATTTAAACTAATTTATTTAGAAAAAAAATTATTTTTTAGAGACTCTAGATGTGTCCAACCTACTATAGTACTATGTGTTTAGGTCTAATTTAACGGAGGATCAAAATTAATTTTGATTTATCGGCCGATCAAATACACGAATATTGTCGAACGCTGTTCGAAAAACCGCATGTATATAATGTCTTATACAGTCTTTAATTTGAATCTTAACTCTATAAGAAGAGGAAAAAGAACTGTATTTTCCCTTGTTGTTTCGTTTTTTTTCGTTTGTCTTCGTAAAATTCAAGAAACGAACATTCTGACTTTCCTACAAATAAAAACACGTTAAACACGCGGAAAAGAAAAGAAAAGAAAAAGGAAACAACCAAACCGCCGTTTTTTCTCTCACCTTAAACGAATGTCATCTCGAAGAATTTATCTCTAAATTCTGTTATTCAGGTCTATTCTCAAAAAAAAAAAAAAAAAAAAAAAAACGAGAATTCCTTTGAACCTAACGCTTATTCATCTTGTTTATTCGCTGTTCCACTAAGTGTACTTCAATTCTCACGCACACTATTCTCTCCTATATTCCTACGCTCCTTTCTCAACAAATTCGCAATCTTTAACGCTATTCACATACATCTTTTTATTAACCTTACACACGCAATACGTTGTGGCCGTCATTTTAACATTCTAGGATTTATAATATGCACAGTGCTTCTTTCTTTTCCTCGATTTTGGGCCTGTGGCGACCGAAAGTGTGATAGAAAAATAATTACGATGCTCGATCGATTTATCAGAGGCACTCCGTTCTCTCGAACTATTTTCAGTCTCATTGTCAACGTCATTTACTTATTCGAGAGATGAGAACACTCAAGAGCACACGAATCGATTTAATATCCCTCGTCCTCGTTTAAAACTTCGATAGAATCTTGAATTTCTTTTAAATGAGACATTTGAAATCAAAGTGACAGACAAAAGTTACGTTAAGATCAAATAGATTAATCATACATATCAGCTGAATAGTATATTTTTTATCAATTAAAATTCTAATATATATTAGTTACGACGAAGAATATAAAAAGAAACGTTTGCTTTCTTTATTCCCAGGAGACAGTTAATCGTCCATTTTGTATTCGCAGTGGACGATCAAGGAACAGCTTTCAGTCGCCATTTGCCGCAAAAAAAGTACAAATCGAAATTAGCCTTAACATTAAACTTCCTCTAATTAATTCATAATCGCTCGCACAGCCACGCTCGCCTAAATGTTAAAAGGATTCTTCTTCTTCTTTGTCGCTTCTTTTCCTTTTTTTCCACTACTTCTTCTTTTTTTCTCTTATTTTATTCTTCATCTTCGTTTCTCTTGCTCTTTCTTCCTGTATTTTTCTTTTCTTTATAATAGTAATTAAACTATTATGATGACTCTTCGCATTTTACCTCTAATTTTTTCTTATTAAGATTCTTTTAACTAAGTAATGTTAAAGTATAATGAAGATATAGCAACCATTGTTTCGTGAATTTATATGTATAATTTATATTATTTATTTTCTTCTTTTTTACCGGGGGAATTATCGAATTCTAAAGTGGCGTTTTAAATGCTTCTATATTCTCTTCTCTGTCTTCCTGTCTATGTGTGTATATCGTTTTAAATCGTTTCTTCGTTTGAGTGAAGAAATGCAGCAATGTATAAAAACAGGTTCAATGAAACGCCATTCGAAAGTCCGTCATTTCTTCTATATTTTTCTGCATTCTTTATTTGTTCTTGCGTTGTTATATAGTTTATCTTCTTTGTTAGATCTTCAATTTGTATGCGATGTAAATGGTAGATTAAAAAACATTTATGGTAAAAATTGGAGGAATTTCCTTTGTTTCCGAGTATTTGTTTCATCAATTATTAAAAGCTGTAAATCGATAACACATTTAAACGTAACTATTCGAGGACGTTGACGTGTATTCCAAAAAGGAAAAATAAAAAATAAATTAATCGCTGTTGATAGTAACAAAGTTAAAAATTTTTTCTCTAATATTTTTGCGGATTTGCAAAGTTTAATTGGATCAGAAATTCCTATTGCTACGTGTACATTGTATATCGAAATTTAAATGGACGAAAGAGTACTATTTTCATAATACATAGGCTTGATAATTATAAGTAATTCATTTCAAACATAGAAGTATAACTAAATATTGGAATCGTTAATGTTTTATTTTATAATTATTTAATAGCATAGAATGGATATAATAATCGAAATCTGATTTTCCTCAAAGCGCTTTTTGTCAAACACTGGACAAAATACACGTCAACGCGTTTTTCTACCGCGAACCAACTTTACGAGAAATATATTACAGGGAAGAAACGCATGATAGACCCACCCATACACCAACTCATCAAGTTATAGTCTGTATATACAGTAATGAATAAAAATATTGGCACAGATCAGATTTTAATAATTCTGTGCAAACCTGCAAAACGTACGATTGCTTATTCAATTTTGTTTGTAATATATTTTCATCGCTATTGTTAAGAAACTGTATTGAAATTACCTCGCAAATAATGAAAAATATATAACCATCTGTTTTTACTCTGATTTTTTTATATATGTATATAGTATACACACATATAGTATTTATTATTGTAAAAACATATCTTTTATCTTCATAAAACAATAAATTACTGTATTTGTGTCTTCCAATAATATTGCATTCTTGCAACTTTATTTCGTTGCTTTGTCCTTAATGGGTACAATTAATATGGCAAAATTAAATGTCATAACTTTGCAACTTTTGCTCCTTATATTTTACAAAAAAATAAACAAAGAACCATGTCTTTTACAAACCCACATAAAAGTTTACAAAATAAGCTGATCTATGCCAATACTTTTGTTTATCATCCGACCGCGGATTTCTATGCATTTATGCAAAAGATAAAAATGGACAGAATGCATATAATATATGCAAAAATATATATAAAATACATATCAATAATTCAATACATAAAACAAATCTCTACCAATAAAGTTCATTGATCAAGTGAATTCTATTTCTTTAGTTGTGTTTATAAAACCATAGATTCCCATAAAAGTCCGCAGTCTGCTCATCACCGTACTCTTCACCGTGGCTCTTATCATTCCTAAGAACTTCGTTTCGTCATAAACGAAATATAATTAAATCAGGCCTGCATTTGTTCGCCAAAGATATAACAAGTACATTCTCTCTCAAATTCTTAGATTTTTAATAACATTCGAACAAGTATGGCTCGAGAGAAAACGAGATTTGATCGAGTTGCACGAAGCCTTAGGAAGGTTAAGGCTTTTTCCCCTAAATGCTCGCAAAGTAAGCTGTGTAAATGCGTATGCATAGCGTATGTAGTTTTCTCGCGTGTACTCTAGATTCGTCACTGCTTCTTTCTTACATTTAGACGCAATGTATGCGCGCAACATTCTCGTATACATTGTACAAGCTTTTCCATAATCTATGGAAGCGCTCAAATATTTAAATTACAAGTGTTCCTTGCTACAAGATACAATATCCTTTCAATAATTATCATTTCGAAGAAGTTCTCGCAAACCTTAATTTCACAAAAATTAGTGGCTGTCTTTTCCAAATAATTCGCTTGAAAACTATTACTTCGAAGAGACATCATTAAGTGAGTGTTCATAGAGAAGAAAATATTCTAATAAATGAAAGTGTGAAGTATCGTTTAAATAACACTGATTTATTAAAACTTAAAAAAATATTATTGACACGATAAACGCTGACAATTTAATTTCCTTGCAGATCTGTAATATTCATGTTCATATTTTATTCGCGACTTGATTAAATTATCAAAACGCACGTTATCGAGTAGCAAGAAACACGAGAAAACGAAAAGTGTCGCGTACGCGTGATCACGCATTCAGAGCCGAAAGAGGGGAGATCGATCGCGCGCATACACGCCATTACAATCGTATAAAATCACTCTCGAAAAAACGATTGACGAAATTTACCGAAGAAATCGTCGAATTATCTTTTTCCACGTCAGAGAAAAAAGAAAAATTAGGAAAGGAAAGAAAAGATGAAAATGATCGAAGAAAACTCGTATCTCGACTTCTTAGGCCCTCGTGCGTCCTCGCGCGAACATCGACCGCGAGATTTTTGTACATTATCCTTGAACAAGGTTTATCTTAATTCCTCGAAGGTACGATATATCAAAGTTCCATTAGTTACACTTTCATCGTGGAATTTTAAAGGTTAACCCTATCTTTATATAAATGGTCTCTCCGTACCTGTCGCGACACGAAATGTTTTCGTGGCGAACGAAGTGTGAAAAACGTGGAAATAGCGGCGTTGAAAATCGTAGAAAAACGATGAACGCGTGATAGAAAAAGTTGTCGCGTCAGGTACGAGAAACTGAAACTCTCTTCCATTTTCTTTCTTCTTCTCTCTTTCGTTATGCTTCTTCTCCATTGCAAGCTTTTTAACGTCGGCCTTAGATAATCACGTGTATAACCTACGTAACATCGCTATAATAGTATATACACACAGTACAATTACGGATTAGCGTTCACATTTATCATACCGATAGACAATATTAATAACATGGTTGTATCTTCATTGTGTACTCGCTGCTAACAATTCCTACGTACTCTCTAGCTGCTAAACGTTAACTAAAGTTCTTAATCTTTACGCCAGTGTTTCATCCTCGTTTATCTCATAATTCTTTCTGCGTCTGCCTTTTGCTTATGTACTTATAAACACAAGTGTATGTATATCTAACAATGAAATCCCTCTCGATGATAGGCATACTACATATTCGCTCAAAACTCAATACATACACACTCTCCCGTATCTTCATCGCATGGAAAACTAAACCGTGTGTCGGTATATCGAATGGCGATCGAAAGGATCCACTGTTTCGATCTGGAAAGAAAAGAGACAAAGAAAAAAAATAACTAGACGCATGCGTTATGTCGGTAATTCAGTCCGTGTTTATTTTTCTAGGGTTAAGAAAAAAAAGATGCAACGTAAAACGAGAGAGAAAGAGAGAGAGAGAGAGAGAGAGAGAGAGACGCGTTTAACTCAAACGAATGTATGTGTGTCTGTTTATATAGTAGAACTTCATTTATTGAAACGAAATTTTGTTAACTGATTATTTGGTCCCTCTTGCACAATGAAATTAGTATTATTAGTGACATTTTACTAATCATAAGTTACAAATTATCAGTATTAATAAGTTCTTTTGATAATAAAATAAATGAACTTTTACAAATCACAAGTCATTTGCTTATCCTATTTAACATGTGCCTATAAAAGAGAAGTCTAACACATAAAATTCATAATTTGTCAATTTATTAATTTTATTAATATTTATGATAAATTATTGTGCAAGAGAATCCTGAATATGAACTTTTATTAAGCGCCTCATAAGCCAAATTGATCAGCACCACTTTTTGTCAATTTCTCAGTTTCATTGCGTGACTACATGATTAATATTCAATTCTCAATAAACAAATGACTTACTTTCACAAGATCATTTATTGCAAAGAGATAACAAAAATAATGATAAATTCTAAAGTAAGATTAAGAAATAGTGTCTGCAACATCGTCACTCTTCTCTACTTTTCAATTTATACAGATGATCAATATGGCTTTGTCATAGGGTCATGTATAGTATAGGCTCTTGTTATATATGCACATTATTTCCTCCATGAATAACTTCAGCTTTCAGATAAACAAAGTTCTACGATATTTGATTGATCGGTATTTAAATCGCGTTCGATCCAATCGAGTAGATCGTTCTTCCCTTCAAAAGGCACGAAGAAATCATGGCTCACTTCTCTCAAGTTTCTTAACCTAAAAACATCGTGCTTCGTTCGACGTACAAAAATTGTTGGGGGAAAAGTGTTGTTGCGAGGATCACCGAAGCATTGTTGTTGATGGTGATTGCTCCCAGTGTTTCAGCCTTCTGCGTTTCAATATATATATATATATATATATACATACATGTATATATTTTTTTGTTATTTTTTTATTATATGTTTTTTTGGTTTTTCGAATTTTCGTCTCGCGATTGAGGTTAGGAGAACAAGTGAATATTAAAAAAGTGTACACACGGTAGAAAAAGTCTGCCTCGCGAGCTCGAGTGTCGTAATATGCATGCCAGACACGATTTACGAGAAGGGAGTGAATGATCATCGTTTCAGCGGCTGATCGCCGCCATTTTGGATCGAACGCCAAGTCTACCAATTTTCTGTTTTTCGTCGCTGGCACTACTACTATCTACGAAGGAACAAAAAGTCTGGTTACTCGATATTTGGCACAGATTAAACGGAATTTCTTGCTCGCGTGTGCTCTCTCGTGCGACGAGATCACTCTTCGACTGGATAACTATGTTTTTCGCTCTGCCGTTTTTTTTTCGTTTTCTCTTCCTAAATTGGTTCATGGAAACAATCGGTATTTTTCTTTTTATGGCTCTTTCGCTTAGGTGCATCTTAATGTGTGTCAAATATTAAGCATGCGGCGTGTATGTGTAATATACATATACGTATATTACATATATATATATATATATATATATATATATATATATATATATATATACATATACACATATATACGTGTAGTATGCGTACAATGTGTGTGATCGATCCTGTTGATCGAACTATCACTCGAATAATATGGTACTAAGTCCATATGAACATCGTAAAAAACAGAAACATAAAGAGAAAAACAAGAAACAGAGAAAAGAAAAGAAAAAAGAATGTACGGCGTCGTCGAGAGTGTATCCGCTTCCTATAAGTATCTTTTATATGTATATATATAGAATGCTCCTTTTTTTTCCTTTTTTCTTTGAATTCTCGTAACAATGTAAAAAAGAAAACGCAAATGTGTGTATGTTGTGTGTGTGTATATATCCATTATATATATCTATATACATATATACGTATACACACATACATATACATATACATATATGTATATACACATTTCGCGGAAGGGGATCGTACTCGTTACATTGTCTCATGTATATACGTATATATCGTGTGTACATATGTATATATCGGTACGACATACAGCATACGCAGCCTTACGACCTAGGAATAATTATTATTGTGGTAGCATGTCGCCTTAAGTCTATGGAAAAAAAACAAGAAAAAAGAAAATGAAAAATCCTGTCTCGTTAACACACGAGGAGAGAAACGCCCGCTTCGCTGTCTCGATTTGCGAAGTGATGTAGGGGATGAATGTTGGGAAAAGACTAACGATTCAACCCCATTACGGGTGTTATTGGGGATGACAGCAGGACAGGGAAGAATCTTTCTTGGGAATGAGGGAAACGTTTGGGTTCACCATCGTGTTCTTATTGCAAAGAAAGAAAATAAAAAAAATAAAACGGAAATGGAACACGATGAAGAACCTAACTAAGAGGAAAATATATCGGTGGTATTTACAAGAACTAGCGAGAGGATGATTGGAGTGGGCGATGAAAAGTAAGGTTAGGACGAGGGAAACATTTCGACGACTCGGTGGCGAGGATCCTTTCGTCGAGCTTCGACTTTTTGGCCCCACCCTCGTTTCGAGATTTTCATAACCTCAAACTCCACCGATAGAAAGTATGTGGTTAGATAGCTTTCTCGTTTGATCTGTCGATACTTATTAACCAATAAACGATCATCTAATCCCTCGAACGTAAACAGCAACAGGTTTGAATCTCGATGGACTCTGGGGACAGATCTATGCTCGAAACGACGGCGGACGACAGGCAGTAGGAACATACGAAAACGCCGACAGAGCAACACCGATACAATGGTCGGTCGGCGGTTACAACAGCGAACGCAAGGAGGCGTCCCGAGCGTCTTCGAGGAAACGGAGCCTCCGACTCGAGCGTCGACTGTGTCGCAGAAACATCCTTCTTTCTTCTTCTTTATTCTCTCGGTTGGATACTTAACGTACGTGTTTCTGTGTACACCCTTTTCGAAGGATGCGTCTCTTGATGTCTCGATGCGTCGCGGGTTTTCGACCGTCCATTAATCTCGAGCGGAGGCGAGTTCGCCATGGCGAACGCGCGCGTTCAGTTTGCTGATCGCGACGCGCCTTTTGATCACGAATGCTTCACTACGATCACGCCCGGTCGCTGCTGGGCCTGTTGCTGTCTGTGGAACTGGAGGAACTCGGCCTGTAGTAGCCGCTGCTTCGCCGTCGGCGACGCACTTGGCGTAGTAGATGATTTGCTCGACGTGTTCACCGTTTGTTTGTTGGTCAACGCCAGCGGCATGTCCTGCGCTGGTTCGTCGCTGAAGAGATGGTCCCCCTCCAGGTGACGTATCGCCTCCACGATCGTTTCCAGATTCTGTCTGGAGGTGTTCGCTAAATAAAGCCTCGCCTGAGGGGAACTGTCGTCTAGGGAGTTCGAAGGCGACGGCAACCTGGAATTAGAATGATTTTTCTTTTATACGTGCTATCATGTAGTTTTACAAACCGCATATTTATGCAATTTCCTATGTTAATGTATGTATATGAACAAATTGAACTTTGTTCCAGTCACTAAATATTATGTGCATTCTGTACATTTTGACAATTAAATTTCTCATAAATGTATAAATACCTGCAGCATGATAATAATGAATTTCATCGAGCATAATAAATTTGTGTTAGTAAAATGTATCAGAAAATTCGAAAATAATATTGAAAATTTGATAATTCTGCATGAAAATTATTTAATAAATTATGAAAGCTGTTTACAGTTTTGAAGTCTTGTTATCAGTCAAATGCACGACGTTCATAACAAGAATCATAAAATATTAATAAGATGAAGACATGTGTTACTATTTACCTTGACATTTACCCTACATATTAAATGCAGGCTATATAAATGTATCACGTAAAGTTCATCATAAAATTGAAACACATATCTTGTAAGCAAAACGATATTTTTGTTGACACATTTGTGTTGACACATTTTGATATTTGTGTTGACACATTTTGTTGATATAAATTTTGTTGACACATTGCCTTTTCTAGAAATGTTCTTAATATTATATAAGACGTGATATATTATACGAAATTAATATTAAAAATTGACTCCACCTATAGAATAATCAATTTATTAAACCGTTCTGTTTGGCATTATTTTTATACCTTTTTATAAAATTTGTTATATCTATAATCTATATACAGTAAATTTAATACATATAAAATTCAATGCATGTATAAAATGTTATATTTTTATTTATTTCAAATTATTATTTTATAATTAATATTTATTCATACATTACAATACAATATTATTAATTATTTATAAGTTTTCTAATACCTATAAAGGAGGTTGCATATAAACAGAAGCTGGGAACGAGTTGCACTATAAATATGTTACAGACCTTTATGTTTATATTTTTTATATTATTATATATAACAAAGATATAAAAATACACAGAACCCATATAATATACAGAAATATACAGTTCTGTTCCTTTAATTATTCTCCTAAAAATACAAATTTGCATCCACTCATAACGTAACCAGCAACATTAATATATTAATACGTATAATAATATTAACAGAAAATAACAACCAGGAAACCAGAACACTCACCTTTCAACTTCTACTTTCGGTTCCGCTTTCATAGCAGCCTCGAGGACGCTTGGTAGTCGTTGCGGCTCCGCGGTTGGTGAGAAAGGCCTGCTGGGGCTGGTGGTGATATATTGAGGTGACGCGTTTTTAAACTCCCCCGTAGTCGTGGCGTACGTGACGCGACTCGACGAGGAAAAAGAGTCACCGGTAGTCTGTTCGTCAATTGCGGAGAACACCTGGTTCTGACCAAACGTTACGATCTTCGGCGAACCTGGTCCAGTCTCTTCCTCCTTGATCTCTTCTGGTACCATATCGGCGGGTTGTGGAGACAGGGGTGGTGAACTTGGATCCGGACTAGACGTGTCCACGGTCTGCGTCGTGCCAACCGGTGCCAAGGACACCACGGAAACTACCTGCAGTGCCGCTACCGCTTCCTCTGTCTCTTGAGCGATCACGTTGTCCGTATGTTCAATCACCTGAAGAACAGGAATTGAGAATTTCACCCTCTTCATATTCTACACATTGTTCTCACAAATTAAGAGAAATTTCTATGTACTATATTATTTATTATCAATGCAATAAAAAGAAGAACATTATTTAATAATTTACCTCGTGAGGCTGATAAGTGATCAATTGATTATCCCTGAATCTTTCCGGGTATAGTTGACTCTGTATAGCTCTCATCTGCTTCTCTAGATGCAACCTCGCGTGACGTTCCCTTTCCAACTGTCGTCTGAGTTCTACCACCTCACTGTTGACCACAGAATGTCCCTCTGTGGTCACCGTTATTACCGACAATGGTTCTGGGGACATGCTGCCCAATCCTTCGTCACCGCTTTCACTAACGTGCATTGGTAGACTAACCACGACACCTCCTAAAACAAACAAATTCCATCGTTAATTCATTACTTAATCACATATAGCAAAAGCAGATCAAGTTCTACACTATTTAACGTTTCTACATGTATTTCATATCGTCGATTTGCTCGAAGAGAATAGAATTCACAAAACTAACTTCTGAAAGTAAACTATTTTCTAGGATAGAATGTGTTAATATTTTATATATGATATATTCGAGACTTCTAAATTAATAATAATAAATATAATAAAATAAATATATAATATATAGTAAATAAATTCATTCTTAATAAGGATATTACTTGCACTGGAATTATAAGACAAAACTAAAAAATGAGGAATTAATTAATAACGCGCTGAGAATTTTTAAATTGTGTGCGTATGTTTTTTTTTCTTTTTATTTTTAATAAAATTTCCTTCGTCATATCTCTTTTCAATAGTCATGAAATGGAAGTTTGTATAAAGGTTATGAGTTTATAAACTTATCATAAATATAAGAATGACGATCACAAAATCAACGCTTATTATATTCAAATAATTTATTAGTCGGTGGAAATCAATGATTTCGTAGACAAAGAGGAAGCATCCTTATTTTTATCTGATGCGTAAGATTGAAAATTTAATCGCGCCGCGTCGTGAGAGTCAAAGAAAAGTAAACGAAGTTTCGATCCTATCGATCGGATTGCGACTTCTTCCCTCTTGTGAACAGAATAAAATATCCGGCAGAGCCTGCAGGAATGTAATTACTCGCACGAAAATGACGAACGACTCCTATATTAATCTCCACACCACTTTCGACCGACAAATTAAAAAATTCCTCGACGAATCTTCCCGATGAGTCAGTATCATAAAGCAAGTTATTCTGATGACGCGGGTAAATTAGTGATCGTCCGTTCGCAGATTGCGCTCTTCCTCCAAGAGTGATAGATTAGTTTTATGGTCGTAGTAAAATCATACAAATATTTGATTCGCAATTTTGTATAAGACGTATGTGTTCAAGACGTATTGTATAGTTTCAACTTAAGATACATACTATTTAGTTAATGACACATTATAATCGTTATAAATAAAATTGTCAATTTCCTTTAGATCAAAGTGAGCACACTCACCTTGATTGTCCGGTTTGCGTTTCTTGATCGGAACATCGCCACCCTCGTGTTGATTCACCAGTCGCTTTAATTGACAGTTCTGTGACAGCAGTTGGGTTTTCTCTTGCTCCAGCTGGTATATGTATTCGGCAGTCTGCTGAAGTATCGCAGCCTGAAATAAGAATGCCATGTTATTGAAATAAATACTTATTTGGTGTATTTAGTGCGTTAATAATTTGTATTCTATAATCTATGCGATAAATATCATCGATGATCATTATCGTGTAAGATACAAGATACAAAGTATAAATTAAAATGAAGTGTTGCGAGTGCGGCCCAACGATGTATCGAAGATTTAAAAAGTGATCTTCAAAGCGCGCGTTGCTACTATTTTTATCTTTATACACGTTTTACCTAAATCAATATCTATTCCACCCATTCTAAGTCAATACTCGTTAAATAATTTTTACATCGTATTTGTCAGATATCGTGGTGTTCGAATATTGTCGATATAAAAATTGTTTCGATATAAAAATATATATTTTTAAAATAAACTGACGCTAGAACGAACGAACTTCTACTAAAGCCATCCTGGCATATCTTGCTATACTTTCAATCAATAAAAACCTTCGAAACGAACTAAACTAAAATTCATAAAATACCAATACAAGAAACAGCGGAACTAGGCCGAGTTTAAAAAGAATAAAGGTTCATTCAACACGCAGGTGTTCCCAAAGAATTATTCGCAATCTGCGTCTGAATACAAAATAAATAGGCAAGAGGAGGGAGCGTAAGATGCTTCCTGTTTATATGGCTGAAGCTTAAAGGGTTTTATCAAGGGGAAGAAAGGACCACCATGAGTCTGTGGTCGAGTCGATAACATCCGGAACAGCGACGTACGCGTGTCGTACGCACGTAGTACGTAGTAAAACGGGAATGGTGGTAGTAGCAGCGAAAACAAAAGGGCCAATTGATACAGGAGTAGAAGGTAACGGGCTGTACGTTTTGCACCTGCCGACAGGTGGCCAACGAACAGATGCCCGTGTGTGTCGTGAAGCCATCTTCAGCTGTTTCTCTCTTGAAACTCGTTCCACTCGAAACTCCAAGTAATATACATTTAAAAAACGTCTTCACTGTGATTATGCATATGATGCAAAGGACATTTAACTGGTTAATCGAAGAACTGGTTTCATGAATAATTTTTTCCTGCAACCGTTGGATTACTTTTTCTTTTCATTTATGCTCTAGATTTGTTCGTTTTGGATCGGATTAATTTGTAGGTTCAGACGCATTTCTCGATGCGATAAAAGCAAGATCAGGATTCACGTTAAAAAATGTTTTGTAGAATTATTGTATTATAAATTGCGCTCTTTTCACTGGTCTTGCTTTATGGTTATTTTGCTATGAATCTATAATTCCTATTCTCTAATTTTTATTTTAATCGTAATATAGGATTTCAACTATTTTTATTTTTGTTCCTTATTATTTTAAAAATAATTGTTCAAATGATTTATCTATCTATTTTCTCTTTTATATTGAGAAAAATCTTGTTTTTCTTTTTCTAATTTACTAATTTCCAAGTAGATTCATAAGAGCATAAAAAAGCAGTTGCTTTCATAGAAATTATTCTATGATTTTAATATACTTTATTACATTAAAGTATGAATATATTAAAATTTAATTTAACGTAATTGTATTAAATTCTGTTGCACACATTGTTCCTCTTTCGAAAGGCTGGATTATTAAATTCAAAATATCATGATAACGAGAAAGTATTTCACAACTCGTTAAAACTCTATGTAATTCGTCTATGCTCGCGTGTAAGCACGGACAAAGAATTTCTAGAATTTAAATACATAGACTGCTGAACATGATATTTCGCAATATGAAGTCAAACACGAATTAAGCGATATACCGTATATAAAAGAGAATTTAAAATAAAATCAGTGGAGCTAAAGTTTATACGTTTTAAACTTTTTGAGGGTTTATTTCTACTAATACAAAAACTATTATTAAAAATAAGAGTAACCATATGGTTTCAATTATCTTATAAAGTTTATTTATTATAAAAGGTACGAAATATAGAATTTGCAAAGCATGCGATTCTTTTCAAATCCATATTTTTGTGGACACAACTAATGAAATAGGATACTTATATTTATGTGCACATTTCAGGAGGATCTGACCTTTGGAATCTATTATAGCAACGATCGTAACATTCGATGAAGATCGACAGAATTTTCATTACGTTCTTCCACGGGACTATCGAATGGCAGAAAAATTTAGTTTGTTCACCAGAGTACCGTATCTCCTCGTGTGGCTTGGTTTGGCTTACAATCTCAAAGTTGCATCACCTAGCGCCATTCAAGGGCAAATGAAAAGGCATGGCGATAAATCTGATCAAAAATTACTCGTCAAGAAAGTCATTCGATTCCAACGACAGCGCGACGAGACGTAAGGGAAAAATCAATTTGGAGATATAAATTTGGTATTGAATATATGATGAAGATGTATTTGACATGGTTTGAAGAAAACATAGAATGTCAAAAAAGATATAAAAACAGATAATAAAAGATCACAAAATAAAAAAATAAAAAGATATTTTCATTTCAAGTGACACTTAAAAAATCCATTTAGATATTTTAATATTGAAATCTGTCCATCGCACAGATTATACTTCAAGTATAATACAATATTTGCATATATGACAATTGAAATAAATTGCCCTATTTAAGTTTCATTTCTATAGAAAAGTTGCGCCCAATAAAAAAATATGAATCTGCATAAACTGAGCAGCTAATTCAAACGTGTGTAAGCGTATTAAGTGTGTGAGAGAGGTCAAGAAAATGTTAACGATACGTTATATTGCGAATCATGCATATTTACATACATCTATGACATCATATGATTGAATCTTCGGTTTGGGCGAGTAACGATCTAAATATAGTTCGCGTCGGAAGAAAAGAAAAATAAGAAAAAGGAAACTAGCTGAAAAAAGTTTTAGCCAAAAAGTTGTCATTCTTCCGACGAAAACATAAAACGATCTTACGATCAACAAAAAATCTTTTCCTAAAATATTCCTACTCGCATAAATACGTAAAACACATGGAAATATTGAAGACGAGAAACACCGCAAGGTTGAGACAGAAAGGAAGCAACAAAACGAAAAAGATCACTCGTGAGAGGAGAGAAAGGCGGAGAAAGAATGCAAAGGTGCGCTGTAACAAGACCAAAAGAAGAAAATGACGAAGAAACTAGAGTAGAGGAGAAGTCTTAACCAGAGAAAGACGAAAAAGAGAAAGGATGTCTGAAGAATAATATCAGAGGAACCGGGTACGAGTCTCTACACGTATACTTATTATTGCGTTTGCATGTATGTAAGCCCGATCTTAGAGCATAATCGCGAACACACTCGGCATCTGTCAAGGGCACAAGGAGTTGGAACGAAAAGAGCTGCCCTTTGCGCGCATGTTTTTCTTTGTTTGTGCAATTAAAAACTCACAGTTAACATTGAGAACCGGAAACGATCCAGATGGAACCGAATCCGCGTTCCTTGGAGAATCCGCGGATTTTAATCCTTTTCGTATGTTTTAATTCATTTCGGAATTACGAAATTTGTTTAATTAATAAAGCTAAAAGAATTTTGATAATTCACAAAAATAAATACATATTTAGATATTCTTTACAATTAAAGAAATGTTAAATATTTAATTGGAATTTTCTCATGTTCTTTAATGTTCCAACTGAAGATGTAAAATATTTAAGAATTTATTAGGGGTATTAATAAATATTAGAATTTATTTTATAAATATTAGAATTTAATTAATTTTCGAAAAGTTATAGCTAGATATATATCACGAGTATTCTCATTTCTATTTCTTCTTTTGCCCTTTAAAAAGAGAAGATAGAAAAATTAAAAGCTCATAAAACACCAAACTGGGAGTTGATTATGTATCGCGTGACTCGATCGCTTAAATTCGAGGCAATCCCATTTTTTACCTCTAGACAATCGACGCCGGCAATACGAAGAAACAGCTATAAAAATGGTTGTCGTTGTTTGCCATGATTTCGGGATCAGCGTGATCTAGCTAAATCATCCAGGTTTCAATTTCGAACTCGCAATGTCTGTGACCAAATCGTGTGTTCGCGTGTTCATACGCATTTTCTCTGAATGCTATAAAAATCTTTCATATTTTGGAGCGGCTTATAAAGCTTCCTCTCTCAAAAAATAATATATCGTTTGTTATGAATATTCATATAAATGTGTTACTATTGTCAATAGAGGTATTACAAATCAAGAATTTTTTACATTACGCTAGTATCGATATTTATTGCTCTAAAATTTCATAATCTTATTTCTGTATATCCTCTAATTACAGAACTATACGAAAAAGAATTCTACGTTTCATAGATCGATAATCTGCTGTACTTTAGAAATTTTCATATATTCGCATACATTTCAGAGTAACTATAGTTATATGCATATATAATTAAATTTCTACATATCGGAGGATTTTCATTTCATAAAGAAAAATATTTTTTCAACGTTAAAATCGAAAGATTGAATTTTGCTTAGGAGATGCCAACTTTAGGCCGTTTTTCGACTATGACGATTAGGGGAGCCGAAAGGCCACACGTACGGCCTGCTCGGTCAGAGTTCCGACGCACGTGCCGAAATCTTGTTAATACCATTCTGCAGAGTCGTGGCGGGCCAAGGTCGATCCTCGAACGTTTCCTGAACGTTTGCAGATAGCGATTTACGGAGAGGAAGCGGCCAGTCGAATCGACTGGCCAGGCAATTTTTTTTAAATAACTCCGCTCAGAAAGTTTCGTACGAACAATTGCTTCTTCTGAACATTTTCAATGGCTCGATTTGATGAAATTTTATTTGTGCAAAAATGTTAAAAAATCATGTTAGACGTTGCGTACGAAAAACTTTAATAATTGTCCCTATATATAAATTCCTTTTATAATAAATGGACAACGATAATATTCTACGAGTAATGTAGCGTTTATGTGTGTCACTACTTGGTAGTGATATAGTATGTAATAAATATCAAACACAAGGAAAATCGTAAATTTTGAATTAAAACAATTCTTGGATATAGGAATTTAAAAAAACTTCTCTTAGTGTTATATAAACGTGTTACATCACGCGTTGAACACGTGAACGTTTTAAATTTAACAGTCATTAAAAGGTATATCTTCAAGATATATTATAATAAAACGTCACTCACTGGTTTCGTCTAGTATATTCAACAAAAAGAAATTTATTAACTTTTTTCCTACTTAAAACAAGCACACGTGACGCTAAAAAAATTTGCCAACTACTTACGCGACCTTGAGTCTTATTTATGTGTATGAAATCTTATGCGTTTTTAAATGGCTTTTGCTGGAACTCTTTAAGAAGCGTGTCGTTGATAGAACAAACGTGTATTCATTGATAAACAACGTGTCACGACAAAATGCACAGTCATTTTTTTTTAAAATTAAAACAAGATAACAGGATTAATTAATGTTATTATTGTAAACAATCAAACAAACAATGCTCATTAATTAATGTTACTACAGTAAATAATCAAAGGATTAATCGTATTATACTGCGGATAACGGAAATAACATGAATATTATATAGAATTATACTATTTCAAAAACAAAATTTATGAGAACTGAAATATCATAAGTAATTAAAATATTGTGAATACAAAAATCTTCAACGGAATTTATTTATCTAAAACTGTTTTGTTTGCGTAGGAACCTAAAAATTCATTCGAACGAAAATTAACTCTTTTGTTTTCTATGCTTAATCTGAAAGAGTGGAGTTCTTTTATTACAAGAAAATAGTCACATAATCTTAGTTTTTTTTTCTCGTTCCGCCCTAATAATATACTACTAGAAATATTTAGTCTGAACTGTCAACTTAATATTTCGAAGATCACTTGACACATCTATTTCGATAAATTTGATCCCTGATATCAATAGAACTACCGGTTGCACGAAACTGCAAAGAATATGAGGTAGCTGTGCGTGGAAATGAGTTCAGCAGGTAGGGTCACGAGCTAAAATCACGCTTTACGGCTGTGAACTTTCCTTTCTTTCGATCGCCAGCTGCGCGCTAGAGCATTATGCCCTCTAGTCTTTCGCTCCTATCGATCGGTCCGTGTCGTCAGCCCATTCAGTCACGGTCACAGCTGTCGTATCTTGATTTTCTCAGCAGCTCGGGAAAATAGTCGATTTACGACAGAAAATTGCCTTAAAATTTTCTTTTTTAGTAGAACTGGATGTAAGAAGGCTAATCGAGTGGTCCGGATGGTGAGAAAACAATAAGGCGAGACAGGAAGAGGTGAAGAAAAGAGGAGAGCTAGAGGGTGGATTTTATTGATGGAACGCAGAATCATAAAGGAACGCGAAACTGCAGCACGAAGTGAGAGCGAGTACGATAGGTGGCCGGCTGTGGCCGTTCTCTTGCATCGTGTTCGGTCTTTGGAATGCCGACACCGCCGACGCCGACACAACAAGAAGAAAACGATTCGATTCTCCCCAGGGCCGAGTCAGGACTTTCGGTGGGAGAGAATTCTCTCGCCAAGCGATGGCTTTGAGCTGTCCTCGTTGTGTATTGTGTATGCACGATAGAAGAGTAATAGAACTCGGAGAAGTAAATTTTCGAAAAAATATATTTGAAATAGCATTTGTTAATTAATTAACTCGACCATTTAGCTACGAAAGACATTTTTTCAGGTCTGGGACTTGTAATAAAGACTTAAATAAGATACTTGTATTTCTAATAAAACATTATATACGTACATAGGTTGCCTGCTACTATAAACAGAAACAAATTGTATATATAATGCAAATTATTATGCACATTTTTATAGGAAGTATTTGCAATAAATTACCACTAATAAGAAAGTTGATTACCTAATAATGATAAACGAATCCTGTGTCACTGGATGAAACTAGAAACCGATGCAAGCGAATCTAAATCGAACATGTACGTACATTAATTCTAGATCTGGACAGAATTCAAACGAGATCCATTACATGCAGATCCATTATGTAGATTCGCGTAGATCCAATATAGACCTGGAACGAATTCAAGAAAAGTGATTTTCCTGATCGTTCTTCTTCTAGAACTGTAAACATTAGTTCATCTACCTATACACGCCCCTTCAAAATTGTTCTTTCTTTATTAATTACTAGTGATAGGAATACATTTTCTCATAAAGGATTTGCAACAAAGAGCAGAATTACGGAAAGACTTTATCTGATAATAATAATAACAATTATTATAATGATACTGTATATATAATTATGATAATTATTATTATCATTTATTTATGTAGGGATGACACCCTTTGATATGAAAAATAGATACAACAATATAAAATGAACAAATACCTGCAATTGGTAACAACAACAGGTTACCATAAATGCTGCGCCATTGGTATTAGTCAATTACGCATTGCATTTCTATCATTTCTTTTTGAATACAGGAAGCGACTCGCGGAATAAGTTTAATCGATGGCCAAGTAAATTAGCACATCTGCAAATGCGATTAATCCAATTACTAAAAATATAATCAGATCTGTGTGGAAAATTAGGAATTTTCTGAAAGACCTAAACGAAGCAGTAAGCTTAACAAGCTGAAGAACCTCTGGACAATCAATGTAATTTAATTTTTTATACGAATATAGCATCATTTCCATTTCTATCTACATTTTTTCCAAGGTGAATATTATGCAACTTACCATACTTTATAAATATAAATTTCAACATTTCTGCAAACAATTAAAAGTACAGAATTAATATTGCTTCGCAATTCCTTAAGTTACATACAATATTCGATAAATTCAAATACAAGTTCGTAATATTGCAATGCAATATTAGGTATAAATAACGTTTTCGAAAGCATTAGACTGTTCAATAGACAGTAGATACGTATAAATAACATTGCTAATCTTGAGTACACGAGCAAGGAATGCCTCCTTTCTTGCAACTGTTCGCATTACATAATCCCGGACGTATTGCTTGTTCCTTTCGCGCTAAACGATCGATTCATTTAAGTCTACTCGAATCGGTCGAGTAAGTACTAGTCACCATTCTCCGCTTATTTATCCGTCAACATCTACCGATCTAATATCGTAAATGTAGCTATGTATCCACGTAACTACATACCTCCAAAGATCCGGACGTTTGGAATTTACAAGCTTAAACCTCGTTACAAACGAATAAATTTTATCATGTAGACTGTAGATATTTCTCGTGCGTACCGACTGTACACGGTATCCTAATAATCGTGGTACAATTGCCAAAGGTCTAACTCTGCATACGAGAGACACATGGAAAATATGTAATAAAATTTCTTCATAGAATACTTCTTTTCCGAAGAAATTTATGAAGTATCCCGATTTACAGTAAATTGTGAATTTGGATTCGACGTATTTCAGGCAAATTAGAGATTCGCCGAGGCACAGTAAAAAAACTCAGTAAAAAGTGAAATGAAGAAAAAAGACCCAGCAAGCCTGCGGAATCTCCTAAAAAGTTTGAAACTGCAATCACATTCAAGCCGTGGTTATGAATGGTCCGAATAAAATGTTAATTTTATGGGAATTCGGCACTCTCCATCCTCTCGAAAGTTGAAAACGCGTTTGTAAGCTGTCTGTCAAGGTAATTACGACGTAATAGTAAGAATCTCGGCACTATAGGGGTGGTCCAGCAGTAAATTCAGTCGATTTTGGCCAGCAGCCACTTCCTACTCGACAATCTGTCTTTGAAAGACGAAACTAACCTAACTCGAACCGACATGACTGAAATCGACGCGACTCTTCGGCGTTTACGCTATTCTGCGATTTATACCGAGGCCGGAAAACCTTTGGATCTTCGATTTAGTTTGAAACTTCTGTTTTCGGGTTTCTTCTAATAAAGTATCATTGTTAAATTTGAAAACCTAGAGTCAAAGATGAACGAAATGATATAAATCGCTTCTGCATTCTTCGCGTTTCGATGGCTCTAATATAAAATACCACCAACCCAAAAAGAAATTTAAAACCACGCGATAAAAATGCACAAAAGGTAAGAATATTTCCCTTGCAATGTGCGTTCCTACAATCGACCACCGGCAACAACGAAGGTTCAAAGAGTCAAAAAATAGAAAAAGAAGGTTGATTCTTTGAAAAAGAGGTAGACACAAAGGGTTTTCCTCGAGGAATATGTTTGTACGTTTCCGGTGGACGCTGGAGACACGAGGTGTGCCGCGTTTGCGGCGTCGTCTGGCGCCGGGACGCTTGACCGCAATGTGCCATGACAGACGAACGAATGCAGGTAATTTGCAATTCTCGTTCGCTTTAATAGACCATGCAGTGGGCGAGTAAAACGTTTACGTTAGCTAGGCAACAAGGCTGTGTTTCAACCATGGGAGGGATTTCTATTTTTCTTTCTGTCAACCATTATTCTTTTCTTCCCTTTGTCTTGCACCCTGTTTTATTCATTTTGACAGATAGCTGCAAATATTTAAAATGGAATTATTTCCCAGAGGAGAATTTCATCTATTATCGTGGTGAAATATTTTTGTACGCGGAACTTCAGGTGAGATTTTTTTGAGATTTCCTTTGCTTTTGACGCGTTTTCAGCTGATGTTAACACTCGATCGCTGTCATTGTAGAGCGTAATAATTTAGATTCATATATGGAATTATGTTATTTTTACTGTATTATTTATATATATAATTATATATATATAATATATATATAAATATTTTTTATTTTCCCAAGAAAATAGATCGCGAGTAAGTGCTGAAGATAGTGTTGGTCATTTGTAAAAGAGAGTATCGTTTGTAATAATGTTAATTGTTTGAATTAGAGGAAATATCTTTCAGGAAGTTAAAGAGAGATATGATTTTGAAAATACCTTTTCAAAATACATCAAACAGACAGATGATTTCCAGGAAAACATTGAATAAAACTTATCACACAATCCTAGTTCCCATAAATCATATTACCTATTCTACACCAAACAAACTTACATATGTGAAGTGCCAGAGTTAATTTAATGAGAAGGAATAAACGAATGACGTAATTTACAAAGATGGTATTAGTTTAGCGAGTTAAACGGAAGAGAAGGGAATAAGAGATGTTTTTTATGGCTATCATATTAAAAACACATATCCCACATAGAAACAAATTGACTATCTTCGCTAGTGAATTTGGAGGACTTGGCATGAGAACGTAAGAGAAGAAAAATAACTTAAGTGGATTCGAGTTCTGCGGTCTTGGGAAAAGCTGGACATCTTGCCAAGGCACGAACCCGTACCTTACGATGATACAACGAAAAGAGAAAATAGTGACTTAACTGCGTTCAGTTCCCCTCAAAAAACTGCAAAGTTTAAATTATCATCTGTTTTATCCAGTCGAAATATACTACCATTTTTCCACTGTTCAACGTTTACTCAAGTTTCACTCCGCATTCCTTTGAACTTGCTCGATCGCTCCTACGAAAGCGTATGAAACATCAAACACTTTCAAAATTAGTTCCCTGAGCATTCGAATAGGAAACAAGTAAAAGAAGAAAAGAAAAATTGTGAATCGAAATTGAAAAAAAAAGGAGAACCGTACTTGCAGTCATGTGCGCCACAAAGAAAGGGTCGAAGAAAAGAGGAAAAATCGATTGAACAAAAACGCAAAGTCAACGAAAATCAACCGCATTGAAAAGAGAAGGGACGACGAGCTAAATAGAAAAAGAAGAAGAAAGGAAGGAGAGTCGGTGGCGGGCAGATAACCAACAGCACAAGTGGGGGCAACGTTATGCAACCGCATTCTGAACGTGGTGTACTCTCGTACGTGCACTCGAGGACATTACACCCGGCGAGTCGGCAGGCCGTTTTGGAGTAGCGGCCACGGGCCGATCCAAAAACACCGAGAAACTGCGACGATGGCCAAAATATCTCGTCAACCGGCGCGCATTGCCATGTCGTCCCGCAATCGACATGACCTTCTTTCGAGGGGCGGGACTGATTCGATGCACTTTTGTGCCAACGTCGAATTCGATTAACCGTCTCTGATTAACTGTCCAGTTCCGAATCTGCGGCATTTAACGCTCCTTTTAGGTAGGTCATCGGTTGATACATTTTTGTGTTGTTAAAAAATACGAATATTCTATTTTTGAGTATTAATTTCTTAAAGTTGTGAATTCTTCTAATTATTCGCATAATTGTAAAATTTTTGTGAACTATCAGTTTTCTTTTTATTAAGATTTTTTTTTTTTTACAAATTAGGTATATTATCGATCATTCGCTTTTGTAGGTTACATATCTTTCTAATTTTTACGTACGTACATACGTTAATTGCTTACAAAATGCAAGCGCAGACGCGCGGCTGGAATGCGCATGGGAATGTCCGTGCAGTGGAAAGAGACGGTGAAAGGAGAGAGGTATGTCGTGGTGGCCGATAAATCGATTGCAACTGATCGTTTCCATTATTTAAAGACTCGAGAAACTATTAGTTTTCCGTGTTCCCTCGGGAATGTGTGTTTCTTCGCGTGTTTCGTTGTTCCACGTTCAGATTCTTCTTTTCTATCCATTACACGTTGCTCGCTTACTTTTCCTCGTTCTTCTTATTTCTCTCTTTCTTTTACTTCGTTCTTCTTATCTTTATTTTTTGGTCGAGTAGGTTATATCACGAGGACCTTCTGTTTTAGTTTGGGAAATGGGATAAGTGAATCGAAAGTATGCTTTTATACAGATACGTATTAGGTTTAAAAATATACACAGATGCTGCTAATAAAAGCATCTATAATGACTAATCCTTATGTTTACATTGCCGACTTATATCCAAATCTATATTTTTATAAACGCAACAAAAGATTGTTATGAAAGTTATTTCTAACTATTTTGACTATATGTAATGAAACTATCTAAAATATGTAGAAAATATAGTTATACTATCCTTCCATTGAAATGTAGCGGCATATGCGTCATAGAACGTTGCGATACGAAGATGCCTCACTTAGTTGTTTTGCCACAGAGGATTAACACTGTACGACGCACATAATGTAATAAACAAACTCTGGACAAAGCAATTTCGCTGCTACGTGAAACTTACAACCTACGACAAGTTCAAACCTTTCGGTACCCCCATCGTCCAGTATAAATAGACGACCATGTCCTCCAGACACAGTCAGTCGCACGAATTAATATCAGTATCGGGTCAGTCAGTCAGTCACTCGCACGAATCAATATCAGTACCACAGTATCGTGCAATCTTATAACGAATAACATTAAATGAGCAACGCTTGCGATTAACTTTGTATTCTACATTTTAAAATATCTGTAAATATAATTAATTAAATTAACTCGTCTCATTATTGATTTAATCAACAACACGTCACATCATCCACCACAGGAATAATTTCCGAATTTTCCAATCGTTCTCTGTTACTCAATTTCTCTACAATTTCTGTAGTCTAGGAATATTAACCACGATGCTTCCATTAATTTGTTCAAAGCTTCTATTTTCGTAGAAACGTAATGTGCACGAAGAACGACGAGGAACACCGATAATTAAAATTCACAAGAAATAAGACACCGTGGTGGATCTAACGGCATCGATCGAGAACCTTAGAAACATTAATCGGATGAACGGTGCAACGGGCGGATCTCGACTAATATTATTCTCGGCTGGATTTAGGGATTTACCTGATGAAGATGCCCCCTTCTATAACGTATCGAAGTTACAACCAGCTCGGAGGCGTTGGATCGCAAGTGGTCTATGAAGTATTCCAATTACAAGGAAATTTGGTAAGATAATCTCTCAACTAGGAAAGATAACGCGAAGTTCCTACGAGCTCATAAAGAAACGCGAGACGTGGTTCGTGTACCGAGGGAAACATTAATATCTCTAATGAAACAAAATATCAGAACTATGTAAAAAATAATCAAGTATAGAAGTTACGATGAAATTCTGTGATATTATGTGTGACTGCGGATTGAAATATGAAATTTCATCAATGAGAGATAAATTGTAGCGTAGAACAGGTAAAAGGAGCATGGCGAAGCGAAGCAACAGAAAATAACAACGATAGAGGTAACTTGAATCGATTCAGTCTGCCGTGAATACGATATCGTCGTATTCTCCGAAATCCGTAAATCGAAGGTATGACAGCGTATGCGTTGCATATATTTTGGTACGAGCTTATCTTCTACTACTATTTCTATTTCACTTCAAAGATTCTATTTGAAATCATACATTTTCTATACAAAAATCACTATACAGAAATCAACAAATCCCTATTTTCGTTTTACCATAACATTACAAAAGCGAATTAAAAAAAAAGTCTCTTAAAATATTTTAAATTCTTTAATTTTTGATCTCGTACAATTTTATCAGAAACATCTCGAAGTATCTCGCACGTGTTGTACGAGCGTTCATCGGAAAAAATTGAGAACAGAAAAAAATGTGTTGGATGTCGAACGAACGATGTAGGGAGAGGAAATTAAAAGAGAAAACAGCGGAACGAGAATACATCTGACACTCTAATCCGGGAGTGAATGCGGTGGGACAGCTGTATTCCCAGGAGAGTCAACACTGATAGCAACGGCCATGCAATTACCGGCTTCAGCCCGAGCCATGGAAAAGCCGGTAATTAGTTAACGTGCTCCAGATTCGATGTTTGAGTAGATAAGCTGACAGCCTGACCGCGGCTGCATGCGATTCATGTGGCTTGATTCATGGTCACGGTCAAGGTCATCTAACGAATTTACTCATCTATCGTACATTCTACAGGCCAGCTGTGACATTTCGCGCGGTTATGCCAGTTTACACGTTTCCTGAACGTTATTGATTCTTAAATTCACAGTGTTATTACTTGATAATATATGTGTATTATGTACGTTTAACGTAGAATTTTACTGTAATTATAAATTATCTATCTGATCATAATGAAAGTCGTGTTTATATTTTTGAACTGAAACTATATTCTTTTATTTCATATTCTTGTGGCTGACATCGAAACATTTTCAAAACACAACAGCGTGAAATACACGGTGTGTACGCCAGACTAAAACTCTAGTGCTCGCTCCGTTTGACGAATCGTGCCTTATCTGTGGTAGGAACGTCACAGGATCTCTGACAACGCAGCGCCGTAAGTCTTTGTAGAATCGGCGATCTCGAGATTTCTTAGTCGCGTCGCGAAAAATTCGTTGCCACTTGGAAATTCAAGAAAGTGGAGAAGTCGACGTTACGAGCAAATAAGTTGACGAGTTTACCTTTCTTTCAACATTGTTTGTCTTTTGTTCATTTTCTACACCACCACCTATGCATGTTTCTATGCACCAGTAAATCCGTTTACAGTCATCCGAGAAATAAGATTCCAGCCATCGCGACCGAATAACTCCAAACGCTATACACAATACCACGAAACGAAAGCATTAATTAAACGCAATCTACGCATCCTGGCGTTGAAATCATTTGCAAGAAATATAGTGTTTCTGTAGGAAGAATGAAGGTGATGTTCGCGATATTATGCACCGAAGGAGCATGGGAACATCCGTGGGGGAGCGTCATCGGCGTGGAAACGTCCCTGAGTCTCGTCGGGATGCCATTTTGACTTTTAAACAGGCTCGTGTGTAAATAGACCATGCATTCATGTATTAGGTTGTTTAGAACGTTTACAGACTAAATTTTAACAAAATTTTACACCGATTTTCATAAAACCAACTTAATTCAATACAGAAATTTAATCACAATTTTATCAAACAGCATATAAATATAATCTAAAACTCAGCAATAATTACTATAAATAAATTGTTTGCGATACCAGTACTATATATACCATTTATACTACATTCCTATATATTGGCATAAGGGTACAATAAGTCTTTACATAAAGTTTCTGTCCCACGGTGATCAACATAAAAAAGTTAAAGAACCACGATATTTTATACAGTTTAAAGTTTAGGACCTCGATACTTTAAGAAGGTTATATCCGAACGTGTGTCGGAGAACAGAGAAAATAATCAAATAGCCGACGTTTGGTCGTGATCGTCTTTCTGCTGGTCGGCATGTACGGTTGAATCGCGGCCTGGTGTAGCAGCACGTGGCCGTTTATGGGAGACACGATGCCCATTGGATGGCAAGCCGGAGTCGAGTCACTGGACGTGTGGACGACCCTGACCTTGACTGTTGGACAAGGAGAGGGAGACGCAACACCGTGCAGCTGCGTTCACAACGGTACCACAGCATCGACTTTGGATCGTCGCGATTTTAGATGACCGACACGCGCGCCTGACCTAGATCGAGCTACGGATTCGACTGATCTCGTTAGGATCATTAACGTGCATAGATCCTTAACGACACGAGATTTTTATTTCGAACGGATTTATCGATGGTTAGGCTTAAGTTAGGTTTAATTTATAGGTGATTAGATCTAAATTAGGATCGTAGATGATTAGATTTTTGTTTCTTTTCTTTAAACGTCATTCATTTATTTTCTTTAAACATAATTCATTTATATCGCAGCTTAAACACGCAGCTCGAAGCGTCCTATATTTCTTAGTAATTTCACCAAAGTGAAGAACAAGAAAGCGCGAAAAATAATCAATTTTTTCATACACCGGTAGCATCTCTGCAACCATTGCAGAATGTTTTTGAAAAATGTATCGAGAGCATCGCGATGAAATCTGTGGGAGGTAACAAAGTAGAACAAAGCGGTGAACTTGATCCAAGGGACACGTCGGGAACAAAAAGATGCGCTGCTAGGCTAAGTGCGTGTGAATCGAGCTTGAGGCAACACACGCGCCACGTTGCACGCTGCGCGCGAGAATGCGCGAAAGAGGAGGACGCTAGTCCTCGTCGTACTCGTTGGACATGGTTTGTTTGCATTCCGCGACCATGAAGCGGTCGTCAGTCTTCCATGAAAATTATCGTCGCGCATGGGGCCCAATGCCCTTCGTCTACCAACTTATCTCTCTTTTCCGCTTAAGTTTTTTTTCTTTATTCGTCTGTACATACATATGTGTGCACGAGTTTCGTACGAAGTTTCTCTACACGCCTTGAGAAGTCGCGACAATCAAGGAATTGTAGAGAACAATCGCGTCGAACAATGGCTACGCTGTCGTCGATACGTCGCATCGCTTACCTCTTCCTTTTGTATCGTCCTTTTTCAACGTTCGCCATTATTTTGTTTTTCTATTTTTCATTAATACGTTTGGTAAGTAGCCTTAAACAGATATATTAAAAATTCTTAGAAAAAAAAAAATGGAGAATAATGGGATTGTGTGTAAAGCTTCCTGATGTTTATAGCCTTCCATTAATGCAAATTTTACACGTTACAGTGATTTTACATTTTACAGTGATTTCGGGTTAACTTGATTCAAGAAAATTTATGCGACTTTATTTTTCCCTTTTGAAGCAGAGTTACTTTTTCCAAATATTCCAACATATTTCTTATTCTAAAATGCAATTTGGAAGATTCTCACATATCATCATCGAACGATAGATCATTTTTATAGTAGAATCATCCAAGCTACGAAGGTTTAGGGAGCTCGTTTTTAAATCTGTACTTATCCCATTTGTTCGAAAAATAATCTAAACACTGGAAGCTCGAAGCAAAGAGGAGTTTTTATCCACCTCGGCGTGGAGTTGCAAAAAAGCTTTGAATAATTCACGGTTTCGACAACTCGTTTAGCGCGGCGCGTTAACGATAAGACTACGAAATGACAGGTTTAACGGTCGCTGGCACGGTTCAGCCAGAGGGAGCCTCAAAGAGACACGTCCTCCTATGTATGTATGCACGCGTGTCGCATTAACTATGCGATCGAAGCCTGCTCTGCATATTTTCTCATTCGCATGCGATCGCGTACGCTCGTGTGTGGGCGTTTTCATTGAATCGCCCCGGCGAATAATGAACTTTAAGTTCTAGCGTAGCGTAGCATCCTTTTAGTTGACAACAAAAGGGTGGAGAGGTATATATTAGCATCACGTGCCGCGTCCAGAATCGACTGAAACTCGAATTGAAAGCCCCGCTTTCAGTGAACCTCTGCAAATAGAAATTACTCCGCTATACAGGGTATCCCAGTAATCATGGCACAATCTCTAGGGGAGCGATCTCTACGTAAAAAAACAATTCCGAAATGTATATTTGTTTTCTGTCACACTGTCTTGAAATTCGGCTGCGCTGTGTATACCTTAAAAAAATATCAGAAAATTGTTATGACAGAATTAATGGTATTACCGAATTGGAAATACCAAGGAAGAAATAAAATCATGAATTATTCCTGACAAAATTGAAATTCTATTATTATTTTCTTTATTTTTAATAGCGAACAAATAATAATATATGCGCGTTAATTAACTGCGAAAAAGTATTTTAATTATTAATGTAACGAACGGTTATCATTAATATACTAACTTCAATTATTTTCTACTATTGGTAATACTAATATGATAATAACAATGGTTAAAAGCGAATTTCTCTGGAAATCTAGAAAGCTTGCTACTGAAAGAGTTAATATTTCTACAATTTTTTTTCTTTCCACAAAGAAAGAATCAATTTCTGTTTCATCCGGAGCGCCGACATTTCCTTTGAATTCCAGCTACTTTTTCTCCGTACGCGTCGTATCAGACAGATCTGCACGCAGCGAGATTAAAATCTACGGTGTGTCAGATGGCGCGCGTGTTCTCATGGAGAACCGGATATCATCGCGCAGTCCGAGTGACAACCCAGACAAGGTAGATGAAAAAGAAAAGAAGAGGACACGCGACAACTTCTCTTCAAGATCAGAAAGAGAAGGTGCGAAGAAAGAAAGAATTCGATCGAATTGAAAGAACAGAAAGAAGATGGAAACTTCCTTCTTATTTATGCATTAAAGATGCCAATCGATATCCATCGATATTGCCATTCTCGAGTGGCGCAGACCGTGTCTCGACCACAGCCGAAACTTAAACTCCATTTTACCGTGGTATTTCAAGTAGTTGCTGAACTCTCGAGAAACTTTAATATCCCACGTCGCGAAAGATTAAAGATTCAACCGCTACTTGTCATTCCATCGCCACGTTTCACGCGGACTCCCATCGTCGTCTAGCCGAAGCATTTCACGTTCCCTCTTGCTTTCATCTTCAATCCCTCTCGCTTTTTCAACGTCTCTTCGCGCCTACGCAGGGGGTTTCGATGGTAAATCGTTTGTGGAAACACCAAGCGCTCGCGTTCCCTTCGGTTACTTTTAACGTGATTGTACCGCGAAATTTGGAGAACTCGTGGGGAAGAAGTGTGTGATGTCGAGGTCGTTTATTGTCGATGGATTCGTTGGGTTAGATGCGTGAGAAACGGCTTTGAACTTAGTTTTCTGTTGAATTTGCGTACTTTTCGTGTATTCTTGACGACTATAATTCGGAACTAGATACACTGAATTTTACTTTGTCTACGTACTACATTTACTTGTTTATACAATAACTCACTGAAACCATCTATTAATCTTCATTAGCACCTAATTCGATTGGCGTATCCCTTCAAAGAAATCAAACTCGCAAAAACAAATTCTCTTTAGGAATTCCAATCGTTTGGGGAAAAAATGATCCTACAACAACTTACGAATATCTCGGTGAAACGAACCGTGAAGACATTTAGCACTATTTTTCATTCTCCAATGTTGAAAAAGTGTCACATATAAAAAGTGGCCGTAGCAACAACGTGTTTTAGTGGCAACATGATGCATCCAGTTCTGAGAGTCACAACAGGGTCTGTTGCTGGTTTGAGCCGGTGTGCAGCAATGCGACAAAAAAGACTTCACAGGACATTTTTCGTGCTGGGAAATGGGCACACTAGTGGGATAACAAAAATGAGGATAAACCAGCACAGAGAAACATGTAGCAAATTTTTTTTATTATCGAGGGTGGAATGACATCATGGATTAATCATAACTGCGATAAATTATATTGATATATACGCTATTATACGCGCGTATAAACCTTTGATTATGCTAATAAGAATTCCATAGAATATGTAATTTGATATGCTGGAATCCCTCGCTTCTGTTCGCCTTGTTATTATTAGGTTGTCCGAAAAATGTCTTTCTTTCGCAAACGTGTTTTTTACAACAATGCAAACTTCATACAAATGTGAAACCAAGTCTGTGAAATGTCGCGATGTTTATCTCAACAGAACAAAATGGATCGTACGTAATTCGGCAAAATAATATAAAAGAAAAAACATTGTGTGATTATTATTTCCTCATAAAACGAAAGAAACTTTTCGAACAATCTAATACGTAGCGAATATTCGAGCAGAGATATAAATTGTAAACGTAAGTTTTATTGCGTTATTTGTTATTATACGTGTTATCGTTTTAAATTATCGTTCAAAAAGAATTCTTTTTCTAGGATAACGTTATCGTCATTAGCCTTTGAGAGACTAACAACACAAAGGATCAAAACTGTATTTATCAGAAGACCATCTTGCTCGAGTCACCTGTCCGGATCTATAATTTCAATAAGGTGTAAGTGATACGAAAAGTACGATCGAGATTGAAGAGGCCATAAAGGCGTAAATCTCGCAGTGATCGGTAGTCAATCTTCGGTAGTATGCAAATATGGTGCACGGTTAAGTGCATGACGGTGCAAATTCACGTAGAGGTCAACGTGTCTCGGCGTCACTTCATTGCTGAAACCAGCAGGTACTTAGTCTGCGTTCACGTGTACTGCTGTTTAAGAATTTCTTTACTATTACACATTCTACATATTCAATATAAAACAAACTAACTATAAAGTAAATAATAACTAAATATCTAATAAATACTTGACCAAATATTTAAGAACACACTGTCTTAACACTTTACCGACCGCTAGCGGTTCAACAGCATACGCACGTCCGACCGGCAACTCAGGCTCTGTTTCGGTTTAGACTCTCCAATACCATCCTTTTCGTTCATCGCGAACGATAAGTTTTTGAAATTGGTATAAAGCTGTGGGATCTTACAAAGCAACAGAACTGACGCAACTGAGCAAGGTACCTTAGTACTAAATAACAAATTACTATTCAAATAATGAAAAAGATTGTCAGTGACAAAAAGCCGAGTAATAGGCTATCGGTCGGTAAGTGTCGGCGATAAAAAGCCGATTAGTAGACTATCGGTCGGTAAATGTCGGTGACAAAAACCGATTAATTGGCTATCGGTCGGTAAAGTGTTAAAACCTTCATCATTTTTTTTACCAATTCCATATATCGATTTCAGAATTTATTACGATTGAATTTAATATTTACTCTACTAACTTCGAAGCACTGGTTCAACCTATCGCAACGAACACCGACACTGTTTGCGGAGAAAAAAAAGCAGCGACAGCAATGGAGCAATGGTAGTCACCGTTGATGTTGAATTTCAAAGAGAACAGTGACAGACTGACGGTAATATCGGCCTCAGGAGAACTTAATCACGAAATGTCGGCCGAGTAAACTAAAGCCGTGGCTAATATTTCGATGTCACAGTGGTTTCTCCAGATCAAGAAAGACAAGTTGCAGAAAAATCGTTTCTACATAAATAAGGATAATCCTCTGTAATCTTCCTCTATTGATCAGCAATTTTAACAAATCATAACCGATAATAACCCGATATGATAATTATCGTGAGAATTATTTAAAGCAATGTTTAGGTTACTAATGCCTTCGTGTAGTATCTTTGTTATCTTGAAATTTTCCAATGGGAAATCGATTTACTCGTGAAAAAGGCGTAAAGATATCGGATAGGTCTTTATCGAAGTCCATTTCACGATCATGATTCTGAAAATTGAACGTGCACTATTCTCACTGGTGGACACTGGTGAGGGTGTATCGGATGAAACGCGAGAGGTCCCAGGCGGCCTCAGAGGGGACGAAATAAAAGCGATCAGAAAAACGGGTAGAGAACAGAAGCTGAACGAACCGAGAAGAGGTGACATTTCAGATATGAGTTTCGCGGTGTACCACAGTCGGCGGTTGGCGAGGTCAGTGGCGCTTTGCGGAGAGCCTGATGGCGTCTCTCTCTGAGAAAATCGACGTTAAAAATAACTTTTCACCGGCCGACAATAGAACACGCGATTCCGCGGACAGACGCGTCCAGGGTGGCTCGTAACCACTTCGTCGTGCATGTCCACGCGCACGAAACATCGATTTCCCTGGTGTCGCGTTTATTTCATTGTTTTCGTTAAATCGGCCCTCATTGCTGATCGTTTTGATCCGTTGATACATGTCCTTTAATTAACTTGTTAAACGACGAAACCGAGCTAACTGGTTATTTGGATCGATAATTTATTGCACGTATTAATTTCTTTACTTGGAGAATTTAAAATAGATTCTACATTATATACTTGCGCTCGTAATACTTTGAAATATGTACTTTGAAACTGCTATATGTTTTTGTTTATATAACTGACACGATACGTAAGATTTTTGTATGTGGATTTAGATCAAGGAAAATTTCAACAAATATAACGATTGAATAATAGCATGATAGTAAAAACGTCGATAAAATATGACTGTATCATGGAATCATCGCTAAAGCATTCCTAACACCGCAAAACGATAATCACGACAATAATCACGATGATTGGCAATGATTAAAACATCAGTACATTAAGTTTGATTTGGCCTATGTGTTGACCTAGTGCCAGCAATCGCGTTTACGTCAGACAAGCGTGAGAGACTCGACTTCATCGCCTATCTATCATTCACTCATAATTACCGGGCGAATTATAATAAAAGAGAAGAGAAGATAGCCGGCAACCGATGGTTTTGTTCATTTTCTGCGATCGACCGTCCACGTAATTACGCACGAGAGCGGATAGTTATATAAACGCGTTCTTTGTTGTCCAGGGAAAAAAGAACAGCAATTAATAGGGCGTATCAAGCGTGGCGCGTGCTGTTGCTTTGTTTTCGCGATAGAGGATTTTTCTCTAATAGGATTTATCGATTCTCAAGAATCTTCAAGAAACGTTAAAATATTTGATTCGCATCATCGATCGAAGTTAATTTTTAATCGATGTAACGTTTACTTGTAACTTTTTACTTCTAAACATTTATTTCTATCTTTGTTTTATAATATAAAATTTAAGAATACATTTTTTGCGATTTGCATCGATATTTAAACGTCAATCATTTCTATTGCTGCTTTAATCACAAATTCAATTTCTACACCAATAAAGCTTGAAAATAAGTAATAATGAAATAATCACCGAATCTACTTATATAGGAATCAATTTGTGCACCTTATTATCCGTTATAAGAAATTATAAAATTGCCCATGATAATTGTAGAAATATTCGATAGAAAATTACTTAATAATTGTAATGAATGTCTGGCGCCAACCAGGATTTCTGATAATAGTAATACTATTGCATCAATTATTAGATAATTACCTTCAATTATATCACAGCGTGAACATTAATGCAAAAAATAACTATAAAGCAAGAATTAAGAAAAAATTCAAATAAAATAAAGAACAAAATTAATGACAATTGACTGAAAAAGTATAGATGAATAAACAAGAAACACGAACGACGAGTTACCCGACGTTCTCATACATCATTTGCTAATTCATTGCAATTACTGTTGGTTTGATAAACATCGATGTAATATTTACATTGTTCTCACTTATGCGACTTGGGTTCAGAGAAAATCGTCTGTCATTAAATCAAAAACGAAACGACAGTCGTTGTCTATATTTTCTGACAATAGTAGTAATCATGTTTCCTAAGATTTGATTAGATCATGAACGATAGTTTATTAACGAAGGCACTTGCAACCTTGTGACCTATTATGTGTAATAATCTGCGATTGACGCATGAATAAGTTTATTACGAAGAAAATTTAGTTATGAAATTGAAGAGATGATATCTTTCAAAATAAAACAGTGTTCTGCTTTATTTACTACCATACAGATTTAACGATACTTTATTAAATCATAAAAAAATATGACGATGCTTTAAAAAGTTGTGAAAAATTTGAACTCTCGAAACACCTCCTTATATACATCTCCATAATTCTCAATCCACCAAATAAAGCCAACCCTTTGTTTCCATTCTCATAAACTGCGATCGATTGAATTTTATTTTAAAAACCTGTGCAATTGGGGCACGCTCTCTCATTAGCCGTAAAAATGTCGAAGGAAGAATCGCAGACCGCGTACAGAAGCTCTACACACATATAGCCTGCGCATACAATACTCACTACTCATTGAAAAGCTTCTCGCAAAGCATTCTCGCGACCAGATGTACGCTACTTCCCCCACTCTTTTGCAAAGGATCCATCAATACTCACGGGCGAATCTAAAAAACCGTGGCGTCATTCATCGCGACCGTAGACACAGCTCTGTCGATAATGAGGGAGAAGATGGCGGAAGTACAATGGGTGCGCAGAGAAGCGGGGCAGAACGAGCCAAAACGTTCTCATTTTTCTTTCTCTGGGCGTTGCTGGTAAAGTTGAGGTAGTAATTGTAACGGAACCATTAAAAGCTGCGACAGAATTCTCCGGCAAATATTAGGTACGACCTCGATTGTAGCCGTGACGGTGGATGAAGGCGATAATAAAAGTATCGTACGTAGTAGTAGTGATAGTAGTAGTAGTCTCGTACGCGCGGTAGTAGAGTACGAATAGTAGTAGTAGGAGTAGTAGTAGGTGGTCGGTCGCAGTCGCAGTCGCAGTGGAAGCAGAATCGAGCCTCTCTGGAGGGAGGGTTTCGAGAACGAGAGACTGAGTAGGGGATGGTGAATGTGGCAGTTGAGGGGGGGGGGGAAGAGTCTGGTTGCGCTAGGTTTGCTCGTTGCAGTTGCAGCACTTCGTAATGAATGGTGCATCGCGCGCGGGGCAACGCCCTGTCAGCCAGCTGACTGAAATCAACCGAATCGAACCGAATCTTCCCGAATATCGCCGAACGACTTCTCAAACGCGCGCTTATCTTGACGCCACTCCCAAATATTTTAATATAAATCAGAAATTTTATTTGTTATTACATTGCGTGATGATAATTAGGCTGTGGATGCTTACGCATTTATGGGAAGTCAATCTTACAAGAATGCATAGAATGCATATAATATGTGAAAATATCCAAAGTATAGTTCTAATTAAATTTATGAGAGTACGAATATGTACAAACATCTGCTGTCTAGTGAAGATAATTGAGCCTTCAGAAAAAAACTGACCTACATCTTTTGTAAATCTCTCAATTTCGCTATCCAGCAATGCAATTGACATATTACCAAAATATAACATATACTGCAATATAATCTTGTCTACCCTTCAGGTGAATCGATATATCTATATCATATTTCAATTATAACTTCACAAAATAAAATTTCAAATCTTTATCGTCCAACAGCAGCATAAAATACCATTCTGAAAAAGTAACTGATGTTCGAACTAAACGAGCCAAAGCTGCTTTTCTCCGAGATCTATCAAAGCCTTTCTCGCATCCCGTCCTTACGTTTCGAACAGAGAAATACGAAAGACGAGACCAAAACGAAAATGAACGAAAAAAGAGAGAACGTGTATCCGGACAGATCGCGTTAGCATGTCGACAGGACGAGTCGCGAAGAAAGGAGACAGCAAGTTCTCTCTGTAATCGCAGTCATCCCCAATAAACTGTTTGCCCGACAACCCGACCCGGTTTGACGTCTGCACACAACTACATATACATATATATGTATGGATCGGCGTTCAGGTTCACACATACACGCTGTCCCTTTTCTCGATAAGGCTATGACTGAGCCTTCAATTCGCCGATTCTCGAAACTGTGCCGATCCGTAAATGGGCCACTCGCAAAAGGTTCGGAGAACAAACCTTGTGTGATCTGACAAAGGTGGGATACATTACGTGCGAACTTGCTCCGTTTTGTTCATATACAAGCGCCACTAGAAGTGGCAGAACTCTACCTTATCATCACGATCGCACCTTGGTATTAGAGTGTAGAGAAGACAACTTCGTGAAGTTTGATATGGGATTTCGTCACTGTTCTAGTGAAGATGATTGTTTATACGTACCTGAAACAGAAAAAGGAATTATACGTGTTAGATATGTGTTTTGTATTGTGAAATATTGTGTTGTGGTATAGGGAGACATAAAATGCATTATTCCTTATATATATGCAGTAAAAGAAAATTATATTATATAGTGAAATAATATTGCGAAATGTAGAAAAATAATCCTTTTTCGAATTGACGATACTTGAATAAATTTTACATTTACATTTGGGAAAATTAGAATCTACCTTAAACTGACTTGTCTTTATTAACTTTGTTATTGAATTAACTTTATAACTTGATTATTCCATTTATTCTAATTTCCATTTTAATTCATTCCTATTTTCAGCCCTGTTGATGCTTTGTAATTCCATTCTCCCTCGTGATTAAATCACCGACTCTATACAATTTATGCTGTATTAAAACCTTCCCTCTTTACAGTTCAATTAATGCCCTTAAACAGAAACATTAATTCCAAAATATAATTTATTACGATATCCACTTCTGGAATCTTTCACAATTTTCACGTTAACAATTAACATATGGTTTAGATTATATTCATCAAAACAGGGGAAGATCTGTTTTGTTTTAGGCAGCTAATAGACAGAAGACGAAAATAACTGTGTATAAAACATAAAACGGATCAGGGACGGTAACGCAGAAAAGAGCTAGATAACTAGATAAAAATCCCGTTTGAACAACGAGATATTGGAATACGCAGGAGAGGCACGTTGTCATAGAGGGATAGGGAATAAACTCCTCGGCGAGGCAACGAACTCGCCAGAGGCTAGTTGATGCAAGCCCTGTAATACGTGCAGCCTCCGCAAGAAGGGGGTTATTTGGTTTTGGTGCTTGCCAGGGTGAGTTCCAGCAGCGCTGCTCTGCACCCGACACGGGATGGGCGAGGGCAACGGGCGTGATGTCACGCCCTGCTCTGCAGCAGCAGCACGAGAGGAGAGGGAGCGATTAGAAGAAAGATGACCAGCGACTCCCTCTCGCTGCTGCTTCCAGGGTGTTTCGGTAATCATTGTACAATAGGCACGGGGAGATTCTATATGAAAAAACAGGTGGAAGATATAGATTGAAATTTTTTCATAGGACGTTTCGTTTTTGAGAAAATGAAATTTGAGAATTGGTTCGCACGAATATGCGTGTGCCAATTCTTAATTAAACACGTCCACGCTCTATTTTCTTGAAACAATTTCGATTTTATGGAAGACAGAGTGCCGTATAAAACTTCTATCCTATATGCTCGATTTATTTTTTCACGTAGAATAATCTTACTAATTGTATCATGATTACGAAGACAACCATGTATAACGAGAAGACGGACAAAAAGATAAAGAGAAAGACTGAGAGAGCGCGCAGCGAAATGTGGACGTGGTGAAATGAAAAGATCCCGGAAAAACTGTAAAGCATAAAGAATGAATGATGAGTATGCAATGTGAAAATGAAACGGAGAAAAAGAAGACAAGGGTGGACTGACAGAGACTCGATGGGATGTATCACGATGGAAATGAGAAAGCTACGATAAACAATATATATATATTAGGTTGAGCTAGGTACGCCTATATTTGTGGATATAAGGAGACTATCATAATGTTAGTTATAATTAGATTGCGCGTTTTTATACAAACTTTTATTTTCATGGATGCAAATAAAGAAACAAAATTTAAAAGGAAAGTTGGTTTATTTAGTAGGAATTACAGAGAACACCATATTTTGAATATTTTGTGTATCTTTGCACATGAAAACTGCAGGAGTTAGTTCGAAAAAATTTCCTTACTAAAAGTTCACTAATGATAACCAAACGATAACTCTCAAAATTACAAACTAAAAACCTAATTGAAAAAAAGAAAAAAAAGCAGTAAGGAGGTGAAGAAGACAAAAAGAAAAAAAGCTGTTGAGAGGAAAATAGTGGAACAAACGGAACGGAAACGAAAAGAGAATGAGAGTAGCGTACGAATCAGAAGAGGGGCAAGGAAGAAGAGAAACCTCTGGAAAAAGAGGGGAATAGAGAGGCGAAAGAGGGGGAATACGTAGTAGAAAGGAGCGTCGCCCGGGCGAGTGGGATATCGAGCGACGTCGGGACGCCGACCCACGCAAGCCGTGACGTCACGCGACGCGTCAGCTGCTGCTTCCGCGCAGCAAGCCGTGCACTAAGCTCTGTGGACCCCACCGGCTTCTCGTCTTCCCGGATCTACGCCGGGTCTTCCTCATTCTGTTTGCACGGACGAAAACGTGCTCGCCACATGTGCCCGGTTTATGTACACCACGCTACACGTTTCTACGCTTGTTTTTATTTTTAGTTTTAATTTCTCTTTCTCCGTTTCTCTATTTATTCGTCGTTCATGCTACAGTGAAACATGGACAGATTCAGGTTTCTTTTTTCGGAACTGCGTACATTTAATCAAGAGTCTGTCTTTTTCTTTTGAGCTTTGTTGTAACTTATTCGAAGGTTTTAAAGACTTAGATTGGTTTTAAGATAATCATTGGGAAAGAACATATAGACTTCAACTGTTTTAAGTATTAGAATTTTGGAAATTGGCGTTTAGAAACGAAAAACTTGGGAATATTCTAGAAACAAATATTAAATAATATATTTTAACGTTATAAGTTCACATAATCTCTCCTTAATATTTCATATTACGTAATATTGTAATACTTTAAGCTCGAGGAGAAAAGATGTGAAAGTTTTAATATGATTTTGTGCACAGTAAGAAAAGCCTGTTATATCCGACGCTTAATTATTCAGTCTGAATCCGGTTTACATTAAACACAAATGATTTATTCGTTGCTTTCATGGAAATTTTGATGCATCACCAATATTTTATTGCGAACAAAAAGAAAAGGTAAAGTCACGTTGGATGACTAACGTTTTTTCATCATGAATCATTCAGCTTATTCAGATAACTCCACCCTGTCGTTTAGTTTTCAAAAATTATATGTATTTATTACTAGAGTTGGTGTATACATTTAGTAACTAACAATAAGAGCACGTCTCTGTTTTACATGTTGACGTGAGAGCTATTTTAATCAGAGAAAGCATTGGATTCAGAAAAAACGTTCTGAATTTCCAACAAGGAGAAAAATATGATAATGCATTTTGGAATTTTTACTAAAAGTATTTATACAAAAGATTAACGTACTATCGAAATTTTATATTAAAATTTCTTTTATAGCTTATCAAGAAAATGAAAGTTAAAGATTACTAAAGGCCATCAAGATGATGACACTTATTCATTTAAAAATTCTTCTCCATTTAACTGTGTCGAATGAAGCTGGGGAAAGTAAGGTCAAGAGTTAACAAAGGCCAGCAAAATATTTATTCTCTTCATTCAAACCCTATTTCTATCTAAATCCACCAATCCACCAATCATCGTCCAATTTGCATACAACAGGATCGTTTGTTCATCCGGATTTCAAGTCACACGGTTGACCTCCGATACATCCCGATATATCTACACGTGGTATATCATACATATCTCGATTTACATATATACCTACCTCCGACGCAGTCGGCGCGTTTTCCCGCCATTTTAGTCGCAGAGACAGGAAACGATCGGTCGGCGTAGCAGCGTCTGGCTCGACCCGGAAGTGGAGTGCCGCGAACGCTAGAGAGAATGACGACGAGCAGACGTGTACTACAGAGTGGGAGAAACAGGGGAAGAGAAAGAGAAAGAGAGAAAAGTCATTGTCTATGAATTCCTGGCGGCCTTCCGCCTGGGCGTATCTCCGCGACCGGACTGACTGCCTACGAGCAGTCGCGTGCGTCTATCCGGTACGCGGCTACTTTCACGTACCACGACTAGCGATGGGATCAAGTTCAATATGTATTTACGAATTTTAATCATATTCAGTAACCAAGGTTCGCTGTACAGGGTTCGAATATTAATCGTACGATATAACGGTTCGTTCGAAATTTTATAAGTGTAGAAAGTCTTATCGGTATCTACTTTAATATTTCCATGAAATTTCAAACTTCAGGATTTTTTGAGCTTCCGAGAATCTTCAGAATTTTAAATTGCCGAAATTTTAATCTTTTCTAAGATAATCTTTATAAGACAGGTTAAAAAAAATCTTGTATATTGGTAAAAAGACTTCCGATGATAATAATACAATAGTAATATCTAATAGTAAATATATGTAGTAATATACGCAATAAAAATGTCTTTCAACAAATAATTTATATTTTTAGTAGTCTGATAATGCGATAAAAAGTAGTAAATATTACTTGGAGTGATTAATGCATCATTGATTTGTACACTTTGGTTATTACAAAATAACAAAAATGACCGGATACTTATTTTATCGGTCAGTGTTCGAACTTTCGCGACCCGGTTGAGGCCATCACTAAAGACGACGCGTGCAACGACTCGAAATTCCAATCTCTGCTCGATAAAACGTGTCCGCCTACGTGTCACCTCTAGCAGTGACACCGTGTTCTCGAACGATTCGAAACGCTTCTCTTCTTTACTTTACGGGACATTCGTGAACGCTGTCCTCCACTTCGTGGGTATCGCCGTGATGACGCATACACTCGAGAGCAGATAATCGGTAACCTTGAATGCAACCGGATAAAGGATCGTTTTAAATATATCAAACGATTATTTATAACTTTTCATACTATGTACTTACGCATTTTTCGATTTGAATGCTACGTTTGAAAGTTTATACACCTACACAGGAAAATCAATGACGATCAACGATATCAGCTAATGGTTAATCTACCAGTCAAGTTCATACGTATCTTTTCAAAATGCAAGCACATTTACTTCCTTATTTGATTCTAATACATTGCCTTAGCCAAGAAATATAGCTATTCATAAGCGCATACCATTATCAAACTCCCATAACCTATCATTTCAATTTTTCAATTCGACCTAAAACACCGTACTAAATTCCACGTATTTCAAGCTCCGCATGACGAAGAATCGATGGAAAACGGCTTTTTATCGACCAAGGCGAGTGTTCTGACCATCGTTGGTGCAGCCAACGCGAAACCAAAATTGTGAAATTGCTGTTGTATAAAAAGGCTGAAAGAGTGCCTCATCAAATGTTTTTCCTTTCTCTGGTACTCTTCAAATACATAGCAACGAAGCACGAAGCATCAGACGGGTCGGCAAAGTACGCCAATTGGCTAACGCGATAAATGAGTAGAATAAAACGAATTGACCGTACGATAGGTTAGGAGCATCAGCCGGTCGGCCAGTCAGTCAGGCGTTCGGCTTCCTGTGACGCATCCGATTGAACGAGCAAAGAGGAATGAGACGCAGTATGCAAGAGAGCAACAACGTTGCCTGGTACCACCAGACACCAACTGACGCCACTCTTTCACGTGTTTCGCGTCCGTGCCACGTGGGTGGCACGAATAAAGTACGCCCATGACGAAACTCATTATCGGCGATCGATCGAATGATTCATCGGGCCCCAGTACCACTAACCTTCCGCTTCCTGATTTTACCTGTAATTAGAACGACCGTGCTAGAAATCCTGTAGTAGGTACACACAATCCTGTTTGCGACCACCGGTGAACCAGAGACACGAGGAGGAGGCGGAGTGAACGTCGATCTCTCCCGTGTACGCTACTCTGTCTTCTACCATCTCTGCATCGTACTAAACGTCGTGCTAACGGGACGCCAGGGACTTGGAGAACCTAACATGCGTCGATCCATGGTTTCGAGATACTTCACGCTGGCGATTGATTATCTAGCGTGGGATTTTCAACTTAGAATTTAGGACGGCTGTTTTTATTATTAGGCAGAGAAAGGGATTTTTAACTATCCAGGAAATTGTGTTCGAGATTAGGGTTAGCTTTGATTTATGGAAGATAGACATCTTAGACAGCTATATTAAGGTTAGGTGATTTAAGCTGGATTTGAATCTTAGGAGGTGAAGACTTTAGATGCCTATGTTAGGCGCTTTAGAAGGTTAAATTTGATTTTCAAAAGATAGAAATAGAGTAGCTGCAGCTATGTTAGAAAATCAAAAAATTAGGAGTATCATATTATTTCATTTACTCGTGTTAATCATATCTTCATTAATTTCTTGATAGTTCAAGCAAATAGATGGCGTCCAATGAAACTATTATTGTATTGGATGCGTATCTTATCGAATTGCAATATTGAATTTAGCAGTCTGAACTACCCAGAAACGTAATTATGTCGAGCAATACGTTACCAACTGTTATACACGGAATTACTAAATCACGTTTAAAACGCGATACGAAACAAACGATCAGGAACGTATCTATCTCAATGATATATTAACTTCACCTAGAGAAATGATCGAAATCTTTATGTTTAAGCGTTATATTCCATAAAATCCTACGCGGTTCCATAATCAGCGAGACCAAGTATGCAAGACGTAGGAAGTTCGTGACAGCGAACTAATAGCCGCAGTAATCTACTTCCTATTCTCTCGATCGTAATAAAGCGGCTACGTCTATTTACGAACTGACTTTCCCGCGACATACACCGCGTATAATTATCCTGGAAGTTCTATTTTCCAAAATTAAATATCTATCTATTCCCGAATTTACTACAATCTATCGCACGACTCAACGTTTTATTTTCAGCAGAATCAAAAAGCAGAGAAGTTTTATTTTACTGCAAGTTTAATCGGTATGAAATCATTGTTAGATGAAAATAATAACGTTATATAAATAATTTTTAGAATATAAATTTTCATATTTACAAACTATATAAATCTTGCTAACAGGTATAAATAATTGATATACATATAAACTACGCGTTAGAACGTTACACACACATAAATATTCTTCTAGCTACAAATAATAGGAAACTCCATTATCAGAATGAGCTTTCCTCTCGTAGGACCTCGCCTGCTTAAACGACTCCCAACAATTAAAATCAAACCTGTCGAAGCAACCACTTCCTCCTTCGCTCACCACATAAACCCACCACACATGTACATGTACAAAGGGACACTTACGATTATCAGCGTGAAATTCGCGCAAAACACAATCATCATGAACGGTGGTCCACATTAGTCGAACGATAAATTGCGAAACGTTTGGACACGAAAGCTCAGCGTGTCAAAGTCAATGACCTTTCGGCTTACTCCAGTGACCAAAGCAGCGACGATGGTAGTAGCGACTGCAGTGTACATGCAAAACCCTAAGGAATGTCAGGTGATGGGGTCGCATTTAATACATAGATATATATTTACTTGCAAATCTGAATCAAATTCTACGTCCAAGGTTCGCTACACAGGGATAGAATATTGTCTGGAAGATATACTGTAGGTATTTGCCAAATGTTCGATATTCACAAACTCTGTCGTAATAGTTTCCAATCTCGAAATGATCGGTACTTGCAGATTTCGCAAAATTCGCAAGATTTCAAATTTCCAAATTGTCTACTTTCCGCGTTTTTAAATCGTTAAATTTCTAGATTTTCAAATTCCTAAAACCTTAGATTCCCAATAGTCGACGAAAGTATCCAGACACTTGTCTATTTGGTCAATGTTGTTATGCACTTGAGGCTATCACTAATGGACACTCTCTCTCTGAATTTCTCTCTGTTGTCGTTCGACGATAGTAAAGTAGTCGACTCTGGCGAGGCTTTTCATCCTGCTCTGCCGTAATGGCCGCTTAGGGTTTACGCTTCGTCGAGCAATTCGCTGAATCGATCGACGAGAGACGCTACACGTCCCCCTCGTAGCGCGTGCTATCGCTTTCTTGTCGATACCAGGCAAAGATTATCGGTTGGTATCGCGGAAACGAGAAAACAGTAGGAAACGAGCAACAACCGAGAAGAGGTACGGTGTTGGTGCGCTGGTTCGCGAATGGCGAACGAGGAAGAAGCGACGATCTATGAATAGATCGTGAAAGAACGTGAAAGAACGCCAAGAGCCATGGAAGTCCATGAATCAACTCTGCCTGCAAGAGTAGTCGCAATTTGACTTCGTTGAAGATCGCAGAGGTTAACACAGATTGATCATTTTCAAAATAATTTTTGATCCAAATATGGAACATGGATTTTACCAATAAACAAACGAAGTTAACAGTTTAGAATCCATGATAAATATTAGTTTTATTAAAAATCTTCTATTAATACTTACAGCGATAAGCATATATGCGAATATCAGCATGTTTAAGAACTTCATAGGAAAATTTCAGTAAAATTTCAATAAAACGTATTTTCGTCGAATTCACATTTTATCTAACAAAATACATATTGCCTGCATACATATTCTTTTGCGTGGCAACAAAATTTGCTTAAACTTCATTATCTGATCAAACGATGAGAGGTCCGTTTTAAAGATTATCTTTGCATCGGCTGAAAATGGAAGAAAACATGTCAAAGTAAATTGGATTTTTGCAACGTTGCAATTAAAAATCGTGATTCGTACAATTTCTAGCTGACGTTCCTAGACACGGGACACACGCGTGTTTCGAGTATAAATAAATCGACCTTGACAAAGTCGAGGCCATACCAGTTTTCAAGTAGAGAAAAATACCGAGTGCATTACACTCTCGGTAGGATCCCGAAGGAGGAAAAGGTCGGAAACGGCGATAGCCGTTAATCAATGTCATCCAGCGTGTACGTTGGAATCTACAAATGCATCGAGGTCACGATATCCAACGAATCTAATCACGAACTTGACTCGATAGGAATACGGAAGGTTTCTCTTAGGTTAAACAGCCTGTGTTTTGACAATCCTCTGTGAATAGGTTCGTCAACCATAGAAATGATTAAAAGACGTCTTTGAATACTTATCGAGTGAATGTAATAAAAACGTTTCAATCCTCACCAGTGCATAAAACACATTTAATAGTATCCTTCGCTAACACAAGAAAAGAAAATTATGTTCGAGTTTCCTGAAACGTGTTGCTTAATAATAATTGATTAATACTGCCGTGCATGCAGGTGAATAAGTACGCTTTCAAATGATCAGCTTGTAGATTTATGTACATTAAACGAAAAGATCAAAGACATCGTCCTTGGTGTTTCTTGCGCCTTTGCGTATATACGAGAAGGAGAACTAGTTCGCCTTTTGTTTTTCATAATCGTCCTTGTGAAAGTTTCGTCCTTTCAGAATATTACAGATTACAAGGTTACGATAATTGCGATAATTTTGATCGTCGCATTCAGTCTTTACATCGTCCAATAAACATATATGAATATTAATGAATATGAATATATGAAAATTCTTCTTCTTCGTTATTGAGAAGATCAATTTAAAGAATTTTAATTAAATATCATGATTGCTTTTTTTTGAATTTTTCAAACAAACCAACCTTTTCCATACATAGTAAATATAGTTTCTTAGTTAATGATCTATTTGTTGCTAAGAAATTATTACGATGGTTGACATGAATGCATAACAAGTAATAGAAGAACATATAAATAATAAATGATGCCTAATAAGATTATAAGTGAAATAAGGTTTTCGTTAAAGGGCTAATTATATTTGTCTACACTATCACTAACTTACATACGAACTTATTAATTTTCAAATACATATTAATAGAAAGAATCTTCTTTTGTTATTAATAACTCAATCAGATGTGCTAGATCAGAAAATAGATCTCGAGTAACAATTTATCATTGGTTTATGTGAGCAAGGATATAGAAGAATGTAATATTGCAAAGAGAACGACGGGGAACGATATTCCTGACGGGCGAAATCGTCGTAGAAGAGCAAACGGCGCAATAAATCTTGCGGACAACGTAATTCCATGGAAATAGAAATCCTTTCGCCGACATCTTAAACCGCCATTGGTCGCGGTCGATGGCAGCGGAAAAACAGCGGCCGTCGCGAGTGAAACTGCATTCTTGTCAAGTACGTTTGCGGCAATCGTAACCGATCATTATTCCACACAAGGTGAACCGGCAAGCTTTTCCAGGAAATAGCTACGAGTAGATCTCCACTTGCAACGATAATTCGTCCGTTCGAATATTAACGATGATTGAGATTTTCAGAAGCGAGACTATCCAACCGCCCTTTTCAACATCATCTAAACCTGTTAAAAAGAGTATAAGATTGAGATACGAAAATTCGAAGCATAGCAGTTCTGAGCCAAAGTCACCTCTCATTGTCGCTGAACGTACGTATCGTTAATAAAAATCGTCAACATTTCCGACGTCATGCATAACACATTTGCGCGTGACACCGACGTGGTGTCATCGACGGTCAACGTGTTAAATCGATTCCCTAAAAATTGTACAACTATACGAAGCTTTGCCTTTATCGTATCTGAAGAATAGAAAATACTGTGAAAAGTCGTGGCCTGGAAACCGGCAACGAGCCTGCAAAGAAACGGGAGCGACGCGGTATGCCGCACAACGGCGCAGATTCATCGAGAGAGATCGTGGCTATGAATAGGGGAGATAAATAGACAAAGCATAGGCTAGATGGGTGCCGGGTGCCGGGCAATCGTAGACAGGGAACAGGAGGCAAGAAAAGAATGAAAGAAAGAAAGAAAGACAGGTAGGAACGGTGTGAGGTGTTGCAAACAGAATACTCAAGGTTCACGGGAGAGGTATGCGGATCTGAAAAGCCGATAGAGCCGAACGAGCGAAGTAAGCTTTCGAGGGAGTATTATGCGCACGAGATGGACATGCTTCCAGAGTATGCGAGTATATTTCAAGCGAAACGAATATTTACTTTGCAATCGAATATTTCATTTGGAAAAAGTTCCTTTTTCTTTGATGGATTGCTGTTCCTTTGAATCGTAAGATGAACGAAGAGTATAGAATGATATATGTTCTCTGTACTTTCTATATTTTGAATACAGTACAGTCTCGGTTATCCGAGTACCGTTTAATCGAAGTTCCGCATTATCCGAGATGCTTTCAACCGCGCCACAACTACATTTTCGCTGAAATTTTTACATGAAAAGTAGGAAAGTGTAAACATAGTCAGATATTGTGAAAGCAGTTAATCAAGCCTTCAACCGATTAAATAATTAATTACACCTAGATGTTAATTAATTACACAGGATACGCGCAATATTGCATTGTCAAAATTTTTCTACGATTTTATTGTACGATTTATGCACGCTAATAGACGTTTCCGTATTATCCACGTTAAGCCCGGTTCATATCGTCTCGGATAATCCAGGTTCTACTGTATTTTACCATGGGAATAACATGGTTGATTTGTATCTTTTTCAAGATCTTCTTTTTATTTCGCTTCTAAGGTCGACCTATCTATCAGCAAGACACGCACCATTGGACCTGAGCGCGGGAACAACTTTGTAGACAACGTCGGCAGAACGAAAATTACATGGCCGGTAAAACAAAGTGTCGGTCTAATTGTTTCAATTACGACTGACGAGAACAGCTACCACAGCCTCCGTTCAGAAGAAAGTCGCTGAAACATCTTCATGATCGTCCATAATTACAATGAGATTGTTATGAAACATCCAGGATTATCGATGGCATTGCAACATCTAACGTCAGTATCCAAGAAATTCTATGAAGCTAACATTTTGTCCTCTCTTGTTGAATATGTGTAAAATTAGTACAATATTTCTAGCTGTTTTCCTAAGCCCTCGAAGAGATAAAAATGATACGTAACGAAACTTTTGAAAAATTACCATTTTGATTTAATATTATTCCATTTTTGTCGGATTAATATAAATTTAGACTGTACTCGAGTAAATTCTCTTATAGATGATATAAATAGAAATTTAATAAATCTACATGTAAATCTACAAATATAACGAAAATATAGATACAAATTAACAATTGAACGTAGAAAAATTCAATAAAGAGAACATGTTCTGTGAGGTCGCAAATATGCTCTTATTATAAAAACAAGTATTTCACGCGTATTGAATGGAATTCCATCGTCGTGACATCACTCTCTTCATCAACAACGTTTCTGTACTCGCGTTGCATAACGTTCAGTTTTATTTTCAACGTACATACGATGTGCATACGATTCTTTCGCTTCTTCCTTTTTTTTCTTTTTTACAATCAACGTGACGGAATTCCCTTTGTTAATTCAACGTTTGCTCCATCATGAGCAGGCATCACAATATTTATGTAAAGAGAAAAAGAGCAATAACACGACAGAGGAGAGGTGTGGCGAGAGGCAATACTTGCTCCTCTCTCTTTCTCTCTCCACTCAGACCCGTAATTTACAGGCGCCATAAGTAACGCAACTGGCTTTGCAATCTGTTCTCGCGTGATCAGTTTTTGCGCAGCTCCTATCCCCGTTGTTGCATTCATTCACGATTACCTATACAATTGCAATCGTAATAAATAGCATTAACAAATTTCTCTTCGAGAACGTCCTCTTACGCAACGTCGTTTCGTTCCATGCATCGTCTTGCTGTTATTTATTAGTTGCATGCCTCTCTTTTCCCCTCGGTATACCAGTGAACATGAATTATTATATTATAGATGTCAGAGCTCTTTAAGTTTATTGATTTATTTATTGTTTTAATAGATTCCTTCAATTCAATTTTCATTTCAATTTATGGAATCGCTCGATGCTTCCGAACGATTCGATGGAAAATGCGACCAGTATTTTCAGCGTGATGCCAGATCGAGCGTAAATAAAACGTGGCTGCGTTGTGCAAAAGTTACGCGAAGGCAACCGTATAACTATATAACGAGTGAACGAACCAGCTCGATTCTTAGCGCTCGCGCGAGCATGACCCGTGCAACACTCCGCTGGAATTCCACGTTCTTACCGTAGGCACATCCCTGGTAAATGCTTCGACTACATGGAGAAAAAAAAAGTATTTGCAACGCGCACGACAAACGCGCGGCTATGCTTTTGCGTCCACGTGAGGCAGACATGTTGGTATTGCGTCATTGGCAATGCAACGGGAACAGGTTAAGTCATCTGCGGTCAACTAACTATCGAAGGAACGAGTTAAATAATTTTACATGAAATGTATATGCAATTATCTGTAAGGAATATTACGACTATAATTATCGAAAATTATGTGTGATTTGTAGGAAACGTTTAGGTCTAGAATATTCAACGATGGAGAGATCAAAATGTGAATTATTTTGACATAATGTGATTACGTTCGAAGGACTATACAGGATAAGTCAATAAAAACTACCACATGAAATAATTTGCTATCTATTGACTTTATCAAAAAATGTTTCAACTGAAATTTATTGTATTTAAGGAACCTGATCAGATGAGCACATTTTGATCTTTTAATACCTCGTATCTTTTGTACAACATTGGTCGATCCAGCTGGACGTTCTCTACAAAAAAGAAACCATTAGCGCAGCAGATATCTTAACTTTAATTTGTCAAATTTAACGCATGAAAGAAAAACACGATGTAAACGCATTGCACAGAATACCGATTCGCGTCTTTCCTTGTCTTTCCTACATTAATTAAATTTGATAAATTGAAGTTAAAATATTTGCTAAACTAGTGGTTCTTCGGTACAAGTAGGTTAATACTTTTTTGTATTATGTATCGGTATGGTAATGGTATTTCACCCTTGTACAACTCCTAATTATACCTCATATTTATTTACCTTTCAATAGTTTCTGGTCATTCGGTAAATTTTCTCAAACTTCTCCAACTATTTCACGTTGTGTCGGGATTTCATAATTAGCAGATAACTCATTCACGACGTTCTCTTGCACAGCATTGCCAATTAACGAAAAGTCTCCTCCGTATATCGCAAAACGTGTCGCTTTGCTGCTCGAGTTCTTGCTCTTTCTTCTTACTGTCACCTATATTTAGCTGCTAATTGGCGGTGACGAACATTGTCCCCTCCCCCTCCCCCTTAATACAGACAAGAAAGTTTCGCGACGTTGATACTCCCGCCGTGATTATCCGACTAGCTTGTCCAGATCCAGACACGTTGACCTACTCCCATTCGATTCAGAGCTCGTGAATGACCTAGCGAGGGGATTTCGACGTTCAGAGCCTCTCAGTGCAAAATTACGTATAGGATTGAGATGTTCGTAACAAAAACGATAGTCGTCGATCATTTCTGGACGATAGATTAGATTTTTAGATCGTAGAATTATAACAGATTAGGAAAAGAAACGAGAAAATAACCATTGTTTTTCATAATTGCACATCACTGCTTGATAAACTACATTCTTGAGAGAATCCTCGATTTTATCTTTCTATAGTGTTCGAGCCAAATAATGGATGTATCTCTTTTGAATTGTGTTAATTTACATGCATGTTCTTGAAGCTCACAGAAAAGGTATTCTAGTGAAGAATTAGTTTATTTGCATAGATCTTAGCTAGAAGATACGTAGAAATAAATAATATTGTACAAGTTTCTTGTATTAATAACTTCCTTCACATAACAATAAAAAAAGTTGATAATAAATGATATAAAATGAAATAAATTTTAGCAAATACGTGTTAATTATTCTACTACAACTTGTAATTTGTAACTTGTGAATTCACTGATATTATCGGCTTGTAAATTTGTATGCACACGAGAGTCCTATTAAGCTTATATAAACTGATTTAACTAAACTTGTATATATTTAACTAAAATTTTGTATTTATATAAAATATTAAAACTGAACCACAGAATTTTTAAGTTAACCACGGAATTTTTTAAAACAACGATAACGATTCTTATACTCTTCGAAATCACCAGGTTTGATGATCTGACGTCAAGCAGTAGTTGCAGTACCGTAGGTGGACAGAAAACATTGTATTGCACTTATTTTAATTAACAGCCGCCCCAAGCTAGAGCTTAACAACTTCCTGTGCGCTTTCTAGCGGCACTCGCGTCGCGACAGTTCCCGTTTCACGTGAAATATGTCGACAGTTAATCGGTTTCTCCTCGACCGTCTTAAGGAACGTTAGGTTCGCGTAAACAAACTGGTGATTCTCAGATATGTACCGTGTACCGGTCGTTAAAACTATTTTTCTTCCAGTCAGCAATAAAACTATCTTTCGTTTCCCTCTCGAGGCAGGATGATGCACTTGGACGATATCAAATCAACCACGCCCAACATTGTTCTACAATGTTGCAAGAGCATTATTACCGGCTCGTAAATATTAAGTTGTTCGAAAAATTTGCTGCGACGGTTAAGAATGATTTGTCTGAAGAATTATACATTTCACCATGTATAACTTCACGAGTCTTTGAGAATAAAATCTTCTGTATAAAGAATTTGAATATTGAAATTTAGAAAAGAAAATGAAATATATTCGTCCTAGAAAAAAATTCCATTTTCATTGTTGCTACGTTCTAGCAAATAACAAAGAATATTCTGTATCTATTTGTAAAGAAGAGAGGCTCTCTCTTACTTTTTAAAAACTGAACGATTCTTCCTACCTGGCTACATTGTTATTGGAGGATTAATTGGACGATAAATCGTGGAAATTCGATATGCCAGCGTGTCGTGAGAAACGTTTGAACGTCGCGTTACGGGTAGCTCTCGATCTCGAGACGAAGGAGACGAGGTGTGTTTGGGTTTGCCAACGAGGGTTGATTTATGCTCGACTTACGGCCCTTCACCGCAAAGGGACGCGACGTTTCGGGAAACGACGTAACCGGAATTGCCGATAAACCTGCATTAGTTTCCACGATCAAATTGATGGATGATCGAACCTAGTCGACCTTTCCAACTTTCACGCCCACGTTGTTTCCATTTGTTGACTTCCGTTTCATTGGCTTCCACCCGCACGTTAAACGTATTATTCGAACAGCAGCGGGTTAGAGATCGATGTTTTCGCACTTCAATCTTGTTTCGATGCTTTTATTGGTTGGCGAGATTCGTGATTGGCAAATCGAATTGTCGATGATACGATATAGTTACCTGTATTATCTGGATAAAATCCTCGACGTTATTGTTCGTAGCTTTTCAAAACCTATTCGAAAGACATAGACATGATATAAAATACGCTAAAAAGCTGTAAAAGTTACTTCAAAGAATTCACAATTGAAAAAACCGATAATTTTTTACGAATAGATAGCTGGAGTTAGAGATAAATAGTCTAATCGTAGTTAAATCTTTCTTAATTTTTGCTATGAATTCTTCGAACCTAAACCTAATATTTGATTGCTGTTGTTTAATTTATTCACAATAAAAAATTCACAGTATAGTCAATACTATGTTTAAAAGTAGAAATCTTCGTTGAGGGACGGTCGTTGGCTTCTTCCTTTTTTCCTGGAACGTCGATCGACGTTGACCGAGGAAACCAGAGGAATTTGCAATGCATATAGTCGCGGAAGTTCCACGGATTCATGAGCTATTCCGTGGAGAATGAAGGCACGACACGGCTTTCGCGATCCTCCTCTTTCTCCGTTATTGGTCCGCAGGTGTCTCATTAACGCTTAACCGTTCGCTCTTCTATCTTGTGTTAAACGCGCGAGAAGTACTCATGGCGTTAAGTGAAACGAACAAGAGACGGTAAACGGAACTGTCCTCGATATTCGAAGACTCAGGGAAAAGTGTTTGCCGAGGGAACCGTAAAAAGGTGCTAAAATTCACAAGATGTTCGTGTACACTATCTTTCAAAAGTATTTAGACATTATATTGTTTATTTCTGACGAAAGTTCCGTAGATAGTATTAAAATATAGACAGCTCTTAAATTCGATTTTATGAAATATACCTAATGCCCGCATCGACAAACCGTAAAGAATAATTGAAGATGTAAAAAGAAAAGTTTATTCGATATATTTAAATTTTATTGCTTTTTACTAACTTTCTTGAACAAAGTGTTACAAAATCCTCAACAATCTATCCTCCATCTATTGCGACATTTCTGGAAAACCACAATGAAGAAACCACGACGTAGAAAAGATTCGAATCAGGCCCTTAAATTTCCATCTTCTCGAGAACCAAAATTTACGGGGACCACCAGCGACGCGTATAACGATGGCTGTGAAAATCGAAAGGTGGCCAGAGTACACGGCAGGTGCACCACATCGCAGCGGTGAACGTCAATGGGGGAAACATGCGTGCCATGTACTACGCTCTCAAAGAAAGGAAAAAACTAATAAAGAAAAAGAGAAAAAAAAAAGGAAAGATCACGCGTATAACTAACATATACACGTGTAGAATAGTGTTAGTGTCGCGGTTGCAACGTCTGAAACAGCAGCATTCAAGAACGACGGACCCGCTTACCTTGGCGAGGTCCTTCCACTCGCTCTGCCTGTGGAATGCAACGAGAAGGCCTACGTGGCCCGAAGAAAAAGAAGAACCGAGTAGAAGAACGAGGAGAAGAAGAGGAGGAAAAGTAATAAGAGGAACAAAACGATTACGGGGAACGGAGTCCAGAGGTGGTCCAGCGAAGGAATTGTGTAGAGAGGAGGAAGCGGATGATCGATAAGAGCGATGGAATGGCCGACGATGAAAAATGAACAAGAAAATTGGGTTAAGCTTTTGTTTCTTCCTTTTCTTTCTTCGTTCTTTTGGATGTGATAATCGGAAGAGGTAGATACGTTCTAATTGAAGGACTTCTCTTTTTCAGGAAATTTGTTTCCAATTAGTTTTCAAATATGTACATACATATAGATACTACTTAAGAATTTGTCGCCACTAGAAGGAGGTGAAGTAGTCGCGTAAGAGAACAATACCAAATGAGCAGGTACATAAACCCGTGTATATAAATAATATAGCCATTCTAGAGACAATTGAGATATCGCGGTGACGTAACAATGCGACGCGTCTATGCGCAGCTGCCACGCATTGTTACGAGTCTGCGTTCCTAACCTCACTTATTCCCGCGTTCAGCGATATCTCTTTTGTCCTTCTAATTTCTCTTCATTCGCGTTGATTTTCGTTAATAGATTGCGAAATTTTATCCATTGACAGAAAATTTGCTGGTCAAAATTCATAGAAATGCATACTATGCAAGAATAAATAAAATTAGAAAAGAAGAAAAATACAAGTTATTACTAATGTTCAATTCCCGTAAAATACGTATTTATTGCGTTGCATTTATAAAGATTGAAAAATTCATAATCGACGATTATCGATAAAATTATATCTATAAAGATGACGTCATTTTGAATTTCAATGATTTTTTAATATGTTATCAGGGACATAATTCTGAACAACTTTTTCCTATACATCTAAGCGCCGCCCAGTCTTAATTTCCCAGATATTTGAAAAAAACTATAGGCACCACTACAGTGAATTCTACCTGTAATTATGCATCCGTGACGTCGTATGTGTTAGTATTGGTTGCAGGCCGCCTCCTCATGGCAGCCGAATAAGATAATGCCTAACACAAACCTAATTCTTATCTTTTATTTATGGTTTACATAGATTTAGATTAGGTGCCATTTCATCCAATTCTTATTAATAATATTATACTTATGATTATTCGAAATTTTGTTATCGTTTATTATTGCTAAGATTCATTACGACTATAATAAAATTAAACGATAAATTACAATTATTATTTGACTACTGCCTGTTCGCTATTTGTTATTACGATGTTCTATGCACGGCCATATTATCTTTCCCAGAACTAAAAGTTCTAATCTAACTGTAATCTTATCTCCGTTTATTTTAGTAATGTGATCATAGACATTTGCTACGCGTCTTCTCTGTATAAAATCTTAATACAGATTATATCCAATAGAATGGGCATAATTAGTATGTCATATTTATACAGAGCATAAAAAAGATTGTAGCTTGAAGCAAAAGCGAGTGGAAGACGTAGATTGATAATTTTTGATACAAAATTTCATTTACTTATGAGAAACTCCAGTTTCTATGCATATTCAACAAGTTTTAAATTCGATTTTTTTTTTTTTTTTTTTTTAAAAGCATCAAATGAAAAAATCTTATTCTACATCTCTTACATATTTTTACACGTAGAATAACCTCCAGCTAATTATTCATTTGTGTTTAATCCGGATTCTACCATTTACACCTATAAAAATAATTTATAAATGCTTCAAACTCGATGTTCTCGAAAGCGAAACTTCGTATCAAAAATTATTCTACAATTTTTTATTTATTTATACACAAGAAACCATCTCCCTTCGTTTTGTAACACTATCTTCCCTCTATTGCACAAATTATAAAGTTTCTTGGATATACGTAAAAAAAATTGTACTCTGTACAAGTATATTAAACTAACATAAGAACACAATTCTACGTCACAAACGCGACATTGATATCATAATTCGTTTCTTTTATCATTCTTCATATAGATTATCTAAGAAAAGAGAAATGTAAGCGTTGTAAATATTGTACGACCATAATCATCTACAGTGTAAGTATAAAGATTCGTGGTCAGCGACTACAGCTGCTCGTAATGTATAAAAATCGCCTCGACTCATTATAGCCTCTCATAGTAACGAAAGGGACAATAAAGTTTGTTGCCTAAAAAGACACAAGAACTTTTCCTACCATGTAATATCAAGCAGCAATATTTACAGCAATCTTGAGAAAACAGCTGCGTCGAACATCATTACGAAATCGTGTGCAAAGTACTTGCAATTATTTATCAATTTTCACATAAATTTCTTTATACAGACTAAGAATTTACTCAAAATACGGATAAGCCGGAATTTTGATTTTTCCAAATTATTATTGAAATATGCTTGAACAATGTGTCTGCAATGCACAACGTCGCAGACATACGCTATTTACAAGAGGATCTTAATTCATCTCTTATTTTCTCTTCGTGTTTCTCCCTTCTGTCTACTACGAATTCCAGGTAGTAAGATAGGAGAAATCTTTATCGTACGCATATCAAGACCGTGGCATATGCATGTTCTCGAGTTTCATCGCCCTAGACGCTGATATCTTATCGATACGCGAATACGCAGAATGCGTACCATGCGTTTAATACTGTTTTACGTGACTCGTATCGAATTCTTTCTCTGAACAATTTCTATTCCATTCTTTCGTTCCACCCTACTTCGTTACAATGGTGCGAGGCAAAATAACGTTATTTGTCACCCGAATTTGATTTTTTAATTAATATTATATTATATTAGTGCTTTTATCATTTTCAATAAACCAGCAAACTATAAAACCAACTTCCTAATTCAACACAAATAAATCTCCGAAAGCGTCGATACACATTTTCTAATTAAAAAGCCAAACAATTATATTCCTTCGTCGTTGTATAAATAGGAAACTATCGCAACGATATCGGGGTCGACTTTAAAATGCAGCTTTTCGCTGTTACGAGTCGCACCATTCACCGACTTTCTCACCATGCAACGTGCACACAAACGTATCAGCTGTTCGATATAACAAATTTCTCCTCGCTTTTTCCTCGGCGTCGCCATACACTGATGTTCGACACACAGCCTTACGACTGTGTCACGGGATAGCAGACCTTGCCTTATGGGGATTGGCGCCACTCGGCGTACCCATAGTCGTCGCATGCATTAGCTGCACCTATAATACGTGGCCGGATCGTCTACCGATCCTGGAATGGTTATTTGGGTTAAACACGTAACAAATTAATAGCCGTGCTATCCAACATTTACATGTTGAGTCACGCGCGATTTTGCGCTTGCATCGCGCGATTCCCGATTTACTCTACGTCTCCGTAACTAGCAAAATGCATGACGCGTCTTCCAGTTCGTTGTTTACGTAGTTTGTGCTAATCCTATCAACAGTTTGAAGGAACGTTGCGAAGGTTGAACAACTCTCGTTACATATTAGAGAATATACGAGGTTGAACGACATTGTTTCGCCGAAGCAAAGAAACTCGTTTTATTTCCCTCAATTGTCTTTAGTATGGAACCGAGAGCAATGCTTGTTCGATAGAGAACAACTCAATGCGTTAACAATAATAAAACAGTAATGAAATAGAATGATAACAATGATCATAATATTAAAAAGGAATTGACACTGTATTTCATGTAATGTATCTTGAAACGCAATAAGTCTCTGCACTTGTTTTATCGTTTACAGTGCACACCGTGCAGATTGCGCGATATCCTGCATGGAACGCAAACACTGCTTCAGACTTCAGAATCGTAAAGCAACGCGAGCTTGGGTATTTCTTGGCAATGATTGCCGGCGCGACGAGTCAACAAACTCATTGACTTTCTTACGTAGAGCCACGTGGACTGAGAACGAGTGACTCATTGTGAGATTACTCGCACGATTTCGTTTTTTGCCCTGGCAATTTGCAAAATATATACAAGCGAGCATATATTTGTAGAAATACATACAAATATGTACAAGCTTTCATTTATTCTATTTATTTGTTTATTTCAAAATGTATGCATAAGTACTACTTATGCTGTCACAACCTTCCCCTCCGGTTTTCTCCAACCTTCTTAATACGTCATCGTGAAATCTTCAGAATTTTCATTTTAATAATTCTTGATTCATAACAATTCAAACTATGAAATGACGAAATTAAAGACGTGTAACCTACGAATTTTTATTTTAATATCAATTTGTAGCTCATAAAGTTTCAAACTATGGAGAGACAGAGTCAGATACGGTTTAGCAGTTTTACTTTCAATCTCAATTTGTGATTCGTCAATTGAGAACTATCAACTACAAGAAATATTTAACTCGTATACAATGTTTATCGGCAAGAATTTACATAAATATACAAGTATATAAATATGTATTTAAACGAACATCTAACGTTAACAGGCACGAGGCTACTAAAACAGAGTAAGGGTAAAATCTCGAGAATCAAAAACTCACTAATATTCTTGATGATTTATTTCCCGGCAAACGAAGCCCTTACCAGGTGTAGCCAGAAAAATAAAAGCGGCATTAGGCGAAAAATATCGCGAAAATTAATCAGGTCAAAGGAATAGGAAGAAAGGTGACGCCACGTGCCTATCCAATCGTTTAATGTCGTGATTCTAACGAAGTGCTCGTTTTCTATTTTCCATTTTATCCGACGTCTTCGATGTACCGATCGGTCAACGTGCACGCAACCAATTAATCCACCACCAAAAACCTCCCCTACTATCTTAAATTTTTCGTACACGCACTTATTTGAAGAACATGAATTGCAGTCGCTACAAAAGTCATTAACATACCGCTGAAATCAGAAGAATTCTATCGTTCCCGGCCCTTCTTCAAAAATGCAAAGTAAACTGTAAAATAATCGCGAAAACGACTCGATTCGATTTAGTCAGACTGGTTTCCCGAGGATGTCGTCATGGATAATCGAGTGTCCCATTAAACGTTCATCTTACAAGCGATGGAAAATGGTATAAAAGCAAAAAGAAGTATCATATCGAGTTCTAACATCTAAAAGAGGATTCTAGGGTAACTACATATTGCGATCTTCGTGCTTCTATATAGTATAGAAGTACGCAGCTTTCCCCTGGTTTTTCACTCTATTGGCTACATGTTAGAGAAAATACGAAGTTTTCTCGAATTTTTCTGACAAGTTTTTACGTAATATCGTAGTTGACGTGATGTCTAAGATTTTTAGTTGTCGATAACGTTTTTTTACGAGAATAACATTGCAACTAGATTTAATAAATAGTGTGTCAGTATGCTATTGGATTATTAGATCGTTAATGAAGATGGAAGCCATCATTCACATCTGAAAGCACTTCTGATATTTCACTGTTTCGCTGAATAATATTAAAAAATCAGTCCTACCTATGGAGTGTGCAATGTAATTGTAACGAAATTCCGAATTTCATCCTAATAATACAATACGATAACTCAGTAGAATTATAAATTTTAGCTTTTCAACGGTGCAAATGATTGCGCGTGCACGCGTCGATTGACACGATTAAATCCAGTTTTATGCCGACGCATTAACTCGTAACGAGTGAAATAGATACGAATTATTTTTGCATACGAGCTTTATCGTGTTGCGGTTCCTACCATAGTTATTAAATTTGCATGTTCCATCGATTTATTCGTAGAATATTCATTTCGCTATTTATTTCTCTAAATATTTATATGGGAGAGACGATAGAATCCGAGGATTTTCTGCAAAGTGTCTACTCCCTTCGAAATTAAAATGTTTGTTAAAAAGGGAAAACGACATAAACTATAATCACATCGTTCACGTTCGTTTCAATTGCGTTTAGGATATTTACGATAATCTTTGATTTGACTTGACTGACGATGTTCTTAACCGGTTACGCGATTTTCTCATCCTAACCTTTCTTTCCACGATTTTATGTGTCTACGTAATCTCATCGACCGTTACGGCCGGTTTATTGTATCTTTTATTACCTGTTCTTGGCGATATCGTGGTAATATTAGTCTATTTTCCGTCACGGTTATTAATCTCCACGAATGGCCACGTGTAATTGCCTCGCCGGTGTGCAGAACGAGAGACTCATTCGATTTGATAGACGATTTGATCGAACTATGGATTGTTATTCCGTTTAAGGGGAACTTTTGCGAACCTTTCAATCAGGTTATACGCGTATATACCGTGTTATCAATTTGGACCGATTCAACGCTATTTTTAGAATTAAAGTAAGTTATTTTTATGGCAGAGAAAATATTTTACCTTCTATGCTTGATTGCGATAATATGTGAAAGATCCATAGTTTCACCTAATTATCGTTTAAATTTATCGATATGATAATTAGATTAGAATTATTATTTTAAAAGAATGATTAAAGTTTCTATTATGGAACGATTGATACTTGTAACTAGATACTTTAAAGAAATTATTAAACGATTCGCTTGTCATTGTTGTATACGAGAAAAGTAAATGTTTCACCGCGTAATTTTATATTTCACGGAATAATTTCTTACTTTAAAGCAGGCAAAGTAAGTAGAAATTGTATTACACAATCAGTTTGAAAAATAAATAAAGAAACTTGACAACCTATTCTAAGATCTGTTAATTTCTAACATACATATACATTATGTTTATAGTTCTTTGAAACCATCTCTAACATGTATCATCGCTAAAGCCAACTTTCAACTCATTTTACATTTACGCTACAAACTTTCATATTTCACAACTACATATATTCTTCGCGTGACCATTACAAACTAAATTACTAACTAATCTTATCAGTATGTATGTATGACGAATGTCAGTTAAATTTTGTAAGCTAATTTCGTTTTGCAGATAGGCAAAAATTAATAAAGTATGTAAAGTACTAAGTAATCTTATGCAAAGGAGAAAAGAAAAATAAAAGTAGAAGAGAAATTGAAAAACGAAATATTAATGCATTTTTAATTACACTTTTCTTGCATGACTATTATTCTGCGCGTTAACGGTTCCCGTCTATTGACAAACGAGCAGTCGTGAGCAGAAAAGAAAGAGGAAAGTCTCAAAGTCTCCGACACGGTGGACACAGCGTGAAGCTGCCAGGTCACGTAACCAATCAGCATCGGCTTATTATGCGGAACAAAGGAAATTACGATAACGTGGCGAAGAAAAGTGTGAAACAAGAAGAAAAAAGAGAGAAGGTTGCAAGGTGCAGCGTTAACTTTTGACACGCGTGAACGACTATACTGAATATCTGGTTGACCAATACTTACGCGATGTATTATACATTGCAGAACAAAAGTATAAGCAAAGGAAAGAACGTTGAATGTAATTTAATTATAAGATTACGAATAAATCGAATTTCGAGGATTCTAATCTTCCTGATCATCGCTGTTACATATAATGGAATATTAATTTTTATCAACTCGAAGATAGAAAATGTTGCTACTATCTATCAATTTCGGTAAAATTCATATACTGTTATACACTTTACGAAACTGTCTGGATACTTATATACAACAGTGTACGTTTGTTCACTAGTTATATCGTAAACCGGTGTTGCCTGTCTGGGTTTACGCCATTCGTCTGGCACGCGCGTGCCTCCGCATACTTAAGTGCATTTAAAACGTTAACCAACGGAGCACCCGGATGACCCACGATATTTCCTAACTTTGTTGACATCGAAAGATTTCTGACAAATTCCTGGGAAAAAATTGTGTTGAAAATAGTTGAACTATTGAGAATGTAGATAGATAAGTTACGCTTCGCCATAAGAAGATACACAACACGCCCCAAGAAATGGTTTCACAATTTGTAGATAATAAATGTATGTATTTTTTGGCGCAGAAAGATTTTTCTTGGATAGTACAATTTATTATTATAAAACATAGGAAGAAATAGACCTATTACTTAAGCATATTTAAAAATAAAGATATTTACGATTAAATCATTTAATTTTGAAATGTTTCGTTTAATTTAATTATTAATCTCTAAATGTGCCACCTTTATGACACGAGACATCGGTACATCAGATAATTTCTAAAAGTCGAAGTTATTGAATTTTATTATTATATCTTCGAACGTCGCAGTTGCTTAAATTGTACGCTTCTAAAGGAATTAATTGCAGGCACGAGTATGCAATATAGATGTTAACACAGTGCGTGAAAAGCAAGTACTTAATTTATCGTACTTCGTTATTACCACCTGATGTAAAGGTCACGAAAAATCAGTAATATTCATCGAAATAAATCTTCGATTCTAATAAGTCGAATTAGATAAGCTTTTCTAATAAATTTGATGCTGTTTCAGAGGAATTTCGATGATATTAATGGATTATTACTAGACTGCGGGTTTCTATGCACGAAACGTAAAGATGCAGAGATCCAGAGAATACATATATATTAGAAAAATCTATAAAATATTTAAAGTGTAGTATTCATTATAGTTTCCAATATGTAAAACGAATCCCTGTTTAAATTATGTTTCTTTAGTTGCGTCTATAGAAGTATAAATTTCCATAAAAATTCGTAGTTTACTTATCATGAAAATATTAGCTAGATTTAAAAAGTAGTAAAGGAGACGAGTGCAATCTTTGAAGGAGACACAAAGAACGGTTCGCTTCAGAAACGCCAATAAACTGAAGAGTCCTTTCTGAAGTGACCACCGTGTAAACCCATTACAGCCTTTCAACGCCTGTGACCGAGTTCTTTCCGTTCGCTCTGTGGTTTCGTTCTTCGTTCGTTTCGATCGTCTCGATCCCGTTTTACGAGTATGTACCTACCACGTAGTCATTAAATTTATATCGTAGAAAATAAATATTAGGAATGATAAAATATTGCTAAAAGTGAAAGCCACTGATAAAAGTTTTCGAAAGCGAAATAAAATGAAATAATATTAAAGCGTACACGGTATATGCCAATGCTTTTTGTAGACGCTGTATATCCATAAAAATTTTCTATGCTAAGTATTGTTCTTTTATTACACCGACAATGTAAAAAAAAAAAAAACAAAGAATCTTTCCAATTCTTTTTGCTTCTCGCTATTTTTCTTTTTACTTTTGACTATTCCTTTTATAATTAACCGTAATCTGTTATGTTCTAACTTTTGTTTCGATAAATAAAGATATTTTGAAAATTAAAGTAAAAAAGTATGCGTATGAATAACGGACAATACACGAGTTTACTTTTTTCCTCTCCTCAAACCAGAGTCGTGAATCTTGTTGGATTACCCTCTATAATTCGCGACAACTCGTAACTCTGAACTCTCCACGTCGTTCCTCCTCCAGTTTTATCGTCTCTGTTTCCTTTTCTTCCTCGTTTCCCCACCCTTTTCACTTTTCAACCCCTTCTATACATCGTCGTCATCCCTCTCTTCTCCTCCCCTCTGCATTTAGCTCTTTCACTTTTTCCCCCGTTGTCTGTCTGTGTTTAGTAGGTTCGCCAGTTTTTCTCTTTTTGTCGGGTAGTTTGAACGATCGTACAAGCCACGAGGGCTTTCGGTGCGTATGTACGTACACGTAGAGAAAACAATTACGAGCACGTACATCCATGCCACGAGATAAGTCGGTGTCATAAATTACGGAATACAATATAAATGCAAATTTAATGTCGGCTAGCCTACTGCTATTTGCGTTTACTCTCTTGGACGGTCCCTCCCTTTGGTTTCATTATCTCTCTCATTATTTGACTCTCCTCCTTTTTTCTTTTTTTTTTCCCTTTGACGAATCGAGACTCCAATACTCGTCTGTACTTAGGTAAATAGAGCTTATCTCTTTTTCCATGTTTGTAATCGTTGTGAACGAAGTTATTGGACTATTCGAAAAGTTCGTAGCGTTTCTATGAATTTGTATGAAACAACGAAATCGTCGTGATGCTCGTGATGCAGAATATTTCAGATAACACACAGTGTTCAACGTGCACCAGAAACATTCATCGGATCGTATATGCCTTAGTAGAGCCGAAAAAGTTAATGAAAAATTTGAGAATAATACCTATTTAATATTCATTCGTATAAAATACTGCGAAGTAATATCCTCCCTTATGGAGACAAAGTTATTCAATTATAATAGGTAGCAAAAAATGTAACACTATTTAAGTCTCTTTTAACTTTGGCTACAAATTTTTCGAACAACTTAATATTCATGTATACATATTTGTAATTATTTTTTCCTGTTTCGCGAATTACTTCAATATTCAAATATATAATCGAATTGTTACAGCTATACCATACATGCTTAATAACCTGAAGAAAATTGTACATTTGCATATTTCGTCCATACGTTTTATGATTTACGAGATAGAATTATTAAATTGATTATCAGATAATAAGATAAATTGAAAGTTATGAGACAAGCGTATCTATCTCTAATACTTCTTGTATTAATCTCAGAATTCTCGAATTAAAATATCGAGTGTATTTTCGATGAAACCGCTTACGGTTAACTTCATAATGCTAATGCATCGTTTCAAGACATAGCTGTATACCACACTGTGTCGAAAGGTGCAGCAATAATTTATAACTTTACAGGCTACACCCGGTATTAGCGTTAAAAGCGGCAATTAACTCTACATTGAATTACTGCTGGCTTAATCATGGCAAAGTGCTGGATGTAGCGGAAATAAAACTCAACTTGAATGACTTGTTTCAATTTCTCCAACGAATACAGTGATTTAAACTGAAAGGAGGAAAGAAATAGTGACTGTTCCCTTCTTTCTTCATCTTTAATTACATTAGCAGATTGAGAATTAGTTTTGAATGATAAATAATGAATTTCGTTAAACTGAAAGAATTTTGTAATTTCTGATATTTGAGTACTTTAGAAGCTGAGATGTCCTGTTCCATTTCTTAACACCGATCATGAATATACATTTAACTTTTAATTAACCCTTTAGGATTTGTCTTATCGGTTCTAGAACTTAAAATTTCAAAATTTGAAAAAAAAAAAAAAAGATAACATTCATATATTCATCTCCACTGTAACTGATTTCTGATTCTGATACGATAGTATAAGTCAACAACCTTCGCGAAAAACGTGTCCTTGAACAAACAACGTCATTACCAAAAATAAAATTCCCTATAGACTGTGTGGATGTCATATGTAACACGTAGACATTTTCGAAAAAGAAATAAATAAATAAGAAAGAGAAAATACGAGACTTTACTAGAACGAGAAAACGATAGACAACACGCGATTCCCTGAATTAGCAAAGCGACCCCAGTACATATTGACTAATTAGGTTAATGACTTGCTCGAATCCGAACGATGTCTATAAAAGATCACAGTCACGAAACGTGGCCCTGTAATCTGGAAAATTCCTACTGTCTGTAATTCGCGTTTCGCCATACGGATATAGGTCGTCGAACCAATCGTAATTCACTTTTATCAAGAACATTATTGACTAGAAACCCTTTCTTGCGAGCCGCCTGCTCGTTCCATCGATATTTACGTGGCTGGTACTTGAATGATTCATACTGGTTATGCGATCGACATACTCGGTAAATATCAGTACGGAGACTGATGCATACGGACCAGACGTAACCTCGGTAAATGCTGCTCTTGATCGACCAGAATTCCACCGTGACAAATAAAGTTGATTCCTTGAGAAAATTTGTTTATTATTGGGTTGGCAACTAAGTGATTGCGGATTTTGTCAATATCACCTCACGACAAAATCACTTAGTTGCCCACCCAATATATTAGCTTGTTCCGAGAAGTTGATAATACTGCGTTCATGCGCATATATATATTTTATATATATATATATATATTACTTTTTATATATTACTTCACTACTTAATCTTACTTTTCAGATTTATAAAGTTAATTCCACCGTGTCTTCGTTTTAACTGAAATTAGACATTTAGCTATCTATACGACTATACGAGTTTTCCGTGGAAAAATTATTCGTTTTCGTTCGATAGTGGATTCCTTCGAGTAGCTTTTACAGTCTTCTAAAGTATTTTATTTCTCGTTCATGCCTCTCAAATGAGTTTTGTTTCACGATAAATAAAGTAATAGTAAGATCACGATAATTAAAGTAATCGTCGAAATCGTGAATGCGTTAACAAAGATCCTGATCAAGATAAAGATATAATTTATTCGCTAAATGTCTTCGACATAAGCATAATTTTATTTACAAGCGAATGTATCGTTCGAAGAAGAAACAGTTTATTTCGAGTATACAGCGCCGGTGGTACTTCTTTGTATCGTTTCAGTCATGTGAAAAAGCTGGCAGAATCGTTCATTTGTCATCGTCAGGTAGTCCGGATGAATTTTCCATTCGTCAGAGCTTTTCTTAGGCGAGATAGGCTCCGCGATCCTCAGATGCATTTACGCTCGCCATCGATCATAATTAAGAGAATAATATGGATTTATGGACATAATAGTTATCCTAATTATCGCGTTAAGATCCTTATTAATTGATAATTTACTTATTCCTGTGAATACTTCATTGAAATAAAATTATTTTTAGATTAGTATCAAAATTACGGATAATTATATAAATGAGAATCGACAATTCCCTAATTGCTTAAAATATTGTGAACGAAGGTAATAACAGCGTTCATTTTTCGCGTACACGAGCGACGCGCGTGTCTCGCATTTGTTTACACGGTCTCGGTTTCCTTTTATCGACAGGCCAGACCGTCCGCTTTCACGAATGTGCAGTAACTTTCCACAAATAGAATACTTGAGTGACAGCTTGACAGCTTGGTCGTATACTAAAGAGATAGATTCGATTTGCCATGGCAATCCACGTCGATCGTTTCTTAATCGAATTTAAATAATCGCCATTCCACGGCCAAACTTTGCTATATTTATTTGTATTTATTATATCGTTGAATTTTCATTGAACGAATTAATTTTCGTTTATTGATTGCACCAACAAGGCAAAAAAATAAAGGAATTTTTCCATCTTTTGATAAAGAATACATTGATTACTACGTAGATTTGAATAAACTGTGAATTATTTATTGTAATTTTTCTATGTATACGTAGATACTCGAATTCATCTGTTGATACCTGTTAATACATTTCAAAATTAAAGAAAAAAAAAAGATATCGTATCATTTATCCCTTTTCGTCTCCATTAAACGTCATAGAATTCTAAAGTTGCAACTTTTCACAATTTGTTCGATTCAGAATTTTCGTTTCATTTTGTATGCAGATAACGTACGACAACAGGAATATGTCTTCCTCGGGCCAGTGAAACAAAGAACCGTTAATTTTAAACTGATTAATGATCCCGGCGAAAGACAGCCGAATAAAGGATTATTACTCTGAACATACAAACAGCTGTCGAAGATTGTGATTGATTGCAACACAATCGCTTACTTTCACTTGATCGATCGAAAAATCACACAGTCCCTTTACATTTTCCAGTTTCTCCTCATACACACGATTTAAATATGAAATATTATGCAAAAGTCAATTTATACGTACGAAGAAAAAATGGAAATAAATATTTATTTGAAACGGAATTTGCATGGGTCTATTTTCCATAATAATATAAAGCTTGAGACAGAAAGAACGAAGACCGGAAGTGCTGGACGACCTCTGACGGTCGCTTAAGAAAGCAAAAGAAAGTATGTATACGGTATGACAGAGCGGATATAACGAGCTCTGAGTTGGTCGTCGGGTCTCATTGCACAGTTACATGGGCCGTGTCACCTTTCCATTAATGCAAAGAAAAAAACGAAGTCTTACGGGTTTTATCGCCAATTAAAGGTTCGATCGAATCGTAATTCAACCCGCGAATTTGTAACACGAGTTGTACGCTGCGCCGTGTATAGTATGTTCTCGAACGTTGTCGATTACCAATCGATCCACTTGTATATTGTATATGCAATCTCGTTCAAAAGTCTTGAAACACGTTGTATCTTTATTTTTAACCATCTAATCGATATTTATTAATAACTCAACGGTATGAGGTTAAGCTTGTAAATATCTTAATATTCCATTAATAAAACATTCGGAGATTCTATGCACATGAGTAACGCAAAGGTTTCACAATGCATCGATGTTACTTAATTCCCATGAAATTACCTTTTCTCGAGCTTCATCGTGAACATTTTGCAAATACTACGTGAACGTTGTTCGAAAATACAAATGATGAAAAGGAAATCTCACCTTGTAACAAATAATGTAGGTTTCATCTTAAGTGCTGACTCATTTATGCTAATGCTTCCAAGAAGATTTGTAATACGTACCTGAAACAGAAAAAGAAACATATCTGTCAATAACCGCTGTTTCCAGAAACTTAAAGAAACACATTCCTTTGTAACAATTAATTTCAACTTAAAATATTATTCATCGGAATAGCAGCCTTTCGCCTGCTGGAAGCAATAGTTTCCTGATGAAAAGAATTTCGTAAAATTGTATTGTATCCTCTTGAATAATTAATAACGAAATAATTACATAATCAATTAAATATATTAAAAGAGAAAATCATATATCTGTATAATAATTGAAAAGTTTTTAATGATTTTATGCTCATGAGCCATGACTCACAGTGTATCAACTCACAGTGTCCATTTTATTTTTTCTCAGAATAGCTCGATCTTAAGCGTTAAATTTGTTATCCTGTAGAGCAAAGTTAACAGATAAAAGCATTACGTAACAGATTCTAGCTTGTTGCAAGATTGTTTGGTGGTTGGAAGAGCAACCGGTTGGTAATATCGATAGTATAGAATCGTTATGGGAAAACAATAAAGCCAATGCAGCCTTGTAAACTCTGATATCGTGCCGCTCTCGCGTTTCTTTCGTTGGTATCACGTCTTGTCCGTAGGAAATTCATGCGAACCGAACCATGTTTGGCTCAAAAACAGCCACCTTTTACGTATTCGGACAAAACGATTCGTCACGTGCAATATTTGAAATAATATCACGAGGTAAAGATCGAATCGGCAATGCACGTCACGTAGAAACTTTCATCGCGTACAAAATATACCGCACTGCGCAATTCTACTTTTTCTGCTTCTTTTAAACCATTCAAGACAAAAGTAAATTTCTTTTTAGTTAATTCACATTATTGGATTCTATCGCTTATTAAGTTACACGGAAAACTCGTAGCGAAAGTTTTGACCTTTCTAGGAAAGATTTATTTGGAAGTAGATTTTCCGACTATAACTTTATGAGATTTTTCTCAAAAAATTATTCGTCTTTTTCGCTAACGAATTCTTATGAATAGCTTTTTCACGTTTCTGCAGTATTTTGTTTCTTGCCTATGTTTTTGCACAAGTTTTGTAAAGACCGCGATAAATAGCGTGTTATTTTAAATATTCCGGATCACGATCATAGCAATACGTTTCATGGAAATTCATAATAAAAATAATACAAAATATTCGAGCAATCCAATATATTATAAAATACAGTGTGTTGATAAAGTAACCGAGATTAACTACTACGTGTAACTATTCAGTGACGCTATACTAACGTCGATGGGAGGTTTAAATATGAATATCTTGATTAACCTAGAAAATTATAAAAACAGCCTGCGTTTCGGTATAAATTATTACCGTGCATCAAAATATTCATTATGTATGTATATAGATGTTTATCATACGAGTTCAATAATTCCAACGATGGAAACAAAATAACGTATTGTGCAACGAACTCTGGCAATAATTCTCGGTGAAAAAGGATTTTATATATATAAATATCAATCAATACCAGGGAAAATTTAACGTTATTCATAAGTTATATTACCAATAAATACTTCAAATAATATTACGTTCTATAGTGATTTTCGAAGCATTCGATAATGAAATGAATTATAATGGAAAGCATAGTCGTCGAATTCTTATAAACATTCATAGTTTGTAAAAATTATTAAAATTATTGTTTGATAAATTTAGTATTATGTATGCTGGGAAAGAAACGTGTATCAAATAAATTATATTGAATAAATTGTTTTGGTTATATTATACAACGTGAAATGGTTGACTTATGTTGTAGCTGTTGTAGCACATTCACTATACATTGCAATACATTAGCGATTGAGCTGTAACACTATAATTAATTAATCATAGTTCTGGATACCTGACGTCCATTTCTCTATTACCTACTACACTCCATGAATCATACTTTGAAGTATGAATTGATGTATTACATATTACATTGTACGCGCGGAAAGCAAATTATCTCGATGTCGTATCATATGTTTAGAGCATTTGAATATAGTCGAATATATATATATATATATATGTATATATTTTTTATCTTTTTAATAGCATTTCGAAAGTCGGTGATTGAAATAATTGCATAGTAATAACCAGGCCGCGAATGTTTATCCAATTTCATATTTTTATAAACATAATTGAAGAAATAGAATTTAAATAGAAATTTGTTTCACTCATGAAGCATATAATTTTAAATATCGCTATACTTGACGACTTTCCTTGAATCTTCTCATAATACACTGTAAAAAGATTCGTATAAATTTAACATAAATTAAACTTAACAACTCAGCTCACCGATTCCTTTCTAAACAGGGTACGGATTTCTATGCATTTGTCATAAATTTAGAAACGCAAAAATATACAGAATGCACGCGGCGTACTAAAATATAAAATATAATAAATATATATAAAATAAAATAAAAACTATCAAAGATAGAATTAATCTTTAGAATATACAGCGAATTGATCAAATCTCTCAGGATCCATCGCTTTAATTATTTTCACAGAAAGAACTGACTTTGTATAGAGCTCGGCACCCTGCTTATAAAATATAACAAAGGGAATCAAAAAGCCGAACTTTCCTTGCACGATAGTTACTAAAACTTCTCCTTATCAGCGCTCGAATGGAAGAACAGGCGTAGAGAATCGAAAATGCTACAGAATCGGTAGGAAATTTTTGTCGAACTCGATCATGGCGACACTTCGTGAAAGCGGCACGCGGCAACGCCTTTCTCGACCTATCCACGAGTGTTGAGCTCATTAACGGAATGTCCTGTGCCGAGGAACGATGGTACTTGATTTATTGCCGCTACAACTACACATACCAACTTACCATGGTTTTATCAGGCCGCTCGTTAACGACGAAGAAACAGCAACGGGGGTCGAAACGGTGAACCATGGGGACAAAAGGCGATTTCCCACGAGCGCTCGACCTACACAAATCTTTGCTTCGCTATTCGTAAAACCGACGCGACATGCTAACGAATCGCAGCGTTGTAAAGCTGACGCAGCGACCGTTGCCACGCTTTCGCGCCTTGGGTATTTTTCGGAAACGAACTCCAAGGAGCGTGTCTAACGTCTTTATATCTACGGTGGCTGCGAAAAATATTGGCACATCCACATTTATTATAGCAAGGTTTCCAAAACCTGATTGATGAGACGAGAGCTATTTTAAAAAATATATAAGATTGATGTAACTAACGATGTGATAGCGAAATTAAGTGATTTAATCTAAACTTAAGGTAAATATATGAATCTCTGATTCAACAATTTCCATTCGATTACATTAGGTATCGATTATTATTAACAAAGAAATGTAGTGAATTTATGTTAAACATAGAAAATTCGTTGGGGACTTGAAATGATTTGTTTGGCACGGTATGCTGGCTATGTGGAGAAAGTGTGTTTGTAGAAAAATTGTCTATTAGCGTGCTTAGCCTCAGGAAGATTTCTGAGATTATTCGCGACTAATATATAATGGTTTCGTCAATAAAGCAAATGTTTATTTATATTGACCAAAGCGGCAAATGTACCGTATTCGACGACTTGTTTGGATTTCTAGTTACGATATAACGAATTGCTATTTTTCAACAAACGATATAATAAATCAAAGCCTATCTTAATTATTACATATATTTCTATTGACAAACATTGCCGATCGTATACATATGGTGTATACGTATTGACATTACTGAGTATCTTGAGATGAATCTGCAGATTGAATGAAAAGATATGTATTTCATTTTTACATTATGCCGTGTCGTGTAAACATGATAAACGCGTGTATGCACTAATTTTGAACTATTATACTTGAAACGCTATAGAGATAACGATGACGGACATGACATGAAAGTAATTTCTAGTCAGATGGGAGCGAGTAGATTTATGCACGACGACCATCAAAATAAATCCGATATTCTAGCAATTTACCAGGCTGATTTGAAAATTTCACGACCTAACTTATAGATAAATATCATATAACGTCTGGCCATGAACTCATCAACTTACTTTCGTATCTAAATTCACATCGATATTAATACTAAACGGAAATTACTAATTGGAATTTACAAAATGCAAAATTTACTTTGTTTTAAGATTAATGTTAGCTGCGGTCCTTTGTTTGAGAACAAGGAAGGATAAATTAAAAATGTTTACAGATACCTGAAATCAGTAAAACAGTTAAAGCAATCGATCGATTGAGCATAGCGAAGGAAACACAAATTCCTGCATTCTGTTGGAAACAGAGTGGCCGATTGGTTAATGAAATAGAAATTCTAGAGCTGGGATATCATCCGATCGTCACGAGTTCCGTTCTACCGATAGCTCTGGAATGTCCACGGATTCAGGACACGTTCGGCCCAAAGACATGCTATGTCCAATGATCTTGGTTTTAGAGGTAGCTAGAGCTACAGGCCGACACCGTTTCTATCGTGTGGATCTTGCAATCCTTGCTTCTCATTTATACAACGAGCAACAAATCTTTGCCTTGTCACGGAAGTCCCCATTAAACCAGATTGTTGGCTAACCATAGGATCGTAATAGTACGATCTTTGAATCCTTGCATTTTAATATTGTTCTTATTTCAGCAAAATTGAAACGGATTAAATTATTAGAAAATTAGATTAAAAAGATTTTTAACGTGTTAAGGAAATCTTTAACGTAAAATTGAAGAGAGAAATCGTGAACAGAAATAAGAATTATTCTATAGTTTGCTGTTAGACTTGAGATATTTTTTGAAGGTTAGAAAACGTGAAATTCTTCTCTTAAAAGAGAGAAAGAAATAGAAGGTCAATTACACTGTGACATCTATTAAATAAGAGAGAGAAGAAGAGGCGAATTCTAATCTAGAAATTCTATTAGACGAAATATTTCGCGTTATCGATTCGTCATCGACTTATCCACGCATCTCAGCCGATACATTGTCGATAGCCTGCTGTGGATATAATCGGCATTGGTATCTCCATGCTGTGGGCAGCATTCTTGCCGCTTGCCATGGAACAATTACGATCGTGTCGTTCGCCGACTAATCGCCTTTAACGTACAACCGCCAAAATTACTCGGAACAGGTAGGATCGCTTGAAATTCCAAATAACATTCCCTACGTCGCAGTATTTCGAATCACCGCGTGAACTGCCCGTTCGCAAGGACTACTACGTTCCCACCAGAGGCTTATCAGCGTGTAATTTACCAGAGCAAGGAGATATGATGGTAGGCCAGTGTGACGAAGCTTCATTGTAGCGTTTTCATGAAGCAACGAAACTCACGCATTTGACGAAAGCGTCAGAACACCGACCTAGCACTCTTTACGAAATCATGGCTGCCATTGAAGATAAAGAAGTGAAATAATGCATAAAAATTGTGTGAACGCAATACTTACATCAATATTATTAAAAGTAATATTGGGTAGGTAGAAAAGCTTTTGAGAAGAAATGTAATAATCTCTTTTAGTTCCTATTCCTATTTTCCAACGTTTCTGTTCGTTCAGATATGTGCTTCTTCAAGGTATTGTAATATAAGCATCTCACACTGATAGAAAACTTCTGTGTACCTTTATATCCAACTGGAAACGTTCAGAAGCACGCTATGTATATCTGACGCTTACAGAGAATACAATATACCTTTACACGCGTAAAACCTCATTTCTATTAGTTCAGTTATTTAAAACTTAAACAACTTGAAACCACTTTAATTACTAACCTGTTATTTATTTGAAATAGTATTCGTTGAAGTTTCTACGTTCAATCTTGCCAGATTTGTTGGTCCAACGAAACGCTACTACTAATTTCTTCTGGCGAACACAATTCAATTACATTAAGATTATACATAACACATTTAATCATATTAAGACTTTACACTAGATACCTTAATTACATATATTAAGACAACACACTAGACATTTGAGTTTTTAACAGTAATGTAACCGATACACGCGGACAACATTATGCAACGAACACGAGACGTCCATAATGGCGATCTACTGATCACGTTTACAACTTTTTTGGCGGGGTCTGCAAGGTGGCGCATGGGTCGCAACTATTTTCACATGGTCATACAATCGATTCCAAATCGATCTCATTCGAGCAGCTCGATACGATCTTTATTTTATTTTATACTATTCTTACAAATTCCTTAATTTCAAAGCAACAACAACTCCGACTGTACAGGAGTGAGTAATCGACAGAAGCTTATTCTACGTATGAAAATAGTTCCGTTTCCGAAAAAAATGAAATTTGAAAATTGATTGATTGAAACGCACCTGGCCAATTCTTAATTAAACAAATCCAAACTCTATTTCCCCGAAAACGAGGTTTTCAAACGGACAAATTTTATTTTATATTCTTCGCATATTTTCACATGTAAATTAACTCCTAGCTGATAGTTTACTCGCACTCAGTCGATAATTAGACAAGTTCACATATTAAATAGATTTTCGAATTATATTTTATCGAAAACGAAGCGTCGTATGAAAAGATATTATTCTGTATTTTCAACTTATTTTTTCATACTGAATCATCCCTTTGCTGATTGTAGCATGATTACTGGGACACCTTATATATCGACGCGGTCGAACGACCCTGGAGAGAACGTTCGTTCGCCTCGTCGTGCTCGTCGATCACACAGCATCGTCGTTATTGTTGTCGTCGGTGAGTGCAGGTGACTGTAGATCAAAGGCAGTTAACGCGTACGTGGAATCAGAGTCTCCTGGAACCCAGTTAAGAATTGCGTAACGCAAGCCACGGGTCAATTACCTTAGGCATAGATGCCATTGCGGCGACACGGTGCGCAATCGTTGCAAAGTGATCTCGTTACAACGCGCGTGCGACGTAGTACATTGCTTTGCTTCACTTTGCGTGATCTATGCCGGTCGCTTGCGTTATGTTCCCTGGATTTTGCAATGCTGTTACTAAGGTGTTGCTCGAGAAACACACGCTTTACAATCAAATATATGCTCACGAAAGTATTTGAACACTTATCATAGAAAACTTGTATGTACAGTGGCTACAAAAAGTACTGGCACGCATCCTTATTTTTCAATGATACGTTCTTCTATGAAATTTTACATTTCATTTTCACAGTATCGCAAGGACTGTATTAAATGATTTGACTAAATTTAATACGCTCAGACGTAATTAATTAGCATGTAAGTGCTACAATAGATACAATGATGTGCGAATACTTTTCGTTGCCACTGTACATATCCTATGCGTTATACAACGTGAGTTACTGCATCTTTCAAAATAAAAATTTACTAGATAGAATGTTTTAACTAAGAAGAGCGATATTCTCGTCACATTCTGTTTATCTGTCTTTTCTAATCACGCGGAATAGTTACACCATCGTCCTTGCGAGCTTTTTTCCACGCTAGTCGTGATCGAGACAGGATATCGGACGAACGAGATGGATCTACGCCAAAAGATAACCGATCCTGGGACGCGGACAAATCGCGTGGTCGGTTGACCGTGAGAGGGACTACGGTTTGAATAGCTGAGAAGGGAAATATGACTGGCAAAAAAGACGTCGGGTATAGTGAAGAGAATAAATCTTGCATGCGTAATGATGATGTCTGCATTGTTTTCCGTGGTATGCAAAGGATTTCATTTCGAGTGGTTTATCTCATTAAGTTTTGTTTTGTATCGAAGAAAAAAAAGTAAGAGGAAATTTTATGTCAGGTTATTTAAGAGATACTTGTCCTTATTGTATTAAGACGTTAGGATAACTTTTGAGGAATTTTCAATATTTATATCACAGAAAAGACTAGAAAATTGAACTACTACGTAAATGAGTCATAGTTATTTTCTTCAAACTTACTCACTGAGTCGTTGATTAATAAAGCATCTATTCAACTTAAAATGCATGTCATGCAGGAATGACGAAGTATCAGAGATGACGCATGATACATACTCTTCCAAGAATCTGGGTGACAAAACTAAGAAATACGAACAAATAAAAGTTGAAAGTTTGGATATTGGATATCTACAAAATACTATAAAGAATAAACGAGATCAAACCTCACCTCGAAGCACTAACCCAATATTTTGCCTTAAAATCTAATCAATTTTTCACAAATTTTAAAATTACTCGAAATTACTACGATAGCAGACGATACAAAACACGATCTAATCTGTACATAATATTGGTTTCCCAATATCTACTGGGCTGACTTTCACCGACGGCATATCCAGTGAAACTTCTCTTTCCCTGTATGTCCCTTTTACCCTTCTTTAAGAAGGCGCCGAAGGGCACGTTTCTCGACATGCTTCGTGAGAAGCTACGGTTGATGATGCTCCGAGACGTGACTATGTTCAGCACTTCTTCGTTGGTTTTATCAGTTCCGTACTTCCAAGAAAATACGACAATAGCGAATCTCGATGGTACGCACTGATTTCTTCAATCCTCAATTACGTACTATTTCGTTTTCTGCTTTTTTGATAGACTTCTGATTCTCGAATATTTGATTGCAATTTTTATAAACCCGTACGTTTGATTGTTTGGAGCTTTTCGAAATCTTATTAGGACTTATTAACGTTTCTCCTTCTTTCTAAACTGAAAGCAACGAAAATCGTTTAAGCAAACATCGCTCGACAATAATTAGCATACTCACAATTAATTCAGCTTCTTTTACTGTTTCGTAACGTCTCGAGCAAATATCGCGCTTTCTCCAGGAAAACGCTTGGCACAAAAGTACGGAGACGCTCATAAACACATTCCATTGCTGTGATTTTCTCCAAAGTGTACAAGGTGCCAGAGGGACGAAATGAAACAGCCGCGAAACGAGAGGAAACAATGTTAGAATGGGACGAACACGAGTGCATTGATAAAATGAAACATAGTAGGCACGAACCAAGGCAGAATATCGTTTTTACGCGTATTCTTAGTGAAAAACTAGACAACCAACCGTATCATGAAACGTTCAACCGTCTTAGTCCCCGTGAGAACGATGGAAATCCGATGCATTTTTCATTTTAAACTATGGATGAATCTTAACAGCTATTTCTTACGACGACTGATCCTTTTTCGTTATCGTTCGAACGATTAAAAGATAATTTTCTAAATAAATATAGCTTGTTTATTTCAACAATATTTAAAAAATTATGTAATTTTAAGTTCTTCAATTTTTAACTTTTTTACGTTTCTCATGTTACCAATGCGTTGCCGCACATTTACCGTCACAATGATATAACTCAAAATTTCCAGTTTTTAAGTTATTAGTAGAGAAAAATAAGGTTTGAAAATTTACTACAATATAGTTTTAATGTAAAGCTGCATCTCACTCGACTTTTAAAACAACAAAAATACTACAGTATTTTTGGTTTCCAGGTTAAATAAACGTTCGCAGATATTCGATGCAGAACGATAGGAAAAAGAGGGAAAGATGGCACGGAATGCGCAAACGGTCAAAGGAAACGGTTTCAGATCGCAATTCGGTGGCACTTCTGGTGTCTCTCTGACGCCTTGACATTGCGTCCGCAGTAACGTCAGTGCAATCAAGAACTCATCTCCTGCAGGAAGGACAGTCTCCTCGGCATTGTGCTCTCGTCACTTGGAGCTTGTCATCAGCTTGGAACTTGCCGGAAACACGACTCAGTCCTGACTCTGCTCCATTCTGTTCTATTCTACTCTGTTCACGATTTAATATTTCCTTTTTACCCTTCGTTTTCCACGTTATTAATATACATATTCGATACATCCATATCGATCATATTCGATCGCAAGACCTATCACGGTGATTAATTAACGATAATTTTCTAGACACGAAAGTCAACTCCAAAAATACAACTAAAAACCCAAGAGCCTTCTCAATCATTTCCTCAAAGATAAAAACAAGTATCGTGAAACGAGTGACGCGTAGTCGTCAAAGGGTAGCACGGCTTGGCACAGAAGAAACGAAACTTTCGAGGAAGGGTGGAAAGAAAAACACAATAATAACCCGATGCTCGGCACGCTGTAAATACTGGAAAGGGAAAAGCGGAATAAAACAATAACGGGACAATTGGTCCACTTTGGGCCAAGTTTCCGTGGTTAAATAAAAAGCAAAAAGGCATGACAAAGCTTCTCTATCTATTCCACACGATAAAACGAGAGAGAAGGTTAAGAGGAATAGAGAGAAGAGTATGAAGGAAGCGTAGAGGGGTGGAAAAGGGATGGAGGGGTTGTCTTGAGGCCGACGCCCAGATCGATGCTCCCGTCTGAGGTTCCTGTAGGCGGAGGCTGTGCAGAATTCCCAACCGTAAGGATCTCCGTGCACTTCTCCTGTTATTTTGCTTAGCAGAGAATCTCGACCTCCACAGCTCTCGAACCAAAGAAACAATGTCCTCTTTTCCTTAAAATGTTTCGTTTCCCCCCGTGAGGATCAAGTTCACTTCTAGTGAATTCATGATCGAGGTCATTTCCAAACGTTGACCCTTAAAAATATGGTTTTTCCAAGTGTCTATGATGAAATATTTTGAAGCGACAATCTATATGCCACACAGTCTATGTTTATAGAACACTATGCAAAGACTTACAAACATTTGCACGATCATAAATTATGAATAAATTTTTTTAAATATAATTTTTGCAATGTCATAGCCATTACCATTTGCCTGAAATCATTTCAAATCCGAACAAACAAACCTCTAAGAAACAAGATTTATCTGCATATACGTAACTATCGAAATTTTCCTAGCAGACTCCTAAGTGCTGTGGCTTCAGCAGATTAAAATTCCTTGGAAAAGCATAAATTTCGTAGTTTCTAAGAAAATCTAGTGGCTACGAAATAGGAATAGAAATAAGAAAAGAAAGTCACCGAAGGGTTCTATATCTGCCGGACGATTCATCGAGGCATTCACGTGTGGAAGGCCCTTCATTGTGCGGTATTACAACCCTTCAGGGTGAAGTCCAGCCAGTCTTAAGGGCACATGTGACAAATGCCTTTATTCGTTTTCTCACACCAGTATACCAAATATGACAATCGCGTCGAGGCACGTATACGCACTCCGCAAAAAGCATTCTTCTGCTCCGTCGTTTACGACGAACTCGATCACGTGCCATTACGAACCATAGAAAATGTCAATAACCTTTGACTATACGTAATAGAGACACGCACCCGCTCCATCATTTTCTAGGCAGTGTAGAATTAACAAAATGAAAATTCAAAACGTAGGAAAATTTGATTTTGAGCGACATATATGCATACGCGTAAGTAATTTCTAGCATTTGATGGAATTTTAAAATTCAATAAATTCCATATCGATCAATTTAATGTTATCAAAACTGAATAAAAAGTTTAATTTGATTGCGGGATTAAATATGTATTTTTGTACTGTATGAAACATCTATCAATAACTGTTTGCAAAACTTTATAAAACATTATATTTTGCACAAAATTTCATCACCTTTCGTGAACTATAAATTGAAAGAGTAAATTATACGCTTCAAGCAAGACATAATATAGTTTTCTTAAAGTTAAAGAATTTTCACCTTTGCAAATGTTTCGTATAATACGTATAATACACATATTCATACAAATTTTCTACATGAAATAGGTATTCAAATTATTTTGCGAATCGTTATATATCGAAGTTTCGTTGGTAAACATCTTTCACAACTGAAGTTCTGTAGATGAATACTTATCCAAAGTCCTATCCGAATTGGATCGGCTTCAATGACAAGTGCAGGCTGATCGCGACGCGACTATTATTCGATATTACGAAAACTTAATCAGGCATGTTCTTCTTCTCTTTCTTTCCGTTCGTTTTCCCATGGGTGCGAATAATTCGATTTGTCAGTATCAGTGATGAGCTGACTCAGTGACCTTTCAAGGTCTGCACCGAAATTACGCTCACACAACACCCGTAACGCAATTTCGTGGCCCAAATTAATCATATTTTTCTTCAATTTTCTGCCTATTTTCTATCATCCATGTCCAGTTCCGAATTATTTTCACGTATAGCTAATTTTAAATTTAAAATCACTAGATTTAAAATTTCAAACTAGACACACTGTATATCTTATTAATACTGTGCCGTAGAATTTAATATTAAAATTATGAGAATGGTCAAAATGACCAGTGTATAATTTTTCGTAGAAACTTTATGGACTTACAACGGTGCATCTCTACATTTTGTTGATTTTACTGGTTTCTTATAAAGTACGTATGTGAATAGATGCTCGACTTTTTTCTCGTGTACAGTTACTCCCCATTTCAATTTCTTTAGTGCAAATTTTATATACTAAAATTCACGTAAGCAAATGTAATCTACGAATTGATATAACAAAATTTCTATGGTAAGCAAATGTATAAGTTTGTACACGTTTTCTGTATGAAAACGTAAACGGAGGAAATGTTTATTAAATGTAAAAGCAGTCTATTAAGTAGCTACGGATTTGGTAGGAAATCAATTTAAGAAGAATTGGTTTCAAACATCGACTCACGGTTGTTAACCACAGGGAACGCAGCACGTACCAGGGTAGGAATTCCTGAACCGCAAATGAAGTGTGCAGACTTACCTGTAATAAACATAAAAATAAAATGCTTATCGTTTCACGCTATGTTTGCGCTTACAATTACGATTAAGGCGAACACTCGCGGTTATAGCGTTCACGGAATCATCCTTGTTAACTTGGATTATACGAGAAAGTTGGAAAAATTGGAAAAAAGAAGATAGATGCCCTAGCCTGCTAAAATAATAAAGGAAAAACAAAATAGTTGTGTAATAATAGAAATAGAACTAACGATAATTCTATACAATTCAAAAATACAATAAAATAGCCGAACACTATAGTATGTTTTATACCATATTTAATTTATATATATATATAATTTATACTTAATTTGAATAAAAAAGTTCATAAAATCCCCCAAAATTAAAATGACTAAAAGTCATTATATAGTATTCAGAGATTTCAATTTAAGTAACAAGTTTCGCGGAAGTTTCGAATAACACTGAATTTATTTCCGCAGGAAGAGGATGTAACACACGAAACTATACGTGGAATGTTGTTTGGGAAGTGTGGCGTCATAAATTAGCGCCATTAGCGTTACACCCTTTCTAAGAAACGCGCGTTTCCTCGAGACTGTGTAACGAATGTATGATGCAATAACGTGTACCGTGTTTATTAATATCAATTATAAAGAAAATAATTAATGGTGACAGCCCTTCTGCGTTTATCGTGTACCCCAGTGTCGCTGACACGTCGTTAAATCATTTGAAGAGAGGGGAGAATTCGAAGAGATTGGGAACAAGGGTTGCCAACCCTCCGCTACTTTGTTTAATAAATTTTACACGAAATTTATTTCTGTTAGTTAATCCCTTCCCGAAAATATTTAAAATTCCTATCAAAAAAAAGCAATACATAAAGCGAAGTTCCTTTTGTAGGCGAATAAAAAATTAAATTCTAGCCCATAAACTATAAAATGAATTTCATCACCGATGCTTACTCGTCTTTGTTCATTACGAAACCCACAAATGCTTTTTTTCTATCAGAAGAATCGAATTAGAAGAATCCGAACGACACGATAAAACGTTGATTTACAATCGACAACATTTGCAGCGATAACGTACTCGCAGGCGTTGCTCATTGTACCAGGCGTCGGAATTACGTAATGCGGTTCTGTGAATGAATCAGAAGTTACGTTGGTGCCGCGGCTTTATCTAATTGTAGGACGTGAGCTTCTTTTGCTACGTTACTTCACGTTGCGTGCATTTTTCAACGAGCAGCGCTGTCATAGGCGCAATGCAATGACGAACCTCTGGACCCTAACCTACCTCTCTGCCAATGTTCGAGAGAAGTGGAAATGAGTGACGACCATTGCGAGGTATCGCCACGACGCAACGTAAGCTTAATATAGATTGTTGATTCTTGAAGTACGTATGTGGCGTTTGAGCTTTTCTAAAATAGCGGCCAACAGCGTTGCGATAGATCTTTAAATTACTCCACTATAAAAATACAACTTATCACATTTTGTTATGTTATAAATATCTATGTGCTATAAATAGATCGTAGATTTTCATGCATTCGTATAATCTAAAACCGCAAGAATTGCGTATGATAGAATGCATATAACGTAGGAAAACAAAAAATATCCAAGGTACGGTACTTGTTATAATTTTTAATAAATAAAACGAATTTCTATTCAAGTTCTGCCTCTTTCATTTTATTTTATTATTTTTATATGTATACATGTATATATAAATTTTCATAAAAATTTGCAGTTTGCTTATAAATTATGATGTTCGTTATTCGAGTATATCTTCATATATAGAGTAAGTGAAGGAACAACTTCAAGCGTCTAACTTTTTCTTTTGAAAATATTTCGCTACAGGCCGGAACGCGACGAAGGCTGGCGTCTTTTTTCACGGCCCTGACTTCCTGATGACAGTAGTAGCCTTGAGTAGAGGCTCGAGAGAGAGTGGAGGAACCGACGCTGAGTCGAGCAGAGCAAGCAGGCGTTACAACGTTACAACATTACGACGATGAAGAGGAGGTAGAGTTGCATGGCGTGTATCTATGTTTAGAAGGGCGAAACGTCACATCCGGTAGTCTACGCTCCCCTTGATCGTTCGCTCACTCTTTCCATGTTCCGTCTCTTTCTCTACACGTATTTCTCGTAGCGTTTCTTCTTCGTCAACCTCTTTTTCCTTCCTGGCTACTGGACACCGCGTTGTCACGTGCCGTGACTTATTTCAACCAACTTTTAGCTAGTTGCGTATATACATCAATGAGATTTGAAATTTCATTGAAATAAAAGTTTCAGATTAGGGAAAAATTAAACGCGTAATTACGTATCAATTCTTCGGGATTTTTTAATATTCTCAATTAAGTAAACAATTTTCTAATTATCGCGCGTAATACATTTGTGTAAACTGCGTCGTGAAAACTTTCATGTCATTTATAAGAATTCTACGTATGGACATGACCTACGGCAAATTACGATCCTAACCTTCAAGCTGACACGATATTATGATTATCGATCGATCTTTTTAAGTGCGTCAAGGTTGACAACATCCACACAACATTTTCTTTTCTTTCATGGCTGTTTCGCATCGAAAGATTGATTTTTTAAGCTTATAAATTATTATATGCTTGCTACGTTGCAGTCATCCATTTATTGCTAAGATTTTGTTATAAAATGAATAATTTTCAATTTGAACTTTTCGATCGAAGCTTTCTCGATTCTCGTTAAAAACTGCAGGACCATATCTATCAATCGTTAATTAACTCGCAAACAATTACGCGGTAACGTTATCGGACGATCATTTTAAACATTTAACCGATTCTAACATCGACGCGGTAAGCAACAATTCGACTGCGAATCGGCGTTAATTTCAGGCCCCAATTAAAAAGACGCCTGATCCAATTAAAATATCAAGCAGAATGGCCGCGTACTCACCCCGTGTGTGCGCATGCGCACAAGGCTCGTTCGTTTCACGCACGTCGTACTGCCGCGTAGAATGCGTAAAGCAACGTGTGCTGCACCACAAGAGAGAAGCAAAGTAGAGTTTTCATTAATGAGAAAGTGCTCGCCGCGCGTATCGAGTCAAGCCGACTCGAGTTGAATTGCGTGCACGGTAAGAACTCGCGTTCTCTGTCCTCGTGTGTCGTCGACAAGAAATATGAACGTCGGCGAGCACTGCATCCTCGTTGCATACGTAACACGTACAGTGTACACAGCCGTTCGTTCATAAGTATTAGGTAGTCTGAACATACTTAGTCATGAATTAATAATATAATCGTATTTATCGAATTTTTAAATTCGGTTCTTCTGGAAGAAGAAGCTGACAACGAAACTTTGTTATTGTTAATTGCCATCTTATTTCGAGTTTTGTAATTTCAACAATTGTCTCGTACCTCGTTGTCAAGCAATTAAGTCTCAAGTATATTTGAAATATCATCAGGAAATTATTAAATCGTCTAATTATATTTAGAATTATTGTATTATGAGGAAACAATATGTAGTATATAGTTGTTATAATAACAATTACAGCTAATTTTGATGTAATCTAATTTTATATATATAATATAATAATCTAATTTTTTAAATAAAATAGCCATGTTTTTTTTTTAAATTAGAGGAATGCTGCCGAGTAATATAAATTAAATGAGAAAATTACGTATCTACTACTTTCTCCGTTTACTTGGATTATCGAACGGAAATGGTTTGCGAGTATTGGCTCTAGAGAACTACATGTTTTTCTCTATATCGTACATTTATACTTGAATTTTTCTCGTTTTTTCGAAACTTCCGTGTCGTGTGATATAAAATGTTCGCAGGAAAATCGTGTGCTTTTTATTCTTAATAATAGTAATCTCGGCAAGGAAATGTGAAAGGAAGGAACGTAACGTCGCAATTACGTCTGTTGTTTCAAGCAATCGTTGCACTCGAGCTTCGTACGCATCTGCGTAACATTCCAGGGTAATTGAAATCCCTCTTGACGAATGTTTATGTAATTTTCTCATAAATCAGAAGTATCTTAAGCAACGAAGATTAAAAATACATTAAGTAATATTATAAACACACCATTTGGAGACTACAAGGGAAAGATGCGATAAGCCACACTTTCAAAATGACCTTTCTATTTGATTTAATAAAATTAATTTATTAACTAGGAAATCCAGTTTGTCAATATTCTCACATATCTAGTTCTTATTTATACTTATACAATATACCAGAGTATTGTTTCACGAGGAAATGCCACGATATCCGGTATAAATGTAGTTTAAAAAATTATGATTTTATTCAATTTAAGAATTTAATGTCAAGCTTTTCGTTGATTCAAGTTTTTAATTTTTCATCTCGATACCAATTCCAGGATCGCGTACGTTGCACTCACGTACGAATACTCGTACTACGTTCAATGTGTACGCGAATTATGACACGACAAATGCGGCTTCTTGGATAATAGAAGCGATGTAGAAGACAGTAGGTTACCCTGCACAATAATAATAAATGCCAGCGAAAACAAAAACATCGACTATCCGCCTACTATGGAATGTCGTATCCCCTGCCTTCTTCTCGTCTGATTAAAAAGAAACAAGATGCACGCTCCGCGAAATACGATACACGTAGTCTAGTCTACTTAGAAGTTAAAGCAAAAGTTGCAACCTAGGAAGAACATAAGCTTTATTTAAAGAACAATTAACACGTTAACTTCTGGGTCGAAGTCGCGTGGCCTTCCAGTATAGTCCCAGTTACTTTACTACTAACGCACTTGGCTAGAAACTAGAAAATAATCTTTGTAACAAATATTCTTGTTCTAAATATATTCGCAGCAAAAATATTGTACATGTAAGATACACGAGAAAAACAGCTGACCAAAATTTAGGAGCATATTCTGCTTACACTAAGGATGGAAAAGATGGTGTAAGCAACGACCCCAAATCTTTCTTTATCTAACATATGAACGCTTTTCAAACATAAATCCTCTGGAATTCTTTCTTATGGCGACATTTTCAGATTCTTGTTTATGATATCCTTGTTGTTAGCATGAAAATACCTCGAAATCGTATTATCGTTATAACATATTAATAACAGAAGCGTTTTGATTATGTTACATAACGAAACACAGCATAGAAGAAGACGATTAACAATGTTCTGATGGCACAGAAATGGAGGATGAAGGACTGATTAAACCCTATGACTCTCGAAACTGACTAAATTCGTTTGCTCGATTGCACCACGCTCTTGAAACTATCTCATGCTATGTATCTTCTTGTGCTCGAAACTTTACAGTGCATTTCTGGAATCTATTCAAATACAAGCAGCCACTCGATCTCGTCTGTTCTACTCCAAACACTCGTCATTTGCGCTCGAGAGTCGCTTCAAAGTTTATACGCAGTTACCATGTGTACTACGTTCTGAATTTTGTGTGTTCGTTGATAAAAGATTAAGGAACCATTATGATCAATGATAAATACATTTTGTGTACCACTCGTTCAACAGAATAACAAAAATTTAATCTTTTCTGAGATATTATATAAAAATAAAAATTATGAGACTTGTGAGGGAGCGAGATACGTTTGTCTCATGATCGCTCTATAAATGAAAGAAAAAAACCATGAGATTGCAGTTAAATCAGAGAAACTAACGGGTCGAAGGTAGAACAGGACACAGTTCGAACAAATCGGCAAGTTTTCGCGTGGGTTGCAACAGTGAAGGAGAATCGATCGATCACAAAAGGTTCGAGGTTCATGAGTTGGCACGCCACGCGTTTCGCTACATAATCAATCGATTTCTCCCTCATCGACTTACAGTCTACGTAGAATGTATGTTGTATATAGTTTTCTTGCAGCTTGTAGTACAATAGTGCATGTTCTGCTTTCGCAGGCCGGCCAACCGTGAAACAAAGGAAGTCGAAGTCTTCCTATAGACGCAGCGTATGTTCCAGCTGAGTGTATGCATATAGAACATCGGATGTGTCCGTCTTGAGATTATTACGCAGTTATATACTTTACGTTATCTATTTATTGTGTAATATTACATTCTTAAAAGATAAATTGACGGATACCAATCTTTTCATACATTTGAGACAAACGTTTTCGTTTAGAATACATTCAGAATATAACACTGAATAAATTCGACAGTTCTAACCTTAATTTATCAAATCCTTGTCTCGTAAATTGTAAGTCAATTTTCAAACGTAATATTAATTTTAATTTTTGCCAATTTTACTATTAACGTTTGCCAAATATTGCAACGTAATAATTTTCTAATTACCCGAGTTCCCTGTTCTAGATGAATCAGCTACTAAGCGCAGTTCATTTCATTCAACCTATTATTTTGTGCCTTAAAAAACGATCATATCAAACTTTTTTCTTATTCTTTTTCGTTTGGTAGCCGACAGACAATGTAGCAGTAATCGAGTATATCTACGTATATCTACGTTGCGAAGCACGAGGAACGGAAAAGGGGAATTTCTTGCACGCCAACGCGCGTGCAACTTAGGTTTCTCCCCCTTTATATTGTTGCAATATGGATATCAGTCACGAGCGTGCATCTACCTTCGAAACCTCCCCTGTTCGTTCTCCGCTTCCGAACGAACATTCACTGGAAGACAATGCGGCAATCAACATTGTTCAACCGAAGAATCGATTCCACCGCTGACTTCGGTATAACATAGTTGCTGGAAAATGTACAACGAAATTGCAAAATTAACACGATTATCAAAGCGCTAATTTTAGATATCGAAAGTAGAAACTTGAGAATTTATGGTCAGTGGTGTGTTTTAGCATTAATTTTGTTCTGTAATCTTAATTTTATTTTAATTTACATTTTAAGATACTATCGTAGTGTATTTGTCCATGAACAGATAAAAGAAGTCCAGAAACGAATTATTTTTCATTTCTTCAAGCAAGATAAATGATGCCTGTTTAAATTCTGTAAATTATTGTTAGTAGGAATTGGTTTCTAACCTAGCAAATATAGCTTCTAGCAACAATGCATCGTACGAGTTTGTTGGATCATTGTATGCCATGGATTACGCGTAGGTCGTTCGTTTCTCTTCTATGCGGAAGCGAAACAAGAAAAATCAGCCGAGTAGTGCATGTGTCACACGCGGAGACAACTTTCAACAGTGTAACGGAGAGCCTGTCGCGATTTTATTCGCCACAAAGTAGCGAAATATTATCGTGGCGGAGAATCGCGTGGTGCGCGTGCGCAACTCGATACACCGTGGCCACTCTGGCTTTCCTTACCTCGAGAAAGCCATAAACCCAACCGTGATCCATTTACAACCAAATTGAAACGATAAATAATATTTAACGAAGCTGGCCAGCGACTCTCGAAACGCGCGGAAACCATTATACAACCCTACAAATTGCTATGCCAATTTTAATCTAATTCGAATGTAATTTCTTTCCGGCACTTGTTTTCTTCCGTTTAGACGTTACATCTGTTACGTTTTTACGTTTATTGGCAAGAAGTTAGGGAAATTTCTTCTAGAAATGTGTGGTTATGCATAATTGGAAATTATGCGTCATTAGATAAATAACGAAGTAAGAGATTCGAGAGATTGTTAATGGTTTGTAGTGGAAAGCGGGGATATTTTTGATTATATGGTTTTGTCGTTGGCAGTGCAATTATGACGAGTATGTAAATGGGCAAAGTTCTTATAGACGGCAGCTTTAGGTTAATTTGGTTTGCAATTATTCCTAAAATTAAATATTTCCAAACTGTTCTATAATCGTAATATTTTAAAATACCAGAGGTGTATTGCTAAATCCATCAAGAAATTACTTATAGAAGTAAAAGCGTTCATAATACAATTACTACATTTATCATCATTTCTATATCCTCATGATACGATAAAAAATAAAAATTACATAGCCAGCGTGAAAGAAAACAATGAAAATAGCCGCAAGGAACCCACAACCCAATATATAAATCATTATTACATTTCTTAAATTATATTCCCAAAAATAAATCTGCATAATCTTTATAAATATCCGCAGTCTAATCATTATCTTCTCTAAATCATTCGTCTATATACCAACATAAATCGACCACTGTTCAAACAACGTCGGAATTACTCTTACTCGTGTCTTCGCGATCGTGTTTCGAGTGTATATCTGGGAAGAAAGGGGCCGGGTGGTGTCAGCGTTTCTTTCGAGGCAACGTCGCCGCGGCAGACGAGCGAGAGAAGCGCAGCAGCAGTTTCTACGTCGTCATGAATCGCTCGAGTAGAACGCGGCGGTGGCTGGCATGGTGGGGCAAGGTGTAGGTCTCGTGACGTAGCAGTACGTATTTCTACTACTACGTTGTAACCTCCGTACATCCAGCCCCTCCACCATTCCCCACTCCACGCCAGCGTTCCGGAATCAGACCTGGTTCTCAACCCTCTCGTGTGTAACCGGAATATGAGCAACTACCCCTCCGCCCCGTGTTTCTCTCTAGCCAGCCAGCCAGCCGCCACCTACTCCGCCTCCTCTCTTCTTTCTCCTCCACGTTGCACGTCGTAGCCATGGCAATATTGATCGACCGGCTGGCCAGCCAGCCAGGCGGCCAGACTGGATGGTATGCTCGGTCTGCGCTTCCTACGACAGCCAACGAGCTTTCGGGGCCGACGATGCCTTCCGAGAGATCCTTCAATCCACGCTATATGATTCTGTGTAACGTGTATGGTACGATGTTACGCAGATATACTGGCTAGCTGGCGTTCTTCGCGACTCTTGTTACAAGTGTAGGATAGGTTGCTTAGTATTTGTAGGATTGGCGTGGTTAATATGGGATTGAGCGATACATATTTGGATTTTGAGATAATTTTTCAGAGAATGACAACTTTCGTTGCAGGTTTATGCAGCTTGAGAGATGTCTCTTCTTTCGATCTACGCTAGTCTTCGTACTACTGTATCATGTATCGTACAATTCTACGCAGTTATGTCGTTTGGTGTTTCACTTGGTGTATAAGATAGTATAGGTCGGTAACAGATTTGGCGCGGTTAGGATGGCATTAAGAGATATTTACATTTCGAGATTGGGAGAAGGAACGGTGAACTTTGATTTGGTCTCGAGGTTTCGGAGTTTGCAAGCTTTGATATTTGATCGATTATTTGAATCTGCATACGTGTAGCGTAGGCTGGGTGTAATTAGGATTGACAGATATCTATTTTTACATGGTTTACATTTCACTGCACTTCTGTATAGAGAATGATGACCTTTGATTTTGAATCTTTGATTTCATAGCACGAGAGTTTTGAAAGTTGGGTGTTAGGTTTTGAAAGTTTGAATTAGGCGATTGAATAATTATACTATAATTTAGCAGTAGTATTGGTATTAACATATTAGGTGTCATCGAGATCTAACGATAAAAATTAATTTTGAACAAAAGTTTAATCATTTCATTATTCGGTATTTTTCATTATTTAGTCATTATTGCGTAACAACCTGTACAATATGACCTGTCTTAGAACATGAAAAATGTTGACAATAATTTTCTGCAAAGATGAAACAGTATCAGATGAAACGTTTTCACTAAAAACAGTACGATAATATTATATACATGGAAAGCACCTAATTATGACCACTGGCAAAAGACTCTCTGAAATCGTCCAATGATTATTGGACTCTCGAATAAGAAAAGAGAAAAATCGGTGAAAGAAATTACGAACTATTATCGACGGCGGTTCATTGAGAAAAATTGGTTTGTATTGGGAATCACGGAAGGGGATCCGTATCGTGGCTCGTTAGAAGCTCCGTATTCAGGGCCGAGTTTACGGCACATCGAGGTTTACGAACTCTCGATGCTGTGGTTTCAGACGAGAACTTTGCAGTTCCCTCGCTGTGCACCGATACATCGATACATCAACACTACGTTGTATTTCTCGTCGGTGTTCTCGACAGAATACTGATTCTTACGGTTATATTTATCGCGATAAATATTTTTCTATCCTCTCGTCTAATAGAAGGAATTTAAAGATGAGTGAAAACTTTTTATTTTTTATAGGAAGATAATGTCGAGTGAAAGCTGTGTTCCGTTGATGTAGTAGAATATGATATTTATGTAGGTGCTATGTAGGTGCTTGTTATGAATAATAACTTGCAATTTATGATGATGAAATGACTTGTAATTTATAAAATTTATTTATAAAACATCAATCTTCGTTCTATTATCAAACTTGTTGTACTGGTAATTTGTAACTTGTGTCTAAAGTTTCACGTACTAATATTATATTAGTTGAGGGCCCAGATCCACCTACGAAAATACTGTTCGCTATCACTTGCGGCTATCCAAAACACAAACACTGAAACGAATCGATAGTTAAGCCGGCTCGGTAAGCCGAACATCAAAGACGCGGTACGCGCTCAAAAATCAAATCTCGTTAACGCCCTCGTTGAATAACAGCGGCGCGCGAACCGTAAAAAAAATAAAACATGGAAAATCTTCGACGCAGCTTCAAGTGACCTTGTTGCAAATTTACACCATCCTATGTATTATCTACATATATATGCATGCATGACTCAATGACTTTATATACATTTTCTTTATATACATCATATATCGCTCATTTACCGCAATAATGACATAACTCAAAAATCACGAAAACGTTTTTGAATGTTTGGGATAATTTTGTAACAACGACGCATTAAAATGTCAAATTGGATGACAAGCGGCCAGGACACTACAGTACTGTTTCTTTTACTCGCTATAATAAGCCACGATATTTAGAGGAACCAATTTTGACGTTTATTTTAAGCTTAACACTATTATTTATACTGTATACAGTGAATACATTGTAATTTCTATATGAACGCGTTCTTAGGTTTATTTTTAATTTTACCAATATAATCATGATATTCACTTGAATTATATAATCATGATAATTGTCTCATTAGCGCCAGTGAATAAAATACAATTTCTAAATATAAAGTAACACACTTGTTCGTTACGTAGCTGTTGGTAAAAACAAGATCGAAATCCGAAGAACCAGAAATGTATGTCATCTAATCATCGCGAAAGTTTAAAATTCGAAACGCTTCTATAAATGTTCCACTATTTTTGTGAGTCTCTGTATGCGAAACATGAACAGTCGTACGTCTTCTTCTTTTTCTACTTTTTTCGATTAGAGAGTGGTGCAGGTGTGTGCGCTCGCGACCAGGTCGGTTCAAAGGACCTGACCCGGCCGAGTGGCCGAGATCCATTCTGGGATCTGACCGAATGCTCGACCAAGATGAAGCTCCGGAAGCGACACAACCATGAACCGAACCCAACCTATCGCGACCTTTTAGGCTCGTGCCTATTTGTCGCCGATCGAAAGGTCGTACAACCGAATTTAGATTCGACTGTTCGACTGGTAATAACGAAATGGAGAATAGTAGACACAGTTGGTCGGAGTACAAGATTTCCACAAAGTTTGTGCAGGTGTAATAAGGATCGAGGGATAACTGCTTGCAGAATCGCTTCGTATGTTTGAGTTCAAGTTACGTAAGATATGATATGGTAACTCTTGGCAAGTTAGAGGTCATGTTTGAGCGTATGTTATGTGGATTCTTCGAGCGAAGTTTATCGCTAAAATTGCTTGGTGATACAGATTTTGAATGGTTACAAGAAGTATGGAGATATGGGAGTATTTTGAGAAAATTGTCAGAAATTCTATTATGAAGTTTGGTAGAATCAACATTTCATACGATCGATTATCAAGGTACGTAAGATTTATTAAATTAAAATTTTGTAATAAAATATAGATAACTGTATTACAGAACTTGATAGAATTTGAATTTAACAAAATAAAATTTGACGAAGGTATTAAATTCCGCTAAACTTAAATAACAAAGTAAAATTCTGTATTTACTTTATATAACAAACGTTGAAGTAAGTAGATAAACTGTATGATGATAGGATTTTATCATTTTATAACGAATGAAGATTGTTTCACGTGGTAAGTTCGGTATGGAAAACATACTACTTGAATAATTTTGTATACTTATGGTAACATTCGGTGCAATTAATTCCGACAAGCAAAATATTTGTATATTTGAATATAACACACGTTTGGTTAGAAACCAGTGTGAAATCAGTAGATGTTTTCGAACGAGGATGACAATGGATAGTAAAAACGAAGAAAAATATTCTTCCGCTAGCTGATTTTATATCTATTCAACACTGTTATGCGTACTGAGGAATGGAACATTAACAAAAAGCGGCTGGGAAACGAAAATATTATGACGTTTTGTAATCAAAAAAAAAAAAAAAAAAAAAAAAAAAAAAAAAAAAAAAAAAATGTGTTTCATAGAATATTCTATAGATAGACAATTCCGAAAGGAAGAAAATTAATGTTGATGAAGACACGTGTTATTGTACGATGCTTTATTAGAATTGTGGTATTTTATGTGCAAAGCCTGCGAATAGGGATTTATAGAACTGTCAAAGTAAACATTTTATGAAAATATTGCGCAGCATGCATTGAAACGAAAATACGGTAATCACGAATGGACGTTCATTTCCCAGAACTATAAATTCTTTGCTCAGCCCCCATCAGTAGCAGTAGCAGCTAATTAATGTCAGAAATTCATCAAGTCGATTTACGTTTCAAAGCCTATTATACCTCGAGTTATTCGTAAGTAAAGTACCTGTTGCCGAAATGTATATATTTTAGATATGCCTCGTAACAAGATATTCAACTTCTCCTTGCCTGTCTTTCAACAACGTCTTCAGTGCTCATCGAGAGGCCTTGGATACAAGGATACGCAAGATGTTGCGCTTCGTAAATGCATAAATTACTCATAGTCCTTTACAAGCGTTCGTCAAACATTTATCATGACATTTATAACGAAATTGTGTCATTTCGATATCTCTACTTAATGCTACCGTTAATAACGGCTTTGCATAAATAATTCAGCTGCAATAATACGTTCTTATTATTGCAATAATGCGTCCTTTGAGTTACTTTGACGAAACATAAGCTAACGTTATAAAACATTTCAAAGCGTAACATAAACTGGAAAGATTTTGTAACTTCGACGAGAAAAAGTTCCAATTAAAAGTAATTGGAACGATTAATGTCGTAGGTAATAAGTTGGCGAACGCTAAGACGCATTTTTTCCCCGAAATAATTTTATAGCAATCGTTAGAATTTTCCGCGGATAACACACGGAAACTAATGACAATCCCACATGAACGAACATCGTAGCAAGTGGTTTGGCCTGATATGAACAATGTTAGAACGTGTGACTTGCGGTATGCTGGCAGCGGTTGCTCGTACATCTGATATCGCGTTTTCCAGCAACCGCTTTACATATGCCCACCTATGATGATCGACTTTATCGTTCAGTTCAGTCTTATCGCATTTTGCCACAGGCATTTGATTGATAAAATCTGCCAAACAAGAAACAAATTAGGAATTGCAGGAAGGCATACATGTACAATATATTGTACATTGCTAGCTATCATTCGCGTAGCGTTAGTATCGTGTTTCTGATGCTTACGGTACTCATATTCATCGAGATACTTCATTCCAAGTAGCAATATTTGTTCGAACGTTTCTTTATTGAACAGATGCTTTTAATAAAAACGGTACGATCTTTTCGTGCTACCCAATATATTTATTTTCTTTTTCTCTCTTTGTTTTTTATTTTCTGTATACGTGCTTCTTTCTGCAATTTGCTGAGGAGACATTTGGCAGATTACTATAGACGTGACACAAACGAAGCAATGGAATAAGAAGAAAGTTCGATTGCCTTTGAACACGAACGTAAGAAAATGGAGAGACCGCTGGCAAAGCGGACCACTTCCGCCTATTATTTCATCGAAGGGTGAGGAGAAATCGCGGCGTACCGATGGCCAGCAGAGGAGGAAACAGGAATATAAAGGAGACAGGGAAGAAAAGAGACTGCTTTTAACGTTGCAAGCCTTCGAGTAAAACCGGCTTCGAACTGTCGTTGGAAAGTATATACTTTGAATATTGAACTGGACCTACACTGAGATACTCGACACAGAGTGCAAGGTTAGGTTAGATCGCCTGAAACAAGACACGAAGATCCCCTTTGACTTGATGTCTTGATGAGATGAGTTGTCGTGGATGACGATGGATTTTGAAACTCCCAAGAGAAACCAAATTATCATTGCTCGCTTTTTCTTTCCCGCGAAAGTGTTTGGGAGCATTTAAATAGTCGAGATATGCTGTGATTTCTTTCTACGTTTGGAGAAAGGAAATTTTACTTCCAGTATTTGCAGTAGGTACATATATCTTCAAGGAAAATAACAAAGAAATTCTTCTCTAAAGAGAATCGTAAATTTGTGAGAAACTCGAGGAGAATTCGAAAAAATACGACTTTCAACAACGATGATTCATTTTTACGTTTTCTAGATCTCGATGAGAGTTGATTATTTTTTGATCAATCTTTTCGTTCATTTTGCGCTTTGATCGTCGTTTTTATTTCTTCTCTTGCACCAAGCGTATTTTTCCCATCGATTTTTCCTCCATATAAATATACAAAATTCTGATTACAGAAGGCTAGTTAAAAAAATGTGTTCCTTTTAAACCGCACGTTTATATAATTTCTCGAATGGTATCACGCATGCGATTCCTGCGGTGAAAATTAATTGACCGATCAGTAACGACGGACAACTCTGAGATTTGATAAGACAACGCAATTTGTTATTAGAAATACCGAAATTCCTGGAACTGTCGGCCAGATTGTGCCCCATGGTTAATCGCAACGTAGCGTGTAACACGAGGACGATAAGATCGACGATTAAACTCTCTACGTTTGCAGGATACTAGTGATGGGATCAAGTTCAATATGTACTTACAATTTCGAATCAAATCCAGTACGATCGATATGAACGATAAATAGGATTTATTTAAACGTTTGCTATAATTATTTAAATTTATGGTCTAGTGATTCTATAAGATTAAATTTTTTTTTTTGTAATAAAGATTCATAATCGAGCGGTTCCATGCGAAACATATTAAATGTTGCTTTTGATTATCAATTTAACATCGATTTATACACTTAGGTACAGATTCTCATGCAGTGTTACTATAATACTTAATAGACGAAACTGTTTACGACGTACTTAAGTCCATTCCTAACGATTATACGTACTACATACACGAATTATCCGACAAAAGACTCTCACGAGTTATGCGTATCGCCCACGCCTCTGCGCCTCGTGAATTGTATCTCCATCAGAATCCCGGAAGTTGGCTCGTAATATCGATGCTCCTTAGATCATCGCCCTAGTCGAGGGACGTTTACATTTGCACCATAGTTCAGAAAGGAACGTTCGAACGAGCCAGCAGACAGAAATAAGGACAAGCTGCCTATGCTACAATAAATAATACCATGTAGAAATACGATGTTTCGTGACAACGATTATTTCTTATTCAAATTCTATGCAAGCGAATTTGAAGGATCTTGTTCTCACGGTTACGGATTATATTCGGGATTGTGAAATGGGATTACGAAGTAGGATATTGTTATTGGAAGAGATAAAATTCTACATTATATAATGTAAATATTATATAATTGGAAATATTTAGAAACAGAAATATTTTGGTGCATTAAAGTCTACATTAACTTACGTTTCTACAATAATTTGTTTTTAGAAAAATTACTCTAGAAAAATGATACTTAATAATACGCTATAAATAGCCAACTACCGCGAACACTTCGAATAACGCCTTTCACTTATAACTTTGTGCAACTTCGAACTTTATGTAATGTCGTAGCTTGTTCTAGTAAAACATTCAAAGTTCAATGACAGACTAAACGTAGCAAGTTTCAAACAAGTACCAGTTAAGAGCGATTACATATCCAATGTGCTCAAGGCGTATTTTCCAAAACGTACAAATAATTCCTACAAATATTCAAAAATTGATTAAAATTGGAACTAAACTTCTCTTACAACTTAAAAATTAATGCTAACGATATTCATAAATTATTGCTAACGTGAAAAAAAAAAATTCCAAGCGCATAATTCTTAGAATATCGTTAAAAATTTCCTAAGGTATAAAGATCTGGCCAACTGTTCTCGTCTTGTAAAGAACTTTACATAAACAATGGTTGGTTCACCAGACGAAGAAAATCCTGGCTAAAACAAGATGATTTCCTTGAAGCCGCGGTGATATTCACACAAGTGTACCTTCTGAAACGGAATTCCTGGATTCCAGAGTTCCGCAAATTACCAGAAGATACGCGGCAGACAGCCGTGAGTCTGTAGAGTAGAGACAGGCGAATAAAACAACGATGATAGGCAAGGATAGAAAAGCGAAAAGAAGACGAGGCAAAGCCATTTTGCTATAGAAAGCAGAGGAAAGAAAGTGGGTGCCGTAAGAAGGCGGTATTAACCGTCTCGTTGAACAAAGAGAAATAGTAATTTTACTGTTGGCATGATGCAAGGAAATACACTGCACGTCTTCTAATACTCCTTCTTCTTCTTCTTCTTCTCCTCTTTCATTTTCTCTCTTTCAGTTTTTTTTTACCTTTACTTTATTCGATTTCGTTCTGATTTTATCGTAAATCTCAACCTCAACAGCAGTTCGATTATTTTTCTATCGAATTATCAATTTAATACGTCGTTGTCTTTTTCGAAATTTAATTTTACATATCGTCGGTCTTTCTGTTAAAACGGGGAGGGGGAAAGAACGGTATTGCTTTCGAAGGTTATAGAAATATTAAATTGTAGAAATTAAAAATTAGTAAGAAAAATTAAAGCACGAAGACATCATGAATATATTAACTGTATAAACTACAACTAGAATTGAAATTAGAGATATTTATGTAGTATCTTAATGGGTCTTAGAGGAAAGGACAAGTAATGATGTTTTGATTTAATTAATAATATTCGAAGCAACGAAATAATTACAATGCTGTCGTACGTCTTATTTTCAGACGCGGCTTTCGACTTCCCGATTCACACTCTTCGGCTTCTACACTCGCTCGCTCTCGCTTCTCAATTCACACTCTGCACACCTTTTGCATCCGTTCTCTCCGGCTTCTCAACTAATACTGACTTTAACGTCTCTTTGTCTTTTCCCGCCGTTCGAGACACGTGTCCCGAAACGCCCGTGGCCAGGGTCACGCGGGCCCTTTCCACGAAACTATCCACTTAAAAAGGATCGACGACACATTGATGTACCCGACGATGCCGCGGCTCTCGCGACATTGTTTACGATTCGGCAGATATCTTAGGCCTTTTGTCCACGATACTACATTTATAAAAATATATAGGATAAAGATTTATATAAAGGGTGACTAAAAAGTCGAGACGCTGTCCAGAAGTAAGTACGATTGGTTTTAAAGGACTCTCTGAAAAGTAAGTTGGCACAGATTCAACTTGGATATCGTTTCACCCTTGCGGTAAGTAATCGACCTCGATTAATTAGCGGTCCAATTAACGCGACGCGTGATCTAATCGAGCGTCGATACATTATTTATCCCTCGACAACTAATTGATCAGCTTCTAGGATGCTTGTCTTGCTTACTATTGCACAGCTATGCCTTTTCGATTCCTTTTTAAACGCAGTAATTTCAATGCCTGGTCTTTTTTCTACGTGCTGCGTTTCACAATGTTATTGAACACTCCATTTCGAGATTAATTTAACGTCTTTTAGTCTTTGCAACTTCTTTTTTCGTCTTAAAATAAAGCAATTATCATTCGCTGTATCGTCAATTTTGGATTGCTATTGCTAGCTTCATAGTCAATTAATTCTGGAATTTTAGTAAATTAAGATTTGAACTGTAATAAATATAATATCGAATTATTTATGTATTAATTATTGTTATCAGGTTATCTTTACGTTCATGTAAAATCATCTACGATATTTCTTAGAAAAAAAGAATAATTTTCTCTATAAAGATTTCCAATTATCATCGATATATTTTGCTAATTTGACGATTATTTTGTAGTTCAAAATAAGCGAAACGTTTCAAATAAAGCCTTATAAAAGGATATCTAAAATAAATGAACAAAAAGATACCTGCCCAATAAAATTTCTATTCAATACAGTTATGTGATTTAGTAGATCGTCAAATTAAAGGCTGTGGCAAGGAAAGATGTACCATTACTCTATAATTTCTTCGATAAGGAGTTTCAATGTTCAAAAAGAAACATAGTATCCATGGAACGCTGCTTATGAATCTTAGCGCCGTTCCACTGGCTGCTATTAGGTATTATCAAATTATGAATCGCTCTGCTTTGCTTTACGTTAGCTTAACTTTCAATTATGCCAGGATTAGATTTCCTTCAGCCGTTTCGAGGTAAAAGAGAAATGGAAATTAACCGAGATCAGATTCGAGGCTGAACCCCGTTAATATCGAACGTTTCACGAAATAAAATATCTTCCACGTAAATTACTCATTCGCTCAGTTAACTCGTGGCCAACTGTGATTTCCGATTAAAAAGCAAGAAACTTTTGAAGTAGTGCTTTTCCGTTTACAAAATGATTTTCCTTAATCCGTGGTGAACTGTAATTTTCGTTTAAAACGAGGAAACACGTGGTGCTTCTCTGTTTATAGAAGGATATTTCCGCTGTAATTCAATAAATATTTGTATACTTCCATAAGAAATATCTCTAGTGTAGATATAAATTCCAGTTTTGAGTAAATTAAATATACAATAAATAATTTGAAGTAAATTAATTTATCGTACATTTTCGTTATAAGATTTAAGGCATAGGATACGCTCGATTCATGCGCGACATATTAAGAACCAAAATTACATTAACCAAAGGAAATGTGTGCTGATTGCAATTTTTCTGATAAAATTCTAACATTCGATTACGCGATATTTAACCCTTTGCATTCCTATGTCGAGTGTGACTCGACATCAGTTTTTATTTCAGGAGCTTCTTTGTCGAGTCCCACTCGACATTTTTTCAATCCCACCTTCTTTCGTGAAAAAGAAAACCAGGATTGCATTCTGGAAATTGTTACAACATATATCATACACTTAAAAATTACAAAATACTACAATAGTGTGAATAAAACTGGTATTTAAGTGAATTTCTTTCTTCCTTTCTTTATTTAAATTGTCTTATTTTCTAGTTAAAGTAAATTTCAAATAAAACACATAAAGGCGTTGGGAGCTGCTGGTAACAAAATTGAAATAAAATTCGAAGTGCAAAGGGTTAATAATTACTTCCTGAAAATGACAAAAAAAAAAAAAAAAAAAAGAATGGAGGAAGAAAGAACGGTGGAAACGCATTCTACATATCTTCTCTCTCGCCAGAAAACAAAAGACTGGGTACATCGGTTTCGCAATGAATCACACGTCGCACATACTGGCTTCGTCCATAAGGAAACTCAGCGAACCGATATCGGAATCTCAAGAATTCGCGAAATTTAGCACGAACGCCTATCAAACGTGTTTTCCTATCTGTCCTCCCTCTTTTTCTTGCCTACACCGATTTTTTCTCCTTTTTTCCCCCATTGGTAGAACACGACCGTTCACAGCACTATATTTGTAGTGAAAGACAGGCTCGAACGCTGGTTTCCACGAACGTGTATCCGCACACGGTACAGTTATATACCCGCATGAGCACGTGCGCGTGTACGCTCTGGTGGGTGGAAAGCAACGAGGCACGAAAAGTCAACCGATCTCGATCCCGCGATGGGGCCCACACGTCCGCCAGACGAGCCAGCGAGTTAAAAGACTTTTAAGCTTGTCCCACTGTGATTTACGGCGCTCGTTTCAAGCCTACGACGAGCAGGATGCCATCGTGCTCGTTGCATGCGCCGCGAGGGCGGCGATCGTGTACCACTGCATAAGTGCATATGCCAGAACGTGATTCTCAGGAGACGTTCTCGTTCGAGTGGATCAGCAACGAATGATATCGGATTATTCGAAAAGTTCGTGGCGACTGTATTACGAATTCCTACGAAATATCGTGTTAATCTATTAGGATGGACGTGAACCAGAATCTTTCAAATTATACGTAGTATTCGATAGGCACCAAGAATATTGACTGGAACGCGCCAATTTCCACCCTTTATCACGCTCTTTAGTCGTATTTCGCCTTACGTCGTTATTTTCTGTGTATTGTTCCCGTAGCTGCGGGTGCTAGGAAATTCTATTTTAGGGAGAGACCCGCGAATCTTGAGCGCTGTATAACCTGTTGTGATAGTTGAAAGTTTGAGGAGAGTTCGAGGGAGTGTGATGCAAAAAGTCGATGATCGAGATGCCTCGTTCCTCTGTTTTTTCATTTCGTTGTTTACGAAAGAACGTTGATAGATGGTACATCTCCGTGTTTTTCCACTGGTAACAGGAGAATCTCGAAATTTGTCGGACGATAACTTCTTACGTAGCGTGAACAGGTCATTTTGCTTCTTGGAAATAATTTTGCAAGTAAAAAGTGTCGATCGCGTTAACGTTGCTTTTAAATAATCTAAATACTCTCCCACAATTTTTTGTTCGTGCTCGTAAATCACGATAATCGAGCTTCTCGTGCTTGATTTTACTCGAAGCACGTACCTATTTATATAACAACTCTCGAGAACTTGGTGCTCGTGGAGCGTCAAAATCTTAAAGGCGTTCAGCTGAGACACGATCCGAAAAATGGTTGGGAAACACTGATCTAACAGATTCGCTCGTCTGAAACACGGAACAACGGTGGCGATACTCCAGGTGTGTCGACGCGCTACGACCACGCGGCCAACGACAGAATGCTGTCCACGGAACGGGCATCATCATCGCGGGTTCCGTGTCCCCGGCTTCGTGTACGCACGTTGTACACATGAAGGAACACGCAGGGAACACGCACACACAAACCACGTGAAGGAGAAGCGCGGAGGCGCAGTCACAACTACGCACACCCACTCGAACTGCATTCATTCATAAAAGTAGCGAGCACAGAGCCTTGTGCCGCGCCCTGCTAGCCGCCGGCTGGCCTTTTACGAGCAGAACTCGTGTATTCTCGCGCGATCTAACCTCACGCACGGAACACCAAATCTCCGTAGACCGACGTCCTGACAAACTCCGCACGTAGAAACCTTTTATCAACGTGTCACGTGTGTATATACAGAATTAAATCGAGATATTGCTAGATTGCGTTAGATAAAGAAAATCGGAAATACATATAGAAGATATACGACTATATATAGATACGGCTATATTAGTATACACTGGCTCAAGAAGATACATATTTGAACACTTAGGTGGCAGGCTTGCACATTGATATCCAGACTCCATTTAGACTCGAGAAGCAACCACTCGGTATCTCCTCTAGTATTTCAAACACGTACCATTTGCAACTAACGTAATTGAGGAGTTCATTTATCTCTATACTTGTATGTTTAATTTAAGTCGGTGCAATTCTACTATCATGGTGTCGTGTGATTTATAACGACTTCTCTGATAGGCGTAATTGATTCAGAAAATTGCTTCTTTTTAATTCAGCTTTTTAAATTTCGTGACGCTCTGTTAAAATTGTTCAAATTACTTTCTACATAAGAGAAGCTATTATTAAAGTACGTGTAAAGTTTCGTTACGATGCGAAAAGGAACAATCTATAGTTTTCATTTTACACGGGCACGTTACGTAGAGGGATTTTTTTTTCTTTTTAATACTTTTAAATTTTTCACCGCAAAATGATACATCGCTACATGTGTTCGTCGTGAGTATTTGCGTAACAATTATAAAAACTATATTCTCTGTCTTTTTTTTTACACGATGCGTGTTAATATTTTCGCAGCAATATGCGGCAACTACAGACAGAATAATCAGCAAGGGTTTCCGTTCGAACTATATATTCCATATCAGGGAAACGATAAGAGCCATAATTTACCGTTCACGGGGAAAAAAGGAACGAAACTTCCAACGATAGCGAAGGCAGATTAAAAGAAGAAATTTCTCGCGAAGATGTATGAAATTTCTATTTAAAAAAAAAAAAAACAAACAAAAAATGCGTAGCAATCAATGAACATATTGCTTATTATTGCCTATTAGCCACGCTATCGATATTCCACCTAATCTTGCCTAAACCAAACCAATTATTCATCTGTTTACGATAATCCTCTACTTATTCATAAATTTTCCCAAGAATTCCGATATCAACGCAGTGTACACGTTAGACGCAGAAGCTCGTTTCCTACGAGAAACATAGCACTATATAATTTTTCGCGCAACATGATAACTCGCGTTACTCTGTCTAATCAGAGCATTGGTGAAGAAAAATCGCGTTGAGACGCGAGTATGTATCGAGTTATCGAACAGCGGAGGAATAAGACTAGGCGCGATTGAGACAGCTGGCTATCTCGGGACAGAGCCGAGTATTCTCGTCCTGGTTCTGATCGGACGGCCGCGTTCAAGGCCGTATAAAAAGTCGAAGCACGCCACAAATGCAACCGCAACGGCACCCACCGGCAGATATAACACGATAAGTAGAAACCGCCGACTGCACCGTTCGCTTCTCTCCTTCTTCTCGTCGTTACATCGTCTGGTCGGTCAGTTGTGTCGGCTGGTCGATCAGGAATTAAGACGAGACTCTAACACGCGCTGTATAGTACGTAGAAGCGACGCAACGAGGTACGATAACAGGTCGTACCACATGAAATTGCCGTTTTTGTTTGTCGAAAGAGATAACGATATATAGTAATAGATATAACAATATATTTTTCAAAATATAATCTTTATTCGATCAAAATATGAACCATTAGTTTTAACGATCTTTTCCCAATAAGACTCCGATTAGCACGTTCCACTTTTATAAAACTTCGTGGTTTTGGCGCGAAGAAATTCTTCGAATGTTGCGATTGCAACTTCTCGAATGTCGAATATCTTATTTTTTAAAAACTGTAAATGGCGAAACAAGAGAATATGGTGTATATATTTCATTTCATATCTTAATTTAGCTAATTTTTGTAGAGTGGTTTGTGATATACGCGGTCGAGCGTTGTCACGCAGAAAAATAGGTCCACGTTGGTCGAATAATACGAGCTATTCCTTAATCAATTTCTTGGCAGTAGGATGTTGCCATCTCCTTTTTCCAGAAAAGAATAATTAATTATTTCTTTTACAGACCATCATACAATCATCGTAACCTTCTTTCGATCATAATTCGATGAATTCGACGTCTGTTTAGAATTTTTATTAGCATCCAACCATTGTCCAGATCGTGTACGATTATCGTATAGTATCCATTTCTCATCGCAGCTGTACTGTTTCAGCTGCACAGTGGCCCAGCTTAAACTCATATAGGAATAATATTCTAAATTCGTTCGGTAACATCATATTGTTCATTTCTCAACAAATAGTTAAACCAATACAAAAAAGAACTTATTACACAAAGGAAATATAAAAGGACAACGTGAAAATATGCTAAGCAAAATATAGGTTGAGTAGAGTTTATAACTCGCAGTTGATCGTCGTTTATTCTAAAATTAGCAATTTCACGTGCCACGATACCAATATTATATAACAACGATACAAAATTCTTTTGGTTACATGAGATTCAACTTTGCTTCGCTGAAACAGGAAACTTATTTTATCAACGAATTTCCGATCCTTGATATCTCGTAGAATTCAACCAAGAGCGGTATTTGTACGAATGTTTCGTTATTCGATAGAAACTCGTAAAAGTAGAAACGCTACGAACTTTTCGAATGCAGTATATCGTGAACTGGTAATTGAGGCTCGCATGGCGCTAGCGTCACGTCATCGACCCGTATAATATTAATATTCATTGAAATACTCGTATTCTTAACTTAAAAAATTTGCAATATTCATATACATATGAGTTCTCCGGAAGCGAAATTCTATTCGAATATTTTTATCAATTTTTTAATCCCGCTATCCAAATACGCGATTGTCATTCGACTGGCAAAAAAATTAACGATTTACTTTTGTAAATCTATTTATCGTATAGAAACGATATAGATTATAATTAGGCGAAAAAGTTGCGTCTTTGGGTCTGATAAACAATTTCCATAGACTCTTGTAAATTTCAATTGCTAACCGATTTTACGACCTCTCTGTATCTGTTCCATCTACTGTACTGGTCTGTTCGGTGGAAAATATAGAAAGAGGAGAGATAATACGAATGAAAAGAATAATATAGGGAAGAGAGAGGTTATGAGAGAACCGCTGGCCCATTGGCCAGAAATCTTGCACGAAGAACCAGTTTTGCAAAACTGCATTGGCAACCTCGTTATCTGAACTCGAGCACGGTTTCGTCCCTGTGTAACCACCTCGAGGAGAGAGACCGGTTTCGTTCATGTACGCCTCCTTGGTATTTTAACGTCGTCCTCTTCTTTCATCCTTCCTATACCTTCTTTTCAGTCTCTTTTATTCGACGAGCTTGCAACGTTTTCCCGGAGGACCGGCATAATGCGACTATTAAATTCCAGTGGACTAAGGGCTGATATATTGAAACTGTTTAACAAGACGCGTGCGCTCTCGTTGAAATTAGCAGATTGATACACGTGCAGTTTGTTCAATGGGATTTTTTAAGTTGATTTGTACTTGCGTATTTCGCTGATCGCTGATTGATTTATTTGGCAGGATAGAAAAAAATGATGAATTTTAAAATGTTTAACGATAAATCGTGATTTGTTTATGCTGTTAATAGGTATATCGTGATTACGCAAAAACAGCGAAGAATAGCTAACCGTAAAAATTGCAGACGTTCGAAAACCTAATACGAACTGTTCCTTAACGTAAAACTGCGTAAACTTTTTAGTTTCTAAAAGTATACAAAGGAGAAGAGGTCTGAAGAGAGTCTTAGTCGTGCAAATATGATTTTAAAACACAGAATGGAACTTCGATGAGAAAACTCTGAGCCAATAAACCACCGGTACCTGTGCGATAGAATATTAAAGTATCTCGTTGGACCATCTTTAGTAACTGAACGTGATCAATTTTTTACGGGGAACTTTCTATCGTTGAGAATGGAACGATAGTTTCTCTCGTACGCTCTCAATTTACTCGAGCACGATCATCGACTTTATAATCGATAGCCTTAATGTAGAGCTTTCCACAAGTCGCTATCCCGGTGGTCTCGTATTGAATTTGTAAAACAAACGACTCATTCATGAACGTTAACTATTACGGGAATAAGAATGACCACATTTCCCTTGCCTCGTGCAAGTGTTCGCAATATCGAAGAACTCCGCTTTTGTCTTTATTTTATTTTTAACGATCGTGCAAACAAAACGTTTGTAAGCCATTCTTTCTATGCATTTTCGTTATTCAGATATAGAAAACATTTTACTTTTACACATAACGTATAACAAAACATACATATTCAAAGACAGATTGTATTATTGAAAATATAAATTAAGATGTACATATGATAATCCAGATATATATATAATTAAGTCAAATAATATAATACAAGGTGTAAAAAAAGTTTAAATGTAATAACCTGCGATGATTCCACGCGATATTATTTCACTATCTCTACTCATCAACGTAGAATAAAAAGAGGTCAGCCTACGATAAAATTACAACTATTTGAAAACTCAAAAAATTTAAAAAATGTGCACAAAAATGAATTTATCTCAAATATAAGAAAACATTCGAACAGTTAGCTATCATTTCCAATTAGCCCTGTTCGACGTCACAAAGCAGCCGATCGAACGGTCCCGCGACTTCCGGGACCGATGCAATTATGCAAAATCTTGCGGAGGTTAACATCGTTCCCATTTATTTTTATATTCCCTGCACTCCAATTTACTTTTACGACGGTCAACCGAGGAATGGGGTGAACATCGTGGTTTGGCCGGTGATCATCATGGTAATTTTCACGAAGCAACGGACCAACTAAGAAAATACAGGGCGAATCTCTTGCCAAAGGCCTCGAAGAAAAAAAGAAAAGAAAAAGGAAAAGGAGCCTATGCAACTTATATGAAAAGAAGGTTAAAAAGTGTTCGACATTTGTGTTTCAACGCGATGCGCGCTCTTTTCTTATTCATTTGTCGGTACTCTAATTTATCGACTATCGATGTAAGTTGTCGTGTAAAGATGAAAAACGTATGAATTCGCAAAGTGCATAGAGCGACTGTTGTAATCGGAAGACACGGGTTTTAGGTATTAAATGTTAGTTCTAAGAGTTTTATCGCTTCCGCTTTGTTCATTTTCCAACAAAAAAAAATAAGCAATTATGATAACTTATCACTGGAAATAGTCAACCACGTACTATGTAATTTGCATAAGACATGGCAAAATCTTTTTTTCGACAGGCGGCACGTTCTGCGAACAAAGACCCGTGACTCGATTATGGTCGACAGCTGATAATTCGGAGCAGTTATGCGTGGCAATTCGATAAATCTTGATCGACCAAAGCTGTCAGGGAATCGTTTGCGCGCGATAACTTTATTTACGACATGATACTATGCGAAATGTCAAATGAGACGCGAATCGACTATGTAGAATATTGTCCAACGCTGTTTTCATTTTCGGACGAAGATGTTTACTTCAAAATTATTGTCATCACGTATCTTCGTAAAATTTAAGATTTACGTTATCGTCGTTCATTTTACCGACACATAGAAAATTATACGTTTATGGAAAATTTGAAAATAGAAGATTATATGAAATCTATGAAAACGTGGAAATAGTATCTCGCGCTATTATCATCTTCCTCGTTCTTCTACACAGAAGCACAGGAAAGACGGAATAGAAAAGAATTTTCCGCGTTCCTAATCGTCATCCTAATATCAAAATAAGGCAACACATGTGACGGTATCTCCGGAAACACAACTCACCGTCATAGACATGGGTCGTCCCCAAATATTTCCAGAATCCACAAGAAAAAACTCCATCGACAGATAAGAATAACAGGGAGAGCACAGAAAAGAGAGGCTATGCAACATTAAACGATCTGAAGAAAGAAGCGGCATACAGGAGAAACGAGGAACGCTTGAAAACGAGACAACTCTGGCAAGAGAGAGAGAGAGAGAGAGAGAGAGAGAGAGAACGAAAGACCGTGGAACGTGATGAAAGATAGAGAGAGAAAACCGAGTTCGACCGGCTGGGTAAGGTTGAGGTTGGGATTAAGTAAGGTTAGGTTGGCAGCGTGGTAGACGACTGCAGCCTGAAAATAGCACGGTACTCACTGTCTGGCTATGTGGCGTCTGTACTCCAACTCCCGCCAGTCGGTTCGTCCGTTTGTCCGTTTATCCGTTTGTCAGTCCGTCCTTTCTCATTCGTCTATCCGTCGATCTGAAACCGTATACGCGCCACACAACTACAAACACCGGCTACTCTCGTGTTATTCTGGTCGTTGTCATCGTCATCGTGTTCCTCGTCTTTTCTCGTCTCCACGGATTCACCACCTACTACAGTATCACACTTCTTATTTAAGTCTGCTACGATCCCCGAATTTCTTTAATATTTTAATCTCGTCTTCGTTCTAATCGAATAAAAGGCTTGTAATATATATATTTGGCAGAAATCACACAAGTATCCAAGTATCTATCTTAAACATCTTTAAACATTTATTTTATTATTATTATATATGTGTTTAAAATAGTTATTCGTGTAATACTTGGTTATTTAGTCAGTATTATCGACGTTTTTATTTTAAATTGTCAAATAGAAACAACTATAGCTGTCGAATGTATAATAAACGTTCTGTCTGTGAGTAAGTGCAAATATTTTTCTCGCCTATAATGAAAGGGGCAACGTGTGATCGAGAAACAACTACGAAATTATTTGCACACTCTGGAACCACATTTTGTGAAACGCAACGCCGCTCCGCTAGAGATATCCGAGAACCTAGATGACACATTTGTGGTCAACTGTCCGTATACGCGAAAAAGCTGGCCACGCTTGTGAAATAGTCGCGTGGAAACGCAACAAATCGTGTCCTGTGCGTGTGAATCGTACTGTGCAACTTGGTTCGCTTTGCTATTCAATATCTTCATATGCGTTACTTATCAGTAGAATTATTTTCTTAATTAGATTTCCAATTTCTATTTTCGTATGCTAATAGCGTAACTGGTATATGTAAACTCATTCATTTCGAAGTCGTTTTGACATAACGCAATGCATGAATGAACGAAGATATCAATCGTACTAAAGGTCAACATTTACCTCTTTCTCTTTTTTTGTCTGATAAAGAAAGAGTAAAAAACAGCTAGTAGAACGCTAATAGAAGATAATTCTATTCTCGTTCATGACAACATCCGATCACATATTTCACCAGTAAATAATCAAAAACTCACTAGAATCTTTTTAATCCATTAAGAAACAACGATTCATTTGCAATTTTTCCCTGTCAATTTACATCGTTGAATTCCGTTTCTGGACATCGTAGTTGTAAAAAAGAAAAGAATTCCGAGGATTTATTGAATATCTCTTCATCACCTTCATCACTTAGAACATTTATTACTTACTTCTTAATGGGTTTAATAAATAAATGTTCTTCATTTATAACTATTCGAATGGAGAAAGAGTTATTATTTCTTCGACCAGACAAAATTTCAATATATATGCACACATATAACAAATATTTCGTCCGCCATCTAGTATCTTTTTATTCAGTAAATCCATCGAGTGGCAGAAGGGAGAATCGAAACAATCAAGCAAAACAAATTGCATTTTTTGGTTGAAATTGCTCTTGGATTGCTCGTCCACCAATTCCGATAACTGATCTTTTAATTAACAGAATCGACTGTCGAACGGTGCTCCATTAAATGGTTCCAGACCAAAACACAATCAAACGCTATAACTTGTCTTCGAGATAAAAGAAAGTAGATGAAACGCGAAAAATAGAAAGAACACGCAAATTGGTTTTTCACATCTTTGATTGGATAGTCATTAACAGCGACGGAATCAAGTTCAATTTACGTACGTACAGATTCAAATCAAATGTAATACTCAAGGTTTACTTCATAGTGATCGAGCGTTACTCGTAACATATTTCGAACGTTTAATTGTAACTACGTATATATTTCAATATTCGCAGAAATTTTCAAGCTCTCAAATTTTAAAATTGTTTAATTTCTCTCTTTTATATAACAAAATGTTCCATATGATATACACAAGATACATCTACGTAGAAATTTTCTATGATTGGCGTTCACGTACCTTCGCGAGTAAATTATTTTCGAATAAAATGAACTTTACTAATAGCAATTACAAAGCAGCTATAATTACACGCGAAGAATTCCAGTTGATACGCACAACACAATAATCATGTTATCTTTCCGCATATAAAATATAATTTCTTTGGTCGGTTAATTCTCTTTTATGCGACGAGATAATTTCCGATTACGCAGGTCTATTTTATCGTAGTAGTTAAAAGACGATAAAATTGGATTATAATCTGCGGAGAAGAACGGAATGTGCATTTGTGGCGCGATAAATGCTCAACGCTGATTGTATAGTCACTCACCCTCGTTTATTGCGGTCTGTATCGACGACCAGTCGTACAGAGTCCACGGCAATAACATCAACAACAGTAGTTATCGTGGTGAAAATAGGGTCAAGTACAAGTTTTACGAGTTAGTCTGCAGCCAAGACTTGGGATTGTTTTGCATCGAATGCGCACGCTCTCTCGACTCCGTTAAATAATCTCTTCGAGTGAATTAATGATTAGAGATGCACTCCAGTACGTCACACAGTTCATAGAAACTTGTTTAATAAAAAGAATATGCAACTTACAGATGGAGAAATCTTCGAATTTAGGCGTTCAAGAATTTAGAAATTTAGAAACTCGAGCGTTCGCCAATTTGGAAATTTAGCAATTTAGTAATTTGGAATTTTTCTTTCGATAAACACACGCAAAACTGCATCGACGGGTCAATAGAAAATACTCGCGTACGTTCACAGATGTTACGCTCACGATTTTAATACAGGACTCTTCGTCCAATTGATCGATCGTATGAAAATTAAGAAAATTCTACATCTTTGATCTTAATATAGAATTCGATATTACAAACATTTCAACGCCTTCGTGTCCATGAAATGCGTGAAAAGAACATTTCGAAGTGTAATGTATAATAAGCGAACGCGCGTGGAACGCGAAGGTGCAACAACTGCATCTGATTCTGATAATGGTCGTTGTAAAATCAATAAACCAGCATTCCTCGGCTAACGAGTTCCCTTCTGCATTCTTTCACCGTGAGCCTAATGGCTTGGGAGAACGTAATCGTATAATATTCGCGAAATACACGTCCGTCGACCCGCCCACGTCCACTGGAATGTCGTACGCACAACCAACCAGGACAACAGTCTCGATGAAACAGTATTTTATAAACGTTCCATCCACCGATACCTATTTGCAATCTTATTTTGCATACAGCTGCTCGCGAAAGTATTTCAAGACTTTTAAAACTCTTTTATGTATGTTTTATATTACGTATCTTACACAAAAGATTTTCAAATGTCATTAGCCGCGTAACGTATAGACTGCGGATTTTTATTCAATTCCATATTTCTATTAACGTGACCGAGGAAACGCAACGTAAAGATTTCCTTCGCCCATTAAATATTGTAGCAAGTACTTCACTCTGAATATTTTTTATGTACTTCGCATACTACATACACTTGGCACATTTTTACAATTTTAAATATTTCACAAATGCATAAAAATCCGCAATCGTATCGCTAATGTCAATGCATTCTGCTAATGGATGTTTCTAGCTAGAGGAACACCTTGACAATAGGTGAAAATGTAATTCCTACGTTCACGTGTCCCCTTTATGTCGTCCTCGATCAAACGATCGATAGCATCGGCAGTCTATATGAATGTAACGTATTCAATGCTCGCAGTACTCTTTTCACGAGTTCGTCATCTCGTCGATCTACAAAACATGAAAGAACCAGGGGACCGATACGTTGTCACAAATACGCATCTATTGTACTCTTTCTATTTTGTGGTATTAGAACTTCGTAAGAAATCCTTTGTACGAATTTGCCATTCAAACACTGAATCATTAAACGTGATTTTATCACGAAGTTCTTCGTATTACGTGTATATGTTATGTAAAAAAATAAACGTCGGAGTAAATAGACCAAGTAAATAATAGGTACTTGTCGGTCGGGATTTCGTCTTTTACCTATTCAATAAACGTCAAAAAACGATATGGATCGGTATAATATCGACAGTCGATTCCGTTGGTTTATGGCTGCTGTCTGGTATCGCATTTTCAAACCAGCTTTCTCTCGGATCAGGTTTGAACCCGAGAATGGAAGGAACGTTCTCACGATGACGTACGCGGTTACACTGACTTTTTAGTTTCTTCGTTAAGAACCGAATAGTCGTCGTCTTAGCTTTCCCTCGATCGTGCGAAAATGTCCACGAAATGCACGAGAAATTGACGAATACCATCGTTATTCTTGTCGTCACGCTCCATTAAAAATGACACAAGACAAAATCCAATACTACTGTTCATTGAATTCATTAATCCGCACTTTTATTATTTTATGTAACGTTTTATGATATATTTAGGTAAATATATCAGATTTTTTATCATTTTTATCAGACTTATGAGGAGATTAGATTAATTAATCCTTATCATGCCAAGACAGAATTATCTATATTCTTTACAAAGTATTTACAACAATTAATTAAAGCACACAGAACTATTTAGCGATAATTAGTTATTAATATCCTATGTTGAAACAGTTGTAAAGGTTGAGCGAACGTTAGAAATTACGTAACTTAAATTTGGCAATCTGCCACATCATTCATGAATTTCTTAATTCGATGCACAAAAGATATTTCGTTGAATTTCGAACTAACAATCGCATAAAAAAAGAAACTAACAATCGCCGTTACATGAAAGAAAACTAGTAACGATACAAACGTGAACAAAACATGAATAAAACTAATAAAGAGAATAACAGGTTATTGAATAGTAGGTTTCGTAAGTTTTTCTATAGCTGTAGTAAGAACACATGTCACGTGCAAAATTAATGATTAATTTCGCATTCTCGTCAAATATCGTCTAACAAACGTACTTCTTTAATGGATAACGGCGGTACCGAAGCTTCAAACTTTCTTTTCCAATTAGAAGTTGCTCTCCATGGTGAAACTGGTCTATCGAGCTATTCTCCATAAATCGGTTATTCCGCGACTCGAGCTGCCTCGCAGAAATTTCATACGAACGATCATCGTCTACGTATTTGAAATTTCTCGTTTCTACCCGGTAAACATTTACAATAATTCATGAATTTGTATTCCCAGTTATCTGTAATAAGTCTTCGTTAACTAATCCGGAATAATTTGTATTTGGCAAAGTAAATAAATTTTCTATAAGTATACAAATTCCTAGCCTCGAGTTAATGAATCGAAGAAATACATGGAATGCATAATAAATCACAGCTTCTATATTTACCTCGCAAAGAGACCAAATTACACACCAGTAGCGTTATCAAAGTCTTATTTAGATAAAAAAAAAAAGGTGGAGTTTATTCTTGAAACGGCCACGACCACGTTCAAAGCGTTTCATTCATCGGAACGAGCGACTGGTCGCGCTACTACGTGCCTCGGTACACATTACGAATACACAGCACACACGAGAAGCTAAAGAGATGTTATCAGAGCCTATTGCTCACTGGTTCGGCAGATTAGGATAAGACGTACTACGCACGTAACGTCACATAATAATACTACCTTCTTCCTCCGGCTCTTTCCGTCCACGTAATCAGCGCATTTCCTTATCCGTGCTTTGAATCGCAGAAACACAGTTGCATACCCGAGCTTCATTCACGTTTCCATTTAGTGGCCACTCATAGTACGCGGAGCGTGTACTATACTATATCTATTACTTACTACGCTTCATGCCTATGCACTGAATTTATGCAATCGCGGACAGCGATGGCTATGAACCGACCTATGCCAGATATAAGCCACACAGCGATAGAATCGATCGTACGAAATGTTATAACGGTGATGATCATACGTATCGGTTTGGAAGTTAATCGATTCCAACTGTAATTCTGTTATAATTGTTATAGTGGGGATATCTTATTTATGTTGCAAATATTTTCGTATCTTTACATTTTTATATACGCTGCTTATTGTTTTGGTTACTGTTGATATTCTGGAATTTTTAGCGCATTTCTTTTAGATTTTTAAATGTTACAGAGAATTGAGAAAATAGGTGCAATTGAAAGTTCCAATTCCCAAAAAATTGTACAGCAATCTCGCGATATATCTTACGGTGAAATTTCTTTGAAACTTTCTCTCTCTGTAATTTGCAAATTGACTTATTTTCGAATCATCTAGATAAAAACCAGGATTCCTCTATTTAAAATATTTGTAGAATAGACTCTTCGAAATTTGCGAATCTTTGTATCGCGCGAAACGCCAAGTAACACCAGCGAACCGGTACGAAATGTTACGTTATTTATCATCCCGTCGTCTAGTATTTACGATGAAACAGTACATCTAATTTTCCCTAACTTGGTCAAACACATGGCGGTATCTTTTTGCTCCAGGCGTGCATCCATGAATTTATTCAGCTCATATCACGCTTTAATCCTGAAATTTATAACGCTAAAGCTACGGTCGAGGACTTCGCTAAAATCAGCAAATGGCAGCCTGACAGACTACCGAGAGCATTTATGTTGCGTGTAGATTTCACTCGTACGATCTCTGGCCTGTAATCAGCTTAGCATTGCGTGAGCATGTAACGCAACGTTAATTGCAATTAATAATGTTATGCAATTTCTCTACGTTAGTTGTCGTCCTACTCCCCTCTACTCGTAATTCTCCCTCGTCGAGAGGAACCCGCAATAAGATTAACCCTTTTACTACAAAGGGTGGTATGCATATTCGCACATATCATGGTATGCTACATGAACGCCACCTATACGAGCTACGAACATACACGTTCGTTAAATTATTTGCAATCTGTTGCTTCCAGTAGATTTTCCCTCTTTTCTTTCTACTTTTGTTTTTGGTTTGAAGTTTTTGTTTCCGATCGTGTTATACGTTTGGTACGAGAATGGTAAAAAATAAAAGCTAAAGAATTCGTCGACCTAAAATTGCTTGTATTTGTGTGATAAAACGCTATGAGAACGAATCAATCAGGTTCGTTCACCTGCGGCCAGTCCGGCATACATAAAGTTTCGCGACATACCATGACTGTACCGCGAAATTCGGTGCACGTAAATGCAGGCTTCGAGTGCGTGGAATGGATGATCGATCCATAGATCGAACTGTTGAACCGCGAATTCCTTGCGGTTCGACTACAACGTTACACACAAGGACAGGCGAAACAATGCGAGCAATGCCCGCAAACAGACCCCAAACGAATTGCATTCCAATAAAACGACCAATCCCAATATTTACTCGTTTATCCCTTTGTTTATCCTTTATCATGTGATTTTCCAAAATGGCTATTGTTTCCAGCTTTCACAGTTTCCAGTATTTCATTTGTCGATAATTTGCTTTTCTTTTAGAAATATAGTCGATCTAGATATTGCGTACAGTTAACGTAATTAATGCAAATATCTCGATAAACGTTTTAAAATTTCTTCCGATTTTTCGAAAGCATAGGACAGTAAGAAGATTAGACGTCGATATAAACGACACAAAAACTCGTAACTCCGATAACGTGTTCAATCCAATCAATAAATTTAAGGATGAACACGTGAATTATGAAAAAATTCAATAAGCATTTCGAAAATCTTTATTCGACAAACTACAGTTAATTAGAATAATTCGTTGTTTGCCGTGCAAACATGTAATCTTACAAAAGCATCGGCTGAAAGAAGAGACTGAAAGATTGTGAGCGGCTAATAACGGCGCCATTCATGTCGTGAATGTTAACAAATGGCACGAACCATGGAAGATTAATTACCGTAATCGGCGCTGATGTTACGAGTCATCGTTGATCCGCGCGCATATTTTTCTTGCCTCGGCTTCTTAAAGGACCTTGTACAATGGTAGATCTTCAAAAAAAAGAAGAAGAAAAAAGAAAAAAGGAGGTCGGGTTGAATGATCGCGGACTTATTCGTTTGGCAAACGTAGCGGAGGGCGTAATGAACTGGCCCGGTCGTTGTTGACAAACACTCTGTTTACAAATAGCAAGAGCACATGAGTTCTTGCGCTTGTTTGCAGCTCGATGACGAAAATAATTACTCAGAATCCGGTTCCGATGCCAAGGGTTATGAAGTTTCGAACCGACTACTTGAAATTCTTCTCTAGCGATATATCGCTGTTTGGCATTGATAGTGGCACAACTGAAAAAATCTCCAATTTGATTTCTTTAGTATTTATGACGCCATCAATTTCGCCTCAACAAGCAATTATATTAATCAGACCTGTGTCTAGTATTTTCAAAAATGTAAATTTTAAAGAGCCACTCCTCTGAAATTTACATTTTTTGGGTTGCGTCACAACAATCAATGCCAAGTTGCGATATGTACTTTGCCTTGTTGTTTATGAAATTAAGATTTTTGAAATCTCAAGACCTTTACATTTATATTGGAAGATTTTTATGGTGGTATTATACGTGTCCCATAAATGTATTTTAATAAGAGTTTTTTCTAAAAGCAATCGATAAAAATCCCCGGTAAACAACTCTACAGTTCTCGTGTATTCTTTATTTTCAGTTAATGTTTAAAGAATATTATAGAAAACACGTCCACGCAGTTTTTATTAAGCATATAGCAGTTTTTACATGCTGCTTCCCGATTAATCTAACAGTTATTTGTTAGATTTTTCATTAGTCAAAAATTACGCCATTATTGAAATTGAAATAAAACGAACGCTTGTCCATAAACGTATTAGATTCATTCAGGGTGATATAAAAATCATTGAGCATTAACGCATGATCGAAGAAAAAAGTTAGGAAACACTGATATAGCGCTAGTGATAAATGCAGACGCATAAAGCGGATGTGCATCCGATAAGGTTGTCCCACGTGCGCCGATAAAACCAAGTCTGTTGTTTCCCCCGACTTTAACGACGTCGCGAGTGAACGAGTGACTCCGTACTCTGTGTTCACCGTGTCATTCGGTCAACGATCTCGTAAGGCGGGTTCGTGCCACGAGTGGGAGATCGGGCAAAAAGGCAACCGACATGAGAAAAAACTCGGTCAAATGGATCGAGAGTATCGCCTCTACCTTGTGTGCCTGTTTTCTTTTTATTGTCCTCCTTCTTTTACCCTATGCCATGTGTCTTCTGTGTCACTCGTTAGACTAACCAGAATTCTTACATTCTTTTCCCACCCCGTTATATTTCCGTAGAGCAAACAGCTGTCTAGTATTTTTCTATGTCGTCTAGCGTTAGGTTAGGTGTAATTAACGGTGAGTTATCGTGAGAAACTTAGGTTTGTTCACTAGATGGTGTACAATATTTTAAGCAATATGTTTTTTTTTTTTTTTTAATTTTGTTGTAGGATTCGAGGATGTCTCGAATATCAATCTTTTACTATTGAATTTTTGATTTGTCGATAGAAAATATTTTTTTGTAAACATTTAGGGAATATCACGATGTTTTAGCAATATACGAACGAACGCTATTATATTGTTATGATAATTAGAACTTTAATGATTTAAATTACGACTACGAACTTCTTTCGTATAAAACAAATGACAGATAAGTTGCAAAAATTAGAGCTAATGATCTCTCGTTAGAAAATTTCAAAATTAAAAAATTATTTGATATATTGTTTAAATAATGAACGAATAGTTATGATTATGAAAAAAAAGGAGAAGTTATCTTTATTTTACAACAATACGCAGTTTCCTTTTAGTATGGCGTTAATAGTGAAACATTAATTATTGCGTAATTACAAATACGCTCATTTACTTCACTTTCTGGTAACAACAGTGCAACAGCAATTGCGATACTTCAATTGCGAAGATGTGAAAAAGATTCACCCGCCTACTGTTTTATATGCTGTTTTATATATCATCACATTTTCCTGAAAAAGGATTTCCAATCATTTGCGTAGTGCCCAATGGTAAGACTTCTTCTAATCTGCTGCTACGATTGTTTACAAACTTTCACATTTCTCGCGAGAATGATGAAACTTAGCCGGGAAATTGCTTCAGAAAGTTTATAGACATGAAAACATCAATATTGTTTGTAGAAGAATGTTTTCATAAAAACAACAAATATACTTTCCTTAAGTCTTGAAAGAGACGAATTTTTGTAAAAGAAAAAAAAAGATTTTGAATTAAGAAAATTGCAGATATTCAAAAACAATTTAATCATCATTTATCAACACTTTTGACTTGTGATTCTGTAATTGTACTTCAATTCTGCTTTATGAATTCTGTAATAACATAATCGTAGTTTTGAAAGGTAGTGTGGATATTTTTAATTCTTTTGTTTTTTGTGGTTCAAGAATACAAGTTTCATAATAATATATTGCTTCTTGAATCGATAGTTGAACGAGGAGAAAATTCGCGTTTAATATTCGCTAGTGAACATGTCTCGGTAAGTTTGATTATTTCTTCCGGCGTTTAAACGGACAATGTGGCCTTCGTTTGGCCACATTACCGCAGACTATTGCCCAGTCGAACGAGTGGATAATTTCGTAGGCAATGAGGTAAACAGGCCAATAACTTGCGTCTGCGTTCGGTTCCTTTGTTTTCTGTGGCTTTTCTTTCTCTTCTGCCTGATTCTTTCTTTTTCCTTTTCTTTCTTCTTCTCCAATACCCTCGAAATTTTTACTCCATCAAACAAACTTTTCTTTTTCTAATTATTTCCTAAAATCTGCCTCTCCCAAACTCTCTAACTTTATATTCCTAATTATAATAATTTTAGTATAATAAGTGTAATAATCTAATCAGAATTTCCCAATTTTTCTAGAAAATCTACTTTCCTTAAATGTATCACTCTTGACAACACAACTCTTCTTCCGCAATAAAATATTACAGTAAAAAGCACATTAAAAATCTATAACATGCACAAATTAAAATTTTGCGAATGTTATAAAATGTATTAAATATAACTATGTATATATATAAGTATGACCGTGAACTCAATTCTTAGAAAGTATTCAAGAAACTTGAATCGAAATAAATACATAAAAAAATTTTGACCTTATAAATAATAAATGATCAAAGAACAGGTACATAATAAATAACACGATGTTATACGATATATGTATTTCTTTCGTTAAAGCATGAGCGTCATTATAATTTATCATTGTACCCTACGTAGCCAACACAATTATTCGCACTGTAATTAACAGGTTTACAATTTGCCTTTCACATTTGTCCAAGTATTCACGATTACGAATAAGAATAACTTAGTGTATTACGGAGAAACAATTATACGAAATAACTGAATGGATAAACGAACACGAAAACACCATCTTTACGTAAGCATACATTATTAAATAACGAATAATAATAAATTATGGTCGACTACAACGATTAGGAACGAGTAATTCAGTAAATTAATTATTGCTACGATATCGCAAATGAATATGCGATAAAATCAATACTATTGCGTAAGCCAGTCAATTGTGGCTAGTAATCGACTTGCGACAAATATATAGAATCCTCCGGCTGAATTTGTTAGCATGATGAAAAGATTAAATGTGTAATCGGTGTAATAGATAAAGGCGAATAGAATTGAAATAAAACGTGATATATACAGCAGATTTAGATTTTCATGAATAATGGATGAACATATTAATCTTTGATCGTTGTGTATGTTATTGAGTGATTTATAAAAAATGCAATGTATGTAAAATAAAACAAAATTTTGTAACAGGAAAGAAAAACAGATTATTCGAAATTCTTCATCAGTTTAGACATTTAAGTAGTATTTTATTGCAAAACTGCTCGTAAAAATTCTTCAGCTTTTCTGTACACATCATCTACATACCGTTCAGTGAAACAACGTCTATCCCAAGTTCCCCGCAACTTTTACGTAAGAATTTTTATGTAACGCTGCGCCAGTCAAATGACAAGAAGGAGGAAGAAAAAAAAGAATACGAAATTACAACAGTACTAAACGCTATACAATACAATCGATTTTATTGTCTGTGATTTGGTGACGTTTCGATTTAAGTGAAATAAATTTCACTAAAATTTATCGTATTTAATACATTAATTACTCGTGACATTTCGATTTTAATTAATTCTGCCATTCTTATTTCTATTATACCGTTAATTATAATATATTTTTCCTTGATCCTACACTGTAAATTTACTGATATTTTGGCATCAAAATGTAAACTGATATTCGTAACTTAGCGAGGAAATAAAGAATTCATGAGAAGTAATAATTTTTATTAATTCAATTCCAAATCCTTATTTACAAATGTCATTATACGCTTGCGATATCTTAACAAATTTATTCGTCAGACTTGGATTTTAATTCAAATACCACTATAGAGATCAACTGTCGTCCACTATTAAAAGTCGCGAATAGTAGATACAACAAAATTTTGGCCCCGTATGCATCTCGTTTCACTTCGGTATCGCTCTCGATTGATCATTGATAGCAATTAAACTGGATTAGAAAGAACGCGATACAACGTACGAATGCATATGTAGAAATGTTACTTATAGAACGCTTGTTCAGCCACGGTGACATGCATAAATACATGAGAATGCCCACATGATAACTATACCGCACGATATAGTCGTATATACGTGTGGTAACACGAAGGAACAGGACTTCGACATGGCGCCAAGTCTCGTCGCGTGCGACGATAATGACACCGTATTACGTACACTCGTTTATTCCAAATGGAGGCATGTAAAACGACGTCCTTTTTTTCCCCACTCTCCTCCATGTGTTTCAACGTTACTATAGTTTATTCGCGTACACTGTGCTAGTACGCGTATACCACGACCCCAGAGCGACCCTTTTCGTGACACAATTGGACAAACTTCCATTTCACTAACACGTGACTCGTGCGGTCCCTAAATTTCTATATAAGTACTGTACGTGGTATATTGGATCATTGGAGAAGCTCGCCGCGTTTTTATTGTGAGTTATTTCTATGAAACAATGAAACGTATTATGATGGCCGTGATCCAAAATGTGATAACACATAGTCATATCAGGAATCTTTCACTGAAACGTAGATATAGGGTCGACAGAGTTAATGGAAAATTGGGGAATGGTTGCTAATAAGGAAGAGAAGAATAGTAAGGGAGACAGGCATAGTAATAGTAAGCTGAAGTAGATTATCAAAATGAAGAAATTTTGTTAAAAAGCTTTCCTTCCTACGTAATATTAATCACGATGGAGATAAAATACTTCGAACTAAAGAATCTTCTCTTTCGTGGAAACAGACTTAATCGATTATCCGAAAATTTCGTGTACCCGAACAACGTCTGTCACAATTGATTCGGATAAGCAAGATTCTATCGTATCTGAATTTAAGCCTTGCAAGATTTACTTTCAACACTAAAGATCCAACAGAAAATATCCCAAGCCTCTTCCGAGAACAAAAAAGGAATAAATAAACGGAGGATCATATTATTCCGTATTTTATATCTCCTTCGACTCTCTAGTCACCTTTTCTCTACGTTTCGAGATACCCATATTAGTCTAGAGTGGCTGAGAGGACACGATACCTACGGCGTACGTCGTAACCCGACGAATGTCGAAGAACGACTGCAATTTTAAATATTCATACGCGTGACGAGCGTCGAAGCTCGGTTATACGAGCGAGCCTTCGACCACCTCCAACGGGGCAGTCATAAAACGCGTACGCGTGTAACCCCTTAAAATCCTGTTGCGAGAAAGTATACACGCTTGTGCAATTCCTTTCAGCGACGCTTCAAACCAGAGTCTTCGCGTGCCTTCGAACCGCCCGACAATGCTTTCAGTTGGGAGACGCATTCATTAGCAACAAAGCGGAAAAAACCTATACAAAACCATATATTATACTTATCTCTGTAATTAATTTAAGAAAAAGAAAAAACAACCATCATTGGTAATTATTTTTCACCATAATGAAGTGATCATCATATATGTACATATATCGATATATATATGGAGACATTTTATGTTACGATAAAAATTTCACCAATTAAATAATACAATTGGAGCTCTGTTTTTATTATTTATTTATCACGGAGGCGTCTAATGATTATAATTTTGGTTCAACAATTTCTTTCGTAAATTCAAATGTTATAAAATTAGAACCAGAACTATACGGTTTTCGATAAGGAGACACCATTAGAGAAAAGATATGCAATCTTAAAAATAATGTGAAAGTTAAAATTGCATAAAAATTCGTAGTTTAAGAATGGCAGAACACTCGTTACACAATACTCGACAATACTCGTTGCAAGATTACCAATCAAAATACACGTGTTATCGGTTGTGTTTATCATCGTGAGAATAGAATAAGATGTCGAGATGGAGGACAACGAAGCAAAAGCAAGACATAAAAAAGAATGTGTGTCCCGGAGGAAACGTCTGTCGCAGATGTCTGTCCGCTATTGATGTAAATTACGAGTATAACTTTGCGGGCTCGAGACGGGAAGAAAATGCGTCCCGAGACGACTTGCAGTTGAACGTTCCGACATCGTGTAATGATTTGTGGCCTTCGTTATCCTGTGTTGTTACTACTATTCTTATCGTGGTTGTTTCGCTATGTCCAACTCGAAATGATTTTCGCCTAATCATGGTTTCGCTTATAGGGAAAATCGAGAGACGAATTTGTAAATAGTTACTGGAAGACAGCTTCTTTGTAACGTAAGGAAAGACGCAACTAAGTTCGTAGAATTTTTAGAATATAGCAACATAAAAGATATAGAATATAGGAGATATGGTAATGAAAATTATTTGTTACGATACAATATTGTAAGTAGACTGCAGATACGTATGCAGATTTGTATTATTATTTATGAATATAAATAAAAAACTAGAACCTAGGTAGAAAATTATCTTGTCTACTAAATATTATGAGAAGTACTATAAGTTGTTGTATATTATGTGCATTCTATACAATTTTTCACCTTGAAGTTCCCTATAAGCGCATACAAATTCGCAGTCTAGTTATATGTTACGAAAATAGTATTCGAGTTAACACAAGGAACAAGGAAAAGATGAGAAACGTGAGGGGGGAGGGGAGAGAGAGAGAATGAATAAAAAAACGACGAAGTAGAATGAAATGGCATTATCCATTAATTGCAACCACCGTATCTCTGACATCCACGACTTTTACGAGCGAGCTGCACAGGAACGACAGAGCGTGGCAGCACGATTAAATCACGGGACATATTAAAAGTAATTAATGAAGTCCGACGAGAATCATTGTCTGTTTTGTCGCAGGATTCTTCTCCGCAAACGATCGTAACATTTCATTCCCAGGGAAATATATAGAAGAATGTTAGCGGGAAACAAAGCATGCGAGAATTTTAAACCTTAAACAGTCGCGCTATTAAAATGTGAGTGTAAAAAGGAAAAACTTAATTTTGAAAATTTAGATATTATTTCCAAAACATCGAAGGATATTTTCTCAGAAGTGAACTTTAACAGAAAACGTCGTTATAAGATTTATTCGATTCTCAAGATTATTTATGCAAAGTTGGAATTTTTCAAGAAATCCATTGAGGTATTCGTTTCGGGTAAATCGCGTAGAGGAGAAAGTCGATGAAAATTCTCCCGTGTACGAAGCTGCGAAAATACAGGTGCAACAGTCGTTACGCACAATAGCGTCATTAGGGTAACTTGTTACCGACAAATAGCACTACAATCGCTAGTCACGTTCTATAAATACGCACGGTGACTCCTAACTCTAAGGTGTGTCTGGGGACAGGTCATCGAGACAAAGACCTGCATCCACTTTCTTTCGATACGAGGAGCTAACGAAGTTGGAGAAAAGCCTGCCCTATATTGTTCTATTGTTACGTTAATGACATATCTAAAAATTTGCTGTTTCTCAGTTATTAATATAACAAAAATTTGGATAATTTTATTGCTGCTGTTTGAGACGATTTATTAATGTTAATAATTTGTAAAATATTGTTAATTTAAAATATTATTATTAGCTAATAACGATTACCACAAATTTTATAATATATCGTAATTCCATTTTAGAACCCAATGGATATACCTGCATTTTCTATACAAAATGATCCTTTGTTACACCTGATCCGTAATTAACATCAGACACTTCTACTGAGCACCCTCTACATAAGTTTCTCACGTTTTTATCGTATGTTCACCGCACAATGCAACTCCACGCACGCTTTTAATAACTAGAACGATCTATTTTTCACGCTATTACGTGACAAAGCAAAGAGACCGATTTCTGTGCGCGCAACGCGCGTAAACGTGATTTACACGAGGTCTGCGAGAGAATTAATCATGAACGTAGTTTCTTGCGCTGGTCATGAATCGTACGAATAATTCAATCGACGTCAATCGTGAAAACAGGTAGAACAATACAAATCTAATACTAAATGAACAACGACTTAATTTCGAGGTCAAATGATGTAACATTGTTAGTAAATTCTATAAAATTTCTCAATTATGTGTTTCGCGAATAGATTGCATTGGATGTTTATACAAATATAAACGTATATTTAAATATAAATATAAATGTATATGAATTAGCTATAAAGAAAAAGTAGAACTTAAGTATAAGAATTTGCATTTCACGCTTTTGTCGATATAGTAAATACTTTAATGATTTTCGATTCAGGATCAATTCAAAGACGTATACGTTTGTATGTCACGAATGAATCAAGTTTACAACGAAGCATAGAAGACAAGCGTAGTAAATCAATTACGAGTTCTATTCTTGTCTGTTTATCTTACATGTTTCAGGCAATAATCTATATAAAATTTCTATAAATAATTTTGTCGCGTTATATGGGATTCTAGAGTATTCACAACACGGATAACATAATAACAACATCTTATAACCAGACGACTTTTCCTCGATAGATTATTATATTTTTGTTGTATCCACGAATAAATATATCGCAAAGGAAGCATACTGCGTATTTTAATGCCGGTTGGTGAAGCTATACCACAAGCCGTTATACGAGACTGCGGCTTCGAGTTTCCTTCTGCATTCCTAGGTGACGAAGCGCATGCATATTTGTACCAACGACACGCTTCTAAACTACAAGGCCGGGGAGATACTTGAGAGACACGATTATAATGCAATCACGGTGCTAATTTATTTCTACGGATGACTTAATTATACCGTTACTGCTCTCTGTTCGACACGTCACTTCCCCATATCAATCGCTGCAACCACATGTTGTCTGCTATATCTATACAGTGGCTCACAAAAGCATGTACACATCTATGTACAATGTACATTACTATATTATGATTAATTAATATTTAAGTCACGACGATATTTTATAATTTTCCTCTTAGAAATACGCGGAATATCTTTTTCGTTGTTTTGTTTTTCCTCTTCTCTTTTAGACTTTGAAACCTGAAGAGGAAAAACGAAACTTTAATAGAAGCGCTAATACTGTTGAAATTAAACTTGTCAACTGGTAAGTGTTAAGTGGTTATACAGAGGAGGAGATTCGAGGTCAAGAGTTAAGATACGAATTGAACAAGAAATTTGATTTTTCTTCGTTGTTCCAACAAATAGAAGAATACATATAATATTTCTGGAAATTGTTTCGACGTAGTAAAATAATCGAGTGATTGAATAACCTACTTACTACGGCGAAACGATTCGAATTTCAACCGCTCAGCTGTTCCTGCGATTCACACGTTATATCAACCTTTACAAAGTTGCTTTTATTCATTACGATGTTATCTTACGGAAAGATTTCAGCTTCAAGGAAATAACAACTATAAAAACGATTTATGTATAAGCTTTTCAACTTACGGAACTACAGAATCTCGATAAATTGTTATAAAAAGATTGATATTAAACTAACTGAATTGTTTATATGCAAGTCTAATTTTTTAAATAAAATTTATAGTAAAATCGTTAGTAACTTGTATACAAATGCTTATTTTTTCCATTTCGATTTCTTTGCTACAAGTTCCATATTTTACGTAATATTATTAAGAATTGGGAATATGTGTATGTTTAAACTTAGTATTACAGATAAGATGAGATATGTATGTTTGGGATGGGAGTGTGAATGGGTGTGGATCTTTGGATATGATAGGTGTTCTAAATAAAGTACATTAAAGTACGTTAAAGTGTTAGAAATATGTAAGCCAAGTCCCTTTCTTGGTCTATGAAACCGAGAAGTCAATTATATATATATATTAGAAACTGGGACACGAAATTCAACCTAAGACGAAACAAAATAATTCATGTTGCTGGTATCGTGGTCTGATTGTGAGTCGAAAATCCTGTGGAACTTTCTCTTCTGTCCGCTTGGGACACCTTGTAGAAAGCAACGGCTGTATCGGCTGCCGCAGGTATATAATATATACTGATGGCAAGACCTTTGTCGGTCGGCTTAACCAGAAAGAGGGACCGTAGGGAAGCTCGAGACAAAGGGACGAACAGGGTCCGAACCGATGGAAAGGGGAATTGCGGAGAGAAGAGTAAAATGACCCAGATGCTCCTGGGCCCATACGTTTTAGCTGGCGTTCGGCTGAACCAGCTACACCATCATTCAGTTGGTACAGCAAGTTTGTTCCGACAATGAAAATAATTGCTTCCATCTTTTTTTCTTCGATACTTGAACTAATATAAAATTTTATTGTATTTCAAGCTATGAGATATTATATCATATTCTTTTTATGTCAAAATCATGAATTTGTAAATTTTCATTTTTTTTTTTATCAAAGAAATAAGTTGGATGTTTTTATAGATGAAATATTTTGTTATATATGTTATATAAAATGTATGAATTTAAATAACATGAATAAATTTTGTATTAAATGAATTAAACATTTTACTACGTTATACGATGAAACATCGTGATATAAAATATCAAATTATAATATTTAATGAATCAGATCGATTTCAATTATATTGTAAATTATATTCGTGAAAATATTGAATTGCTTAAATAACAATAAATTCAATACCAAAAACAAATTACTGAAAACAAGTCTAAAAAGAAAGAAAAAAGGAAAATCTCTAAAAATTTAAAAAGAAGTCTTCATATACCAAAACCCACTTCTATAATGTGAATCCGTTTTTAATAATACATTTTCATTTCTCTTTTTTCTTCTTATATTTCCGAAACACCCTATGTAGTATGAAACGAAGCGTATCATTCGACACGGAGGATAGATTTTCAACGAAAGGATGACTCGCGAACCGAATGAATCGCTGTTGCAAAACCGGCCAACGAAGTCGAGAAATATGTAGCGTACGCTCATGTGTATACAATCTTCCTTAAGGCGTGTACCAGCGAACAGTTCGTGAACGATGTTTCCAAGAAGTTCGCAAGCATTTTATATTCACTCAAAGTACCACTATGTTTCACGAATATATTTGCAAATAATATTTCTTGATTGGTATCGTTGAGTTACAGGTAACTCACAAGAATTTTGATTAAATATTGCATATAATTTTAGAATATCTTTTACCTGAATATCTTTTACCTTATCGTATTTTACCTGACAAAGGCCGTCTTAATATTATTTTTAATACATTTAAAATTAAATAATTTATAAAATTAAACACTATATATCCAAATACCTGAATATCCAAAGTACATATAGTACTAGTCATAATACTTATTTATAATATTTCTAATATCTACAATATCTACAATTTTCTTATTAAATCTTGTTAATTTATCAACTGAAAAACGATATATTTTATCGAATACGATATGTATAATGAATAAGAATTAAGAAATTGACCAAATATAAAAAACTGTTCGTCAGTGGGTACGCGCCTTTAGATGCTGAAAAGTGTTAACATCTGCGGTGTATATAGAATGGATAAGGAAAAGTGCGGCGCGAAAAATGAGTGGCGAAAAAAAGTTAGGATACGCGACGCAGGCAACGACGCAAAGCAACTTATTGGACTCTGTGTGCAGCGGTAGTACTACCATTGCCACGAAACAAGCTGGAGAAGGAGAAGCACGTGACGTCTGGGTTCCCGCCGTTCTTTCCTACCAAGTTGAAACGCGCTCACGTACGATCCAGATGCAGAGAAAGAACCACGGAAACAACGTACAAGGGAAAACATTGGAGAAGGAACTTTGTTGATGCAAAATTTTGCTTCTCATTTCTGTTAATTCCTTCCGTGCTTTTCACTTATCATAATAGTAATAAATCTATTATAATAAAATAAATAATTATTCTCTATATAAAGGTTCTCTATAAATAAGATTATTTTTACCATTTTGATTCTATCAAAAGATCAGAAAATTCTTGTATTTCTTCGCGAGGGAAAATTTATCAACAGGCGTAAAAAATGAAGCGTGACGACCGAGAGCCGATGGTTACCAGTATTAATCAGGCAGTTTCAATGCAAATACGTTCGAGGGCTGTATTACATGCGAGATCGATCTCGTGCGGTACAAAAGCACGATTATGCGTGCGAAACAACCCCGACCCACGCACGCACAACACACATAACCGCGGGAGGCACGATGCAAGTTTCGTTAAAAGACTCACGAACAGAGAGAGGAGAGCGGTTTATTTTTATTTTTGTCTGGCGAGTGCTAAATGAAAATGGGTCGAGGCGTCTGTGCTCATTTGCGCTCCTTCATTTTTACTTCTTCTTTTCCAAAGTGCCGCTGTGCTGCTGCCGTTACAAAAGACGCGACACTTCTCGAGACTACGCGATTACGCCTATGTCATCGCCTGTTCCTTTCTTTCGTTTCCAAAGAACTGCTGATTGCTTGGTAGTATAACAGAATTTTAACGTGATTTTCCCATAAAAAGCGGAAATGTGATTTGCTGTAATCTTAATTTGAAAAAATCATGGATTTAATGGTTAACAAGAAATAAGTTCTCCAGAGTATTGTATCCTATGGTCGCTGTCGCGTGTAACGAGCAAAAAGTTCCGCATCGGCAAAAAAGAGATGGGTTCGTATTTGGACATTGGTCTCGTCAATATTCGTTATGTAGCGAAAGGGAGTTAAATCACCAAGTATATATACACTACCAATAACTCCATTTATTTCTATAATATATTCCAATTAATTATTTATAAAATTCAAAATAAATTCACCAAAATGTTATCCATCGTTAAAGCTTTTGCAAAATATTCTGACACCATAAAATTTATTTTTAAAAATTAATACATTATAGAATAAAACGTTACAGAGATTTTTTTTGTTAAAGAGGGTCGTTATCCTCATCTCATTTAAAATTGGCAAACTGTAACTAAGATAGAGAAGATTCTTCCAAATTGATAGACAAACATTATCATGACTCGTCATAGCATGTTTTAATATTTAAAATCGGTGAACACTTCAACGAATCGTACATTGAATTTTCAAACAACGCTGATAAGCGTTCTACATAAATAACTTAAATATCATATCATGTCTATTAATTCTACAACGTAGTAATTATTGGTTTTGAGCATTAGTTTATCATTAATTTATATAGTTCAGTAAAATTCGTATTATCAATGCATGTACTATTAATAAAAATTGATCAAAGTGTCTCATATATTTATGAACAGCAGTATATAATGTAGTTTTTAGTGGGCCAGGGTTCCAGCAAATTTCGTCGATCAAGCTTGGCCTTCGTCGTATAGAGTAAGAGAAAGAAGAATGAAGAAAAGATGGAGGCAAGCGAGGCCAAATACAAGGAAAAAGATAAAAAGGGTGAAGCATGGAGAGGGAGAGGGGAAGAGCAAGCGGCGAAAAAGAAAGGAAAGAGTAAAAGAACAAAAGGAACAGAGCGATCTCCTTAAGAGAAATGCGTGGGAATTGAACCATGTGGCCCGAGGACTGGTTCGCGAAATATCGTATTGCGAAAGTACGCGCTTACACACAGACACCAAGAAGTTGTATGTAGATACACAGCCTACGTGAAAAGTAGCGGGAAACTGCTGCTTTTCTATCTATATGGCAATCTTGGGTTCTATTTAGCAGAGTAGTAAAATTAATTTGATCGTAAATTTAGATATTCTTATTTTGTTTGCGTTTTATTTTTGTAAAAAATATTTGAAGAGTATTTTATTTGAAGAGTATTTACGTCTCGTTATAAAAGACATTATGTCTCTTCTTTTGAGACATGATTTTTCTATAATACTCATTTTTAATTTGTAATTGTAACTTTTGAAACAAAAGAATTCTTTACGAACGTCAGTACTGTCAGTTAGAACCTCGTGATATCCGCGTGACTCGTAACCACTGCTGTGAATTAACAGCTGATTTTGCACGTAAATACGTGGATATCCGTGTATACGTATTACACACGTCGCATTCAGATATCGTCCATGTATCACGTAACCTACCAACGAGTAGGTAAATTGCTTATAGATAAACGTAAAATTTACGCAATTGCAGATTTCGTGGACAGATTATTCACGACTGTTTATGAGAATCGTTTCGTTAAGCTCGTTAAGATATTAGATATCAAAGAGACTTTAACATTCAAGATAAAGCGTAAAGTGTAAACATTAAAGATTAAAGTAAAAAGTATTTTAGCTAACTTTAAAATTTATAATTCGTAGTAAAAAGTGTGTCAATAGAAGATTTAATACACAATTTAACATTCCCCTCAACTATATTCCAACTTTTCAACAAAATCGATAATAGTACTATAAAAAGTTAATATTTATCTCTACCATATCCCAAGTTTTCAATATCCCTAATCAAATATCAACTACACATACAATGAAGGGATAGCTAGGAACATTGGTCAACGCATATCTCCAATTAAACGATAACAGGCGTCAGCTGATATTCACAACGTCATAGAGAAGCAACCGTATAAGGGCAAACTAAAGCGGTCAGTGTCACACTGTGTTGGACTATTGACGAGACGAACGATTAAAGCCACCGACATGACTAGGCATACATGCACACGAAAGCCGGACAGAATCTAGTTTAACGGCGTGGGATCGGACGACGACTTTCACATGCTAAAATTAGTCGAACAACGCCGAGGCGACAATTCGTAAAAGCTTGCCGCTTGCCCCGAAGCCACACACCATTCGTTGCGTAATATTCCTTCCTCTACGTTCGCGCGAGAGAACGATTCAGCTTCATTGGTGAATTCACTTTACCAAAGCGAAACAGGTTACCGTTTCCGTTCCACGTGTTAACCTTAGTAGAAACGACATCCTATTAAGAACCACGTAGCATCAGCACGGCGGCGAAATATTATCATTGTAATATATTTTATTCGGAGAATTAACGGCTTCTAACGAGATCGTAATTATTTGAAAATATGATATAAATTATATTTTATTATGTATTTTTCTTTTCATATTTTATAGCTGGAAAATTATTATATAGCAGACTGAAAATGAAGATTTTGAGAATTTCTTAAATAAGAGTTATTATTCAGTTAGGTTATAACCACATATATTCTCTTTACCATCTTCTTCATTTTCGTGATCTAAAAAAATATATGAATTTTTCATAACAATAAATATAGAACACTATGAAAACGACATTCATTCTCAATTTGTTACTAATTTTCGAAGTCAGCTTTTAATTGATAGTATACGTGTCATGTGAATTCAACTATATTTAATTAAATTGTACTATGAATCTGCTGCTCGGTTTAGAGGATAGGTTTTAATTCATAGTGTGATATATTTAATCTGATTGAGTGCAGTAAATAATGATATTGAAAGTGTCGGAAAGATTGACAAAATTTTACATCTCAAGAACGCAATATTCACAGAGCAATGAATGAAAGAGTAGGTCGGATGAATGAAGTGTTGCAGAGTGGTACTATTGAACAACCGTACACCACTCATGCGACATTGTGGCTACCGCCAGTCTCGAACACGTGCAAAAGGTGCGGCATAAGAATAATTTTTTGTACGCATTGCACATTTTGCACTATTTCAATCGAATTATTTAATTCGATGTAATCAAATATTACTTTAAAATTAATTATGAAGAAGTGAAAGAAAATGATGAATATGTAGATGAGGACCACAAGAAAAAATATGATAAATCTATTTTTATTTTTTTTTCTGATTTTAATATGTATATTAATATTAAACAGTAGAAAATAATTAGGTCTAAATTTACGAAAGAAACGAACAATTTTATAAATATTGTAAACTTAATCTCGAAATGTCCACCATTTTCCAAATATTAAAAAAACCAGAAAAGATACGTATTTTATCCTAAAACTAAATAAAACTATACTTTGGTGTTAATCGGCAGTGTAATAAAATTTTAGAATAAAATTTTCGTGCCAAGAAACGTTAAGGCAATTTACCATAATTTTTCTTGATGATCTTCACTAATCTAATACAACATTTTTCTTTTGATACGTGCAAGTGATGACTAACCGTGTACTGACTACGATTGATTGAAGAAATCAACCCTTTGAATTCATTCAACAATATAGCGCTATCATCTATTTAAAAATGACTACGCCTAAAAAGAAACTAACCTTAGATATCAAACGCACGCATTCAACTAGCACTACGAATTCAAAGAGTCAATCTGTGTGATGACTAGATGAATTATGGGGATTAAATTCTTCCTCCAGCACAGGTAACTTATTGAAGGAAGTAAACAATGTTGCTTTCGATAAGACAAAGCGTCTAAAACTAATGATGTAGTATGATACGCTTGTCTCAAAAAAACTTTCATCGATCGATTTTTCGAAAAACCTACAAGAGTATCCTATATTCACTTTTTTTTTTATTCACACATCACAGCTAGCTTGATTTCGATGAAGGTTTCGAGTTTTTATTTCTCATGCCAAATTTCTTCCTCGTAAAATTGATATGTCGAATTTCAAGCGTGAAAACAATGGTTCTTTGTACAAGGATGATTCCGCACACTAATTCTTTGTAAGTTAAAAAAGTAAGGGGGAAAGAAGATAAGAATATAGGACTTACCTTAGAAAGTTTCTCGCCCTCATGATGTGGCAACAACGTCCTTAGAGATTGGAAACCGGCGTTAATACTTTGCATCCGACGTCGTTCATTGCTGTTGGCGATTTCTCGCCGCATACGCTTCTCCTGCTCCATATGGCTTCGCGGTGTAACGCGGCCGACGTTGCTGGTACTATTTCCGTTGCTCAACGCAACGTTCTGACCAGCAACACGGCGAGATACTGCGCCGTTGCTTTTCGATTGCTGTTGCTGTTGCTCCTGCGAATCAGCGACCTCGGCGACCGTCACGCTCGTGGTCACCGAGCCCTCCTCTATTGTTCCAATGCTTCTGCCAAACAAAAATCATACGTTCTTAATATTTATTGACTATTTATTTGCTTTTGTGAGTGTTAACACTAAACTCATTCTGATTTCTTTAACTCTTTTCTTATGGGAAACTTTTGCTAATTTTTGGCTTCATCGATACAAGAATTAAGTATTTATATCGTCTCCCTTAATGTTATTTTAAATACATTACTAATTAAACTTATACTATAAGATAAGATAAGATTATAGTAGTAAAATCCTATTGTATGAATGGATAGTCATAAGAAAAAAATCAGCGATCTCCTCTTATATTAAATACTGGATTTCATATTTATTGCTGAAAAAGGATCGAAAAGTGAATATTTTCTTCCAACTAAACATTTGAAAAGAATAATACGAAAGATTGACATTGAAATACGTGGCGAACGTAGAAATCTATATCGTTGGATAATAAAAAGCATTTTAAAAAGTTGTACAAGGGAAAAAACGAATACGCGAAGAATAATTTCATGTAGTGCTGACATTGCGTGCAGTGTAGAGCCTTTGAAAACTGTAACCACAGGACGACAATGATGTCTCGCTTCATTGACCGCGAATTTAACTGTCGATAAGTCGTGGCTGCTATGTAGTTTCTGTGAAACAAACAGCACGACGCTTTCAATTTCTTTAAAAGCCCTTATATCCAGACAAACAGCCGTTTTTATATTTCTGTCTGCACATTCATTTCTCTACTTTTCTTCTCTCTCTCTCTATCTCTCTCTATCTCTATCTCTATCTCTTATCTGCTTGTAAATCAAATATTTAGAGCCGCCACAAAACTCGACGAAACGTGGATGTCATATGGGGTGCACATAGAAAGTGATATACCCAAGTCCGTGTCAGTGTCCTCTCTTTCATTTCGTCTCTTTGATTTTCGGTTATCTCTTTTCTGGCTACGACGAAATGCTTTTCGAGAGTCTGCAATCTACACTTGAAACGAATATGCTCAGCGTGTTCAACATCATGCTCTGGGAATGACGATCCTTCTCTTTAGTTTCGTGACAATTTATTGAAACTTTATTGCGTCTGGAGTTCCCGCACAATTTATTCACAATAAAAATTATCTTTGTTTCGTATTTTAATATTCTGGCATTGAGCCATTGGGGATCATAGGAATTTAGGATTAGATTGCTTAATGTCGAAATCATTCATTTAATTTAGCTTTATTACGGATCTCTATCACGGTAAACGTGAAATACGAAATAAAACTACGTACTCCAAATTTTAGTAATCTAACATAAATTAGTATTATAGCCATCCAGTATTCCAGTGATACTATTTGAGGGTCCGCTTTAATTTCAAGAATATTGCAATCTAAAAACGCGGAACTCTGTTGAAAATATTGTAAAAACTTGTACAACTGAAACAAACTTTCTATAAGCTTTCGAAAATCCAATAAAAAAAATAAAATATAATGACCAGAAAAAAAAATCAAACAAAAACAAACAATAGCTGCATCTGATTCCAAACACGAGATTCACGAAACCTCAGAGAAGGAAGAGGAGGTACGCATTTGTGGAAGATTAACAGTTGAACTAAACGGTGTGCCATTACAGGAACGGATGTAATGAATAGTTTAGAAATGAAGAGGAGATGGGAATGTTTCTCTGGTCGGTAATGTTGGTGGTGAAGAGAAAAGAAGAAGAAGAGAGATGGGAAATGGGTGGCGCGTCTGCCGCTAGGAAACATCTGGTAAAATTACACGGAGGTGCGGCGGAGACGATAGGGAGAAAGAGAAAAGAGGGAAAAGATCGGGATAGCGGATGTGAGATGAGTCAGCAGGGAAAGACCGTGACCTTGTGCCCTGCTCTCTGAAACATTCGTTCAACGCGTGCCGATAATAGCACCACAATATATACATATGTATATAATATACCTACATATAGGGCATACGTGTTTCATATTATACGAATGATTTATTTGATTTTGTGGAAATTGAAGAATCGGTTCGCTAAATGAGAAACGGTTATGCGTATTTGCATTTGTATTCGATATTTTAGCGCTGATTTTTTAACAACCCGTTTAAATTCCTATTTTGTTGTTCATTATTCGAAGTAACAGAAGATTAATTTACCAATATTTGATGGATTTTACAGATGAGAACTATTTTAGTTGATTTACATTATTATGATTGAAATTGCTAAAATTACCATCAAATAATCGGAATGAAATTTAAAAAGAAACATAATGGTATATACAAAAGACATTATAGATGAGGAAATTTTAAACTTAACTACAGTGTACACTGAAATTGAAACTAAAATTTCGAAGAATTTTAACAAGAACTATACGAATCATTAATTGCAATCTAATTTCTCTGGCAAATGTGAAAACATAAAAACCAACAAATTTTAAAGACAAACACGCTATACGGCGAAACTTGCAGATTCTAGGAATTTGAAGAAGGAACTGTATGAATGAACGGCTGGTGAAGTCATCGTACTTCCTGCAGGATATGCAATAATAACACGTGGTCCACGCAGCAGAATTCCACATGGCATTCTCCCATCGAGTGGTTACATTAGATCAGCTGGTACGCCGACGGCTTACTGGCTGGATGGTTGGCTGCTGTGACGTCAGCTCGTTCGTCGGATACCCGCTGAGTTCACTCGGATCAGTCCCGTAGAAGTAGGTCGACTAAGTAGGTGGCTACCTTCCTTTTCATCACAGACCTTTATATGTATGTATATATATATATATATATATACATATAGAGATCTATATACTATATATCTATATATCTATATACAGACACATTTCTAAAGTGTAGGTCGTGAACTGATTTTGGATGGGTAGAGTCAAATATTAGGTACAATATTAGAATATCTTACACAGTACATGCTTTTAAAAGGATTATACTCATTGAGAAACGTCGGATGAATAATTCAAAGTCGATTCAGTTGAAGATCACGTGAGAATTACTATCTTTGTCTAGTTTTTCCCAGCTCGCAGATCTATATCAGATCAATTTCGAATTGCTTATCAATCAACTCTCCACAGCAATTAGATATACTTTATGTAATCTTCAAGTGGATCATGAAAAATTACGGGTTAAAATTAAAATTACAATCGTTGTATACGTATGTAAGACTATTATAAGGCTAAATTTTAATAAATGTATCCGATGATCCGTTGTTAGTCACAAACGCCATTTTCGTTTGGAAAGAATGTCAGTCCAAATGGAAAAATCATACCATCTACTTCAGAGTTTACGATGCTTTCAAAATCGTCGAGTAACACAGGTCTACTCTTTCGAGTTCATGATAAACATTCTTCATGGAGCTGGAGTTTATCGCGTCCCACGTGTTCGTCGAATAGGCGTTATCGTATCAGATAGCACTAACGACGTTGAACCTGAGAGGTAGAACATTAGAGGCTTCTGTATTTATGTGCATACTTAACTTTCAAATTGAATACTGGATTTGTAGATTCATCTAGTAAGAATTACAAAATTCGAATTCGTATTAATGTAAGACGAGCAATCTCGAAACTAAATTCGAAAGTTTGAATGCATAATTAAGAAAAAGCACTTTGAAAATGTACATTCAATTTATTCAAAATATGTAACACGCGAGTTAAAATTTTAAATGCTTGAATGATATTGTAACTAGGAAATACCGGATTACTTTGATACAGAATTTAAATATTGTTGTATACGTCTATATTGCGGTAATATCTTAAGATTTTTTTAAGAGATGTATTTTTATACTAGGTATCTTATAAGTCATAGTTACTAATAATGAATGTACGTTACATCATCAGTAGAATTTATAAACACAAATAATGAGCAACTTGTAGTACATTCATACTATAAATATTCTCTGAACGACACATACATAGCCCTTGGATTATTCTTTTGCTACAAATATAATCATTTTCTCGTCCAGTTTTCCTCGTATTATCAATTACGTATCACTACTTCCTTTAAACTTATTTATCGAATTGACTCCAATGGTTACTTATTCTTCTTATAAATGCACACGCAAAAACATGCAGATGCTGGCAATTATACAAACTGAAAATATACAGGGTGGTCCATGACTAGTGGTACAATTGAGTACGGGGCGATCCTACGCGAAAATAGTAAGGCGAAAAAGTAAATAGAATAAAATTCTTTCATATGACGTCTCGTTTCCGAGAAAATCGAGTTTGAATATTTGACAAGTATACTTAAACTTAGCTAATTCCGGACTGAACAAGAGTAAATAATCGATCGGAGCTAAACTACGTATGAAGATGTGTTAAAAACGTAGAATAAAATCTTTTCATAAGATGCTTTGTTTTCGAGAAAAATAAAATTGAAAATATGGTGCGCCTGTATGAAATCAGTTCTTACATAAACATATTCAAATTTTATTTGCTTGAAAATGAGGTGTTAAAAGGAAAAATTTTATTTTATATTTTCGATTTATTTTCGCATGCATAACAACCTCCTGCTGATTGTTTACACATACTTAATTATTAGGTAATTAGCCAAGTTTAAGTAGACTTGATGAATTTTCAAATTCGATCTTCTTCGAAACAAAGCGTCATATAAAACAAACTGTATTCCATATTTTTGACTTATTTTTTCACATAGAATCACCCTGTACCACCAGTTACGAACGACCCCGTATATAGCAATTTCAAGCATCCCTCTTAAACACTAGTTGTTCGAATACCATCATGAGCTGTACATGTATATGTATCTACACATCCACCGCTCGTATCCGAACGTTGCGTTGCCACGTCTGCGTTTCGCGTGTGTGTAGCAATGGTAGCGTCTCGCGCATGCGCAGACGTGTGTCAGTGAGCGAGCCGCGAGACAGAATACGCGGATTGTGCGGTTGTGTTATATCGGCGCGGTGCTCTCGCGTGAGTCACCAACAGCTGATGGCTGGCGCCACTCAGCTGGTTGTTACCGGTGCCTTCGCACGAGCCTCGCTATCTCTGGCTGCCTATCAGCTGCTAGCGACTAGGAAACGACCGGAAAGGATGTCTTGTCGAGCCCTATAAAAAAAAAAACCGGGGAGAAAAAGCGACGCAGCTACGCGACGGTTACGATAACGCTGTCACTAGCCGACCAATTCGAGAAACTTCCTTTCGACTTTTCGGACTGAGGATCAATGAAACGCGTAGTCAAAACGCTGACCATAAAGTTACTTTTATACGAACTGGCTCATAAAAGTATTCTAACATCTATAGATACTTTTTATGGATACGTATATTACGTGTGTTATATGAAACATTATGAAGCTTCATTAGTACGATTGAACGATCAGAAAAGATTTTTAATTTTCGATTAGAATGTAACGATTAGAAAAATCTGTGAATGTAAAACACGAAAACCCGGCATTGCGATACTGTATGTCACGAGAATTGCTATATGAACGCTCTTATAGATAACAACGCGCCTAATTGTTTTAGATCTGGGCTAAGTTACTATACTTAACCTTAAAATGGCACACTATTCATTGATATTATCATATTTCACATTAGGCTCTTTCAGGTTTGGCGCGGTTTCCGTACATTTTGAACATGTAAAAAGTTTTAAAAGAATCCATTCAAATTCAACAAAAGATCACTAAGATTACAATTAAACAATTTAAATGTTTAAAAGTGCTGCTCAAAGCTTCTTTTTATTTGCAATTATTTAGTAAATGAAATCATCCTGTTGAAGTCAGAGAAGGCCCACAGTATGACATTTCAGATTCGAGTTTACGAAAGAAATTAGGCTTAATTCTTAGGTTCCTTAATTCTACCTTATATTCTGTATTCTATCAAATAAAGATTAAATAACCTAATGTAAACCGTACCCAAAATATTTTAATCACCCATATTTGTATGTACAACTATTGCGTACATGAAAAGTTGTAAGATTTACACTTCTCTTTTAACCGATCCTGTGACCAATTCCAGCCACTCCAATGGAAACAAACGGCTTGAAGTACAGTCTGTCGAAAGGTCAAGGTTCATTGAAAAGTTGAGTAAATTCGTGGCGTTTGAAAAGCCTGCTCGGTTCATTCATCACTTCCAATACGCTACTCAGAACTCGGAGTATACTTTGGTTATTTTCGAATCTGTTTGTTTCTACATGGCGAGATGCAGTGATCTGATGTTACCATATTTGTTTATCAAGACGCGCGTATAATGGTTTTAGTCAAATAATTTCGATGTTTTGGATATAACGATAGAATATCGGAGTTTATGTTTTACAGATTGAACGATTTTTTATTTTATACGAAATTAATTTTCTAGTATTAAGAAACGTACTAACATAAAAAAAATAACAAAAGGATAAATTTATTTATTGAAAAAATATTCATCTTAAAAACTGAATCATCTTAAAGATATATTTCATGAATTAAGAAACATGCAATGGATGCTAAATCGCAATGCTTAAAGAAGAGGAACATTGAATAATATTGAATAAATTGAATGAAATTTTGTTGAGTCACTCGGTATACAGACCCAAGGCTAAGTTTGGGTAGAATAGGGGAACTGCACGACGCTCTTCAAATGTGCTTGTATAGGTATGTATACGTACTACTACTACGTTTGTGTGCTTCTGTTGGTTTATGTTGGGGTTTGAACACCCTAGCCAAGCTACCCAACCTCGGAAAAACTCTCCCTATGAACGAAGCCTATCAGACGCACTGCGGAGGCCTATCTTCTCTTTCCTTCCTTTCATTTTGTTTCTCAGAACGCAACGATTGGACCCTGTTAAAATTCTTTCCCGTCTCATGAATTGATAATATCCTACAAATTCTATAGCATACGAAAAGTAGATTCGTAGATATATAAAATAAAAATTTGAAAAATAAATAAAATTGTAATAAATAGATAACTTGTGGAGATATATTTAAAATATTATTGAATGTAATTTTAAATAAATAACATATGTATATATATAATATAAATAGAAGTATGTTTAAAGATGTAAAAAAATTAAGAAAATTGACACCCAAAAACACATTCAATTCGCTGTTCTGTGAGATTTTGTAACATGTCGTGAATTCAATTCGAATATTGGTCATTTTGTCTCCAGTAGTCTCAATTACAGTTCGTTAGGAAGATATTTGAGCAACGTGGTTTCAGAGGAAAAAATAGGAGCGAATAAGCGTAAAGATTGTTGCCAGCGGCAGCTGCCGTGCAGAAATTTTTCTAGAAACGAAGCTGCCGACGACAGATGTTAACAGGATCAAGAACAAACCCCGAAATGGAGCAGTGTATACCTAAGCCACTTCTCCTTATTCTAAATTCTCCTTTTAAGTGTATCTCACTCGAATAAAGAGCACTTCATAAATTACGTTCCCATTTCAGTAAAATTACATTTCAATTAATATATATATACATATATACACATATTATTAAAATTAGTTGAAATACTATATTGTTAAAATTTACCTTTAATTATATTTTATTTCATTACATTTGTTCATTACATTTTGTTATTAATTACTTTTTTAAATTCCAATAGTACACTAACAATTTTAATTTAATAACAGCAATTAAATTTTTATTTTATCAGCCTTCATTTCATATAGAATATCTTTCTTATGTTATGAAAATTATGAAGAGAAATTAAAAAATGAAGATGAGATTATATGAAATTTCATATTTTCAAAGAACCATTTTTACATTAATGTATCGTGCCATCCTTATCACCCCTTATCACCAATATTGCCGCTCTTTATTACCGCTTTTCAAAGCCGACAAACGTTTCCCGGAATTTAATATGTCATTCAACGATCAACACAAAATCATAATTATATAGTGGTTCGTTCGATAAGTTTTTCGTTAATAATGGTCTAAGGAAAAAAGCTAAAATTTAAAAATGTCATTCAATGGACACAAATGATAGGATAATAAATAGATCGGATTACAGAATGCAGAGAAACAAAGTAAGAGGGAAAGGTGGAGGACAATTTCGCGGACGTCTTTGCCAGAGTAAGGATGCCTGCTGTCGTATTAGCTCACGGGATGGAATGAAGAACGAGAATGGGAATGAGATTGGGAACGGCCAGGCATATATTTAGCTATGTGACGTAAGGCACAGGCCAGCGGGCGCCACGTCGCGTCGGGTGTACGTGCCTCCGCTGTCTCTGGTTCTCCTCGTCTTCCTGGCTCTTCTTCGTTTACCCGTTTACTTCGTTTAGTCGCAGTCCCGTCTCTACCTTGTAGCACGAAATCGTATCGGTTCACATTCATTTTCTTATTTTTTACTATTTAATTCTTCAAGTATTTCCTAGGAAGATATATATATATAATATACATATGTGTATATTATAATGTAAACTATATGTAATACGTGCTTTTTAATAAAAATTTCAAACGAAGAACACGGTATGTATGTACAAGTCAGGAGTTTCGTAAAAAAAATAATACTATATTAAAATTAAATCATGTACACATATCAATATGTATAATGTATATCAAGAAATATGATAAGAAATGTATTTATATTGAAAATTGAACAAGATAAAATGGCTTGTTTATTACTGACCTTTGATTGACACACGTGAATAACTGTGTGCGATATAAAAAAATTTCGATATCGTACTCTTTGGCACGAAGCAGTCTCTCTTATTTTCTCTTTCTTTTCTTCTAATAAGATTTGTGGGGGAATTTGTGGTTTCTCAGATGATGCAATCGAATCGTTTATGAACAATATATGTGTTGAGGTGAACCTTCCGGATGGGGCTTCGAGTTGAAAATCCTATTAATCGTATAAGTAGAAGGTATACATACCTACACGTATATACCGTTGAGCGAAGTCGTTAAAAATAAATTGTTAAATAAGCGAATGTGATATTCGTTTAGGAGAACATCACTCGAATGTGAGACAGCGTGTAATAAATGTATGATAAATTGCACTTTGTATATACATTCTCGTATCTGCGACTAATACACGCGAAGATTATTTAATTTTAATTGTACCATTTCGTAATATGGCGCAACATTATCTGTAGCCGCCGGTAATCGCAAACACGACGAGAGCTCGATGAATTTGTGTTCGAACATATGCTCGTATTTTCATTTTTATTGCTTAATACAGCTCCTAATTAAAATATGACAAATTGTGATTAGAGTTGCAACATTTTTCACCAAAAATATCCTTTCTTTAACTTCATTTCTAAATTAATGAGTTATTTTATTTCCATTGAAAATAAATTATATTTGTTTTATAAAAATTGAAATCTATTTAGAATTCATTTCTTTTTTAACTATTCTATAAATAAAAAAACTTTTATTAACGCGTTAACTGCTTATGACATCACGTTGGCGTCGTGGCCTAGTTGTTTCCGGAAGCGGGTGACGCCACATTGCGCAAATTGTTTTTGAATGAAATCAAAGAAAACAAATTTCAGTCATAATGGAAAGCTACGAGATTCGACGCAGCAAACAACGTATTAAGAGTTCACTCGAATTAAAATCTTATTACTTGTTTTTTTTAGTTCAAAAGAAAAAGTAGATTTCAGTAAAGCATCTAACATATATTCAAACTGTATTTTAAAACGGGACAGACATTCCAAACCAGCTAATACCGATTCAAACACCACTCTTCTTTAAATGTAGATAGACCAGGCCGTTAATCAGTCGGTGCAACACCTGCGACGAAAACAATGACAATTTATATTGATGACGATCGGAATGCGAGTGCCCTGATGCGTGAAACGACGCGGCCGACCAGCTGTCTGATTTTGACGCAACCACCAACGACAGCCGGTAATTTTGTACTTGTAACAGCGTCAGATTCCAAGAATGTTTCCATACTCTCTTCCTTTCTTTTCCATTTACACTTCCTGACACAGGCATCACACGTTCTTTATATTTTTAAGCCAAGAATAAAAATATTAATGTTTTAACAATGCAAATAAAGATTATTTCATTTAATTGAAATAGAGCCTTGCTTAAAGCTGTGTATATGTAATATTGCACTCGGGAAAGGATCGATGGAATAATTATTTAGTAACTTAAAATCATTTTAAATTTTCAAAGCTACTTTCGCTATTTCATATAAAAATCTAGGAAGAAACGAAGAAAGAAATTCGTAGAAATCTGTCACAATAATTGTAAAGTCCGATAAAAGCCAAACAATAATGTCCAAAAGCTAAGAATATCTCTAAAATGCTTTCTTTCTTCCCATAAATATTTAAGCACGGGTATATTTTATCTTGCTTTCAAAATCCTGGTGCAGAATGATCCAAGATCAACGAATAAAGGAACAACCGGCTACCCGTTATTCTATCTTACGTCCACGACTAAAAACCCAGGTAGATGATTCCAATAGGACCAAACGATCCTTTGCAAAGAACCAACAGCATCAACTACGTATATTATACACGGAAATGGTCTTATAAAATGATTCCTAAATGTTTAAGGTAGTGTGGTTTGGAGTAAAATTTGCCACTCTGCAAGAGCTTGTTAAAAAACTGTTTTTTTTTAAATAAAATAATTTAAATTTATAGTTTGGTGATTCAAATTCAAAATTATTATTACTATAAATTCAAATGTTACTACCAAAATATTCGAATACTTGTGAAGAATAGCGTAGAAAGAGGTAACACGAAAGTGAGACATTTTTTCAGAAATTGAACGCAAACTCGAAGATGAAGTTATGAAGCTACATCAGTAGTAACGTGCGAGCTTACTTGAAAAGAGAAGAAAAGAAAAGAAGAGAAAAAGGAAGGGCGTCAGACAGAGGCATTATTGCCGTCTGAGGTTGGTCCCTTTGACTTTATTCATGAGTAATACTCGCATACATGTGTGTATGTAACATGAGTTTGCAGTACGCAGTGGGTATGTGGAGCGTAAGAGGTCAACAGAGGAACCATTGTTGTCTGCTGCCAGCCTCCACAACTGAAAGGCGTTTCAAGACTGTATAAACTATTTTCGTAGTTTAGCTGCCTACTATGGTACGATAAAAAAAATCAACAAAATTAAAAAAAAGAAAAAAAAAGTTCATCGCTGTATTATATGAGAATGGCATAACGAATTGCAAAATTGTAATCTCGACAATAAACTTCTTTTTTATCCTACTATCTTATGTGCCCTATCAGAAGACATTGATACATCCATCAAGCTGTCGATCACGTTACTGTAAGATTGGCAACAGATAAATTTACCTTTTAATTGCAAGTATAATACTTAAGATTAAGTTAAGTTGTAATACTTATAAGATTTAACCTTTGGCCGTAGATACGGAGAAATAACGAGATTTGAAAATATATACAGTTCCAGCAAGTGTTAAGTCCATTCCTAGACGAGGCCAGGCAAGTGCTGAGATTTTGCGGTGCAATGACGTGACGCCGCGACGCGACATCGTACCTCTTTTGCGTACAAATCCAAAGAAACGGTATTATGCTTTTCATGGTAAACCTTTTCACCCGATACAATAGCTAATCAATATGCATAACAAACTACTTTTCTTCAGAAAATGCATTAGCTGCACCATTCGAGTCGGTACAATCGAGGAATGAAATGAGAAATTTAGAACAATTGGCTAATCAGTTTGACTTTTTGAAAACTCAGATTCGGTTCTTCTGAAACGTCACCAGCATTGGCCAGAAAATTTCGTGACTCTTTTAAGCGGACCGATTTTGAACGAATGAAGCCAATGCTTGATAAGAAATTACGAATTTGTACGAGAACTTTTCGCGATCACAGTTAATTATAGAATCGGGTAAAGTGAGATAAGGAATTTCAATTCGGCTGGCTGATATACGCCGTCACATAAAATTCTAGTGGAGTCAAATATAATTTAACAAAGTAGTCCATGTACGGTTACTCGTGAAAGTATTCGTACGCGTTTTAAAATTTCATTAGCACTGTTATGAGACTCGACTATCATGATTAGATTGCGGATTTTTATGCATTTATGTGAAATTTAAGGAGGCAGGAATGCGTAAAATTCACATAATGCATAAAAGTATTCGTCATAATTCTTAATGGATAAAACAAATTTATAAGATCGCGATTTTTATGAAAATATATATAAATGCGCAATTTATTTCAATCAGTGAAGTTACTGCTCTGCAAGAACAAATAATTAAATACCAGGTGTCGATATCGTATATGAATAAAGAATAGACGAATCTATAGGTAGGTAAGAATCTAACAACCTGACCTTAGACACGTTAATATCTTTACACTAAATATAAGATTATTGGAATTTAAGATTTCAATGTGAACTTTGCACGCTTTTCTTCGTTTTACTGTACTTTGTTCTGTTTAAGATACATACTTTAAAGGTCAACGATAAATAAGTAAGTAGTTTCAGAAGGTAAACAATTCTTTTCTTAATATCTTTTTTTATCTGTGATAAATGATCGTATATATTTATAATAATATATATAGAGTAAATTAAAAAATGTTCGGGTACTAACATGGCAGAAAACAATTTTACTTTGGAACGATAGTATACATACTCTTTCAATGACGTTCAAAACAATTATAAGACCATTAGTATTTTTTGTCGCTCGTATAATGTTCCTTATTACATTAGAAAATATAGACCATATCTAACAGATATGATAAGAAAATTTTTCACGATACCTACAAGCTAAACCGCATTGTTTATATTCTGCATAAATCCAACAAATCTGCCAGCCTTCTGTTTCATAATTCTCTATGTATATAATTACACGCTACTAAAACTTCATTTAAAAATCACTTTCTAATCACATAGTCAAGTAATTATGAATTTTTTACTTATTTTGTAAATATAAGAAAAACAAAACTAAAGTAACATTAAAACCTCCAAAATTTTCAATACGATTTAAACGCAATATAAAACAAATTTCATATGGAAAATAACTATTGAAACTCAAAAATACGAGGCTCAAGTTATATCAAATTCAATTTACATTAAAATTAGAGAAATTTAATTTCAAAGATCACCAGAAAAAAGTTTAAGGTCACGCGTTCGCTTTTCGTTATATATACAGAAAAAAGTAAAAAAGTAAAAAAGAAATAATAAAAAAAGTAAAAAAACAAAAAAGAATGAACGACCTCGGAAACGTAAGGCACGTTTCACGTTACACCAATCGAATCATCCAGTTTTCATCGTCACTATTTTTCACGACATTAAAGCAGCCTGTTTTCAGTGAATGACCCTGTACAATAATTTCAATGTCGTCATTATGTGCTTAATACCATTAACCGCATCAAACGACGCATACATAGTATACAGATGGTTGAAATAATCCATAAAATCAAAGGTAGGAAAATAAAGAAAGAAAGAAAGAAGAGACACGACACTTTGGTATGTACGTACATACTACGTATGTAACTCTGCATTAAGTACAAGTGCACTCATACACGGAGATTGACCTGGTGCAAGCGCAATGCGCAATTCAAACTCTTTATCTCTCTTTCTTATTTCCTGTGCAGTTCATTCAGCTGTCTTTGTTGCTCTAATTGACTACTCGTAACTAATCACAGGATGAAGTATGTAAGTCGCAAATTCAAACGTATATAGAACTATCATAGTAACTTTTCAGTTTGGAAATTTGAAAATGTAGAAGTTCGAGTAATTCGAAATTTTCGAATTTAAAAGTTCAGTATCCAAAGTTCGAGAATAGTTTGCAAAGATCGAATACTTGACTATATCTTACAAGTACTCTTCGAACCGTATGAAGCTAACTACCTTGGATAGTGGATTTGATTTGTACGTATTGAACTTGATCCCATCGCTACTCGTAATACTATGTACATAATACGTGTATATATCTAGGTGTGTTATAAGCGCATGTATACGTAAAAAGGCAACTACGTACGATATGGTGCAATCACGTTGACCGTGGTCAGGATTGGCTCGACCGATTTATTAAGTCGTGCAAACGAGCGAACGAAAAAGTACCATCAGTCGAGCGAGTTTTATTTTCCAACGCTTGATAAACGATGTGGTGATAATAACTAATAAGTACAGCATGACACGCACACCGACAAAGGTTTAGCTGACGTAAATACTGAAAGAAAATCGATAGGGCATCGAGCGACATTAATTATATCTGTGCTTTGTGTGTACATGTGTGTGTAAAACATGTCATAGAGAAAAAACTAAGTGGTGGGTGGACGGTAACTCAATATTTCTTTTATAAATTAATAACCCAATAATATGTAACCTAACTTTGTTAGAATCGACCGTGATTGATGTTTTCTTGATGGTTGGAGCGATCAAAAGAGAAATAAAATCGATAACTGGTAGGCAATGAGAGAGCGAAGGAAAGTTATGAAAGTTTTCGTACACCTATAGCATACAAAGCTATTTTTACTATTATGAAATTCTACTCCTCGATTCCTAAATCTCTAGACTTTTAAATTCCAACATTTCGATGCAAAGTTATTATTTTGTATAGTGAGAAGATTAATCAAATACTGTTTTAAAAGTAAAACAAGGTAGACAGAAAATATAAATATAAAAAAACATAAGACTACGCAAATACGATATTTTTATTGCTATATAAAAATTTTTATAGAATAACACATCTTTCTATAAAGTAATTATTGTGCTGTTTTATACATTTTAATAAATTGATATGATATTACATATGCATAATAAAAATATTAACTCTACACCGTCAAACGTATAACACAGTGTTTAATCATTCAATCGTTTAAATCTACAATGTCATTTCCATCTACACTTCGAGCAATGTAAAAACATCGAAACGCCTTAAGTGACTAATATTTGACAATAATTATCCGACTATATAATTATAAATTCGTGACGCATCGTTTCAACGACTAAATGACACATTGCATATATATGTGAAACGTTTGATCAGCGTACAAAGCAGCGATAAACCGCGAGAGAGAGAAAATTTATCATGATCGGTGAAGTATGTATCAATCGTGCTCGATTATGTAATAGCAAAACGTTTAATCAGCTGATACACTGGATCGTGTGATGAAAGCATAAACACATATCAGATGTTCTCGTAATAATCCGACTATCCTTTTCGCTTTTCAAATGGAAAAGAAGTAAGACCAAAAAATACTGCCAATGATGATTTAACATTTACGCATTTACTGATATTGACGCACACGGTGCGTCTGCTGGTAGTAGTCAATATTTTATATCATGGGGTATTTCAGGAATCACATGCAGCAAAGAAACGTTTCTATGTAAAAAAGTAAGTCAAAAATTGATCAAGTGCCTAAATACCCATCAACCGATTGGTAAAAATGATATAATGATACAAAATTACTTTCTTCGTTTGTTATGTACTAAATATTGTATTTTATTTTAAGTATAAACAGGTACGCTTTTAAACTGTTTTTGATTTCAAGTTTTTCTTGATATGATATAATGTTATCTGACCATATAATATAATTGTAATTTCGTAGTAAAATAAATTAGATTTAGATTTCTACATATGTAATTAAAATGCAAACTGCTGTCACTTTTTGTTAATAAAAATATAACGGAAATCTACGCATAGGCGTAAAGCAAAATTAAGAAAGTAAAAGCAAGGTTAGATCGTCGATGTAAAACTTTTACTCAAATGTATTTATACATATATTTGTATGGTGACATTGCTTAACACAATTATACTTAAATTCTCAAATAAACATATTTCCTATTTACATGCTCGCCATTATACCTACATTCATCATTATTCACTCATACCAATCTAAGAAAAACAAGAAAAACAAATAAGAAAAAAAAACAAGAAAAAAAAATAGATATAAACATACCGCGGGCGTGAACGTAAGGTATGCCGCGTGCATTAATGCAATGATTTACGCTTGATACCTCCAACGAGCCTTTCATACACATGTAAAATCGTACGTCTTTCCTCGTTTCTTCATTCAAGCTCTATATCAATTATGGCGTACACTGTACAGCTTTCCTTTACACCATGTGTGTGTGTGTGTGTGTGTGCACATGTACATATATATATATATTATTACACGCATATCGTCTGTAGTAGTTTCTTGCATTACCTACGCGCGTTATCGCGTGCACGTCGCGCAACCAAACGGACAAAGAAAGCATACGGGGCGCTGTGCCTGGTGTAATATCGACAAGTAGTCAACGTTCGCGAATTTCACAACTACACGCGAGCAGACTGTGTACCTTGAACACGATTTACACACGTTTAGCCTAGACACGATAGATCGAAGCCTATCTGTGTAAAGTGTAAGTGAACGTAATGCAGCGCGATGATGAGCGTATGTAAACAAGAAGTCGCGCCGATGCGGCATGCTTCGAGTTATTTATAGAGACCCATTATTGTGCAACAAACGTGGCTTTACGTAACGCACATAGTATAACCTGGCTGGTCTGTCGGTCACTCGGCCGTATACAAAGGAACTTGCTTTCCTCGTCCTTTTGTTTTTTTTCCCTTCTTTTTACATCCTTTTTCTCTATAACTGCTGCAAAGAGATACTAAAAACTACACCACTTAGTTTCAACCCTGGTGTAAACAATAATCTAAAGAAATCTCAGCATTGTGTATTGAAAGAAAAGTTTGCTTTGATTCATACAATGTTTATCTGTATACTATGAAATTTTGCATGTGTGTAATGTTGCGAAAAGCTTTTTCAGAGTTTGAAGAATTTACAAAATTCTATATAGTGGAATAAATTGTGTCTATTTCATGCAATATTTACGCCATGATAATACAAATTTATCTCTATATTGTAATACTTTACATATACATATACATAATATTATGAAATGGTTTTCCAGAATTCATGGAATTTTTAGAATTGTGTATAAGGAGAAATTGTTCATTCGTCTCTCTATATTATAAAAAACTTTACATATCTGTTCTACATTTTGTCCCAATTCTGTAATTTTTATGATATTCAATTCATATCCATGAACATAATCTAGAAGTACGTGCCAATTTAAATTTGCGTCGTACTCATTACGTCTTAAATAGAATGTGTTTTTCACAATTTTTTAATGATACTTCCGTTGATTGATGATTTTATGATGTTAAATTGATGACAGATTTCATGATGGCAACACCGTCGCGAGGGGAACAAACACATAGAGAGTTAATGCAAACGCGAGTACCGTATATGCATTTTAAACCTGTTCAGAGATAACGTTCTAAGAAAGCGATTAATAGCGACACCGCGTCGTAGCCATCCAGTTACTGTTTATATTACGCTCGTCATAGCAAATTACTACAAATTTCCTAGAATATAATATACTATACGATAGAGTACTCTGATATATGAATATTCAAAAACATCAATAACTAAAATTAATTTACGTGATATACGACAATGAAAAACATTCTTATAATTTTAATAGAATATTGTGTGATATACAAATATTTGAAAATATCGAAAATTAATTTACGCAAGCTATAACAAAATTTTACATCTATTTGTCATCTATTAACATCACAAATAATTAAATAAGATGAAAAAGGACTCTATATAAAATTTCAAAATCTACAATTCTTCACAATAATTCTACATTTATATTGTTAGAAAACAATTGATATATCGGCAGTGACTCCCGCGCCATGCTTGTTTGGGCGTGAACGCATGGAAGGTCCGGTTTGACACAACCTCGCAAAATATTTCCCAACTCGCCTCTATCGATCATTCCAACAACAAAAATAAACACTAACTTCAAAGAAAGAAAGAAGTCTCCAATTTATAACTCAAAGAAATATCACGTAGTAGCATCGTATAATGCGAAGACTATTGTGCCGGCCGGCTGGCCGGCCGGCCGGCTTCGCGACAGCTGGCTATCGAGAGCCTACTAGGATTTTGTTTGTATTGTACACACGTTTTACGTCCGTGTCACGATTACAAGTCTCGCCAATGCCACCGCGACGTCGACGTCGATGCTAACAACGACTGAGATGGCGAACAGAAAGAGTTGCCGCTGAACGTTGTTAGAATCGGCATGACTTGATAAGGAGGACGAGTACGCCTTCCTTTGCTGACAAATTCGTGTCATCTCGGTCAAAATTCACGAAAAATACGTTACGCGTATTTAACCCTCGCGATCCGACGCATGCGACATCTTAGACATCTTAATCACCTATTTTAGACGCAGTATTTACGAAACAAAATTAGATAAATTTGGATTTAATGATAAAAGTGACATGGGTGATTCTTGACTCAGCCATCATATTTCGCGGTTCGCACCAGAATTGAAGTCATAAATGACGTGGCGTGTCAAACCGCACCGCTCTATATACTACATAACGCTGACGTACACGCGAACGCATATGTAACTCGGTACGAGTTTTCCCAGTCGACACATGGCCGTGCACATTCCTAGCAATTTCACGTTTTCCACGTCGTCGTTTTTTTCTGTGATCAATGAGAGAAAGACTCACCCGCACAAATTGGTTTCCTGTTCCTCGGTGGTTTCGACAATTTCCTCGAGCAGAATACGATCCTCGCCACCAAACACTGACATATCTCGTTGGTCCGCAGCACTAAGAATCCCGCCGCGCGATCCCGCACCGTCCCAGCAGCCGTCGTCACGGCAGCGAAAAGACGACGGGCTTCTCTCTCTTTCGCAGCACTCCACTCGAAAAAAATCGACGCGCACACTTCACGCAAACGTGACGCAAATCCTCCACGGAACTCGTTAATTAACTTTTTAGACCGCGGTGGCACGCACCGAGATTCGTCCACGGGACAGCCACTCCGCGCGGCGCACACACAACGCCCGAACGCGTTTTGTAATGGCGATCTTTGGCGGGAAACAGCTGAGGGCCCCCACAGAGTGCCGCGAATCACTCCGCCGCCGGCTTCAGGGCCGTCAACACCTATGGTTCATCCGACGCCCCTTTGGACATCTGCCACTTTCTACTACAAATTTTTTCTCAAATCTTATATATCCTAGAAATTCTTTATTTTTTAACACTAATTATTTTTATCGCGTTTACACGATAACACTCTTGATTAATTATATATGTTCTTTCAATATACCGAAAATTACGATAAGTAATATCCGACGTTGCATAAACTGATACTACATTTCAAATAAATCATCTCACGAATCTTGTCACGAAGCAAATCATTCCGTCCGTGTACACCTAATCATCACGTGGCACATGCTAAACTTTGTCATGAAACTTGAGGCAAATAACACTCGCGCACTGTAGAAACGATATGCAGGAACGAAAATATAATCACACGGTGAAGTTTGTTGTCTTAATCTAGTTTATGTTTCCACGAAGTACAACGACATAGACGTGATTCACAGTGTCGAACGTTGGAAGAGCGTTTTCGAGGCACTCATTACAAGTTTAGTGTACGCGGTTAGGGTGAACGCTACATGATACTCTGCCCTGAACAATGACTCTCTTTGGACCAATCGCACATCACCTCATCTTCAGTTTCACACCAAGTTTTTACGGTTTTCCGCAGGTAGTTGCGTGCAGATTATCTACTGCCATACGTCGGATCACTGGCGTCGTTAGCTGTCTGCTTGGTGAGCTATTGTTAGAAATATTTATCGCTTTAGAAGGGACTACTTTCACACTGCGTAGGTTTACGCTAGAGGAATGGTGCGGCCGCGCGGGAAACATCTGCCAGCTGGCAGAGGCCCCGCCCATAGAATACGCCAGTCTCCCCCACTTCCCCCACCTGCGCGAAACTAAACCCACGCACACTAACCCCCAACCATTTGTATAGCCGTGACCGCGCGCGTACACATCCAACAACCTTCTATCCTGGTCCTTCAACGAGCTCTCTGCGCAATGTTACACGATACGAAAGTTGACAATAAAAATTCGCTGCTTCCTCGCACGTATCATACATCATAAGTCCCTCGTTCTGCATTTCTCTATGTCGATGCAGAGATGAATAATCAAAAATCAAAACTATGTGTAAATCAATATAATAAATAAAAAATGTTCTACTATATTCATTAACAATTTATCCGTACTCTGAATATTGAAATAATGTAATTTTATAATTTAAACTGACTATTTGTACTTTTAACTATGTATATATGTATAATTTTTATTGTAAAATTGTAAACGATCTTAATGCACTGTCTTCGTTCACAAATTGCTACATTTTTCGAATTTTTCTCTATCAATGTGTGAAAGATAAAAATATAAGTATAAAAAATAATACATTTTAACAAGATCTTATGTAAATTAGTTTCGTCGATTACTAGAAATTAATAACTTTCCTAAGACTCTCTAAATAATTTGATTTTCCATAAATAAGATTTCGATAAAATATTCTTCAAATAATTTTGCTATAGAAATTGCGATAAGCTTGTTTAAATCGATAAGTTGTGAAAAGTCGTGCAGCCAATGCCATCTGGCGGTCGACGATTGCACATGCAAAAATAACGGAACGGCAACCGAAATACAAACACTCAGATGATTTAATATAAACAATGTACTTCCATCATTATTTGCAAATAGTTTTTTTTTGTACAATATATGTGAAAAACATTTATTTTCATAATCATTCTTTCTTTAATTCTATAAAATGAAATGTAGTAGTGATGAACTTACAAATAAAAAGAGGAAATAAAAGATGTTCTCACTTCTGAACCTATTTTACCATTATCGATAAATACTGTTGATTATCTGCGGAATTTCTTTTTCATACTCTGATACAATGACAGGCTAAATTAATATTTAGAGACTGTATTCATAGTTATTGTTTATATTAATTATACATTACATCGTAAAAAATGAGGGTTTTATATTGTTATGATTTAGAAAGAGATAACTATGAATACGCCTTAAATCCAGTTTAGTAAATGAAAATAATATTAGGTTTTTTCGATCCTCATTCTCTTACTCTATTTCATTCATTAATCCTGAAAATTGTTGATTCTATCTTGAATTTCCCGATTTGCAACTTTGGAAATATAAGTAAATTTCGTCTTGATCTCATGTTTAAAATATGTCTTTAACCCTTTGCGGACGGGACAGTTCGAAGTCAACCGTACCGTGAGGCCGAGCTGCTGCCACGATAGTCATTTAAAATTGCCAGCGCACATTTCTGCTTAGACGCGATTTTCGTTCATAACACTCCAAGATGTCAAATTCTAGACATATGTACATGCACAGATTCTCCACAGGATAAATAAAATGACACACATATGAGTCTTTTGGTTCTATCAGTTGTTTTCTCCGAACGCGTATATAAGTTTGTCGCTCATAGCGACGCATTTACCTGGGACACATATATGAGTCTTTCGGCTCTATCAGTTTTCGCCAAACGCATATATGAGTTCCTCGGCCAAATCGATGGCTTACGCAGAACGCAAATATGCAATATACAAATTGCATATGATACGTATGTAAATATGAAATCACGAAGCATTTTTGCTAATACCTTATAAAACAGCTATGTAATCAGCGCTATTTGGCTGATTATATGTAATATCTTTTTCAGAAAAGGTGCACATTTAGACTTTGCTCGATTCTATTTGAATTAATATGTAGTATTATTCAAATGCTCGATGATTCGTATAAAAAAATTGGCATAAATACATGTATCGTTTAGATTTTTCATCCTTAGTGCGTTTGTATATTTGAAATTATCTGATCATTATAAAACAGATAATTTGTTTAACACGTTGAATGCCACGCTAGTCTTACAGGGATTGCCCGTGGCGCCACGATGAATTTTTTATTATGCGATACGTATGATGAAATATTACCTACAAGAGATATGTTACGGCGTATAATCATCATTAATGAATTTATCTCACTGAGGTCACCGGTGACCACCGTGGCGCTGAAGTGCGATTTCGTGCGATTCACTTATTTTGCGATTATCAATTATCTCATGTTGTTTCTTCGCGTTGCTAAATAATTGTTCTATGTTGTTACGTCCCGGGACCTACCATAAATCATAATCCATCCCTCGGTCATACTTATTCAAATATATAATATATAATAAATATATAATATTTATAATATTAAATAAACATCTTTCAAGTCGAAACGTTCCTTAGGGTTATTGTTCATTAAAGTAAAACACGGAAAAAGCGGGTTTTCCCATGTTCGACAGCCACTGACGGGGGCGCGCACATAATAATAGATCTACATTTCATGCATAAATAAAACTATTTTTATATGTTTTATACTGCATTAATTTCGTCATACCATTATAGTAACGATGGTAATAATAACAAATTTATAACTATTGATATTTGTTCAAATTATGTATTTCTACAAATCTTGGCGCGCCAGTCACCAGTGTCCTGTGGCATTCAACGTGTTAACCAAAACAAAATTTTTTTGTAATATTCACATTTCAAAATCGAACAAAAAATTTAAAAAATTAATATTTTTATATTTGATTTTTATATTATGTTAACACTTAGCCACCGCGCAATTTCCAAGTATCGAGGACTAATATTCACTACTTAAAAAACAAAGAAGTCTAAAAATTATTTAAGTGATTAATTATATTTTACGGAAATGATTTTATTTAACGATTTCACATATTGTTTATACAAAACATCAAATTAAAAATATATATTAAAAGCATAAAAAAATATAGGTAGAATTAAAGACATTAAAGATGACTAAAGATAAATAACACGACTTGTACGTGAAATTAAAAATTCATAATTCATTTTAATATTATTTTACAGTGTGGTATGGATTATAACTTTATTTAGTCATAACTGATAGTGTAGCTTTTTAATTAATTTTAATACTCCTAAATTGGTGTATTTTATTATATACTGTACTTTATAAAAGCAGAAAAAATGGCGCAATTAATTGGGGACAAATCCAGTTAAACAATAACTGATAAAAAAAAAAAAAAAAAAAGATGAAGAAAATGCGTTGCTTAAGTCAAAAAGAGAGATCTCCCCGTTCGGTCACGCAGTGATGTTCTTCACAGAGGGAAGATCTCTGCTATTCGGTTGGCTAAGTGTTAAATTTTACAACGGACATTATTTTGTTCTCAAACTAAAATTGATTGATATAACACGTAGGAATCTGTTATTATTTGTATTTTTAATTTGTAAGTAATATTGTTTTTTCTTCTTTTGTACTCACAGTAATGTGATTAGTGTATTTAAAGCAGAACCAAAATTTTGTCAGTTTATAACACTATTTATAATGCCTCCCAATTTGTACACAATGATGATTTCAAGAAAACTTTTACTACTTTTCTTTCGATCAGCAGATATAGACATATAATATTTTTCCAAATTAAAAACTTTTTTTTTTACATTGCTAATGTGCAATAGCAAATCAATATTATAAACAAAAACAAGTATCGTCACAATAAAATCTAAGTGATTATTAGTCAAATATCCAACCTTATATCAATTAACTGCTAAGAAAACGTTTAGGAACCAAATTGAATTGGTACCATGAGATTCCAAAATATTGAATAAATAAAGAGAGTAACAATGTTACCCTATCGTACTAAAAATAGTATTTAAAGAGTCTAAGACAAATCAGTCTTAGACTTTACTCGACTGGTTTGATTTACTTTACTGTAATGATTATAAAGCTACATATAGATACAATATGTGTTATACAAATGCATCAACCACTTTCTAATAGCTATGCTTCTTTTACACTGTGGTTACATTCTCTTCATTCTATTTTTTTCAAAAAAAAACGAGCTAAACCTAATACTGTGCTAAATGCTATATTTACAAGATTAGAAGTTGACCATTCCGTTTTTTATTTAATTATGTACAGACACGTAGCTCTTGATTACAGTAGATAGTAAATCAACAAATCTATTAAAATATATAAAACTAATTTAGTATTGTGAATGATATCGTCAAGGCAAATATGATTGAAGCTGTAATGAATTGATACTCGGAAACTAATTTGTACTTTATGATTTATTTTTACTACCTTCTTTTTTACTTTTTCGTATTAAATATTATATATCTTTGTTGATTTACTTCTAAATTTTTTCCCTTTTAAATTACACCCTTTAACTTTCTGTTTGTTTAAAAAAATTTTTAAATATACATTAGTATCTTTTTTCTTAATGTGGTTCATGCATCTGTAATCAATTTAGTGCAATGTGAAAGCATGGATTTACAAATAACGGCGTTGTAAAAGAAATGTTGTCAGAATAATAAAATGACTTCTGATATATATAAGAATGTTTAAATGCAATATATATGCATGAATTTCTCTTGATATTTTATATAGAAATTTATATATACATGTAAATATTAATATAAAATAAATCTTGTATTCTCTACCAAATACCACATTAGTTTTAGTCTAAGCTCCATGAAATTATAAATATGTATTAAATATGTTTCGTTCAATTCTGGAATTCATGTATCTATTTGCAAGCATTAAAATAACTATTGTATTGTATTTTAATTTACAAAAAAGTAGTTTGGTATTCCAATTTCTGTTAATTCAAAAAGTAATTTACAGATAATCAGATTTTGTAAGAATCGATTTTTTGAAAAACATTTAAATTAGAACTAATATTTTATCAAACACCAAATTTAACCTAACCCCAATCTTAAACGTGTATAAATGCATAAATAAATAAGTACCAAATTATATTTTTAATTTATAATATTTAACTATTTTCCAAAACAAAATATCTCATACTTTTGTCTTTTTGTGGCTTTTTTTTCTCTTTTAAATAAATGGTACTCTTTCCAAATTTACATCCTAAGTGATAGAGCAGGATCTCTATCTTTACCTTTCCCTAATTTCATATGTGTATGCATATATGTATATGTATATTTATACACATATACTTTATTATATACATACATTTTATTAATAAAGTATATAACAAATACTGTATATAACCATGATGAAATATGAATTTTTAATTATTTGCATCTATATGCCTTACCTGTAAATCCATGTTTATTTGTATGCAATGATGGAACTTATTCATGGTATTATCTATGTACTATCTTTGTTATAATAATTTTTTCAATCCTAATTTCAACCTTTCCTGAGCTGGATTCACTTTGATTTTCAATTGTTGAATAAGATCATATATCTTTAAAGAAGGCCCAACTTTAAAACCGGTTAGGTCTATTATTTGGTCCTTAGTGAGTGTTAATAGAGTTTTTCCATCTATCTTACGTTTACTAAAATTATCGCAATATGTTGCACAATCATTAACACGAAGAAATTGTGCAACATCAAACACATTCCACTCAGATGGCACTAAATCACCAGATTCAGAACTCTTTTGAACACCATCTGCTAGCCTTGGGATGTATTTGCTAGAAGCAGATGTTACCTGGAACATACCACATACTTTAAATATTCATATTTAAAACTTTTTTATATGTGAAATTCAGCAAAAATTTAACAAGGTTTAATATTAAATGCATAAATGTCTAGACGTTATTCTCACTAATTTACTATATAAATATAGAATATTTTATATAGGATTGGAAATTCAAAAGTTTAATATTATATCTAATCAATCATTAATATTCATTAATTAATATTCATTAGTTGATATTCATTAGTTGATATTCATCTCTAATATAAAAATATCAAAATATATTTACATTAATGTACGACGTGGCAATTCGTTCTTTTGGTGGTGGAGGGCTTTGTATCTCACTTTGAGTATCATTTAATGCTTGACCTTGTCCAGTAGTAGGACTAGGTAAAGTTTGATCAGGTCCAGCTGGTTCTTCTGCTGGTTCTGGTTCCCTGTTTCTTTGTTCTGGTAGGCTTTCCAAGTCACGTTCTCTTTCGATTTTTATTCCTTGGGCTGGCTCTACTTCTCGTTCGCGTTCACGAGCCGTACTAATACGTTCACTGTGCCGAGGTAGAATGTTTTTCGCGCAAGATACTTTGTTGCTTTTTTTCACTTTTCTCTTAGCTTTACGTTTAAGGCCTCTTGGTGATTTTACTAAGAAATGAAATGAACATGTTCATTTATGACATTAGAAAAAGAAAACAGAAGTTGGCACACAAGAATAGTAAAAAATATATTAATAATATTGAAACAAAACTCATTCTGGAAAATATTTTTAATCCATTCACTCCCAACTACAAGATATCTCGTGGTAAGCGTATGTACCAAGATTGCCGACTACGAGTTATCTCGTAGTGCTTTTTTTCATTTTCAAATTACTGTAAATACCATTTTAGTACTATATCTGCAACTAAATATTAGATTTTGTGAAATTCCATGTTTTTTTTTTAAATAAAATCTTGACGCCTAGGGCAAGATGTTCTAAATTTGTCTGGCAATGAATTGGTTAAAATATGAAACTATAACATTTTTTTTAAATATGAAACAAGTATTTACCAGTAGGACTAGTGTTTTTATTGAGTACACGGGGCCCTTCTAATTTATGATCAACCAAATCACACCATCCAACTGGATAAATGTCAGGACTCTGACAATCTAGCCATTGATCATATTCGTCCTCCCAACCATCAAAGTGTACTCTTAATAACCTTCCAATCACCCTAGTAATAGTAGCAACACAAACTAATCTAGGATCCATTAAATCAGCTGCTTCGAGCCTCATTCCTTCAATAAATCCATGTTGAGGTATTTCCTATAATGAAAATTTCTATATGTTGAAAAGCAATGAATATAGTTATACATGAATACGAAATATAATAAATAGTACAAAACCTATAAAATTTGTATTTCTATAAAGGTTTTATAATATTTCTTAGATTTATTACTTCTATGAAAAATACTATTTCTAATGTTTATTACATTATTAAAATTATTTCTGTAGTTACCCTATTAAATAACTGCATAGGAGCGGGTATAGTATTCGTCTCTGTTAAATATGTATCCCATGTAAATGTAGTAGGATCATAGCCCTTTGGTGGTGTAAGTGGTAATCCATGTTGAGAACAAAATCCAATTGGAAAAATACAAGGTGAACATGAATGATAGCAGAACCAATCAGCACCACTTGCATCTTCATCATAACTATCTATACGGATCATTATATAATCTTCTTTTAAAACTTGCATAATTGTTGCTGCACATATGGCAGAGAGATTAAGAGGATCAATGGCTTCTATTTTCATTCCTTCTCGAAATGTGTATCCAAGATGTACATGATGGTTCTTTGGCACATAGAAAAGGTCTTCAGTCGCGTCGTCTTCACACAATTTTGATTTTGACACACGCTCTAAATATTCAGGATATGCATCCAACGTTTGTCCTACCCGTTTTGCCCACCCAACAGGATGTATAAGTGGAGAATCTTCGTGGCACCAAAAACCATTGTCTTCGGGTGGCGAATCATAGTATCGTACATGTAATCGTTTACCCACAATTTTTTGTATCGTTGCTACTTTTACTTGCGAGATTCTATTTTTGTCTACGACTTCCAAGTGAAATCCACATCTAAAACGCGACTTCATACTATCGTTAACTTTATTATAAAAATTAGTTGGCAATGTTCTTGCACCTGTCAATCGTTTCATTAGAAAATCCTTCCAGTCTTTGTACTTATCAGCAATTGCTGTAAAGGATTATTATGATTCATTATTACAAATTTTGTACAAAAACAAAGAGGGATCCATAACAATGTAAGCATCATAAATGTTTGCTTACTATTAGGTGGAATAAGAGGTTTTCCAATGGTTGCACACCAACCTACAGGGTGTATGTCATTCGAGCACAAAGATACCCAAAAATCTTTATCATCATTGAGTCCAAAACCCTCATACCTTAACAAAGCTCTATATCCAGATATACGTAACACAGTAGCAACCCAAAAGGAATCTGGGAAAGCTTCACATACTTCGTCACAATCAGTATTTTCCACCTCTACTTTCATACCAACTGTGATATTATCCCATATTTCTGATATAGGTGCCTGAAACATGAAAATTGAAATAAAACTTATGCAAAATTCAAAGTATAATAACAAAAATATCAGAATCTGAATTAGAGGTTATGTAGTACTATATTAACATTGTATGGAAGACTGACATGTTTAAAACAAGATACTGGAGCAGCACAAAATCCAGGTTCTGTCAATTGTGGGGTCCAATCATAAGAACCTGCCATTTCAGCAGTTCTTTTTCTTCTTACAGGTAAATCCTCTGGCATTACTGGTTCTGATATAACTTTCTCTTTCTCTAGTTCAAAAGATTCTTTTATGTCTGTTTCTTCTTGTAATATGACCTAAGATATTTAAAAAATATTGTATGATTTTTTCTTCATATTTTTAAAGCTTATTTTTACATGTAACTCACATTCTTTGTTAATTTAGACTCATTTGGAGAAGTTGAATTTACAGATGTGTGTGCCTCTACAGAATGTGATGGACTATATGTAGAATCAGCAGTAGGAGCTGTATGTTCTGAAGATCTTGCACATGCCCTACTACAAAATCGTCGTTCTTTAGTATAAAATGCATGTTTCACACCAATAGCACCACATTTTTCGCAAACAGCTATAACAAGATAATAGAAGTTTACAATTATACATCAATAAATTTACAATTTATAATTATGATCTTGAATTCTATATCTAACCTATACCATCCTTACGAATGGGAATAAAATTTAAATCTGTATGTGGTTGATATGCAATTGGTGTCTTTAAAACCAATCCAGGATGCTTTATAGGTTTTATTTTCCTATTGCGATTATCCTGAGTAGTTTGTGTTGCTGCATTGTTTACAACTTGCTCTCGTTCTTCATCACCAATGTAATCTTCTAATGTCAAATATTCAGTCATTTCTTGTCTTTCAGACTGTGAATCATATTCCTGAAAAAACGATAATGATGGTAAATATTACTGTGTACGTGTTACTTATAGGTACAATGTAAAATTAAAATATGTGTGTTTAAAGGATTAGAGTTTACCTGTTGTATTTCCTGGGAATCAACAGCTTCCACAGCTTCATCAGGCTCTGAACATTCATTAGGGAACTGAGGTGGTAGATATCGTACCATAGTTGTAGGTGCGATTTGGTGATTTCTAATATTTTCATATGGATTTGAACCATGAGGAAAAAAAGGACTTTCAGCTTGACGTGGATCCAACATAAGTTCATGTGTAGGTTCTCCATGTACCATCATATCTCCCATCCATACCATCCCTAGTTCCGGTAATCCAGGGATGGAAGCATACACTGAATTCATACAAATATCCATTCCTATATTCACATAATGATTGAAATATTACTCTTAGACAGATTATATATATTAATATCTTTTAGTATCGAATAACAGGATATTACAATCGGACGAACAATATTTGATGTAGGACAAAGTATATTCTACAAATACTGCAACTTCGATTAAATTATGATGCTTAATAGGTCGAAGGATTTTTAGTACATGCAAGAGAATTCATTTAACAAATTGCTATACAGAACGTAATTTATTACAAAAAAACAGTTTTTTGAATTGATACTATCGCATCTGAATTCTATTCTATGTCGTATAAAATGTGCAAAAAAAACTCAATATGATTTATTTCTCAAAGCGACGCCGAAGCTTTGAAAATCAACATTTATTCAACCTTTTCCACTGGGAAACATGTTTCAAAAGAAGAAGTTTCTCTTTGGAGATACACCATATCCTGTGTAAAGTATTCAGTCCCAGAATCATAAATTACGATGTAATTTAACGCGCGAGCATATCACATAGCGTAGGAAAACAAGTACGAACCATTAGAAGCTTGCATGTCCATGACAAAGCAGAGCCAGAAAACTCCTGTATATTCAAGTGGTGTGCAAATTGTTACGCCACCTGATATCAATCATCGATATCATACAAATTTGGCGGTATATACAAAACTTTAATTTCCCATTTATTATTATTTCGAATAACGAGAATCTGGTACGATGAAAAATGCGGAAGTAGGGAGAAGATTGGTTATTTTATAATTATAATTATTTTCAATCATATTTACCAATAAGTTTGTTTATTTATGATAAAATCTTAAATAATCAATTTTGGTACTTTATTATTCTTAATAATCATCCTTTCTGATAATTCTAACCATTCGTAATGAGATGGTTTATTCTCAAAAAACATAATTGTTAAAAATATAACTTTTTTTCTATCTTTTAAATTAGTAAGTTATTATGTAAAATGTTATTCGTTTTTATTTAATTTTATACAAATACAAAGTTATATGATTGTAAGTAAAGTTTAATGCATCTTCTTTTAGCATATTATATGTTTAAATTCTAAAAGTTTCATTCAAGATTATATAAACAAATCTCGACATTCAATACCGAAATAGGTTGAAGCATAGGGAAAACTGTTCGAGAATTGAGTCGTGAGAAATCAACATGGAAGATAAGAGGTTCTCATTTTGTGCATGCCTGACATACTATGAATATCTCAAACAGAGATACTTTCATGTACTGTTTACTAAATACATTGTCATATATAATAATAATTATTATTTTTAAGACTTTAGGGGTAACATTCTTGTTTAAATTTTCATAAAGAAATAAATTCTTTTAGTACAAATTATGTTTATTAATTTTCTAACTAGGATAATCAATACTAAGAAAATAACGAATATGCAATTATAATTCGACATATATACATATACATATATTTACAGAAGCTATGACATTATGTTTTAGAACCATTGAAACATTTAAAACATCGAAACATAATTATTTTCAATTGTCTTTGTTTTTCTAATAAACTGCACTGTTTTTATGAAATAGATAGTAACTTTTTTCCTAAACATGTTTCATTCCTTAAACATTTCATTCCTAATTTTAATTATCAAATGATGAAATGTAAACAAAAAAATGTTAAATTATGTTCTTTACAGTATTCTGTAATAATGTGAATATGAGATATATATTCCTGATATGGGATTTATGTAATACACTTAATATTTTATGAATACGATTAGTACATTCTATTACTGCGTTAAATATTTGTGACTTATAAAACTATCATTAGTTTTGAGCTTTGGACTCTAATCATATACGTATATAATTTACAACGGCAATTATTTTTGTTGTAGTATTTTTATATAATTACAGTTAAGATTAATCGTAAATAAGAATTTTTAGTCCTACAGAACATAAAGGAAGATAAAATAACAAAGGGATTATTTTGTATAAAGTAAATATTTTAATAAAATTAATATGAATCAAAAAAGAACATCAATAGAAGTGAAATTCCCGGTACCATGGGGTCATATTGCAGGCAAGATCTATGGATCTCTGAAAGAAAAAAGAGTTCTAATGGTGCATGGTATTTTAGACAATGCTGGTACATTTGACAGGTTAATTGAACACCTTCCACAGAAATACCAATATGTGAATATAGATTTGCCAGGACACGGACTTTCATCTCCAATGCCACCTGGAATGCCATTGCATTATTTTGATTATGTCCATTCGATATTGTTTGTTTTGGATGCACTAAAATGGCAAACCTGTATATATATTGGACACAGTTTTGGAGCTCATATTGCATCATATTTCAGTATTTTGTACCCTGGAAGACTTGAAAAAATTGTAGCACTCGATGGATTTCTACCTTTTGTGGTTAAGGATATTGTTCCTTATATTCAAGATGTATATAATTTAAACGCTTATACTAAAGATTCTAATATACTTTATACTAAAGATGAAATTATGTATACTTTGCAATTTAAAAGATTTGAGACATTAAGAATGGAGGCTGCAGAAGCTTTATTCAAACGTGCAGTCATTAAGGTTGGTGATTTGTACAAATTTAATCGTGATACAAGATTAAGACATGTTGTTAGACCATTTTTTACAATGGAGCAACACAAGGAAATTTTTAAAAAGTATACAACTAAAACATTAATAATTATAGCGGATAATTCCACACGAGTAAATATTTTGTTGCAAATTGTAAAAACATTACCATCAATTACTAACAAACCTGATCTTTTTACTGTAATTCAAGTCAGAGGAAATCACGATGTACATAATAATTATCCCGAGTGGGTAGCACCACATATATGTAAATTTCTAGATGATAATTTACAAAGTAAATTGTAAATTATTTATTATTTCTATAAAATATATATATTTTTATAAAATAATTTTTATTATATAACACTACATAAAGGGGATATATGAGAATATAATTCATGTTAAATTTATTTTTGTAGTACTTAATGTAAGTTATTTTTTACAGTATTTATATGCACAAAGTTTATTATAAGTATGTACACTTTAATCTGTATTGTACTATATGTACTTAAATTATTGAAAAATGTGAAAAAAATGTATAAGTGTTAAAATTGGTAATAATTGTAAAAAATTGTGTTTTTAAAATCATTTTACTTTTACCCGAATTATACCTTCACCTTGCAGAACTTTTATACATACTTCATTACCTTGTAAAATGGAATTCTTTAATTCATCTTCTAGTAATATTGCCATATGATTCATAAACGATCCATTTCTTTTTGTATCATAATTATGATTTAACGTCAATCTGACTTTGTACCAACATACTAAAGCATTTGGAAATAATTTATTATTAGTTGCACTTATTTTTCCAAAATTTATCACACGTTCAGCAACTTCATTTTCTCTCATTTCTATCAATACATTTATATCGGATAAAGCTTCATACAAATACAAACTCGAATTCAAATCAAAAATTTGATTTATCTGTAATATTGTACATAATATCATAGGGAAAAATTTGTAATTATATTGTCTTATTATAACATTTTATATTTTACCTTAAATTCGTTAATGTATTGTGCAATACCATAAGAAGTTGTGTTATTAAAAGTATTATGTGTTTCCTGTAAAGGAGTATTATATGGTAATATGGTATTAATTTTTAAGTATGAATACACAAATTATCTTAACATATTGACAGGCAACATATTAAACAGATTTCTTAAATATACCTTTTCACAATTTGGTGTATTAAATGCAAACATTGATATATCTTGTAAATTTTTATCTTCTACATAAGCCATATTTGGCAAGTCATCTGAAAATACAAGCTGACCTACAAAAAATATCTGTTCAGGCAACAAAATGCCATTTGGTTTAAGTAAACATCTGTAAAAGTATCAAAATTTTCATTCTGTTATAAACAAAATGTAATTACACAGCTTTTAAATATATTCTTACCGAAAAAATTCATGATTATATTCCTCACTATAATCTTTCAATTCTCCTTTAATGTCAAAATCATGAATAAATATAGTATCTAAGGAATCGGAAATATGATTATATTTTGATATGATACATAATTTATCCTTGAAACCATTTTGTTCTGCTATTTGTTTGATAAATTGTTGAAATGCTATGTTTTCATTTTTGTAGTATAAAATATTGCTATGCTTATTTTCCTTTAGTAATATTAATCCATAAATAGGAAATGGGGAAGTATCTAAAATACTGTGTATTTCTTTGTTAGTGAATGATTTGCTAACCTCGGTAAGTAATTTTATGTACTCTACATCATTTAAAAACGTTATGACTTCTTTTGGTAAACGGTACAAAAATTTATGATCGTAGTTATCACATTGAGAATTGTTTGATGAATATGAGCATTTAAGTTTTCCTTTCAACATTTCTCCCTTAATCGCAACTGCATCACCTTTCTGTAATGATTTTGGTATTGTAGGAAAAATGGCAACTTGCCAACATGATTTTTTTTCTGAAGTGTCTATTGTTATTTCCTCATCAAGATGTAACTTAAACCATGTTATTAAACCATCTATAGTACCACTACGTTTACACGTTATATCTATAATATTTTTTATTCCATCTGTATTAAATTGTTGTAAGTCTGACAAGTCGTTGAAATTGATAGTGAAAAACGCTGTGGGTTCTACTATGTAATTAACTTCCACATTTTTTAAATTGTCTGTGTCGTAGTATTCCTCATCCAATAATACAGACACATTATCAAAATTTAGAGGACAAAAATGTTTTATTTTATCAAACATCACAGCTGATTTGTTTCTTATATATTCACATTCAACAGCAGCTATGTAAAGTGTAGCACCCATTGGTATTACTATGCCATTCTTATCCAAAACATTTGAATGTACGCTCATCATGGATGGTATCACATGTTCTCCAAATAAACCAGCATCAAAGGTTTCTGTAACTACTAATTTTACTCTAAAAGATTAGGAATGAAATTAAAGCTTTTTTGTTGGTTTAATTATATAATTATTATTATCGTAGAACTAACCTTTCTGCAATATCTGTAGGGATTACAAGGTCTGAAGAAAGTTTCGGTAATAATATTATGTCTCTGGCATTGTTGGTCTCAAATACTTTCTCCGCAATTTTTAACATCGTTGGTGAACATTCACAGGCATAAATTTTTTTAGCACCTGCATTCTGTGCATATAAACTTAATAACCCTGTACCAGTTCCTACATCTAATACAGTATCATATCCTTGAGAAATTCTCTTGCGAATTACACACTCAAATGCCATATTTCTCTGCTTGTCATTTAACATTGGAAAATGCCATCTATCTACAGCCATGCTATATGCATTTTCCAAGTTCCTTTCTGCTGGTAAAAAACTAGGATTTGCTTGCAGGGCTCTCTTTAAGTATTTTATTGCCTCTATTGGATCATTATTCCTTTAACAATATAGTTTTTTTCCTCATTATAAGGAATTTTAGCGGTCATGATATCTGTCACGTCAAAAAATTAATTTTATATTGACTGATAATACATTAATTCAAGCAATGAGTTAAATTACCTTAAGAGATGCGCTGCAAAATTATTTAACATACGAGGATTGTTTGGATAAATATCTAATGAACGTTTGTAACATAAAACAACATCTGCAAATCTATTCTCACCTGCTAACTGTATTCCCCATTGACCTTAAATAAAAACATTTTTAAGTTTTTAGGCTTTAAAAAGTACTGTTGATAAAATAACAACATACAGAGAACATTAACAAATGCTTCTTCAATTTCTAATCTTTTTGGAGGACATAGCTCTGCAACAACCGTATAATATGCATATGCTTTTCCTACGTTCCCAGTTCTATTATGATCGTAAGCTTTTTGTAATGACTTCTCAACTATTTCGTTTAATTCTCTCTGCATTTTTAATAGTATATGATATCTTCCTTATATTTATCATGAGGAAGCATACCCTTGTTTATCGTTTAAAATTAAGCAAAAGTAGTTATTTATTGTTAGGAACATAACCACATATATACACCATAAAGAAATATAAAATTAATAAAGACTCTTTTTAACTGTAATATTTTCCTATTTATATGCCTATCATCGTATAAGAACAACTTAATACTATTTATCTCAGAACGCTATCTACTGCTATAATGTCATAGATAAAAAGAAACTTATATAGATGTTGATCTTTGAGATTTTAGGAATTATACCATAGATAAAGTATAGAATAGATCTACCACCTAATGAGGTTTTTGTACTGAATTATTATATTCATTGTTTATATCATTTTCTTTACTCATTGAATACGAAATACAAAAGAAGAAGGGTGTAATTAAAATTATATATGGATGGAAGTTACTTGTTTCAAAAATAAAACGGGAAGGTAATATAGTAGTCAGAAAACTGTATTAAAATACAAGATGTTTCAAAATAAAAGGAAAATTTAAATACTATCAATGCTTTTATGGGTATGTGAAATATTTAAAATACAGTTTGGATAGTTTCGAAAAAGAAATAATTACTTGAAAAGAAAATCTTCTCTACTTCTATTAGAGAATATCTTGATCAGTATTTTTAGGCAAAGAAGCATCTGTATTTTTCTATTGCATTTTGCGCGGATATTAAAATGAATATTAAAATAACAAATATTTAAATCCAGATTGTTAGTTAACCTCAAATCTAGAAAGATTTTCCTATAGAATTTCTATGTATGTATGTATATAGGATTTTTCTTGGAATCTATAAAAGTTTGTATTTTCAGTAGAACTTCTGTAGAAAAACTTGATTAAATATTAACAATTAAATATTATTTCTATCCAGAATGTAACTAAATAAACGATTCTTTAATTATCTTGCATAATTTGTTTTTTAATGTGTTATACCGTATTTTATTCATTAATACAAACAATTTCTGTGAGAAATACAATGTAGAAAATGCATAGCAAGTACAAATTAATCAGATATTCATTCGTCGCTCTATCCATAGAGGATCCGAATGATTATTATGAAAGTAATAAAGCCGACGCGTTCGCGAGTAGAATAAGCCGAATTTCTGGATTTCATTTCATTTCGTCTCATCCACTGGCAAATAGAATGATTGGGCTTGCACGGCCAGCGAATACAAATCAGAATACGTTTCGATCATTTGCGAACTAGATGCACGTCTATCTGTTTACATGCATAATACGATACGGTTGCTTATAGAATACGAATATATTTTCACGGTATATGTATATCTATTTACTACATTTATTTGGAAATTCAGACTTCCTTGTTAGATATATAATAAGTTAAATATATACTTAACCTAATATACTTGTTATATTTATATTTTTATTAAATATAGATATTATGAACAGACATATATACCAATCAACATACTAATTTTCATCTGCTATTTATACCTATCAAACTCACAATTCCAATGTATGTTTGTAAATAGGTATGTACATAGTCTTTTAAATCACAATCGTCGCTTGCCTCTTACAATCTGGCTAAGCTCTCTTATCGACGCTCGTAAAGAACGGAAAATCAGCGATAAGGTACGCGATTTGGAGTGGATTCGGGTCGCGCGTGCGGCAACACGCCCACGCGTGTTCCCTCTGAATTGGTCAGGCGCGAGGCTACGCGATGATCGCTGATTTATGCCGTATTGTGCTCTTAAACTCCTCAGTTATATATAAACGCGTTGCTTCTAGCCGCGACAATGCACCGGGCCCGGACTGGTCCTGATTTCTTTTCACTTGGACCGGCCACTCGCGTATTTTGTTGGCGCAACAATCGTCTTTGCTCGGCCCGTCCGCGCCGCGCGCAGAAATCCTGCCACACCGTGGAGAATCGCAATCGCGACGCCAGATTTCGAGGGTTGCTGCCATAACCTGAAAAGATATCTATGTATCTACTTATATGTATACAGGGTGTTAATTTTAAATCGGACATCTAAATTGCTTCCGTCATTAAAGGTAAGAGGAAATGACCAACGAGTATTTGGTAAATGATTTCAAGGAATGCATTTGATAATTTATCGTACGAAAGACAAGAAAAGAGGCAAAATATTATCTCCATGTCCATGTTTTTCTTGTCTTTCATATAGAAGTTTAATAAAATTAAATATCTTTCAAACTAATCATATCTAGATACAAATACCTAAATACGTTTCGACACATTTTTCTGGAGAATAGATATAAATTATAAATTAGATTTATTGTATCAATTATTACAATTATTACAATAATTATTTATTTTAATATTAATTACATTTATGTATATATATCTATAATTTATAAAATATTCTATAGAATGTAAGGAAAGAATTCATCTCGTAACAATAATCCCAATTATAAATTTTACAAATTTACAAAATTTCAAAAAATTCTTCCTCCAATTCGTCCCGTAGCTCCAAGCTTTAATATCCTCTTGAGAAAAAGAAACACCAACAAAATTTCGTCGTTTGATCGCGGAAAAAAGTGAGGTTCGCGATCGCGCGTGGGCGGACTTTTATAGCGGTTGATTGCTTGATTTATAATCTCAGGCCGGCTCTTCGGAGGTAGACCGTAATCATAAAGGGATTGCAAGACGTTTGTGCTAATATCCGTGGATTTTTGCGTAGTTTGGGCGTAGAGGGATGGGAGGGATGCTCGCGGCGATCAAATTTTGATTAAGAGCGCCGCCATATCAGATGCCTAATTACGGACAAAAACTAGGGGACATTGCCTACCGTAAACACGCCCCCGTCGTTAAGGCAGAGCCTTGAAATTTACTTCACCATTCTCAGACCATCTTCCTACCCTTATAACCTGGACTTTCGGCTAATCAGAGATCGCGAATTTTACGGTCGATGATGGGATCGTTAAAAGAGCGCTGGAATGGCCGCTTTTATAACACGTGCTTCGTTCTCATCAACTACGTCACGGAAGCTGCCATTTGTAATGTCAAAACTTTGAAAAAGAAACGAGAAAGAGAAATATTTGTTACGATACTTGCTGGATTCGTCTCGATATCCGCTAAAAGATAGCTGTAAAAATGTTACAGGTTTATCTATAAAAAACTAAAGGAGACTGAAAACTCCGAGAAAAAGAGAATCAACAAAAAATTTATTTTAACTATCTGAAAGCTCCTTTCGAACCATGTTATACCAAATTGCAAAATTTTCTATCGGCTCGCTAACAAGAGAATAATGTAAGCTGATCAATGTGATAATGATGCAAACCTCCGTTTGCGAAGATGAAGATTTTGGTTTTAAATTTTGGTTTCTGATCATATATTTAAATTAATTTGATCTGAGGAATGACGGATGTATTTCGATCTGATCGACAGGATTTGCGAACTACGTACACCCTGTTTAAGATAAGCAAATGTCCAGATACTTTTGAACAGTAGTACCTATACATAATACTGTAACGTCAAACAACTTTGTAATCGCGCAGTAATCTCATCTAAACGTTCGAATACTTTCTATCTGGTTGCGTTAGCACCGTGTTCTTGCCCGTTTGACACGCCACACACGTTGACCCGCTAAGCAGGGACGCGCGAGCCGCAATAAATCGCTTAATCGCAAAGCGGCCTGTGTCGAAGTCTGAATCGGGTTAGCTAGAAATCTATCATTTTTCGAGAGGCGTGGCGAAGCGTTCGTTTAAGGTCAGAATCTATCGATCGGAGCTGTGGCGAGCATGGACCACCGCTGAGAACGCTGGCGAACAATCTGCCAGTCACCTTTGGGTGATCTTAGCACATTCGTCAACTTCATAACCCTGTTGCTGGTCGAGAGACCAGGCTCGATCTGGGATGAGGGTATCGCACACGTTCACACGCGCCGTCAGTTTTAACCCCTTTGACTTTGACTTTATCATTTCTTTAAGTATCATTACGATAAACGTTAAAAATTTGATTCACCTTAATCTCAATCTTCAATTTAAGTTTAAATACGGTAGGATCATTTGAGTTGGAATTATATATGAGTCAACCATAAGTACATTATTTGCTTCGTAATTCGACAAAGTACGTATAATAAAATAATAAAATGAAAGGAAATTTTGACTTAGTTTCTTTCATTTGTTGTACTTTACGTAAAATACGTAGCTAGTTGCATATAATATCCTTACTCGGTCGAATATCATTTTCGCCTATGCGCAGATCAAATTGTAAGAATTCAAGCTATGCTCGGAAGAAGGAATTGGAAGGTGGCTGATACAAGTGCTGTCATCGAAAGATTCGACCGGAAGGAATACATCGTCGATCGACGATCGGCTCATTGGTGGTCCAATATTGTCGGTCGTTCGATATCGTTGCATCGAAGATCTTAATCGTTTATTTACGTCGGTGAATGTACTCGCTCGTATCTACCTGTCGTTTCATGCATTGTGCGTGACTTTGGCTTTGCCGCGAGATGCGTCACGATGTTACAAGTCGATTTTATTTCCTGCTTGTCGTCCCATTACATAATAACTCGATGCCATCGGACGTCTCGATCATAGATTATCAGCGATCGATAGACATCTACACCGACAACCGTTCTCTCTTCTTCTTCTCCTCTCCCTCTTCTTCTTTTTCTTCTTCTTCTAGGAGTGATCGAATCGCGAAAAGTATCGTTTGGCTTCACCGCCATTGATCCTTTCTGCGGAATGTAACGTTCATTTCCGTTCGCTGGTGCTTGCCTTGCGATAGCGAGTTCAGGTTAGGCGTCAATAGAAATATCGCGTCATGTTATATACAATACATACAATATACAGGAAACTTTTGTACGCTATATTATACATGTTATATAAAACATTTTGAAATTTCATTAGCATTGTAACAAGAAGACCACGGAATATTTATACATTCATGGGAAATTTAAAGATACAAAAACTGCATAACATGCAAAAATATATAAAATATTAGAAGTGTAGCAGTGATTGTTAACATTAAGTTGTCCTAAAAAATCTTTCGTTTTATAAGGAAATAATAATAGGTGGATCATACATGATTCAATAAAATAATATAAAACAAAAAATGTTGTGCATCTATTATTTCCTTATAAAACGAAAGAAATTTTTGGGACAACCTAATATTTCGACAAAACGATTCTTTATCTAGATTCGATGTTTTTAATTAGAATGTATATTGAGAAAAATATAAATGTATGTCAATATCGGTAGCTTAGTAACGTGCTACGACCGTCATTATCATGTTACCGAGATTTGAAACCGATCTGAAAACTTGGAACTTTACCTTCGTTTCTGTAGTTTGCATTAACATATTACGATAAACACGGTGCGCAAAGAACGAGCGTGCTGGTTCCATTCTTTCGTTTCCTCCACCTCTGTTGTGGTAGCATTAATCTTAAACCCATGTCAGTAATAATCACGCGTCTTATATCCTCCGCGTGAAACGAACCGACCGACGCGACGTAACGATTGCCTGCCTTCCCAGAAACGAAAACTTCCTTTGAGTGATGAACGTGTCAAGTAGGTATATCCATACGTGCATTGATTTGAACGCAAAGGATGTACATGTGTGAGGTAGAGGGAAGCGATTAATAATTTTGGTCTTAGGAAAACTGTAATTGGAAAGCCGCTAAAAATTCTGCTTACAAGCTCTTCAGCTTTCAATCGGATAGCGGAATCGAAACTTTTCTAAATTTATCTAGAAAATTTATTAGCGTTTGGATTATGTAAATCATAGTTACCGAACATTTATATAGTAGTAGCTTTTTTATTATTAGAAAATTTGTTAGTGAAACGATTGATCCTCGAAGCGTCGACTAATAGAAAATTTGGAGCTGATTTTTTGGTATTTTTGCGTGCATCTACAGATTTGTAGAGGTTTCCACATGGTGGGACGGAAGGGAATGAACAAAACTCTAGTCTTATAGACGTCCGATTGTATTACAGCTGTAACTATATCGCTTAATCCTCCCATGGGAGTGGTCATGCGATCGGTACAACGGTACCAATGTAATCCCGTAAAAATGTAAATTTAACGCTGCCCCGAAGCACGCATCGCGCCGCTGTTTGCAGCGTTTGATCGTGTGCGTGGCGTCCGATGCGTCGAATCGTAGACACAGAGCGTAGTTAGAGCGCATTACAACGCGCATGTAATGCGCTACCCACGGGCAAATATTCACAGATGCGAGCCGGGAAAATTCGGCTTTGCTCTCGCGCCGGCTACGGCTAACAGGATTTATCTGTATTCGCGTGTGCGTAGCGTCCCAACGTCCCTTTCTCTCTGTTCCGACTCTTCTTCACTTCGTGTGTGCCAATGGAGCAAAGTACATATGTATGCATGCGCGTATGTAAGCACAGCCGGTATATAGGCGAGAGAAAGAGAAAGAGAGACGAGTTAGACTAACTAACGGACTACCAGTTCATTAGAGATCGCTAAACTTTAGGGTGCACCGAAAAGGGTGAGGATTTCGTTATCGTCGCCCTGTGCGTAGTTTTATGCCAGCCCGTATCCCGATGCTAATAAAAATCAGTCCGGAGATTCTTTCGAGTTTTTTCCCGCGATATACGTGAAAATGGACAAAGAGACTTTCTGTGAATGAAGATCAGAGAATCGATCATCGTCAATTTGTGTAGTAATTTTCAACCGTTAGGCTGGGTATTGATTTTTAGTTATTTAACCATTCAATATCGTTATATTAATTAATGAACCATCAATGTGTTATTCGATATATCGTAGCGTTGAGTCAATTTCTCGTCGCAAGATTCGAAATTGTTATTCGAATTTTATCTTCTCTGTATTATGTCGTAAATTCTTCTACCCCTTCTGGTGGTTGCAGTGGATTGCGGGGTTAATCCTCGAGAAATGCACTCGAGTGAAAAGAATTAACCAAAGGGACGTCGAACGATCAAGAGTCACTCTCTTTTTGTACATGCCACCCTATTCTCTCGTTTTATAAGACACAGGGTGAATCGTGGCGGCTGGTAGCACATGTCGCGTTCTATCGCGTGCCTAACACCCCATGCGCAACAATTGATACGTTCGAATCGTTCGGAGGGGTGCAATTTGAAATCCTCGGTATATTTTAGTTCAACCAGAGAAGGATAAGAATAATCAATATATAGTAAAAATTAAAACGAATCTTACGCTATCAATTTCATTAAGATAAATTATATATATATCAATATATATCAGTTCCAAAAAATGACGTTACCTTGGAAAAGCATGTTTTTCAATGCGTAGTAATGAAATTTTCAATCTTTTTACTTCACAAATTACTAAACACGAAGTGAAATAGCGTATTTTTACTTCCTAATGAGTAAATTATCTGATTATTTTTATTAAAATGAGAAATATATTAAAATACGATCAAATATCGTGTTTTATTTATGGCAGTTTTGTCAGGATTAGCAATCTGAGTTACAAAGAAAGTAGTCCCGTCATTTTTGGATCAGACCACGTAGTAAATGGCAGAAAAATTGTTATTTCAATTGTATAAACAGTAGAAGATACCTATGAAAAATTCGCTACGAAATATTCAATTATTCCTTTAATTTCTTATTTCTCTTCGTACAGTGCAGACAAATAAACGAACAAATAATACATTACCCATGTACATCGTTTATTAAATAGATTTTATATAAAACTATAAGATCATTCCCGTTCTTTCAAAGTGTTGAAGTAACTACTTCAAGAAAATCTCTATATCTTTATTTATGTATATCCGTGATCTAGGGACCACTATTACGCAGAAAATAGAATTTAGTGAAACAAAAATATTCTGAATAAGAAGAGGTCCATATTATTGTACCCTTGAATATACATTATATTTTGGGTTACAACGTGTAGGAACAAAGGAACTGATAAATAGATTTCTATTTATGTTCTTTGTAGCTAATACATTATATTAGGTCATCTCATAAGTTCGCGCCAACTTTTGTGTATACATTTCATGTGTCGATTTATAAACATACGGCGATAGGGGACCAATGCACTTGAAAAATGTGAAGAAGTTGTACAACGAGAGGGGGATTACATTTTTTCATGAAACTGAAAGGTATGTAAACAATCTTAGTATATATAACCGCTCGAAAAACGGAATGAACTTATGGGATGACCTAATACTTATACTTATATCTTTATTTATTTCAATATATTTTTCTATTACAAATTCATCCACTCGTTCTTCAATCAGTTAACCTCAACACAAAGAAACGAAAACGAACTTACCTTACACCTAATACTTACCAACGATACATTAGTGAGACGAAGCAAGAGAAGGAAAAAAAGGATCCTGTGGGCGCGTAATAGGACGTTAATCAAGGAACGATCGGTAGGAAACATCAAAGGAACAGTGTCGGTGGAATTGAAAATTGCATGCAAATCATAAGGAAAGAAGGAGTTTATTTCTTCCTTTATCTTGGCGGGCTCCCTTCATTTCCGATCGCTTCCTTCCTTCCTGTCAAACCATGTAGCCGCAAATTAGCCGCAACGTCCAAAAGAAAGCTAAAAGAGGGTTGTACCCGCCACCAGCCATTTCCATTCGTAGCCCCATGCCACATCTTGCGATCGGTAATCCTCTCTTCTTCTATCTGCTTTCGCTATAGCTCTGGAAACTCGTGATCGACCAACCGTATCAACTGGCATTTTTCCACCGCGATAATTATCATCCCTCACGATCATTTCCATCAATTTACATCATAATCGCTTTTTCTTCCCCACTTGCCTCGTCTCGTGTTCGAAACATCTTTATATTTTATCCTATTTTAATAGCAGTTATCTTGCAAACTTAGATTCGTTGTTACAACTTCTGGAATTTCCTAAACGGTTAACAAAACTTTCAATTTTCAAAAAAACCCTGGAGATAGGAAAGCTACCGAATTTGTATGTTTCTTTGACTGGACAATCGCCGAAATCGCGATCCGTGTCGCGCATTGTTTTTTGCTAGACTGCAGGAACAAAGGGGGTAGGCAGGCCATTGCGTAGGTGCGTGGAAGCGTCGTGCTCGCTAACAGGATTACGAAAGGGTGGCTGTGTAGGGGCTGCTACGCAGAGGGGTGCCGACAAGTGGACCGAATAATGTTGCGCGGTACAGGAAGGTGCAAAGCTGGGACGCATTCCAAATCGGAGGACGTTGAATATTTGGAATATTTTCTCCAATTCTATTATCTACGGTTTACATCTACTGTTCTATCCAAAAAGAGTTGCATTTCAAAAAATTCAGTTTGGCTCTTTCCTATTTGATACTTGTAGATTAATTAGTATTAGATAACTTGGTCAATAACTTCAAACTATCAAAATAATCAAAACGATCAATTTATAGAAACTTTATACAATTTTACAATGGTTTTTATTTTGTCTCGCATTATATAATTTTTCATATTAATTTCCTTAATATATACCTGTAAGTTTCATACCTTAGTCATCGACCTTAGTCTCAGCAAATGAAGTATATGATTGGCAGTTCAATACACTGTCGTAGGCTTAATCGAATCATTTTCTCGTTCTTGATATTTTTTTAAACGACGTTTTCTTATTCTGTCGTTCTCATAATGTGTCTCATAATATACAACAAGTTTGACCATTCTGTGCAAAAGTGAAGATTGAATTTTAAAATGTTAAAGCTTAGGTGATTCAAATAACTCTACCACAGTCTGCTACACATGAATTATTCTTCATAAAGAAAACAAATAGTGTATTGCGTCAAATGCACTATTAGGAAACACCTAAGCTGACAATACTTCAACCTCCACAACGTCATTCTCTTCGAATCGTTTTCGAATCATCGATTATGTATATTAACGGGCAGAAACGAGGCGCGGAAAGAAAGGTGAGCTTTTTCAATGAAAACAGACCGCCTCTCGGCCCCTTCGCATACATACATTACATATGTCAGCTCGTTCCGAATCGTAATAATCGGCCGACAGAATTTACTAACAGAATCGAGTCTCGTTGGCCCTTTGAGCGTGGCGTAATGCGATTCGCAAATCGACCACCGTGCCGATCACTGAAATTATTGTTCCAGAAATTAGGGGTTTGCAGCCCGTTCTTCCCCTCCTCTCTTGATAACCCGCCTGCGCGGTATGTAGCCACCGAATCGACCAATGAGGAGCCAACCACGGGGGTGCATAATATTTAGCTAGTGTACTCTCTGTACGCTCGTAATATCTGCATGCAGATTTTCCAGTCGAATTCCGTGCAACTTCTTTTTCGCTTATACTTTCTTGGATTTCGTTTACATTGGAATTTTGTATGTGGATAACGTATTGATATGCTTGTTGGAATCATTAATATACAATGGCGAGCGTTACAATGGCAGCAAACAGTATTATTACACACGCTAATGAAGCGTATGGAGGATGGATGGTTGTGTTGTTGTTTAAATGACGAGATAATTTGAAGTTAAAACCGTCAAGTATATTTTAAAATAGTAAATAAATAAATACAGACAATATTCGCTAAGACGCTCGTACTAACGGATTTGCTAAAGATAGTGTATAAATCGTTAATAAGATCGTTCGAGACTAACTGATAAAACTAGTATTGATTCGCACGACTGACTGACTGCTGGAGAACGTGGTCGTCTATTTATACTGGTCGAGGGAATACCGGAAAATTCAAATTCGTCTTCGTTTGACGGTTGCACGTGGCGGCGATATTTTTTTGCCCGGAGTTTATTTATTATTACATTATGTGTATCCTAACGATATTGATACTCCGAAGCAAAAAAACAACATGATTCGAATTGTCCTCTAGCTCATGTGCCGCTACAATCGTTTTATTATAAGATTCTACGTTTCATATAATTGTGCAGCATATAACTGTACCTGTCGATTACTCGAAATTAGAATTTGAAGTTCGTCCAAGTAGAAGAGGCGTAGCTTTAAATCCTAAGGAAAAGATCTCGATATTTTCTCACTAGTATCGTGCTTTAATGCGATTTTACGTTATTAATAAACTTATATTCATTAATAACTTGTAAGGAACTAAAATCAGGCAAGAGAAATATTTTCAAGAACTGTGATTGCGAGAAAGTAAGATACTCGTTGTTTGTCGATATATTCTTCTGTTCTGATACAAGTTAGCTATATTCGAAACACGTGCCAACCCTGTAGATTCGCGCTGCCGAGAAACTTGGGATTTTAGGATTCGCGATTTCGTCGAGATAAAACAGGGGGAGAGATTCTGCGAAGATATATAACTCGTACAATCGTTGACGTTGTTTCTCCTTTTGTAGGTATACGTATAGTATGAGGCTACAGATAGTTTCAAAGGTCTTTCATAGAAAGACAACGAGAAAAGTTAAATAATTAAAGTAGTTACACTTAGATGTTATTACGAAAGAAAAGTTAAAATTTTATAACTATAGTCCATATACTACAATAGCATCGAATATAGTCGGCCTTCAAGTAATTTATTTAATACTAATTACTTAACACCTGTAATTATTGTTTTGATTCCGTGCTTAATTACGTATTAAAAATACACTTGTTTCGAAGAAAACTTGGAAAAAATCAGCTTCTGGTACATCTGTTAATTTCTTCAATGCTTGTGCTTACATTTTTCTTTAATTCTTTTTCACGCAAACTGAATATCCGCGCCGAGCTCCTCTGTATAGGGGAGGCATACCTACTCACAGTCATGTTCGCCGTAAAGAGTCAGAGAATAAAAGTTCATCCTCATTGTTTATTCCAAAGGAACTCTAAAATCATCTTGTATTATTAAAAAAAAAAAATATTTTTAATATCTCGCTTAATACGGTACAGTAGTTTCTTAATGAAAAATTAAAATATAAAATCTATCGTAACACTTTTTACCACGTGAAACAGAAATTCTTGCTACCAATTCGTAATAAAAAAGAAAGAATTATAATGAAACATAGTTGAACGTCACGTTTTTGAATCGACCTCTACGCGTGTGTATCGCAAGCAGTCCGGGGTTTAGCGACACAGGAAGGGCCAGGAAGATCGAGGGCGGAGCACGGACGTAGAAGAATGAAATGATCGAGTTATGCCTGATTGCCGCTTGTTGTTCCAGCTCGATAAACCGGACCCAAGCCATCCGAATTCACCTTGTTCTCCCCAATTTTATCAGTCCGCCCTCCGCAGTGTAATCATCTTCCGTGGCGACGTTCGACCCTCTCCAATGAAACCAGCAGGGAGATTCCACACTTTTTCAGTTATCCATCGTCCAACCTAGAAGTCCTCCTTGTCGCGTTTACGCCACGTGAACGTCGCAAAATCGCGAAGTCAGCACCAGGACCGCTAACGTATAATCGGATTCGCCACGATTACGTCGGCTTCTGTATACGCCATAGCGTTTCACGATCCTTTGAGGATGATGAAGGAGCACGATACCGAGTTATATGAAACGCTTTGATGCTCTACGGAAGATGGTGATGTAGATGACTTAACGTCTTAACGGAACTTGCTTCATGTAGATTGTAATAAATATTTGTATCTCGTTATAACGCGTGGTGATGATCTTGCGAAAGGATTTTAAGATGTTAAGAATTTAGGAATCCGCGCACTTTGAAGTTTAGTAATCTGGCAATTATGAGATTTGAAAATTTGGCAAATTAGGAATTTAGGAATTTGGAAATTCGTGAATCGGAAGCTTTTGGTACTTAGGAATTTGGCAATTTAAAAATCGTTATAAGAATATTGTAATTTTCGAGTATTGAAACTGCGGAATTGTCCAGTCTTAGGATTCCGAGATTTCGGAACGTTAGAATTTGTAACTTTCTAATCTCTTAAGTTTGTATTTTACTAAGTATTTTATATACTTTAGAATCTTTAAATTTCTCGTAAATACATAAAATTCCACGGTCTAATTATCGACTAACTTAGCTGCTTATTCTCTATTAAAATAAAACTCGATTAAAAATCAATACACGACAGATAAATGTAGCTTGACCAAAGGTCGTCCCCTTAAGGGATGAAAAATATGATCGCCACTTGTTGGTTCGTATCGACGTCCACGGGGGGTATTTTTGAGACCTCGCTTACCTTGCTGTTGTCAACGACGTTTAATTCACCGTGTAACCGTACGCGAGATCGAGTTAACGTTAAGATCAAATTGGATTTGGCGCCGGCGCTGGCCCGACTAAAACTTAGTCATCCGGCAGGACCCTCCTAATCCATTTATGTTCCTTCGTCCTGGCTGCTCCATCGTCTCCTACGTACCCATTGAAATAAAGAAAGCCGTCCAGAACAAAGGGAAAAATGAATCGTCGCAAGGAGAAACGAGATGGTGTGCTAGTTTCCATTTAACTTCTCGTTCCAAATGAAAGACGATCGATGTGGTATGAGAAAAGTATAATAGTTTGAGCGTATATTGGAGGCTATCGTAATGAATTGTCTGTGCGTTCCATTTGCAATTATTTATTCAGATGCAAAAGTTTTCAAAGATTTCGACTTATTCGATTTTGATTAAATATTGATTAAATATAAATTTTATTAAATATTGAACGAATATTAATTTGTCGATATTGGACTATTTTAATGTATTCTACTTCTTAGATCAAAGAAAAAAAAAGAAAAAAAAAAGAAAATTGCGAATTTAGAAGGAGAAAAACCAGGCATTTTTGATTTATTCGATCTTCGAAATATAGTTCTCTAATCTACACGCAAACAGGTCGAAGAGGAAGAGAGCGACACGGAGTTTGTTAGCAGGAGGTCTTCGCTTTTTTGTAGGTGCGCCGTTTGTCGACGACACGGGTAAACTTTCAGAGTTTCGCGGCGATTCGCGGGGCGTTGCGAAGGCGGCTTGCAGCGGCGGACACGCCCAGCGTCGCGACGCTTTTATCGATCAACGGCCGTACGCACGCCAACGGCCATTTTACTTTTCCACGGATGGATACGTGAAAATTCACCGGGACCTCTGTTACCATTGAAAACACGAACGGAGGGAGAGGGGTGGCCGTGATGCGAACGCGTCAACGATGCGACGCTGTTCTCGCGGATTTTGCCCTGAAACGCGAAATTGTCGAGACGACCCTTTGCTTGGAAGTTTAAGTAGATTTTGATAATTGCGACATTCAGACGGTATATTGACTCCGTAAAATGACAAGTATCGTGTTTCATGAACAGGCGATGAACTCTCTAATCAATGAACCTTAAATTTATAATATTCGATCCATTCGTTTCCGCGTGAAGATATAGAAATTTCCGGATTCTGAACATTTAGGAGTTTTCGAATTTTTGCATCTTGAAATCTCACGTTTTTCAGATCTTCGAATCTTCGAGCCTCGGAATCTTGGAATCTTCAATTTTTGAAATTCCCATTTTACCGTTTAATTTTCTATTTTATGAAAGATTTGTACAAAACCTACTCTGTTCAGAATAAAGTGGCATCATTCACCGTCATCGGATTCACGAACCAGCGATTAACCGTCCAATTAATGAAAGTTAACGCGTAATCTTTGTTCCATTCGTTTCTTGCACTTTTTTAATCTTCTTTTCCTCGTTTTGCTTTGAGAATCGTCGGTCGGTTGGATCGAGTCGGTAGGTACGCAAAACCGGCTTATAGGCTCGTATATCTCTCTATAGGGCCTTATCATATTTATGGGAGCCGGTGGAAGCGTGCGACATGGAAACCGCATCTGTCGGCATGCATATTTTTAAATACCAATTCACCATACACGGTTCCACGGCCGACACGATTTCTT